>NC_071396.1:103919757-104547612 GCF_022682495.2 Desmodus rotundus | reverse complement strand
CAATAGAAATGCAAAACACCAGGAACAAATCCATTGGAAGTTGTTAAGGATTACTTTATTTAAAAACACCGATATTATTAGACGAACTTAAAGAAGATCTAAATAAATGGAAGGGTTTACCATATTCATGGATTGGAAGAGAGATTATTTGTAAAGAGACAACATGTAAAGTAATTCTCCCCAAATTAATTTAGGGGTTCAATGAAATGCCAATCAAAATACGAACAGGTCATTTTGTGGAAATTGACAAGCTGATCCTAAACCTTATATGGAAATAGAAAGAAAGGGTCAGAAAATAATCGCGAAGAGCATTTTGAAGAGAAACAAAGTTGGCAGAGTCTGTTCTAAAGCCACAGTGACTGTGATACGTGTACGAGATGAACCGGTAAAGTAGTGGGACACAGCAGAGCGCAGAAGTAAACTCACACACGGAAGAACCTGTGCTGTTTGGGGTGGGGAGGGGCACTGCAGCGCGGTGGGAGAAAGGCCGTTTTCGACGCAAGCCGTGCCGGATCGATCGGATGCCCAGCAGGGAGGAAATGCAAGTTGACTCCAACCTCACACCGCACTTAAACTAATCAATCCCAACAGATTGTGGTAAAGGAAGACTACAGTGCTTCTGGAAGGTAACAGAGGCACCAAACCCGGCATGTGCCCTGACTGGGAATTGAACTGATGACCCTTTGGTTTGCAGGCCAGCACTCAATCCACTGAGCCACACCAGCCAGGGCTAAAGATTTTATTTATTTATTTTTAGAGAGAGGAGAAAGGAGGGAGAAAGAAAGGGAGAGAGATATCTGACGTGTGAGAGATACATCAATCAGTTCCCTCTTGCAAGCCCCCAGTGGGGTGGGTGGGGGGTGCTGTCCCACAACCCAGGCATGTGCCCTGACTGGGAATTGAACCAATGACCTTTCAGTTTGCAGGCCGGTACTCAATCCATTCAGCCACACCAGCCACTGACCTGTTCTTTCTAAAACCTTTCTCTGAGGAAGAGTCCAGGTGTTCAGTCCAAAAATCTTAGGATCACCCTTAATTCCCCTCTCTCCCATCCAACAAGTAATCTATGAGAAAATCCCATTAGTTACTTCTTCAAAAATCTGTAATCTACTACTTCTGTGGTGGGCTGAAAATCCCCCCACCCTGTGAAAGGTATTTACATCTTCATCCCTGGAATCTGTGACTGTTACCTTACAAGGCAAACAAAGTAGGCAGGGAGGGGTCCTGGCAGACTAGTCACATGAAGGAGCTTCAGGTGGGAGATTATCTAGGTGAGCCACAAATATAATCACAGTGTATTCTTATAAGAGGGAGGTGAAGGGAGGTTTGATACACACAGAGAGAAAGGGGTGTGAAGATGGTACTGAGAGAGATTGGAAGGGCTGGCCTTGAAGACTGGCACGATGTGGCCACAAGTGAAGGAAAGCCAGCAGCTGCCAGAAGCTGCAAGGGACCAGGAAGCTGCAGTCTGGAGGACACACACGACCTTGCTGGTGCCTAGATTTTGCCTCAGTGACACTGATTTTGGACCTCTGGCCTCCAGGACTGAGAGGGAGGAAATTTCTGTTGTTTTAAGCACCAGGTTTATGGGGGAGTTTGGCTGCAGTAGCTTCTGGAAACCAATTCGTTTTACCGTTTTCTCTGTGGCAGCCCGGCTTCTGAGACCTGTCACCTGCTGCCTGGGTTGTTGCAGTGGCCTCCTGTCTGATGAGCCTTCCTGTGTGTGGCCTTGCCCCAGCCCCTGTGGTCGGGTCGCAACACAGCAGCCAGCGTGACCCTCTAAAAACATAAGGCAGGCCATGTCACTTTGTTTTAAAGATTTTATTTATTTATTGTTTATTTTTAGAGAGAGGGGAAGAGGGGGAGAAAGAGAGGAAGAGAAACATCGATGTGAGACAGAAACTTCCATAGGTTGCCTCCTGTAGAGACCCTGACTGGAACTGAACCCTCAACCCAAGCATGTGCCCTAACTGGGAATTGAACCGGCGACCTTTCCCTTTGCAGGATGACACCCAACCAACAGAACGGCACTGGTCAGGGCCACGTCACTTCTTTTTCAAAACCCTTCAGTTTTTTCCCATCTCATATAGAGTAACACCCACCATTCTCATAGTAGATTACAGAGCCCTATTTAATTTGACCCCCCCTTACGTGTCTGACTTTATCTCCTAAGGTCCACTTTAGCAACAGCAGCCTCCTTGATGTTCCTTAAGCACACCACTGATGCCCTGCCTCAGGGCCTTTGCACTTGCTACTCCATCTGCTGGGATTGCTCTCCCCGCTCCCACCCCCATAGCCACGTGGCTTACTTCTTTACCTGATAGTTATACCGCCTCTGGCAGCTTTTCAAAATACCAACCCTCCGACCTCACTCACTGTGTGTTCTAACCCTGTGTCCTTCTTACTTCCTTACATATTGACGTCTGACATACATTTTCTTGCTTGGCTGTTCAATTGTCTATCCCCTCCCAGTAGAACGTAAACTGTGTGTAGGCAGGGAGAGCTGTTTCTCTCACTATTGCGTCTCCAGTGCCCGGAAAGAGCTATGGCCCATAATGGAGGCTGAAGAATATTTGTTGAAGGAATCAAGAATTCCAAGTTAGTGTTGTATTTACATACATTTTATTCCATTAAAAGGTCATGCGTTGAGTTGTAATAAGCAATCACTGGACCCATTCCTTGATTTCATTAATACTCTCTGGAGACAGTATGCTTCCAGCTTTTCCAAATGTCACGCAGGTGAGCCCCAGAACAAAATGCTGGCTTCGGTTGCAATGTAGATAACGGGACTCTCCTGCATTCCAGAAAGGGAGGCCTTCTCTCCATTTCCGGTTTCCTCCTTCCCCTGCTCCAAACTGGAAGGAGGCATCTGAGTGGAAACTTGGTATTCCCTTAGAGGGCGTTTCCAATCTAACAGCCTTGACCCCAGCTGTGGGTTTAATAAGCAATATCCCTCTCATCCGTCCCCCAGCTCTGTCGCCTCCCTCTTCTCATTCTCCCTCTCCCCAGTCACTTCCTGTCACAGCACCAGCTTCGAAATTAAACTCCGGTTCTGAAACAAATGGAGCAAGGCAGGAAGGAGGAAATGAATCATGAGCATATGGGAACAGTTTTGTTTGGAAGCACGATCAGCATTCTTTGCAAACAAGCTGGGGCCAGATGGGGGGGGGGGTGCGTGGTGGGGTGTTTAAAATACAAGTGATAAATGGATAACTGTCTGAGCTATAAAGAGAAGGCTTATGAATGATTGGTTTGGTGGTAAGAAGTAATACCTTGAATGAAGGTATGGCTAGGGAGACAAGATATTTCTGCCTTTTTTTTTTTTTTTCTTAATCAAAAGATTCCTCAGGGGTAGCCTGTGGCAAGTTAAATTCTTGCCACACATTAGCAAAGAAACGATAGGCAGTGGGTGGGGACTTTTTGTTGGTTCAAACCTAGGTCACTTGAATTCAAATTTATTGGTATAACCAATAGGTAGTTATTCTTAGAACCAGATCTGTTGCCTCTAGGGACTCATCCCTAAGGAAAAGAGAAAAGGGTGTGTGTGTGTGTGTGTGTGTGTGTGTGTGTGTGTGTCTTTTGTTGACAGACTCATTGACTGCGTATTTATTGAGTTCTGGCCAAGTGCCAAGCACAGTGCTAAGTCCCGGGCATTCAATGGTGAGCAGAAATCATTACGGTTCCTGCCTCATGGAGCTTACCGTTCAGCAGGAACGTAATGATGAAATGATCCTGCGAACAAGTGAAAAGTGGCTGCTGTGTGGTTTGTGCTGCCGGGAGCTCAGCGTGTGTGGTTCTGTGATATACTGAAGGGATGCCCACCCTAGCCTGGCGAGTCTGGAAGGGTTTCCCCGAGGTGACAGTGGACTTGCAGCTGGGAGGTGAGTTGGTTAAGAGGGGGTAGGGGCGTGCAGAGACGAGTTCAGGGCAGAGGGGGCGGTGCATGTGGTGGCCCCGGGAAGACGGGGTTGCAATGCGCTCTGGGAACCAAAAGAAAAGCACGGAAGGGCAATGCCCCAGAGGTCGGTGGTGAGAGATCAGGAGTCAGGAAAGAGAGGCGGGAAGGGGCGGAGCCCCCAGTGCTCCTTTGGTTACATGAAGGGCCTTCTGCTTGAGGAGAAGCCACTGGAAAGGGCTGGGGCAGTTAATCAAAAGCACGCCCCCACCCCACACTCCCCTCCTGTGCCCCTCCATTCCAGTCTGGGTGGCAGAAAGCGTGCTGGAGGCAGGTAGAAGTGGTAAAGCTTGGTTCGGCAGGATCAATATCTCATTTGACCGATGAACGATTGCTATGTGGCAAGCGTGTTCTAGGTCCTAGGGAATGGAAGATGAACCAGAAAGATACTCCTCTCCCCTCTTAAGGTTTACAGTCTAGGATGCAACATGCATTAGAGTCACATGAATAAATAATAATTTGCAATTGACGTAAAACAACAAAAGGACAGTGTAGGATGGTCCCAGATCAAATAACAGGGCCCTCCCCTTGGGCGAGGGGCGGGGGAGCGGGGTGTGGGTGGCGCAGCTGACGAAATGTCATTGGTAGGGTTGTGCACAGACACTGGGAGCTCCCGTTAGGTTCCTGTTTTCTACCCCCCTCCGTCCTTTTTCTTTGGGTGACCTTGACCCAGGCTTTCTCCCTCTGTGTGTAAATGGCAGCGCGTGGGTAGCAAGGTGCCAGTCCTTGTCGGAGTTCTGTGGCTTTGAGGCAAACACGACCGTCCCTGAAGCCATGAACTCCCACATCACCGGGAGCTCTGATTTCGTTTTGTCTCTGTCTAATCCACCAGGAGGGTAGCAGTATCGACACTTCCACATTAACACCCCTTTCCCCACTAAACCAATTACTTCCAACATGTTACAGTTCATCGCCCCAAACCGGTTTGTTTGTTTGTTTGTTTGTTTTGCCGATTGGTTGAAGACAGAAAACCCATAAGCAGTTTCTCAATGTGTGAGGCTGTTTGCTTGTTTCTCAGTGCTGCTACCAGTTCGGGTTCCCATCATTCTTTGTGCTCTTAGTCCGATCTCTTCGCAGATGAATGTGTTTACAAGAAAACAAGCAACCATTCTTGTTTATGTATGTTGCCTAGAAACCAGCCAGAGCATGCTTCCCAGAAACCTTGGGTGTGGTTGGTTGTTCCTGAAGATGAAGCCCAATATTGTTGTTCCTCTGAATTGATCCAACCCTTTACTGAAACACACCCACCCCGTGGCTCCCATGGACTGTATGTGGCAATCCACAAAGAAGTGCTGTGTGTGGCTCCAAATTCTATCTGCTCTCTTAACATACATCATCCTTCCGATTGGATTCCACTTCAGTCACTTAACAGGATATATCTTGAATAGGTTACTTAAGTTCTCCAAGTGTCCCTCTTTTTGTTCAGTAAAGTAGGAATAATTATATCCGCTCTGCCCTTCTGGTCCAGTTGTGAAGTTAAATGAGAAAATATTTGTGAAAATATACAGTATTTATGTGTGGGATGCCATTATTGCTGTACATGGTCGAATCTGACCCCTGCTCCTCAGCCCTTCCTGTAGCTTTGCCAGCCCTCTTCCAAAGAAGGAGGGTGTATTTGCCTGTCTCTTGACTTCAGTTTGGATGTATTACTTGCCTTGGCTGGTAGAATGCAGCCAAAGCGACAGTGTGCAGTTCTGAGCCGAGGTCGAAGAACCCGGTGTGTTTCTGCTGCTCTCGTGTGCTCTGACGGTTGCCATGAGAACACCATGCCTCTGGCCCCAGGACGAGGATGAGGGGCGTGGGGAGCAGAGCCACTGTCACCTCGCCGCCCTAGCTGAGCCCAACCTAGACCAGCTGTCTCCTGGGTACATGGGTAAGTCCCCACCCAGGTGAGCAGAACACCCAGCCAAACCGCGTGAACTAAATAAACACGGCTGGTTATATGGTGCTGAGGTTCTGCTGGAGTTGGTCATGAGCATTAGCACACTACTAGTTGACTGCCACACCGTCCACCTATCCAACCAAAGGTTCTTCAAGAATATGGTATCTTCCAAGGACAGAAGCGAGAGCTGTCCGTTTTGAACAGCCTTTTTCAAAAGTAAGTATTTGGAGATTAGAAAATATGAAGTTCTCTGCACAGCACTCCAAGTTATCTGACTAAAAGGCTCAATAGGAATCTAGTAAATAATATTCCAGTGAAAACGTTTACTTGTGACCGATGGGCCGTGCAGAGGCTGTTAGGGTCGCGTGCTGTAGACCAGCCTGATGTATAAATGTATGCAAAAGGCAGAAGTAGGCCGGGGAGTTTCACTAAGAACCCAGTGTCACCCAGCTCGGGCAGCCTTTCGGGACAATTCTAAGCTGACAATTCAGCGAAACACACACCTATTACATATATACCACATGTAAGGCGCAAGATAAGGTCCTGAGGAAATAGAAACGCAAAATGGCATAATAGTTCCCTCTGCTATTCTAATAAGGGAAGTGAAATGCTGACTACTCATCCTACTATATCCATCAACCTGTAAGACACTTTTTTTACCTTTTCCCGTGTTGCAATCAAGAAGGTATGCCGTAGCTTAGCTGGTCATGTTTTTTCTGTCTCCGTGGTATACAGACCAATGAGGCAGATGATAATTGCTAGCATCCTGGAGCCAAGGAAGTGCACAAGTGTGTAAGAACAGCATATACCCCATGTCATAGGGCCAAAAAACAAGGAGAGATTAATTCTCTGTGATAGTTAATATAGGAGAAGATTTCATGGAGGAAGAAGTGTTTATGTGAGCTGCCCAAACCATGAAGGATTTCAGCATGGAAGAGTGAGCTAAAATACAGACAAACAAAGGTCGATTGGTTCCTAAGCTTTCTATCACCAAGGATTGCTTTTATGTCCTATCCTCTCTCCCACCCTGTGTTGCTTTCAAAATTTTTTTATCATTATGAATGAATTTGCATGTATCAAGACTTATCTTACGTCTCGGTTTGAATGCAGGGTTTAAAGCCATGCATTCCTGGCAATCAGAGCGCATAATCAAATGAGGCAATCAGTATTCTCGCACTGAGTTAGCATTTTTGGCCAACAGCCAAGAATCTTAATGTTGTAGTTAGCCTGGGAAATTACTGTCCCAGGTAACTGCTTATTTTCTATTAATGATTTTTTTGGAAATATTGATAAGAATTAACCCTAGATGGGAACACCATTCTACCTGAAAATTCATCATAAGAAAATACGGAGACATGGGACCCACAGGTTGTGATTTTTAATGTGGTTCACCCAGTCCTTTGGGCAAAGGAGGAAAGGCGAGGGGAGATGAGACAGGAGTCCTGGAGAGTCTCGAAAGTCATACTTAGGAATTTAGACTCATCGTCACCATCACTGAAGAAATCATTGCGTTGAATATGGAAGGACTAATAGTATGAAATTAGTTACCAAAAAGGTGGGGGAGAAGTGTGTGTGTGTGTGTGTGTGTGTGTGTGTATCTCATAGGCAAAAGAAGTAAAACATAGATGACTAAATTTCCACCAAAAACCAGATGTGCTCACCGAGATGGAATAGCCGCCAACAAGCCAGGTTTGGAAGGAGAACATAAGCTTCACCATCAGCTCCAGCCTCCTTACGTAAGGATTCCAAGCAAGGCATTGTGTAATAGCAAGACTTTGAATTCTGGAGTCAGACCCCTAGGTTCCTGTTCTGGCCCTACTGCATTCCAGCTCTGTGGCTGTAGGCAAGTTACTGAAGATTCGACCTTCAACGATCTTATTTATAAATAGGGAAAACATTGTCGATACTAGAAGACATTGGAAAGGATGCCATCGTTTTTGTAAGTTGTCTCGTCCATAGTTAGCAGGATTTGATGGCTTCTTTTAGATTTGCTTGGAAACCCAAACATAAAGAGACTTCATGGTCGTGTACAACAATAAATTCAGTCCTCTTTTTTCTCATCCTCACGTAAGATGCCAAACTGGCTGGTAATCAAGACCCTAAGGAGAAAACATGTGCTCCAGGTACAGCCTCGTCTTGGCAATGGTCTGCATTTGACTTGTCAGTAAATAGGAGGTGACAGGCGGGTCTGGTGTGGAGACTCCGGGAGGGTGCTTTCCTGGAGGACTTGAACTGGAGGCCTGTGCATTGTAAATAGGACATCAGAGCAGGGACCAGAGGAAGCACCTTGCAATAGAAAGTCCTAGACGGGCTTGAAAGTGGGAAGTGGAGGCCTGAGACCGTGGCTGCCATTGCTGCCATTGCCACCACTGGTCCACAGGCTTCTTCAGCGATTCCCTTTAATGAGCCGTATCTGAAACTGGCCCTGCGGAAAATATTTTCCCTGTGAATGTGCTGAAATATATGGTGACTAATAACAACGAAACCTTATCTTGGCCGAGTATTTTCGAAGTGTTCAAAGAGGTTTCACATTTATAATGTCCTGCTTTTCACAGTGACCTTCTGAAAAAAATAGGGTATTATTATCCCCCTTTTGTGAATGAGAAACCTGAAATGCCCAGTGGCACAGGGACAACTCGTGAAAGTTACAGTCACAGGAAGTGGAAAGGACACCCGTCTTTTGACTTAAACTTGAGTCTACCCTGTCCTTGCCCCTGTAGTAAGATTTGCAGTTCTTTTCCCAGTAGTCTATGGTAGTCACAGTCCATCCCATGTTGGAGAGTTTCCCCCCCGAGTTATATTTTCTTACTCAACAGTTTTGTATCAGGCCTGGATACTTCTGGGGTCACGAGAGACTACCACTCGCCAGACCTCATCCCGTGTAGTTGTGGGTGGTGGTTCTGGACAATTGGCAGCCTCTCTCTGTCTTCATCTGGTTTGATGCAAACCTTTCAGAAGATGGAGACTTGAACTTGTGGAGATGAGAGTTGAATGAGCGAACACTCGGTCAGGGCCAGGTCTCGTGTTTTTCTACCCCTTGGTCTGTTCACCTCCTAATCTTTACTGACGAGGACATCAGCTGTAGCCGTCAATTCCCTTCCTTTCTCTTCCCTGGGGCTACCAAATATCATAAAATCCCAGTCCTTCCCAAGAAACAAAACTCTTCTCTGGTTCAGAGCACTTCACATTCCTTCCATGTTACTCAACAATTCACGGTTCCTTCTGAGGCTCAGAACACCCTGCCCCCTCTTTTCTTTCTCATTTTAAACAGGAAGTCACCTCTCAGAAGCCCTTGGGTAAAGAAAAACAATTTAATGAAATCATGTGTAGGACACCTCATGAAAGCTACAGTCGCTTTTTGCAAAAACCTCAGTATGTTTGTCCCTTTACTAGTGAATTTATTTACATGTTAACAGCATTTTAGTACGAATTCAAGTCTATGATTAGTTGAATCACTTCCCTCATGTTTCAGAAGGATGGTTCTGGTTACCTCTGCAGGGTAACGAACCACCTCAATATTCAGAGGCTTAAAAAACAACGGTTTGTCGGCTTATGATTTTGCAGTTCGGGCAGAGAACAGGCAAAGTCATTTGGATGGCCCTGCTCCCCCTCCTGGAAGCTCTCCTGCACCTTCAGGGGTCTGGAAGCCTGCCTGGGGTGGGGCGGGCACCTTCAGGAGTTGTTAATACTGGGGTAAGTATTGTCTCCCGCGAACTCACACTTACCCAGAACCTCAGAATGTGGTGTTAGTTGGAAAAGGTCTTTGCAGGTGTCAGTGGTTAAGATGAGGCCGTGCTGGAGGAGAGTGGGCCCTCATCCAGCATGACTGGTGTCCTTCGAGGAGGACACGCAGATACACACAGGGAGAAGACCTGTGACAACAGAGACGGGGATAGCAGTGATGCGGCTGTCAGCCAAGGAACACACCAAGGTTTGCCGGCAGCCGAGAGAGGCTGGAAGAGGCAAGGGATATAGACTCTCCCACAGAACCCCGGCGAGAATCCGGCCCTGCTGACACACCTTGACTTTGGACTTCTAGTCCGCAGAATTGCAGCCTGACTAAGCGCCCCCCCTCACCCCCAACACACCTCTCTCTGTCTCTTCAGGCAGTCTCTCCACTTTTTCTTTTTCTAGAGGCTCAAATTTTCACGACAATAAAAGTGGAAGCTACCAGACCGCTTATGGGTTAGGCCCAGAGCTGCCACTAGTTGACTTCTGCTGTTTCCTGCAGATGAAGGCAAATCTGAGGGCCAGCTCGGATGCGGGAGGAGGAAATAGACTCCACCTGCTGATGACGGAGGGCCAAGAACACGAAGGACTGGCAGCGATGCCCAGCTTTGGAGGCAGACCACAGCAAGGCCGTGGCCACCTGGGTTTCAGGGCACATTGGATCATGTTACAGACCTCGTAGCGCTGGTTACCACGTAAGCTTAGCAAGACTTCTTTCACTAACCATCCTCTGAACGTTCAAGTCACGTCTGTGAATGTCAGCCTGCCTAAGCCTCCACGGCAGCCTCTCTGAGCTGGGCAAACGGGGGTCCCAGGGCCTCCCACGCCAAGGTCCCCAGATCTGGGACTTGGTGTGGGATGGGCACAGGTGCTCACAGAACGGGAATTGTGGCATTCCTTGTGTCTGCAGTGACTGTTTCTATGAGACCACAGTGCAGAGTGCTCTCCAAACTGGGGGTGGTAGGGCAATGGTGTCTTTCTGAGAAACACTGTCACTGCTGACACAATCAAGGCTGTGCCCAGGATCGAGTGAAATGGGGGAAGAAGTGGCTCTATAGCAAAAATCCACAGCTGAAATTTGGGAGCTTTAGAAGCCACAGGTATTGAGTAGAGTTGGTTTGATTCTAATCCCCGTTCTTCCCCCTATAACCTACACAGGCTTTTCAGAAGCACTGAAATGTTTGTGGAAAAACTTGAAAGAGGAGTAAAACAGGGAGATTCAACATGGTGTTATTTAGAAGTGGAGTGAAAAAGAAGAAATGGATGATATTGTACAGTAATGCAATAGATGTCTCTCAGGCAACCTATATTTTTTCCTTAAAAATGTGTTAGTAAATCGGACACATATGAAACACACATTCATTCTCCATGTAAATAATAAAGTATAATGATAGAAACTCCTGTGAACACACCGCCTCACCGATGAACGGGAGCATCGGCAGGGTCATCGCATCAACCTGCTTTCCCTCCTCCAACCAGACCTCTGTCTGATCTTTGACCACAGTTCTGAATGTTGTGTTTATCTTTCCCTTGCTTGTCGGGCAATTAGAACTTCAGTTCTGAATCAGAAGGGGAAATCTAGCTTGGCTTCTAGTGAACTCAAAAGTGAGTTTCTGATTAATTGCTAGCCTGTTAACTCACCTGCCGTCTGGGTATTCTGTGAAAGAATGGCAGTGACACGTGATTTCATTATGAGTGACATATGTGATGAGCAGCTTCCCGAAGCCATTGTGATTTCGTGGGTGCTCCCTGGTTTGTGTGAAGATGCCTCCTGGCTAACCACAGGTGCTGGTTTCCTTCTTCTGGTCTCACGGGGCATTGTGAGCCCAGGGGTCGTTCAGAGACCCTCATTCTCCCCCTTCTCTTAAGTGGCTCCTCTTTATCCTCATCTTCCTGGGTGTCTGGGTCAGCTGCTCTGAGTCCCCAGTCTGTGGCTTCTGGAAGACCAGAGACCCTAAGGTTTTCAGGACAGAAAGCGTGGCGATTATGGAGCAAGACCAGCAGAAGTGTTAAATTAATTTGCACAATCCATTTCCCAAGAAAATAGCAGAAGCGTGGAAAGGCTGTTCCGGGGAAATGCAAAACCTCGAAGGTAGAGTCTACTTGGGACATATTTGCTGTTGAATTACCTCAGGGGCCTAAAATCATGCAAATTCTGTTATGATCACTTTCGTTGCAGACAAATACATTTTTTTTCCGCCTGGAGAGTTTTTAATTTCATTTCCCTTTTATCAAAGCAAAAGTGAATGCACGTTCCTTTTCTCTCTTGCGCGTGGGTTTGTTGTTGTCGTGCGGAAGATTTAACAATAAAATGCGCCATTACCTCCAGCGCAATTTCCCAGAGTCAACCACTCTGAACAGTCCTCATCCTTCATTCTCCTGGGGGCAACGTGAACACCTTTAAGTAAGATGCTACCTCTTGACTTAGCGAAAATTGTTCACTCACTCCACCCTCTTGACTTTAAGGGCCACAACTGCATACTCTCTGACCTCATAGCCTATTGCCCTGCTTGCTGAGGGACAGACCTGCTCCTCAAACATACCAGGCTCACTCCTGCCTCAGTGTCCTTGACCTTGCTGTTCCCACTGCCAGGCCTTTGCATTCCTCCAGATACACACACATCACACCCCCTCTGGGCTTCACTGAATAGGCACCTCAGTGAGACGGAGCTGCTGGGATGGACACCCAGGCAGTCCAGCTCCAGAGCCCCTCTCTTAATATACATACAACCTCCTTCGAGCTTGGTAACATAGCCCTTTGCTCTGTAATCATACTGGAATCTCCCACAAGTGGATTCTTAAAGTCAAAAACCAATCATCTGTTATGACACCACATATTAGGGTTATTGTTCCCTTTTGGCAAGTTCAAAGTCATGACTCCTCTGCCAATCAGAGGAGACTGTTCCTAACAAACTTTCCTTTACACCCAACTTCATTCATTTCCCTTTCTGGTCCTGGAGCTGGGGAGGCTATGGCCAGTCAGAGCTGGTCTTTCCTCCACTGCAGTGCCCAGGGGTTGCCCGCTGCCCTTCTCTCGGCTGTCAGGGAGCTATTCCTACACTGCTGTTGCCTGGCATCTCCAGGGCTGTGGGCAGCGAGGCTGAAAGGGGCAGAGCAAGGGAGGGAGAGCGAGTGCCCGTGCCCCGTGTTCCATCCTGGATTGGAAGCCCCAGTGGTATATTTTTTGGATTTTTCTTTTAAAATGAGAATCTGGAAAAGTAAAGGGAAATGGAAAGAAGTAGTATTTATTGATTAGCTTACTATGTGCCAAACACTATACTAAGTATTTCTCACACGTCAGCTAAATGAATTCTCTTTGTGCCCGTCCTATGTGGGTACATTGATACCTACTTTGCAGATGAGGAAACTGAAGGTGGACTTGACTAGAAGGTTAAGAAACTTGCCCGAGATCACAGCTTGAGAGGCTAAAGGGCTGATGATGGAATAAGGGGGGTCTCCGATGCTTGAAATCTTTTCTTCGCACCATCTGTGTCTTGGATACAGCCCTTCACTGCTCTCTCACCAGGGGGCTTCAGGACAGAAGACACAGGATAAATACAGCTTGGTGACATTTAGGCACATGGGCTCCTTGAGGAGAGGCCTTGGGTTTTGCTCAGAGCCTCTGGGACTACCCGTCAGCTGGTCCAGAAGTGCAGTCTTTACGCCCTGTAGTGTTGTGACCCCAGACCGAAGCTACCTGTCCCTGCATTTTCCATCTTGAAGGGGTGGAAATCTAGCTTTTATTTTTGAGGAGGGGAAAAAGCAAAAGATAATAGATTATACTTTATAAGTGATAAAAATTGGCAAGGTACACCGATGTACTTCCAAACTCCAATGTTTTTGGAAATAATTTCATAAAATGATTAATTTCTAGGTCTCTGCAAGAAGCCTGAGGCTAACTACTGATACACATATGGTTTAGGGTTCATTGGATTCTATTCGTGTTCAGATTTACATAAAATAGAGTAAAAAGACTTAGGAGCCCCTAAATAGAAGGCCAGACTCTGTCATTTTGAATGATATTCTGAAAGTTCCGAAATGTAGCTTTGATGAAGCGTGACGGACGGGAAGCTGTTTCCCGAGCCGCCTGCCTCTGGTGCTGCAGGGACAGGTCAGGATGGGAAAGGTCTTGTCTGAGCCGGGACTGGAACCACAGGAACAGAACCTGGTGTGTTCCAGGAAACCCTCCAGGCATCTACAGAATTATATTTTACAGCAGTCATATTACAGCACCTTCCCATCCAGGTGTCCTGAGGAAAATGGATTGCCGCTGTGCTGTCTTCAGAAATTCAAATTAAGTCCTTTTTCAAAGGGAAGAGAAGCTGCACAAAACGCTGAGGCTGACTACTTCCCGATGAGCTCTGTTTCCGAGCAGACGCGTGTGCTAGGGTTACTGCAGGAAGACTGGCGGCTTCCCCTTGTTCTCGTCCAAATGAGCTCCTAATGTAAAATGGTCCTGATTTAGACTCTGGCAGTCCCCAGCTCATCGAGGGACTGAGTTCCCCAAATTGCATTCTAATCCAGTTGTTTGGAAAGGAGAATGCATTTTTGCAGGAGGACAATGTTAGAAACGATGGTGTGCGCCCCAGGCCAGGACACAAAACTCTATTTAACTCCCAGTGTTCTCAAAAGAATGTTCCAGACCCGTGTTGTTCAGATGGAGAGCCACGAGCAATTAGTGGGTCACAGAAGCAACTTTGTGAGTGGTGGCCGCCATTGAAAAAATAACAAAATGGAACTGAATGGAGGAGGAAAATACTGGAACACGTAGCATGAGAGGAGGGGAGGTACAGTGTCACGGGACCTCTCTGTTCCAGATATGTGTGTGCGTGTGTATGGGGTGACCATGCAAATGTATTCAGGTTTTAAAAATTAAATGTATTGGGGTGACCTTGGTTAAAAGGACAATTGAGTATACAGTCCTATGATCTGTGTGTGGCATCGTGTGTCTGACGACCCAAGTCAGATCTCCTTCTGTCACCGTGCCTTTGGGCCCCTTTACCCTTCCAATATTTTCCTAAATCTCTCCAAACTGTTTCTTATAAAAATATATTTGAAAATCAATCCATGAAACAAAACCAAGCAAAAGCCAAAACTAAGGTCTGCTTTTCTTACTTGGAGCCTCATGCCCCTTTCTCTGGCCCAGGGTACGTGTCTGTGAACTTCTTCCTCTCCCCCCAAATGCTGGGCCAGAGACCATATTTAATAGGCAAACGCTGCAAGTCACTCATCTGGTGGCAGCTGTCCCAGCAGAAGAGCCGTCCTCGTCCCTTCGGAGGTTGGCTCCTGGCCTTCCCACCACGTGTAGGTTCCATTCGGCTTCCCAAACCCTTCTGAAAACACGCGGTCCTGGATCCCAAGAAGTAGACAGTTAATGATTTTGGCAGCTTCTACAGGCCCATTTAAAAAAATTTTTAAAGATTTTATTTGTTTATTTTTAGAAGGGGAAGGGTGGGAGAAAGAGGAGAGAAACATCGATGTGCGAGAGAGAGAAAGAGACATCTATCAGTTGCCTCCTGTATGCACCATGACCAGGGACTGAACCCGCAACCCAGGCATGCGCCCTGACCGGAAATCAAACTGCTGACTTTCGATTTGTAGGGCAACGCCCAACCCACTGAGTCACACCAGTCAGGACTATCGGCCCACTTTTAATGTTCGAATACTCTTCATGAAAAGAACATCCTTCACTTGAATAAAGACCACAAGTCATTACTTTAAGAACCCAGGTATCAAATTAAGAGCAATCCACTCATTCTGACATCAGTGTTCTCACACTTTAGCATGCATCAAATCACCTGGAGAAATTGCTGCACACAGTTTCAGCTGGGCTCCAGCCCTGGAGTTTCTCATTCAGCCAGTTTGGGGTGGGGACCAATACTGTGCATTTCTCACAGGGTTCCGGGTGGCCCTGCTCTGCTGGTGTGGTGAGTAGGAAGAACTCGCTTTGAAAATCACTATTTCAGATCTTGCTGGCCATCAGCCACTTTAGCTGTGGTTTAGATGGCTTTTTGTAATGATCTCTCTTATTTCATTCATCCTCATGTAATTTAAATGCTGACTTTAGGCTTAGGAGCCAATAGATTCTGCTCTTTGCTGCCCATGTTCTGTCCCGTGAAAAGATGTAATACTGTGCTTATGGAACCCTTCCATCACTTGTCCCCTCCCCGCTGGATGTTGAGAGAAGAGCTCAGAGGATTTTAATGTCAGGTTGTTGAGATAGAGGGTTACTAAGGAAACCGTTAAAGATTGCTACTGCATCTTTTTTTCAGCGTCAAAATTACTACTGTATTTGTTTTCTGATCTGCAGCAGAAAATTTGGGCTTCTCATTTGGACATGTGCCAGAGGTAATTTTTAAATCATATACAAGTTACACACTCACACACGAAAATGGAAAAGAACAACCCTGCCCAGGGCTGGGACGGGGCTCTAGGATGTTACATTGTAACTCACACCTGGAGTGGATGTGAGGAAGGGTGGGGAGAGGGGGTTGAGTTTTTCGAAGTGGAGCACAGTAGCTCAAAAGTGGAAACAGCCCACACTTTCACGGACAGATGAGTGGCTGGATGATGTGCTATGTGCCTAAAGCAGAGTATTACTCAGCCAAAAAAAGAAGGAAAAGAGTGCTACATGCTGTCACATGGATGAACTTCAAAAACCGGATGCTAAGTAAAAGAAACCAGACACAAGAGATCACTGTTTTATGATGCCATTTACACAAAATATCCAGAGGAGAGAAATCCATGGAGACAGAACAAAGGTCGGTGGTTGCCGGCCTGGAGGGAGAGGGGCCGCCTGCTGGGTGCGGGATTTTACTGCAGAGGGTCCCAGAGGCCTTGGAACTAGGTAGAGGTGGCGGCTATATAGCATGGTGAATGTACTAAACCTCACTGAGTTGCTCACTTGAAAATGATGAATTTTATGTTATATGAAGTTCACCTCAATAACTTGCTAAAAAAAATGCGAAGAGGGAAATTCATCAACCTTTCCAACCTCACTTCTTTAGGGTTTTTTTCATACTTCCTCTCTGCCTTTCTTTTTACTTGTATCCTGAAGAAAGTTTACATTTAGTTTGGATACTAAGCAAGGAGAGGGCCTGGATCCCCCTCCCACGGCAGCGTGACCATGGTCATCTCCGTGAAACAGCCCCGACAGCCATGGGAGGGACAAGGGCCGCCCCGGAGTCCGTGGCAGAACTGGGAATGGATCCCAAGAGCACTACCTTGTAGCCACTTCTGAATTCCATTGCTATCTCCGCATGTCCTGGGAACTCCTGACAGTAATTGAAGATGACTCGCCAATGATGTCATCCTCTCAACCCGGAGAAAGAGCACAGTGGAGCCTGGAAGGTAGGTGAGAGAGAGCCGTCCTCTGGAGGCTGTGGCATTCAGACTCAGTGTTGCCCTTGGCAATGCTGTGAAGCAGCGTGAGTTGCGTCTGGGCTGCCCCTGACTCACTCCTTCCTATGTCCTGTGGGGTTCTTTGCTTTGACCTGTAGGCGCCTCGAGAGAGCTTCCAGTCCTTCGTCCCCCACACCATTTTCTTCTCCATCCACACCTGTATTTAGAAAAGGGATCAACAACCTTTCTTCCCTGAGAGTGAATTTTACATAAGTATCTCTGGCTGACATTGTTGGGGATATCTCCTCTCTAATACTGGGCTTTTTCACGTGGCTGCCAGGCGCTCTCGGGTTCTGCATGGATTGCAGATCACAGCCAAGTTCATTTGACATCTAGACCACACAGAAGGAGTGAGACACTACAGTCAGGGCAGCCTCCCAAGTAAGCTGACTTTCCACAGAAGGAATTGTAGAAAATTAGAAGTACATGACAGGGATTACGATTCCAGCTGCAGTTTGCCCACAGCACAATTGCTGGGTTTCTGTACCTGAGAGGATCAAAAAGAACCTTGACTCAGTGGTCCAATTTGAGCTAGGTCCCTTTGAACTAAAAATAGTTCACCCTCAGGGAGTTTCTGAGTCATTTCTACATTCCCCTCCTCAAGCCACATGGCATCCACCTATCGTAAGTAACATGCACCCACATTACCTCTGCTTGGTGAAGTCACAAAGATAGGGCACCAGGTAATGGGCACTAAAGATAATCAGAAAAATGATATCTCTGTGTTTACAAATAACCCAGAGTTAGCCCCTCACTTTGTTGGCCCAACCTTTTTTTTGCGACTTCAAGAGCAGTAATTATTACCCACATTCAAGGGAACATACCGATTTCTAGTTGTTTGGTATTGCCCTCTACCTCTTTCCAGGAACACAGGTGTGGTCAGTGTCAGACGATGCAGTGCGCGCGCGCTGTGGGCTGCGGATCAACCAGGATGTCCTTGGAGCCTTGCCAGCTGCTGGGTGCCTCCGGGGCACTTCACCTGGCTCCGTGCGCCGGCCCTTCCTGTTTCTTCAGTCACCTCCGGCTCCAAGAACCCAGAAGTTTGAGAAAAAATATTTAGGCCTATGTGTCACTCCTAATTTTCACGTGTTTTAAATGCAGACTAATAAAGCCTACAAGGAATATTGGCAAAGCCATTGTACAAAGAGGCCTCTTCAGGATTCTTATTCTTTCAGCAGAATTCCAACACTCCTCTGCATCTTTTCCTAACGTTTTGGTTTGCTGGGTTTTCAGGGAGTATTCGGCACTGATTTTTATAAATCCTCTTTAGGGGTGGGGACTACATTTTTTCCCCTTCTTATTTTTGGTATTTATTTTTCCATCTGGAGTTCAGTCTTTTGTGGGAAGTTCCTTGGTCTTTGTTTGGGAAAATTACTTTTGGGGTGGATGCCAAAACTCTGGGTGACTTTGAAGCCCAGACAGCACCAACTAGGTCAGAGGCCTTTGGCTGCTCTTTGTGAAGTGTCCGTCACATCCAGACATCTCAGCGGGCCCAGGGTGTCCTGGGAATTAGGTTGTTCCGGTGAGTAAACCAACTCAACTGTCCGGCACAGATCAAATCAGCATGCTGTTGATTGCACTGAGTGAGCATTTGTAAATACGCCTTTAAACCTCCAAAATGGCACGGGCTAAAGAGGTGAAGTCATTATTTTAAAATCTTATTTTTTTTTAACCTGCAATTGGCACGCAATGTTACATGAGTTTCAGGTGTACAACACAGTGATTAGACATTTATATTACATACGAAGCAATCACCCTAAGTCTGGTGCCCACCTGACATCATACATGGTTTCTACAGTGTTATTGACTTTGTCCTCCGTGCTGTCCTTTATATCCCCCCAGCTGCGTTAATAACGGAAATCTGTACTTCTTAATCCCTTCACCTCTGACACCCACCCCCTCAGCCTTGACCCCATCTGGCCACCGTCGGTGCGTTCCCTGTACCCATGGCTTTGTGTCTGTTTGGTTTGTTCACTTTCTTTCTTTTTTAGATTCCACGTGTAAGTGAAATCCTACCGTATTCGTCTTTGTCTGACTCATTTCACTTAGCATAACACCCTCTAGGTCCATCCACGTTGTTGCAAATGGTGAGATTTCATTTTTCGTGGGTGAATAATGTTCTGTTGTATGTACGTCCCACATCGCCTTTATCTACTCGTCTGTCGATGGATACTTAGTTTGCTTCCACGTGTCGGCTACGGTAAATAGTGCTGCGTATATCTTTCTGAATGAGTGTTTTAGATTTCTTTGGATAAATACCCAGAAGTGAAATTGCTGGCCATGTGGTAGTTCTGCTTTTAATTTTTTAAGCAACTTCATGCTGTTCTCCATAAAGAGTGAGGGGACATTGATTCAACAGGGAGACAGAAGACGCCTTGTCTTTTATGACCTAGTGTGGAAGTCACAGACCATCAGTCCTGCCACATCCGCCTCGTCCCTCTGGCCAGCCCTGTTCACATGTGTATATTGGTGGGGTTGGGGGGGGTACACAAGAATCACAGGGGCCTCATTGGGGACTGGCCATCACACCCCACTGTGCCTGGTCATGCTGCCATGGGCCAGGTTAACTCTTGGGGGAGCTGGCAAGGCCTGTTTTCTGTGGCCTCTCTGTGACCTAGAGACAGGCCTGCTTCCCAGGGCCTCCCCGAGGGATGTCCTCTTGGCTGGCTGCTTGCTTTGTTTCCAAGCCTTTGAGAAGTCCTCCCATGGCTGGACAACAGCCTTACACCTTCCAGGACCCAGAGCATGGCGGAGTCGGCAAGGCTGGCAAGGGTCTGGTCCCATTCCCTGCTTTTCTAACAAGGAACTGTCACGCTTCACAGGGCTAAGCTAAGAGAGTCCTTAGGCAAGCTGCCTGTGATGACCCGTGCCTGCAGATCAAAGGGAGGGCTCTGGAAATTTCCTTTAGTGACTTGGTGACTGAGATCCAGAAGGCTGAGCATTTCAGAATCACCTTGACACCCCTTCCCTCCTTATTTTAGGCTCTGCAATCTGCAATGTTGTAACCACTTTCATCACCCATTGCCCCTTGTCCTTATCTGAATGAATGAATGAATGAATCCATTTTGAATGGGGAGAGGGGAGAATTGCTCATGGCTGTTGTAGCCAGGAGGGTAGAGACAGGGAAGGACTAGAGGGACTTGGGGGCATTTTATTCCTCAGTTCAGCCATCCTATGTGCCTCTGTCTGATTTGGTAGGAAGCTGCGTCACGCCAGGCTGTGGGCAGGTAAGGGGGCCAAACCTCCCCTACTCACACCCACCCTTCCTCAGGCCCTCACTGTCACCTTTCCAAACCAACCGTCTTCTCTCGGAAGGGGCCACAGAATTCCCTGCCGCTTACTCCCATGGCTGTCCCTGGGCGTGTGACCTCCAGCACGGTCAACCGAATGGAAACAGCTGTCATTCCTCTAGGCTTGAAGCCATCGTGCATGGAGAACTGAAAGATTAACAATTAATTTCTTGAGAGCAAAGAATCAGAATTAAGAAGGCCTCTGAGTTTTTCTTTTTCAGAATGGTATTTATTTTTGGACTGGCTCTTCTTTCCCCTCAGGCTACGTTGTGTAATTATACATGTTACCGCTGTACCAAATGCAGGCTCCCCTTACCCCCACCTGACAACCCGCAGGTTCCTCACTGCTGAGCTAACCTGCTGACGAACAATGCTCGTTTGTTCCGTGTGGGCCAATCCCAAGACGCTGGCGGCAGCGTGGTTCTGGGGAAGGGCCATACATACCATCGCTCCTGTGGATGACGTACACGTGGCATTCTTTAACCTGGTCTTGCCTTCAGTCTCTAAGCAACCCAGATATTCCCTGCCCCCCATCGTTTTGCTGGCATTTCCCATCTACCTGGATGTGGGCCAGAGGGAACCCCTTTCATAGAGGCCTGTGAAAATCTGATCTGAAGTAATACGGCCTTGCATCATTTTTAGCTGTTTGGCAAAGTGGCTTGAAATATGTGGGCACTTGAAGATTTCAGACTGTTGGCAATCACAGGACCTTCTGCTTCCAGGAACACTGTCAGGCTTCAGGTCTTTTTGCTCTGCTTAAATTATCCCGGATCCCAGCATATTTCTTAGAGCGTTTCCTAAAGCGGGGTCTGGGCCTGGGTGGGGGGTATGTGTATGGTGTGTAAGTGTGTGGGGGTGTGTGTGTGACAGACAGACAGACAGACCGAGAGTGGGGCCTGATGGCAGCCCCAGAGGAAGATCTCAGAGGTGTTGGGCTCTACATCAGAGCACCCAAGCCTGCGGTGAGTTAGGCGGGGGTGGGCGGAAAAGTCAGAAAAGCTTGCAGGACTGAAAAGCAGCGTGAACAGGGAGCAGTTAAGGAATATTGTCCAACACTACAGGGAAGGAAACAGTCTTACGAGAAACAATAGGGCTTCAGACAATCTGCTTGGTGGTGAAGAGTTTTCCCTGCAGGAAGAAGTTGGAGAATGTCACTTTCCAGAAGCGAGGCCATTGGCTCAGTGTGGAGGGTGTGGCCCTGCGCAGTGACACCCTGCACTCCCTCCCCCACCAACCGTCAAGAGAACATCCAAGGAGTCCGCTTAGGGAAGGGCGCAGTGTGCACTGAGCAAACGCCCAGGAGCTCTTCTCTGATCCGGCTGGAGCTGAGGGAGCCCCGAGAAACCTGGCTAAGCTGATTAGGTTGGGTCGCGTTCATGAGAGGCTTAAGGAATGAGCGAACAGAGGTTAACACGGTGAACAGGCCCAGGGATGTGTCAGAGAACCAAGAGAGTGCAGGGGTCAATGCAGGATGGTGCTCGCCACCCAAATGCTAGTAAAAGGTGACAATGACAGTACTTGCCTCATCTGAGACTTTATAAAAAGCCCTCTAACTACTGCATTAGTATCATTTTTATCTTTCCATAGGGCTGATAGGACTTCATATGAGTAAAGATGTCACAGAGAGGTGTGTTGGCAAATGCCCGATATGATTCAGAAGCCGCTTGTACCACAGGCCTGGTTCCCGGTGGCCTTCCTCCCTGCGGACAATGACCTTGAAGAATATGAATGGTTCTCTGGCACAGACTGGCATGGCTGAGTAGTGGGTGACTAAATAATGGATAAACTTGGACATTTTATAGATCCTGTGATTTTAGGAGTAGATGAGGTGAAGATTTTTGGAGAGGAGGAATCATAGAGGAGAGGAGGTACCAGGGCTGGTCTGTTCTACACGATGACCCTTCTGCCCTAAAAGCGTTTTCCCTGACATGCCCTAAATGTGTTGGTTCACTGATGAGGGATTGTTTGGGGAAAGATGGGTCCTTTGGGGTGAGGATGTCCTAAGCTGTCAGTCATTCATATGTTAGTATGAATCAGTTTATGCAGATTGCTTTATTTCTATTACTGCTAGTGTTGGTTGTGCTGAGCAACAGACATGAGTCTGGAAGCAACTGAAGAGCAGTTGGGTGACTATGGAGCCCAGAGCCCTTTGGGGGGACAAGACAGTCCTGGGTAGGGCCCTGGAGACTAAGAATCCAGGGAGAATGCCAAAAAGAAGGACAGGCCCAAGAAGCTTCTCCAACCCGTATGTAGTTGGAATACAGAATAGTGTAGGTCTGAGGGTGGGTTTCCTAAGGTCTGTACCTCAGCGTGTGTAAGGATAAGAACGTCCACTCAGGTAAACTAGATTTAGACGTTTACTTTTTGATGCAGCACTTCTCTGAACCTTTAATATGCGAATGAGCATCATGAATATCCAAAAGGACATAGTATTCAGTGTTTGACAAATTCATTTCACCAGACATTTGAAGAGGGTCTCATGGGACTAGTGTTCAATAGGACCCACTTGGGGGGAATTAACTTACTGTTTATTCAAAGCCACATCAAAAATCTTGGGCAGTATTTTCACTCCCGAACCTCAGCTGAGAACAAAGGCGTTAGGTTGGGCCCGGTGTTTCTTTCTCATTGCGGAATCCACAGCCCGTGAGACCTGGGAGCAGCTACCGCCTGAAGGAAGAGCGTCTGGGCAGAGGCCGGTTGTGGAAATGGCAGCAAAGGCAACACCTGCAGCCCTTGTGAAATCCTGTCCAAGCTGCGCTTGCTCTGAAGACAGGAAAGCCATTCTTTCTTCCAGGTCTCGAGGCCCGCTACTCTGGCCCCTCCCCTGGGACCCTGGAGTGTCCCGATTCCCAGTTACCGATCTCCCCTCAGCACCCAACGTGCTCCCACCTGTCCGGCACATCTCAGCTCAGTCCTGCCCATTTTGTCTCCTAAGTGGTCCTCACACCTGTGCCTTCCCTCCCACGGCACCAGATCTCTCAAACCCGGGTCCTGTCTTCTGTCCTGGGCCTCTATGAGGCCATCCCACATCCTCTCCAGCCCCCTTCTAGTCCATTCTCCACATGGCCGTCAGTTTGAAACCCACATGTAATCACAGCGCCGCCGTCCGACCGTCCACACCACTGCCCCCAATTTCATGTCTTCTCACCTTTCTTACAGCCGGCTCGAACTCTCTCCTGAGGGTCGAAGGGCCCCGTGTGGTCTGTCCGCCACTCACCACTCTGCCTCCTCTCGTCTGTCCTCTCCTTCCTCTGCCTCAGTCCCTCAGACTCCCTGCTGCACCTGCCACAGGGCCTTGGCACATGCTGCCCTCGTTGACTCTGCCCTCCTTCGGCTCTCAGCTCAAGTCTCATTTCTTCAAGGGATGCTTCTTTGATCGAATCCTCACAGCACCACGTCCCATTGCGCTCACTGCCATTACAGTTAACGTTTTATGTCTGTAATCATGGGATTAATGTCTGTCTGCCACATTCGACTGACTAGGCTCACGCTTCATCAAGGCCTGCAGTCTCTGCCCATCGAGGCATCATCCCGAGTGCTTAGCATTGCACTTGGTTACCCTGCTTGTGGATCCCCTGGAGCTGAGAAGCCAATCCTGGAAGGCAGGATGAGCAAGGAAGCCCATAGCTCTGTAGGGTCTGTGAGGAGAAGAGGAACTGCCTCCTGACAGCCCCCCAGGTGGGGATGAGAGGGGTGGGGACCTCAGAGCAGCCCTCCCAGGCCTCCCAGGAGGTGGGGGGGACCTCAAAGCACTGGACCAAGACCCTCAGGTGAGCTGTGGGTGGTGTCTCACCTGTGTGGCCCCTGAAGACATGCATAAGGTCATTGTTTCCTTACATACAGAGTAAATATTTCTAGGTGGTATGAGTGAAGATAATTTTAGACAGTTGAACCATTTGACGTGTGTTTCGGTGGTTGGTGATGAGGGCTGTGAAAGAATTCTCAAAGAGAAGAAACTGTAGAGGATAAAGTTTTTTATTCACTCTCCAAGACAGGAGAGGGAGGGGCATGGTGTGGAGAGACACCAGCACTGAGGGGTGGGGGCTTTGAGCTAGCATTGGATTCTGATTAGATTAAAAAGGGAGGGAGGGGTTTGCAGTTGTGTGGCCCCTGGGCTGTTGGGGCGTTGGAACCCCAGGCTGCAGTTTGTTCCAAGGTTATCTTCTGCCTGTGGCTGCAGGGAGTGGTCAGGTCTGTTCCTGCTTCCAGTCATTTCCAGTCCTGGGGACAAGCTCAGAGGAATAAAATGGCAGTCATGTTTAACAAGGTCACAGGCCCGCTCAGCAAATGGTGCCACGCTAGCAGATGGCTCTGGCTTTGTCCTTTCAACGTGGGGGGAGGATATGTCTATCCAAGCCCTCTGTCCTGGTACCCACTAAACCCTGCCCGAATTTCATTCCTCTCCAGGGGTGTCCAACCTGCAGCCCGGATGGCTATGCATGCAGCCCAAACACAAAATCGTACATTTACTTAAAACATAATGAGATCTTTTTGTGATTACATGTTGCAGTGTATTTAACGTGTGGCCTGATAGAAATGCGTGAAAAATAGAGGCAGGAGGAACCGGGTGTTCTGATCCAAGTGCCTTTTATTTGATGCTGCGCTGAGAGGTGGACTGAGTCGGGGTCGACTTCAGCTCCCAAGGAAGGCAAGGGTGGGGTTTTTAAAACAAAAAGCTCCGGGTTTGTGAGGAGATAGGCAGGGGGTTAGTCTTTTGTACTTCCAGGCAGGTGCCTCAGGGTTCCAGGATGTGAGCTGGGACAATGTGTTCAGTAAAGGGCAGGCTGTTCCCAGGTACAGGAGGGTCAGTCTGACCACCGGCCATGGTGGCTGGCGCCAGGTGTCTACTGTGGGAGGTGGGAGACAGTTTAGATGGAGCCTCGGGCTACCAAGCGAGTGGGGACAACTGAGTCATAGGCAGTCCAGAGGGTTGGAAACTGGCCTGACTAGGTCATGAGCAGTCTGGCGGGCTGGGAACTGACCTGATCCTTTCATGGACCAAGACAATTCTCCAGTGTGGCCCAGAGACACCAAAAGGTTGGACACCCCTGCAACACTGAGTGAACATTCATTTATCTCTCTGCCCCAAGACGGTTCTCAAGGCAGTGGGAGGGGCCAGACCAGTCTAGATGTAAGGAAAACAACTAGGGGGCCCCCCGGGGCCAATGATGTTTTGGAGGTGGACAGGGGGGTGCATTCTGCACTTCGAATAACTGCTTTAAAGTGAACTTTTCCAAGGTGGAGAATTGTATTTAAGAGGCAGCCTCAGGGAAGTTGGATGGAGCTCAGCTTCTGCTGAGATGGGAGAATGGGCAGCCTCGAAGATTCATGGTCCAGGGACCACAATCCTGTCTGCTCCCCCCTCGCCCCCTCTCCCTCTCCTCCCCGAGTCCACTGAGCTCACAGTAACCAGGCTCCTGGCTGAGGAGTGGAGCCTGGCTGAAGCTCCCTGGGGGCAGGGAGAGAGTACAAATTGAGTTCTCTTACTGTGAACTGACTTCGCCCCAGGTGATAAGCAGCCTACACTCCCCGTGTTAATAAGCTTGAAGGCTGGTACTTCTTTGTAATGAGCAGACTTTAAAGGAAATGAAACCGACTCAGGAGTTTTAGTTCATTTGTCGTATAGCAGGAAGCACCCGATTAGTATCGGAATGGCGGCAGTAATGTCTCGGAACCAACTGGCACGTTAAAAAGAATAAGATTTCGGGAATCAGAGTAGTTCTCCAGCCTACCTCTGAGCTGATAGAATTTCAATCTCTCTCTTCACTCAACAGTGTGTGGGCCCTTCTCTCATCGAGAAAGAGGAGACTGGCAGTTCAAGGCATTGCTGCCTCCAGGCGGTGTGGAGTAGGTCTCCTTTACCAGAGAGCGGGGCAAGCTCGTGTCGAAAGACACTGACAACATCATCCTTGTCACATCCGGCAGCATTTTGGAACTTCACCATGAACGGATGTTTTGGGGAAACTCGGCAGGGATCCGTCCATTGAAATAAAAATTCATGTGTGTCCAGGCCAATGCGCCAAGTCTGTTAACCGTACACAGCAGAGACAGTACAGGTCGCGAATCCTCATGTTTTCTCAGATTAATGGAAAAAAAGGAGGTTTGTGGCATTGAAGGGGAACCTAATAGGCAGGACCGTTGAGGGCTTGGTGGAATTTAACGTAACCACTGTCTGCAAAGTGCCAGAGATGGAGGCGACCACCACAGAGCCGGTCAAGCTGACCCATTGCCGGAGCTTTATCTTCAGGAAACTTCCGACCCACACTGAGGAGCCCTGGACCCTTCCGGCATCAATGGTGAGTGACATTTCCAATGATACTTAGGGATCCTGATGGGGAAATAATGGATATGAAATCCAAGTATTACATAAAACTTAAGAAATGATGCCATGCATTTGGAAATTCGAACCCTAGGTTCTACCATGTTTTTCTCACGCATGAATTTGCTAAGTGACCTTGACTTTCTTTTTCTTTGTTTGTTCGTTTGCTGGTTTCACATATGAAATGGGAATATAATTCTGTTCTGACTTTCAGAGATTCCACAAGGGCTAACAAACTAAAACAATGTAAATCATGTTTGCAAATGTAAAATTCTGATAGAAGTAAAGAATAATTTGCTTGACCCTGCCTAGCCTATGAACAGAATTAATACGGACACAAAACTATTATATTTCAGTGGTTAAAAATAAGTAGCATTGCCCTGGCTGGTGTGGCTGGGTTGGTTGGAGCACTGTCCCGTAACTGAAGGTTGCAGGTTCAATTCCCAGTCAGTGCACATACCTGGGTTGTGGGTTGGAATCCGGTTCGGGATGTATGAGAGGCAACCGATCGATGTTTCTCTCTCACATGGACATTTCTCTCCCTTTTTCCCTCCCTTCCTCTCTCTCTCAAAAAAAAAAAAAAAAAAAACGAGTGGCATCTCCTTTCTGTTTGGACTTTAAACCTGGTGCTTTCGGAGAGAAAACCCCTGACTGAGCACCGACAAGGACAGTTATTTGGAGAGAAAAAACATCCTTTGGAGACTCCAGACCAGCCCTCTGAAGGCACACACCAGGTCTCCAGGAATATTGCCGAATCTCAGGAAGCGCGACTGCCGACTTCCTTTGCTACAGGTCTGTATTACGAGGCAAAAATAAAACACAGACAATGATTTTCCTCAAGTCTCAGAGATGTGGCAAGGGATCTGGCCAACACAAGGAAACCGATGGGAAGGATTCCTCTCGGCTCCCTTTTAAACACATCACCACACCAGAGCGCAAATCGCAGGGTGCTCCTCCTGCCACAGAGCTTTGCCTCTAAGGTGGGCAAAGGACATCTTCAGATTTTCGTCTTTTCTGCTTTAGCATCCCAGTCCCCATGCCTAATGGGCTAATGGCATCCGGGTAAATATTGCTGTATTTACATAAATGGAGCCGCAGTCACTGAGAACACAAATCAAACAGGAGCGCAGGGAGCGCAGGAGCCACTGCTGGGCGTGGAGGGGCAGATGGAGAAGCAGCGTCTGCCTGGAAGGCAGGGGGTGAGAGCCGAGGTCTGAGTCTCCCTGAGAATCAGACTCAGCCCCAGGGTTTTGCATTCCTCTTTGGCTGCAGGTCCTATCACGCTCAGTGACTCATGACCGGGGCACCAATTAGCACAGGGATATTATGATTAACGAAGGAAAATGTATTAAATAAAACAGCAGTGTGGGTGGGCCTTGCTCCAGGGGCTGCTCCAGAGTCAGAAACCGTGAGTGGCAGGCAGGTCAGACTGCGCCAAGCTGGGGCACTTCTTCCTCAGTGTAAGTGGCCAGAGGGACAAGGGTGCAGGGAGATGCCAAACCACGTCCCTCATCTTGATGGCAAGCACCCAGCGATGTTTTTGTCACAAGGAGAAAATAATACTGTCGGGCTGGATGAGCGTACAGAGAAGCGATCACCTTGGCCGTATGCCAGCATCTCTACACAGTACACGGCAGATACGCACCACATGAACAGTGGGACGGTCACCCTACTGGGAGGGGCAACAAGTGACATTGAGCCATGCTGGGCTATTCAGAGAGAGAAAGGGCAGGAAATGGGGTTCCACAGGCGTCCCTGGCCATAGAGAACTATCTCCTTAGCCCCAACTTTCGAGCTTGTGTGTGTTTAGGTAGTGGGTTTTGTAAAAGCAAGAAAAAGTCAAGGCATAAATTATAGTGTCTTGGTCCATTTGGGCTGCTATACCCAAACACTACCGACCGGGCGGCTCTTAAACACGGGAATTTGTGGCTGACAGTACTGGAGGCTGGGAAGTTCAAGGTCAAGGCAAGAGCATGGTTACGTTCTGGTAAAGGCCCTCCCCTGGGTTCATAGCCGTCCTTACGTGGTAAAAGGGCTAGAGATCTCCATGGAGTCTCCTTTATTTATTTATTTTATCCTCACCTGAGGACAGTTTTTTACTGTTTTTAGAGGATAGAAAGGGAGAGAGAAACATCAATGAGAGAGAAAAGCACTACTCAGTCGACTCCCATATGGGCCTGGATCAGGGATCATATGTGCCCGGACCAGGGATCGAACCCTTATCCTAGATATGTGCCCTGACTGGGAATTGAACCCACAACATTTCAGTTATGGGACAACCATTTTTTTCAGCCTAGGACTCCTGGTCAATGATACCACTCAGAAGCAATCGCTTCCTGATTTCTAACATCACACATTGAATTTACCTGTTCTAGAACTTCCTGTGAGTGGACTCGTAGCCACATACACTCACTGTGTGTCTGCCTTTTTCGCTCAGCACCCTGTACTTGAGAGTCACCCTTGCTGAAGGCGTCTGTCGGCAGCATTTGGAGGGACACACTTCTCCCTGCCTTCGGTACTTATTTCACTTTTACTGAGGTTGCTGTTATGTGTGAAGAGGATGGATGTCATTATATGTAAATTCTGTAGACTAAAAAAGAAGTCCTGTACAGAAATTTCTGACAATGCAGTGCGAGGGACACAGCAATCCGGTGACACGTCACAGCAACGGAGCAAACACTTCACATCACCTGGTTCTTCCTGAGTGCGCCTCTGCTCCCTGCTGCAGCATAAGCATCCTCTCCAGCCTGTGGAGGTGGCCTTTTGTTCCCAAAGAGCCACAGAACCGCTATTGGCTAAATCACAGGGTGGTGAAGGCTGTGATTGAAATTTAGGAGACAGCATTCAATGTCACCTTTGATGGTCTAAAATTGCACACAGGTAGGCTGGAGCTCCTCTGTAATAGACAGCACACAGAGGCTCATTTTGGGATTGTGTTCTCACAGGGTCCAGCCACAGCTGACTGATGTTATTAAACTTTAAAGACCCCTCTGAGAAGGACGTTCGGCTCCGCGGACTGGTGTTCCCGGGGAGGCTGTGACCTGCTGCCCTCCCACAATTGCATCTCTCATTTTATAGAGTCCGAAGCTCCTCGCCATTAAGCTGACCAAGAATAGCAGTGTGTTTTTTTCCTTTTCTGCTTTAGCATATTCCAGGGACCAGAGGCCATGCTTCCTGACCGTAACTGGGACAAGATCTTATGGAAATGTCCTGAGGTGCAGGCTGCTCTGGGTGGAGTTTGCAGGTGCCCCTAAGTGAGGCAGGGACTCTAAGCAAGTGCACGGAGGGTCCCCTTACGTCCGGTACGTCCGGTAGCTGTAACACAAACATCTCCTTTTGCATAGACCTTCCCCTGCAATCACCCCGTAGCTAATTAGCCCTTGACTGAGGTGTGTGGTGGGCTCTCTTTGCAGTGACTCTCCAGCCTGTGCCCCGCCAGACTCTGGGAGGGGAGAAGAGGCAGCAGCCAGGCGGCCCCCTCTGCTGATCACATGGCCATGCGCCCTCAGGAACAACCGGCCTGAACCCTACAGATCTCGTCTATGGGAGTGGCTGCTTCATAAAGCGTGGCGATTTTCTCCAGGTTTTTCCTAAAACCAACAGACAAAAGCATCTAGAAAAAGGAAACGAGAACAAGTTAACTTGCAAAGAGGTGAAAGGAATCAGACTTCAAAAGGAGTGACCCTCCAAGTAAAGAACCAAATAAAGGAAAAAAACCCCACAGGATTACAAGTCAGTCAAACTCGTGTTCTTCTACTCGCGGTGGAAAACAGGAACTTTTTCACGCGCTCATCATATCTACATGCACTGGCATTGGGCAAGTCAGGCCGAAACCTCTGCAGGCTGGCAAAAGTAGGCTCACAGTTGCGACTATGCAAAACACAGAGTTTATTCTTGTATTACATATTTTTCCATACAGACAACTGTAAACCCACTTCTGCCCACCCCTGTATTTCGTTTAGGGAGTTCAGGTTTGTAGGAATTGCGTAAACTTTTATTATCTCGTGGACCAGACATAGACAGAGTGACCCTGTTATTTTTGGTTTATCTCAAGGTGCAAATTCTTTTTTGTTTGTTTGTCTCCTGTGGTCTCTCCTATCCGTAATCACAATGGAAGGAGAGCAAAGTATCGGTTTTGCTTCTCAAGTCCCTCCTTTGTCCAAGTTCCTGCCCCTTAGGCGTGGATTCAGCCATATTAGACGCTCAGTGAGTTTCTGATTCAGTCTCCTTAATATGATGTTTTATTTTATTGATGAGCTTAATTTTCACAGGCATAACAGATGTTTAATATACAAAGACCCTCTTGTACTTTCCAAAAAAAACTAGAGCAGCATGATATTAAGCCTTAAGAGTTACTTCTATCTGGAGGCCTTGAAAAGCCCCTAAGGGAATAAATTTTACATCTTCTATGTACTCTTATTTTCCTTGTCAGCTTGTCCATCGAGGTCGTGAACCAAGAACAGTCACAGTCACTTCCGCCAGGCTTTCCCACAGCACCTTTGACTTCTGGGTGTGTGTGTTATTCTGGGCTTTTCAGAGAAACAGAACCAATGAAAGATTGAGAGAAAAATAGATACATAGATAATAGATAAATGATAGGTTAGGGCTAGCTAGCTAGAGGATAGATTAGATAGAGAATAGATAGATGATGCATTAGATGGATAGATCATAGGGAGACGATAGATGGTAAGATAGATAGGGAGATAATAAGGATTTGGGGCCCAGGACCAGGGAGGCTGGGGAGTCCCTCCATCTGTAAGGTGGCAAGTGGAAGAAGCTACTTCTGAGAGCCAGGAGCACTGACTGTGCGAGTCTCCTTCTGCTGGCAGGAGGCAGATGCCCCAGCCCAGGCGGACTGGGAGGGGAGAGAGGGAGGGGAGGGAAAACCCTCAGCTGGTTGGAGGAGGCCCACCCACCCGGATAGAGGCAGTCTAATCTCATCTGGAAACAGCCTCACAGACACACCCAGAAATGATGTTTACCAAGAACCCGGGCAGCCTGGGACGCAGATGTGTAAAGGACCATCACAGTGTGTCAGGGTCTCATTTGTCCCAGATGAGCCCTTGTCTGTCACTGTTCCAGGCCCGCCTTTGAGGCAGGGTTCCATGACCTCCAAGTGGTTGAGATCTGGCTCGTGGGAAGACACCGAAAGCCTCATTCTCATTCCCTGCACCAAGGCGTTGTCCCGGGCTGTCTCACTGAATTAGACGGGATTTCTGGCATGATCATGGTAGAGATTTGATTTGATTTATCTAATTGTATTCTGGTTGGAAAAGAAGACATTCTTGCCGAACCTATGCAAACGATGCCACGGTTACACAGTGCGGGAACTCAGTGAAGGCACTGTGAGTCGTGTTTAAACATTGTTGTCATTTTAAAAGCATTTTTTACAGAATCATCATTCGTAAGTCTTCCCTCATGAGTTATTAATTTATAATCTATGTTAAGATCTTTTACAGGATTCCACCCCCTGCCCCAGAACCTGAGGGTATGGTTGGAACAAGGTACCGTGGAAAGAGTGTTTCCTACCAGCATAACGCGTGTGACCTGTTAAACTGGGGGTCAGATTTATGCATGAGCCATGGATGAAGACAACTGTTATGGGGATTGACAGAGGGAGAGGAGAGGGCAGGGCTGGGTGGAGGTGGGAAAAGTGAGAAAAGGCGGGATCAACTGTAGTAGCATAAATAATAGAAAAATTAAATACTTATATAAATTTTAAAAAATTGAGGATCAGAGGTCAATTAAGAAGAAAGAAAAGTTTTCCTCATATGTGCATGTAAAACACTCCACTGGCCACAATTAAATCCGTTCATTCTGTTCATTTAGTTCTAGGGAGTTCATCTGAGTTTTGCTGATCTCAGACTAAACAGTTTATTTCCATGAAGTCATTTGCTTTTGGAGAGGGGAGTTCTGGGAGTCCTGATTCGGTTGCCTGACAGTCTCACAGAGTGGGGTGAAGGTGTCATCTTATAATGGGGAGCTTGTGCCCCTGAATCTAGGCCAGTCCTTGCGGTTTCAACTGCTATCTGCTTCAGTCCTTTGCTGAAGCTCTTCTGATGGCTTTTTATTTTTCAGAAGACTCAATTTCTCTTCCGTTCTTACAGGGGGGACCTTTAGGTGGGTGTACACAAAAAGCGCAAGGTGCCGGTGGAGAACGACTCAAGGCTCTGGTTTATTTGCTGTAATAACCACTAAGAGCAGAATGCAGAAAAGTAAAACCCTCTGTTGAGGGACAATGAGCAACTGATTTATAAAGATGTAGTTATTGCTTATCCTGAGCATAAGAACAACTTATAAACAGTGAGGACTTTGTCAAATCTCCAGGGTCTTTAATTTATCTCACAAAGTGTCTTCTGATTCTCATCAACTGGCAAGAGTGTTTATATGGAAAATGAAGGCCTATGTTTTAAAAATTAATCTGCAGGATCCGGCACAAATAATGCCCCTTTTTATTACAAAATCGTTTAGTACAAAATCATAAGCATGTATTTCTGTAACATAACAGTATCATGCTCAAGCACACCATATTGATGGGGGACTCGAAAGTGGGAAGATTTTAGTTTAAGTAATAGCTAATAAGCTTAGTAATCAATGCATGTAAAAGCTATTGTTCCAGGGACTGAAGGTAGGACCCACCCTGACTCCAGGAGACCGGAAGTAGTTCCACCTTTGTGCCTCTGGAGGACCGCAAGCAATTCAAGATGATATCTGAGCCACTGTGCTCCAGGGTGAGATGACCACGCATACCACCCAGATAAAGACCATTGCCCAGGGCGAGAATGCTGCCGTTTTTTTTTTCATCCAATTAACTTCTCCCTGAACTCCAAGCCCCATACTTATACTTCCTTCTCTTTATAAAAAGGGCCATTTTAAAATGGAATTTAAGACGGTTTGTTAGGGTACAAGCCTGCTGTCTTCTCAGATCGCTGGCCCTCTGAATAAAGCGCCCATAAAGATTCAGTCCCTGTCTCTGCTATTGGCTCTGGTAGGTGACAGGCAGCAGGAACACTGGCTTTTCTGGTTTCAAGATGACATTGTAAGTGAAATGTTCAAAATAAAACTATAAGTTATCACACCCATATTCTTACCCTACCAACCACACTCAAGCAGGCGTTACTCCTGCTGTATTTATTGACAGTTACCATAGTCATCTTTGCACACGGACATAAGTATATTTCCAACACACCATATCATAATTGCCACAACACTTATATTAATACAATTGTATGTATATATAATTAATACAGAGGTTTAGCCTTTTGACTTGCTGGTTTTTCATTGTGGATATAATAGTGTTGAGTACATTAAAACTAGAGAATGCAGGTTATTTCTATTATCTCTTATTTTAAAAGGTGGGAGATCAAATCTTTGTGATATCCAGTGGACATCTGGCAAATTCCAAAGATAATATAAGCACAACAGATATCTCTACAGTATTTTTTCTTTTTTATTGAATTTATTCGGGTGACATTCGTTCATAAAATTGTATCTGTTTCATGTGTGCAATTTTATTGTGTGTTCACCACCCCAAGTCAAGCCTCCTTCCATCACTATTTATCCCCCCCTCTACCCTTGACCCTCTCCTCCCTTCCCCCACCCCCATTCCCTCTGGTAGTTACCATACATTTATCTGTCTTATGAGTTTGGTTTGTTTGTTTTTGCCTGATCCCTTCACATTTTTCACCCTCTCTGCAATTTCGGAATTCTGATGTTAGTTCAGGATTTGGGAAAGGAAATACTAAGAAGAGTTATCGGAAGGGACGTGCCATGAAGCTGAGCCATAGATGCCTGAGGATAAGAAATGGTTTCTGGGAACGGTTAAAGGAAACACAGAGACACATGAGAATAATTACTTAAATCTCGATTTTAAAACTGAAGACGTTTGTTCAAATTGATTCCAAAGTGTGACTACAATGTCAGGGTACAGAGCATTTTACTAAGAAAGAGAACCAGTGATACTTGATTACTTTTTAACTCTTCTTTTGTCCTTTGTTTTTGTTAGGAACATTCTAGATATTCAAGGACTGATTCATTGATTTAACAGAAAGAGACCCAATTTCTTAATTGACTCTCTTCTATTACCAGCTATGTAACAATGGGTAGTAAAGGACGCACGAGCTTTTTTCACCTTATGAATAAATCAAAAATCAATGATCACCGAGCCGAACTTGCAGAGATTTCTAACGTGTCTCTGCTCATTTCAAGTTCGCTCACTATATGCAGGCATCAGGAACCCAGGCTCTTACGTTTACTTTTTTATTTCTCTCTATATTCGTGCTACATCCTCACGTTGCTTCCTATCGCCTCCTTTCATTTTCTCTTATGTAAAACAAAATCAGATGATTTTATTAAAAAAACAAAGTACATCTATCATCTTGCATATATATCTATGATCAAATACATCTTTTTAAAAATTCTTAAAGTACATCTATTGGTACTTTTTTGGTACATCTGTACTAAATTTGTACACCTAGTTCAATCTGCGAAATGATGGCAAGAGTATAGGAAAACTAGTGTTTTCAGGTGTATCAGGTACATTCTAATCACTTAATTTACTATTAGTTCAAAGTCTTAAAGCTAAATTGATGGGGATGTAAATTGGTGCAGCCACTGTGGAAGACAATTTGATTGTTACTGAGAAAGTTAAATATAGAACTACTATATGACTCAGAAATTCCATTCCTGGTCTATACTCAAAAAGAATTGAAAACAGGTAATCCAACAACTATTTGTATAAGAATGTTTATAGCAGCCCCATTCAAGGCACTTTGCAGGTCAGGTCCCCCAGTTGGGGGCATGTGAGAAGCAACTGATCAATGTTTCTCTTCCTCTCTGTCTGCCTCCCATTCCCTGTCTCTAAAAATAAATAATAAAATCAGAAAGGAAAAAGAAAGAAAGAAAGAGAAGGTTGTTTGCTTTTCCAGTTGGCCCAGGATGTTTCCTGGAGGGATGTGCCATCCCAGAAGGAGAGGCGCTCTTGGCTGGGACTAACCCTGAGCCTAGTGCCCACTCTGCGAGGCTCTGTGGGCCCCGGCTCATCTTCCATTGGGGCCCAATAAAATCGATTCACCACAAGTTAGTGTCTCCTTGCCCAGGGCCTGATGGCACTGCTTTTATACCAAATCTTGTGGCTAGCCTACAATATTTCTAAAACGCGTCTCATGCTATCGGGTGTTTGCACCAGCGTTTCAACAACAGAAGGGATTTGACTCCCCAGGTCAAACAAACAAAGCAACAAGACAGAGAAGCCCACTCCTCCACTGCTTGGCACCCGACAGAGATCCCAGAAACTGGGTGCCCTACTGCTCAGTCACCCCCAGGGCTTCAGTGGCTGCCCGAGCTCTGACTAGCACTGGAGCCAGACTTGATCCAGAAACACCAATAGAAACAGCCAGGAAACTACAGTTAGGAAGAGAAAGAAGGGCAGTGCTGGTGAAGCCCTACTGCTGCACGAGATTCATTCTGGAAACCTGAGCACGGCACGTCCGGTTCACCCGGTACGTGAGCTGTGTGTGTCCTCAGGTGAAGTCGTTTCAGGCAGCTCTGGCAGGTGAGGCCCCTTCCTCAGGCGAAGTTCCCTGGAACCTCCAGAACTGCAAAAAGACTTAGAAGCACAAATTGGTTGGGGAAAAATATGTAGTTTTTTCTTCACTTTCAAAGTGCAAGGTTAGAGTGTCGTCTGGATATGGCAAGGTTGTGGGTTCGATCCCTTGTCAGGGCACATACAAGAAGCAACCAATCAATTCAAAAGTGAGTAGAACAACAAATTGATGTTTCTCTCTCTCTCTCTCTCTCTCTCTTTCTCCCCCCCTCCTCCCCACCTCCCTTCCTTTCTCTCTAAAATCAATCAATAAAAAAATGTGCAAGGTTGTGAGACTTCAAGAGGATTGATATGCCAAATAAAAACACAACAGGTATTTAGTGGAAAAATACTTAACATGATTATTAAATTTAAAATATTGGTTTATGTTCATATTTTACTTATATTTCTTATGTGATTTATGTTAGTTTTTATTCATCTGTTCGTGATGAGAAAAGGATTTTCATATGACTTACATTCTCAAGTTACGTTATACTTATAGACACCACTATTATAAAATCAAAGATAAAGCACCCCGTTTTTTAAAAAAGAGAATTAAGGTTTAGAGGACACACTCAAGTTTTTGTTATCTTGGGGTCATAACGAGGCAGGGTGAATTTGTTATTTTTGGTTTATCTCAAGGGGCAAAGACTTTCTTTTCCCCTATGTTACGTCATGTGCTTAATTATGATGGAAGTAGGAAAAAGTGTCAGTTTTGCAGCTATGATGAAATGCAGCATTTCCTGGACACCTGGGGTTTCCTATCACACACCCATTACTGGCCGAGTTGTGTCTCCGCTCAAATTCACATGTTGGAACTCTCACCCCCAGTATCTCAGGTGTGACTGTATTTGGAGGGAGGGCCTTTAAAAGGGTGATTAACTTAAAATGAGGCCAGTAGGTTGGGCCCTAATCTGACTGGCGGAAATTGGGACGCACAGAGAGATGCCAGGAATGCTCCCGAAGAACATGAAGACACAGGGAAGGTGGCCACGTGCAAGCCAAGGAGCGGTCTTGGCAGAAACCAACCCCGCTAGCACCCAGACCTGGGACGTCTAGCCTCCGCAACTGTGAGAAAATACATTTCTTTGTCTGTAGTACCTTGTTCTGACAGACCAAGCTATTGTTAACACCCTGCGTGGCAAGGAGGCAAGGTGGCAGCTGGCTGTTGTGACTTCCAGCTGGACCTTTTAGGACAGTGCTGCTCAATTCTGGCTGCACGTTAGAAACACCAGGAAGTGTTTTAAAATGTACAATTCTCAGGACTCGCCTCTGGAGAATCTGACTTAATTCACCTGGGGTGGGTGGGCTTGAATATTGGTGGCGGGGGTGGGGAGAGGGTGGTGAAGGATGGACTATTTAAGCTCTGCATGTGATTCCAATATGCAGCCAGGGCTAAGAACCACGTCCATATGCCCCAGTTTTGTTGAGGCCACTTTGATGCACCTACAGGTAGTCTGCCCGAGCCTCTGGGTTATGGTACGTGCTTTTTAAGCTGCATCAACATATTTCTGAGTCCTGCTAGAGAAACAGGAAATCAGGCTTGTGTTCCAATTTGTAAACCTAAAGTAGGGCACCCTAAGGGCAGGAGACAGAGTCTAATCCTGGGAGCTGGGAAAATAGTTTGGCTACTCGTATCTGAATGAGGAAGAAATCAGTTTTTTAAAAAAATCTACCAACCATCATTTCTTGATCTTCGAAATGGGTGGACACCCTTCTGTAGGATCATAATGTTTGGTCATTGAGACCAACGAGTGTATTTTGATTATCTGTCTTCTCTGTGTGTCTTTAATGCCACTGAGTGGGCTCTGATGCCTGGACGCCCTAGGCAGGAGTGACATCCATAGTGCCCTGTCCTCTGGCCCTGCTCAGCTCCCGCCGACTGATGATGCTGCGGCCTCTTTGATGGAGTCCATCCATCTCATATTTTCTTCCTCTTTTCCTGCTTCTATTTTCCCGGCATTACCGTCTTTTCTGAAGAACGCTGCCTTCCCATGATGCTCTACTCTTTACCGTGCTTATATGAAGCCTGAAGTCTTCCTTCTGGAAGGCAGCATGGTGAGGAAGGGGCCTTGGGAAAGCCCTGGGGCAGTACTTCTGAGTTTGTCCAACGAGAAAAAAGTTCGTTGATCAAAAAAACCCCAACAACCCAGCATTGTGCTAACTCTGGGAACTACAGCTTACTGTGTGCTCTGCTAGTGACTCATCATGCGCATTACCATTTTAAGGGATGCGAGAAATCCCACGTTCACTAAATCAGCAGTTCCAGCCTCCAGGGCCCAGGACTTCCCCTCTTTTTCTTTGTCCTTCAGGTAACAGCCGTCATTGTCCTGCAGAATTAGAGGCCCAGAGAGTAGCCTTTGGGCAAGGCTATATTATAGGGATTTATGTCCATTTTGGGGAGTGGGGCTGGGGAGTAAGTCTCTGGGGAAATAAATGCTTCCTGCTAAGGCATTTTTGAAGATTCTGAACTTGACTGAGGGAGTATGGCCTGGGCCGAGGCAAGAGGTGCCTCCCCTGGAACTTTGTTCAATGCCTGCATCGTGCGGGATGGTCCACGGCCCTGTGATGCCTTTATGCCCTTCTCTGCCCCTAGACGGTAAGCTATTGAGGGGTGTGACATGTTCCTGGCATGTGGTAGGTAATATATGCTTGTTGAATGAACAAATGAATGAATGAATCATCTTTCTGCTGTGATGAGGTTTTTGTAGCTGTGCCCCCTACCCCAATATCCTGGTTGTTGGCCTTTTCTTGTCCTGAAAATTCCTATATCTCATGGGCTCTAATGGATTATTACGTAGCACCAAGTCTGGTTGAGGAGGGGTTATTCTTGGCTGGGGACTAGCCCTAAGCCCCTCTCCCAGAGAATCTGGGAGTGAGAAAGGTAGGCAGGCCTGTCTTCCATGGGCCCTAGTTCATCTGCAGATGGATCCTGAGAAAATTGCCTTGTTGTAAATTAGTTCATTCTTGCTCAGGCCTGCTGGCACTTCCTTCTATATCCAATCTTGCTGTCAGCTTAAAATATTTCCCAAACATGTCTCTCCTTATTTTAGAGGATGTTTGTACTAACATATCAACGGCAGAACATTTTCAATGTATTACTTGAAATTACTTTTATCTTCCACATTGTTTCAGAGACAAATGGTTTGCAAGATTATAAATCTCATGAAACAGTAATGTCAAGATGACAGCAATCTTGTGCAAAATTCATAAGTATTGCCTGGAAGAAGATGGCCCAGGACCTAGATGAGATTGTGAGTGTGGTCCTCACGGCAGGTGATTATTATTAAACCATCCTCTCAGATCATTTGACAATTGTCCAAATAATTAATTGCCGTGAGTTGCCTAGTCACTATGCATCTGTTGAGAGCTAAGCTCTGCCTAGAGGATCAGGTGATAGACAGAATCATTCCTGTCCTTGGAGAGTTTCCAGTCTAGTTAACAGGACTAAAGGTGATACAAGCAATAAACATAAGCAAAAGCAACTATTACTAAGTGATAGCAGCTTAAAGGTACATTTGTGCTTAAGGCCTATGAACCAAAGAATGGGCCAGGAGTGGGGTTAACCAGGAAAGCTGGAGCAGGTGAGTTTTAAAGGATAAGAGCAGAAACAGTGGCACTTACAGGTAAGCAAAATAAACCTCTAAAAGGTATAGGGACCCAACTCATACAGGAATAATAGATTTATTAAGTGAATTACTTGGAATAGCACTTGGACATCAAATAAAGAAAAACATGTCACTTGTCAAAGATTCACTCATGCCTTTAATTTTGAAGTGGGAACATGGTAGGTGATGAGGGTCTTATGAATATGACACCTGGTGCTGTCATATTTGACGTCTGGCGAGGAATTAAAATAGCCGAGATAGAAGGATTAAAATCATTTAAGCCCTGGCTGGGGTGGCTCAGTGGACTGAGTGCCAAACTTCGAACCAAACGGTCACTGGTTCAATTCCCAGTCAGGGCATATGCCTGAGTTGCGGGCCAGTTGGGAGTGCATGAGAGGCAACCACAGACTGATGTTTCTCTTTCTCCCCCTCTCCCTATCTTTCTAAAAATAACATCTTTTTTAAAAAATCATTTAAGGTCATAGTTTCTGGCTGATGGATAAAGGGGGTGGGGTGGGGCATTGGCTCCTAAACATTAATTCGCAGCCCAAACCTGCATTTCTTTCTGTAACTTGTATCCACAGCAAATATTTTTCTCCAGGCCCAGGACTTAATGTGCCAGAACTAGGACAGGGTTTAAAGCCTAGAACGAGGAAATTGAATCGGAGAACTCCCTAACCCTGTCAAGCTGTTGATAACTTTCTAAATTTAGTCTGGACACGGCGAAATTCTTACAGGAGAGAGCAGCGCTCACTCTGCCCCAAGGTGGTCTGAGACATTGACGGTTGATGTGCGCAGGTGAGAGTTTGATGATCGAGTGAAGAAGAGTAGTGGCAAACACCAGGAGGTGGGCCTGGAGTGGAGAAGGGGCAAAAAGAATAAGAGGGGAAAAACAGTGGTTTTCCTAGTTGCGCGTTCTGTTCCATGTAGGGAAAATTCAGGAAGGGTTTCTGAGCGCTGACTAAAGGGGTTTCCCCAAATAGTTTTGCTTGTCATGTAATATCAAGACAAATTCTGTGCCTCCTCAGCCAAGAACGTTGGATTCAGAAAAAGAAACGAATAATCAGTGCTGGTCGATGGTGGGCGTTGGGAGGACATTGGCGAGAGCAGATTACTGATATTCATATGATTGTTTTTTCTTTGAGGATGAGCTCAAAAGTCACACATGACAGGACCAAGTGATACTTAAAGACTCATATTAGTGTCTGGTCTCCTAAGTCCTTTGTCAAGGCTAAGGTTAATTGGGACCACCATCGTCTGTCTTCGAACATCCTCAGTGCTACCCAGTCTTCATTCTTTGATGACAGATGTAAGGGTTCGTGGGGATGACGTTCTAAAGCACGTGGCGCAGTTTCAAGCCCTGAACATCAGTGGGAGACGCTGTGGCCTTTGGTTTCGACAGTCGTTAATATTAGATACAGTTTTTGCAAGCACTTGAACGTCACCGAGAGGGAAGGCTGATGTCTAAGGAAGAACGTCAGGCTAGGAGCTGGCGTTTGGAGGCCAAACTGCAGGAAAAATGGTGAGATCGTTTCGTGTGGTTCACAAGCTGAGAGTGAAAGGTTGTGTTTCACTGGAAGCCACTGGCACAGAACAAGCTTCAAAACTATCCTGGGAGTAAGTCCCTGTGTGCTCAAGGCGACAGGCTTCGCTGCTGTGTGTATGTTCTGGGCGCTTTCTGCAGGGCACTATGGGGCGTGTAAAGGGGAACCGAGAAAAAAAGGTCCAGAGGGCTGTGTTGCTGGGGAGCGCAGGGCGTGGGGTACAACCCAGAGACACCAAGTGCTGGGATCTCAGCATGTGGCCCTAGTGTTGCCACAAGTCCAAGGGCCCCACTCGCTCCTGGCCAGTGTCCTGGGGACAAAGGAAAAACTGATCTTCTCCTTTATGGGTTGGGTTTGGGGGGGGGACACCTCAAGAGGTAGCCCCTCTTGCCTCTGGAGGGCAAGGAGGGTGGGTGGTCAGACACACCTGGGTGTGGATTCTGGCTCCATCATGTTTTAGCAGTTGGACACATTTAAAAAAAAAGAATTTATTTATTTATTTGTTTGTTTATTTATAGAGAGAGGGGGGAGGGAAGGAGAAAGAAAGGGAGAGAAACATCACTGTGTGGTTGTCCCTTGCACACCCCCTACTGGGGACCTGGCCTACAACCCAGGCATGTGCTCTGACTGGGAATTGAACCAGTGACCCTTTGGTTTGCAGTTCGGCGCTCAATCCACTGAGCCACACCAGTCAGGGCTATTTAGTCATTGTTAATTCACTTAACTTTCCTTTCTTTTAGAAAGGGGACATTTAACACGCTCTTCAAAGAAGTTTCTGATTTTAATTTTTTTAATAAAATTTTTCAAAGATTCACAACTGAGCAAAACAGTATACATAATAAACTCCATCTGTGTTCACAACTCTCCTTCAGCACCTATTACTTTAAGCCAATCTTATTGCTCTACTTTTACACACCACCCCCGACTCCAGATTATTGCAAATTAAATTACAGGCATCCTGTCATTTAAACCATAAACATTTCACTATGAATCTCTAAAGAATAAAGTATTTATAAAAAAAACTATGCCCACGATTCCATAATCACACCTAAAACATATGATCAGTGACTTCATAATAGCAAATGTGTGCTACCTGGTCAGTGTTCACCTTTCTCCACTAGTCTCGTAATATTTTTAAGAACTGATTCAAATTCGGGTTAACGCGTTGCATACATTGCAATTGGTTGATGCATTTCTTATGACTCTTTTAATGAAAGGTTCTCCCTCCTCATTTTATCCCCTTGCTATTTTTTTTTAATTTGAGGTGAATTCCCTTGCAATTTCTTTGTCATTTATCTTGGAGAGGTTTCTGGCAGTCAAGGTGTTTTAAAATGTGGGGAATATTGTTGCTCAGGTGTGATGAGGCCAACAGATCAGAAGACAGTTTCCAGTGAAGAGATACTTTGTCACTCATAGCTCCCAAGAGGAGGGGCAGGGGATGCCTTGGGGTTGGGGGTGGTGGGGCGCATGAGGGAAGCACCAAGGTAAGTCCAGAGGCAGAAGGAGCTGGAGGAAAACTTGGACATTTCCATGGCAGGGTGAACAAATTTAGGATTGGCTAGTTTGAATAATTTAGCAGCCTCTGGGGCATAAGGACTCTCTCGTTATCTTGTACCTGGCCCTGGGTGGTTAAGGCAGGGGTTGTTGGCTCGGAGGGTAAGAGTCCCGAGAAGGTACAGAGAGGTTGACTCTGGGTTGGTTAGTTTGTTTATGAACGGCATGCTCAAATGTGAGTCCTTTACTATTTCCAGGAACTGGTTAGCCCTGAGAGGGCAGCCTCCAGGGTCAGTAAGGCCTGTTGCATCCGCACGATGTCATTTTGTATCTTTCTTTGCCGTCTGCATTTGCTGTCGGTTGGTAATGACATTTGGAGGCTTGATTGCCTTCAAGCTCTATTTTTGTGACTTCTGTCACAAAGAACATAATATCCAATGATCTCATCTTTTATTATGCTAGTAGCCACTGATGATCAATGGCTAGATGCAATATTTAATTAGGGATTCTAATTCTACTATTCCTTCTTTATTAGCTTGATCGTTTTTTCTATAGAGAGAACTATCTCCTCACCAACTATTTGGTAACAACCCACAGACAGATGGTACGGAAAGCGTAAATGCTTGATTCTTTCCCTTTACTCACCAGTTTTCAAAAATACTGTGTTGATGATAGCACACTCTGAAAGTGACCGGTAAGTTTGGTTCATAGGTTTAAACATATTTGATCAGTTTCCACCTATTGTAGTTATTTGTACTGAAGCTGAAACTGTCCCTCTTTGGCCACTGGGAGCATATTCATACTGGCCCCTGACTTACTGTGATCAAAAACCAATGGTCTACCTGTCCTTTGGAAGGAGAAGAGTTCCGGGCTTATACTGTGCATTTCCCATCCCAGACCCAGAATCAATAATATGTCTAAGAAGCCCTGTTCCTTTTAGCGACCAGAATCTCATCACTTTCCAGGGCTCGTTGCTTCTGAGTTGCTCGATGGTTCAAGGTCTCGTCGATGGCTAGAACAAGGAAATTCATGTATAAATGATTGGTTGGTGTCTTAAAAAGTCTCTTAAGTAATGGTTTCCCTTCTCATTTTTTCTTCTTTATTTAGGTATACTTTCCTTTCCATTTGGTTGTTGAGTTCATATTGATACTTTCAACTCAACTTTGGGTACTTGGGTTTTTTTCCTCCCTAACTTTTTCAATAATTCATCTGTACCACCTTATTAGGTGCCGAAAATCCTGGATCCCAGCTCAAACCAGCATATTTACTCATCTGCTTTATCTCAAAATACACAGACAACAGTCTCAAAATAACAACTGCACCCTGGAAGGCAAGAGTGGGGTTTTTAAAAGAAAAAGCTCGGTGTTTGTGAGGGGCTAGGGGAGGGGCTGGGCTGGACTGTTCCCAGGTGCAGGAGGGTCAGTCTGACCACCGGCCACAGCAGCCGGCACCAGGTGTCTACCGTGGGAGGTGGGTGAGAGTTACGAGGGAGCCGCGGGCTATCGAGTGAGCCAGGACCACTGAGTCACAGGCAGTCCGGTGGGTGGGAAAACTGGCCTGACGGGGTTTTAGCAGTCTGGGGGTTGGGAGCTGACCTGACCCTTTCAGATGCGATAACTGAAAACAGTTTAATTGTTTAATAGTTCTTTTTGTCCCTAGGTTATACTTCTCTAAAGGATGTTCATTTAAATCCTGTACTTTAGAGTCATTGAAATAATCCCTCTGTGTGGTTAAGCTATTGTTCAATTCTCCACTAGCCCATTCACTTGCTTCATTTTGGTTTAGTTTCCTAAGGATTTAAAAAATTTTAATTTGCTTATAGTCAAGGTATTGTCAGAGAAGGCTAGCTTTTATTCCAGGCTTCTCTACCCTGTTCCCCTTGCTTCCATCATCTTAGTTTGGGGTTAATCTTTTCTTCTTTCTTGTTTTTTCTTTTAGTATATGCACATTTAAAAATATAAGCAAATACTCAGTCCCCCTCCCCCCAGGTAAAGGTAGCATACTATAATATACATGCTTTTATCCAGCTTGCTTTTTTTCACTTAATATATATACTGCAGATCACTAAATAGGACTGTTTTAAATACTAAATAAAATACAAGTCCACAGATTCTTATCCACAATTCCCAAATTCTCAGAGTTCTGAAAACCCAGAATTTTATTATAACCTTGCAGCAAACTCATTTGGGAAATAAATCAGATCTGAACACACATAAAGTTATTTATTGTCTTTATTTTATACTTATGTGCATTTATACTTGATACATTTTTGATGCCGGAATATTTAATATATTTGATTATGGGTCTAGCCTCGCAGCTTGATAGAGGTGTTACATAATGTACAGCCTATACACCGAATTGCCTTTCTGAAACCTGAAAATTATGAATTCTAAAATCTATCTGGCTCCAAGGATTTCAGACAAGGCATTCTGAGCCTGTGATACAATAAATCACTTGTTAATCACCTTTCTCTTCTCCCAACACCTGTTTTTGGATTTTTGAAAAATGGTTCTGACTGTGATGCTGAGCTTTCCATTTTAGCACAACCAGGGAAGTCATATGACTCAGAATAAATTGAATGGGAACTGAAAACCCATGGCATTTCTTTCCATAAGCCAGGACTGGGTGGGGTTCCATGACCTCGTAGGTGAAGCAACCTCAGGAGCGAAGATTTCTGGGGAGAGGGTTAGCAGACTTAGAGTAGCGTTTTGAAATTTTGAGTATAATTATGAAGCAGACATGTTTTAAGGAAAATCCTGGCTAAGACTGTTTTACATAAAATTCCCAGGCTCTGTGGACCCCTTCTGTACCCCTAGCATACCATAACATTTTGAGATGGAAAGAATACTGGTCATCGCTGGTAAGCATCTCCCAGAAAAGCTGGGCTGACCATGACTTGAACAAGAAGCCATTCCCACCTTGGCCTGTTGCTTTTATGGGGAACCATTGCGCTGATAGGCCTCACAGCGAGCAGGTATGAACAATAAATACCGCACTGCCCTTCTTTACGGTTTACTGAACTATTACATCATCAGCTTTACCTGGGAGATAACTTACACCAAGTCTTTTCACAAGTGAGAAGACAGAGGCCTCTCCCTGTGATGACTATATAGCATCCACAGGACTGGCTTTCCTCCTCGTGCGAGAGTTATGCCTCCCTGTCCCACCACACCGACAGAGCCTTTGAACTTGCTCTGGCCGGCACACTGTGAGTGGAAAGGCCGGGGCCACTCCCTTGGGCCAGCAAGGTATTTTCCATGTGATCTTTCCCTCTGTCACGAGACCGGTCCAGTCCAAGATAGAAACTGCTCCATCAGCCGGGACCCGAGAGCAGGACGACCAGGCACAAAGCCATGGCCACCCAGTGACTGGCACGTGGTGTGAGTGGGAAATAGACCTTAGTTTTTACAAACCACAGCTGTTACCCAAGCAAAGGCTGTGTTCCCGCTGCTTTGAAGGTCAATGCTCAGAACGCCAGGGTTCGGAGTAAGGAAGGGTTTATTGAGGGAGAAGGTACCAACTGAGAAGATGAGAGAGCTAGTCATGCCTCAGATCCACCTTCTCGCTGCACCAGGCCAAGGGCTTTGAAGGGGCTGGGGAAACAGGTGCCCAGAAGTGCTGGTGGGCGAGTTTTAACTGCAGGGCCTTGGAGCTTGGCCACTGATGGTACTGGTGTCAGCACCGGATCGTCCAGCACAAAGAACCCTTGGTGTTCCAGTTCTGGTTATGTCCTGGTCCTTTAGTTCCATGGGGGGTGGGGGTGGGCAGGGCAGGGGAGGGTGAGGCTTTGGTTCCAGGTATAGCTGGAGGCTGAAGTTCTCTCCTTTGCTCATCCCCTGCCTGCATGACTTATAGTTTTGGTCTCTTGTTCCCGTAAGGCCTCTCTGCACCTCATCAAACATGGTAGAGCATGGCAAGCTGCTTCTGTGGTTACACTGCGGGTGGGGGTTGCATGTTACCACCGCATAACCTTGTACTGACTGATACCCCTGCCCACAGTCACACAGCCAACAATTAAATGTGATGGGGAGCCTTACTGTCCAGATGAAATCTTTGCGTTTTTACTAGAGACAACAGTTGTCCTTTTGATTTTTTAAAGCATACTTTCCTTACTTATTCTAATTTCTGAAATATTTAGCTTGAGACACCTCATTAATATTCATAGAGTTCTTTGAAATCCTGTGTATATGGCAAATTTTCAGGGCTAAAGCACCAGTATCTTTAGATATGGCAAGTGTAAGTGTTATAAATATGCTCACCCTCAGTCAGGGAGTGCAAGCAAGGTGGTGAGAGATTCGTAACGGAGGCGGGAGAAGAAAGCTGGAAAGGAGACGAGAGGTACATCACGGTGGATGAATGTGTTTGGCATTTTCACTTTCTTTTGCTCTGAATGGACAGAGAGGGCTTCTGAAAGAAAGATCCTTTCGTCGGCCTTTCCCAGTTCTTTCACCAGAATAAGGAGATGGAAAATTTCATTTCATGGGGGTAAAAAAAACACCATTCCTAGGATGAAACTTTAAAAGCTCAGTTTTCACATTGCACCATTTTTCTCTCTCATATACTCCTATGAACACGCGAATTCGGAGTTGAAGTTCCTTCTCTCCCTCTCTTCTTTTTCTCTCCCTCCCTCCCCCTCTTTTCCCTTCATTTTATTAAAAGGAAACCCCTAGGGCTGATTCATCATGCTAGTGCCGGAGTCCATACAAGGGGGCTTGTTACAAAGGCCCTCTCAGCTCAGACAGTGGCCAGTCTCGGGTAGACCCCTGAACTTTATATCCTCATAGAACTGTGAGGCTCCAGCGTGTTTACTCTGATATCTGTGGACCTTTGAGGAAATCAGTTAAGAGTGGAATATGCCATGAAAACAAAGAGGCTGGGAGCACTCACCTCTTCCAGGAATTCCACTTAGTGCTCCTATTATCCAGGAGACCTTGAGTCAGTGTGTCACAGAGCAGGGACCTCTTGCTTCTACTGTCTACTGAAAATAGAAATTATCTCAGTACAGCAATACCAAGCATATACGCCAGGGCTCCATAAACATATACTGAGTGCCTACTGTGTGCCAGACTTTCTAATAGTCATCTATTCCAAAAAAGCACTTTGGAGTAACTTCAGGATGGGCACAGATTCTCAATCACCTTGGACCTAACTCATAATGAACAGAACAATGGAAGAGATTGGAATAAACCCTTGAAATGCATCAGTCTCACTTGGCTTATGGAATCTCCATTTTGAGTGTAAATTGGGAAGGCAAGAAAGACCCACAGATGAGCACCAAATGGAAGAGGCTCAAGCTGGGCACCGATAAAAGTCCAGTGCCATCTGGACTTCTGGGCAGCTGAGTGTCCAGGATCAGAGATGCAAAATTAGCACCTGAGATGCTCATGAACTCTCCCACTCACCCTGAGAATTTTTGCCACCAGGTAAGACATGTTTTATTTTGTTTTTCCTGAAGGACGGTTACACCATGGAAAGTGTGATGAGCCACATTCTCATTGACTTGGAAGTTCCAAATGATGCAAACAATATTTTTGTAAGAACACAAGCGTATATATTTATACGCACAACAGTGTTCTCTTTCACTCTCTAGTTCCAACATAACTGTAGGAAAAAATATCCTTGATTCGATCCTGTGTCAGTATGCATTCGATTCTTTAGTCACTGATAATTTGATGACAACAAAGTGTCCTTTTCCTTCTATCAGCCTTTCCTCCGTCATAGATGTTTGAGCAGGTATAAGAAAAATAAGTTCTGGCAAGCAATATCTTGCAACTGCAGCTGTTTGGTGCGGGAGAGAACAAGGTAGATTCGATCCACTGCGAGGAGAAGCCTGGTGACTGTTGTCAGAGAAGCTCTGTCAGGGACCAAAGGCCAGCCCTCCCCTTCTCGCATTAACTCCCTGTTTTATTACTTCCCACGGCAGTCTGGGAGGCAGGGGGAACCCAGGCCTCGTGCAGAAATACTTCTCAGCTGACCCGCTAATTGGCCAGTGAGTGGAGTTGGCTGAGCTGTTTCTTACTATTTTGCTCACAAGGCACCAAAGACAGGAAGGGTTTTTTGTTTTGTTTTTTGTTTGTTTTTTTTATGGGCCAGCACCAAATACTGCTATTATAAGATCATTTAGGAAAAGGGCTAGAAAGAGAAATGTAAAAAAGATTATTAATGAAATGCATCAAAATAAAGCCTCCCCCGGTAGCCCTGCCTCTGCCCCATTCTGGGGAAGAAGTGCAGCCTGTGGCTCTCGGGGCGGGATCTGCTGGTGGGAGTCAAGTCCTGGTCGTGCAGCCAGCGGCGCTTGCAGCATTTACATGCCGAGATTGGTCGGTAGCAGCAGGAGGCGAGACAGGTGAAAACGTGCAATTCAAGAAAGGGTGATGGAAAGTTTAGTGATACGTGATTTAGAATTTCATTAAGAACTAGAGGAAATAGAGATTGCTTGCCAATCACAAGAAAGAATTCTGCCACTTTCAGGTGAAAAGCTGACAATTGGTGATTATCCACCAAGGCCACGCCTGCATTCTCCATGTGTTAGTTATCTCTTACTGTACTATGAGACAATTACCCCCAAACACAGCAAACACAGCTGTAGATGGTCTCATCCGGGTTCTGAGGGTCAGGAATCCAGCAGAGGCTTTGCTTTGGTTCTGACTTGGGGTCTCCCACGAGGGTACCATCCAGAAGTCAAACAGTAGTTTGTTCAGTCATCGGAAGGTTGGAGGGGGCTGGGTGACCTGCCTCCAGGACAACTCATTCCTATTGCTCTTCTTGGCGGGGGGGCCTCGGTGTCTTGCCATGTGGACTTCTCCATACAGCTGCTTCCTGGAAGAGAATGACCTAAGAGGGTGAGGAGGAAGCCACAACACCTTTCATGCCTCACTCTCAGAATTCTCACACGGTGGCCTCTGGCATATTCTCTTTGCTAGAACCAACGTACAGCCCACATTCAGGGTGGGGGGGGAGGGGAATTAGGACCCACCTTCTGAAGACCAAAGTAGCCAAGAATGGTGAACATATTTAAAACTGCCACTGTAATGAATGACAGGAAAGAATTCTGTCACTCTGTGGTACAAAGCTCACTCTTTTTGATTATCTAAGGTAGACACGTTTTTATGAACAGAAACAATTTTTCATGCATTCTGCATAATTTGACCTTCGGCTGATCTGGCTAACGTAAGAGCACTGAAGAAGAGCATCCTTTTTTGGTGATCGGTGAAATAATGAACAGGTATGGAATTTTTAAAGAAAATAGAATTTCCCAGTTGACTTAGCTGGGGATGGTTCTGGTCAAAGCCATTCGGGACTCCAGTAGACACGCTGTGTTGTGTCTGCCCCAAGCTACCTCCACTGTCAAATCTGCTTAAATACTCTCAGCTGCTTTTGTGGCTTCACCTGATTATGTTTTCTTCTACCTTCGATCAATGATGATGCTTATTCTCTGTTGTGCGTGTTCTTTCTGGGACCAGAAATTTGGAAAATGAGAGGGCAGGGCCACACATGGAGTATCACATGTGATGAAATAGGATCGAAGAGACCCCAAGCTGTGCTGTGTGGAGACCCCAGGGCGGGTAGTCCTGGAGAATGGGCCACGCACATCCCTGTGGGCCTTACCGCGGTGGGGCAGGCTGGCTGAGTTCCTGCAGGTGCACCTCTGCCTGAGGGCTTTCTCTGGAAGCTGGGGCCCTTCTCTCATGAGTAGCCCTCAACTAAAAGCCGATGGGGGCTCTTGTATACATCTGCAGCTCCCTGCGCCTTATCTGGGAATAACTCAAAGGCCTGTGCTCTACACTGGCTTCCAGAGTTGCCCAAGGGTGGAGCTCAGGTTGTCCACAGTGGTGACTGGCTTGATGGCACCCACTCAGTGTGCACCTTCCCTTCCCTCTCAGTCCCCCTCCCGACTGGTGTTTCCCAGAACCACCTCCCAAAGAAACTAGTGCTTGTATTTGGACCAATCCTTGTGACAACCTGCTTCTTAGGGAACCCAAATTAGGACAGTGGGTGACATGACCACTGTCTTCAGATGGTTGGATGACCGTCATGTGGAAGAGTGAGTAGGTTTATTATTCAAAGGGGAGGCTTAGGAACACAAGATCATGGGCATTAGGATGTGGGTTTTAGTTTAGCATAAGGAAGAATTCTGTAGTAACTTGAGGTGCCCATGATGGTTAGTTTTATGTGTTCACTTGACCGGGCTCAGGGGTGCCCAGTGAAACACGATGTCTGGTGTGTCTGTGAGGGTGTGTCCAGAAGAGACTGTGGACCGAGTAAAGGAGAGCACCCTCGCCAATGGGAGTGGGCATCATCCAATCCACGGAAGGCCTGAGTAGAACAAAAAGGCGGAGGAAGGAGAAGTCACTCCCTCTGCTTGAGCTGGGGTGCTGTCTCCACCCTCAGACATGGGCACTCCCGGTGATCAGCTTGCAGACAGCACACAGGACAGCAGGTCACGGGACTTTTTTGCCTCCATAGCTGCGTGAACTGACTGTATACATAATCATCCCTTAGTTCGGTTTCTCTGGGGATTCCTGAACAGCACAGTGCCTACGAATGGAACGCGTTGCCTTGGGAGATAATAAACTCAGCAATGTTCACGCAGAGGCTATTTAACCACCAGGGATGTGTGACTGATACGAGGCCTCACCTGAGTGACTTTGAAGGTCAGGGGTGGGTTTATGGCAAAACTCACGAGGCGAAGAGTTTTGGGTCCTCTCCTCGCAGGGGCCCCTGGTACAGCGCTCACCGGCCGAACATTTCTATACACGTGCGGATCTCTGGATCATAGTTAGGACTGCTGACTCTTTCCACTGCAACTAACATTTCTTCTGGGAATTTCTTGATCACAATTCCAGGGTTTGTCGGTGCTGCCTGTGTCCTAGTGCTGTGAGTACAAGTCTGTGTGAAGCGAAGTGATTTTATGCATCCCGGCGCAGCGGGTTGCATTTCACCCGACAAGGCGCGGCGGTTCCAGATGAGCTGTCACGCAAAGTTGCCACCAACACAGCAGAATAGCTTGGAGGAACAAGAGACAATGGCAGAAAACAAGTTCCAGTGACAAAACTCTTACGCCAAGAGTAGTTTGATAATACAAAATGTCACGCAATGTAGCAGCAGTTATAAAAGCATTACATCGCTTTTGCGCATTCTTTCCCTTTAGATCAATTTTAAATATTTTTTCTCAGTTATTCACCAGCCGAAACATTTTTAAATATGACCTGAAGAAAGTATCTGAGCGGAAACCCAAAAGGTAATCTGAAATGAAATGGCTGTAGTATTTCTCACCGTTTACAGTTTCTATCTGTTAAGATTTCTTTTCTCATTTGAAGTAAAATCCACTGTTGCACGTAATTTTTTCAGCTTCTTTTACTTAAAGAGACGCGTATAATGGGGACTTCCCACTGACCGAGGTACTGGAGGATGCTGAGATTCTGAGTCAGGGACTCTTCTGCGTCTGCGAGCTGGATGGAAACACACCTCTACTGACCTGATGACGCAGATTTCGGAGATGGACTAGGAGATGTGTGGTCCTGCAGCTCAGGGGCAGGGAAAATTCCCAGTCGTGCTGTTCCTAAAATCTTCACATTCAAACTCAAGACTGGTGAGACCCTCTGCTCGCTCTCTGTCTCGCTCTGTCTCTCTCTCTGGACTTGTCCCCTCCAGGGGCCATCATTTCTGATGTCCATTCACACTTTCCTTCAACGAATCTCATAAATGGAAGGCACGCTCTACGTGTGTTATTTACATATTGCCAGGTGACAACTGCAGAGTTGGTAGGTATGACAGTGACAGGAAGGCCTGCAAAGCTTAAAATGTTTACTATTTGTCCCTTTATGGGAAACACCTGCTGCCCCAGGGGTAATCTACGGGCCGGACAAAGTTGGTTCTGTGGACGTTTGTAATGGGGTATGTGTAGAGGGCGAGTCCTTTTTCTATTAATTTTTTTTCACAGTAAAAGGGATCTTCAGTCTGTCATAGAAGAATTTTGAAAATTAAAATTTTGGCTGTGAGACACGTGAAGCTTCTCTGCATTTAGGTCAGGCTGCTAGTGATGACTGTTAGCGAGGAGGGAGTGCTCCGGTATAAAACGAAGGCTTTCATGTTAATTGGCATCAGGTATTAATTTGCTTAAATGGGAAAGCCTCTATAGCCTCCTTATTTAAACTGCAGTTAGGCAGAAATCGCGTCCTGTTATCCCCCAGGGCCAGGTCTGTTTCAAAGGCAGGACTGATTTACCGATGCTTCCTCCCAGGCCTCCCTTCTAAGCTGTTCCTTTCCAAACTACGCGCTCTGTGGGCCTTTTTGGTAAACACTTGAGCTCAGCCGCACCCATCTGCCCTGCAGCACTGCTGGCCAACACTGCGCCTACAATTGCGTGTGCACATCTGTGCACACGTACTGGGCACCGTGAACACACATATGCACACACGGCTTTGGCTGCATTAACCTTCCAGCCCTCTACATACTCCATGAACTTTCCTCCTGTCTTTGCTTTCACTGATTCCATGCCTCGTGTGCCTGTGGAACCCACTTGGTCGCCCCCAAAACCTAGCTGTGAAGAACGTGAAACCGAATCCCTTTTCCCTTCCTCGGACCACACCTGAGGTGTGCTCTTTGATTTCAGGCTTTCGGTTTGGAGCTTTCGTTCCTTCACCTGGGGGTGAGTGAGAAGACATTCAAAGGGCCCTATTCGTGGGCTGCTGCCCTGAGTCTTCTGAGCTACATTTTTAATACTTAGAGGAAAATCCTACGTTGGCTAAAGGGCTGGAGTCTGTAAACCACAGGGAAGTTTTCTGACTTTTTCAGGCAAGAACTAAGATCTTTTTAACTTCAAACACAACTTCCCGGGAAGCCCTGTCTGGGCACAGCTGGCGTTTTACTCCTCGAGTAGCACCGAGAGCCTCAAGGCAGCGGCTGGAGGGTGGAGCTGTGTGGTGCGTGTTTATTGTGAGGAAGTTGGAATGGACGTGGACGTGTGGATATGGAGGAATGCTTGGTAAGGGTGGCGAACTGTATATATTTTAGTGGCATAGTAAACGACACTGACAGGTCTGACAATTTTTCTTAGACAACTTGTTTATAGGGGTGGCAGCTCCACAGTCTCCAGTGTGGGGCTGCTATGTCCCATGGCTCGTATGTGTTCATTGCTCAGGGTGACCCACCACGTGCCACTGGCCTGAGGTCATGCGAAAAGCATGGGTCATGAGGTACACATTCCCAGATTTCATTACCAACTTTAGCATTTACTAGTTTAAAAAAAAAAAAAACCCTCACCCAAGGACATGGTTATTGATTTTAGAGAGCAAGGAAGAAAGGGAGGGAGAGAGAGAGGGAGAGAAACATTGATGTGCAAGAGAACATCAATTGGTTGTCTCCTGTACATGCCCTGACTGGGTGTCGAACCTGCAACTAGGTATGTGCCCTGAGTGGAAATTGAACCTGCAACATATTGGTGCACAGGACAACACTCAACCAACTGAGCCACCCGGCCAGGGCAGCATTTCCTGGTTTATTGACTCTGTATAAGTTCCTTCAAGTTCTCCAAACATCTTTTTCCTCGTCTTGCAGGTGGGGAGGATCATACATCATTGTGTTGTTATGAGGACTATGTGAGGTCAGGGAGGGCGCTTAGAAAATCGGCAAATGCTGAGCAAACATGCTTTGCGTGCCTGCAATTATGGGTTTTGAGGCCATTAGACATGAATGTGACTGTATTAATTTCCCAGAGCAGCCATAACAAATACTGCAAACTGGGTGGCTTGAACAATGGAAATTTATTATCTGACAGTTCTGGAGGCTGGAAGTCCAAGGTGTTGGCAGAGCCGCATCCCCTCCGAAGGCTCCAGCGAAGGGTCCTTCCTGCCTCTTGCAGCTTCCGGTGGTTGCCTGCAATCCTTGGCATTCCTGGCCTGTAGCTACTTCATTCCAAGTCTCTGCTCCCGTCATCACGTGGTCTTATTTCCTCAGTGTCTCTGTATCCAAATCTCCCTCTTTTCTGAGGACACCGGTCATTGGGTCAGGGCCCACCCTGACCCAGTATGATGCCATCTTAACTTCATCAAATCTGCAAAGACCCTGTGTCCAAATAAGGTCCCAAGCATAGGTACCAGGGCTTAGGGCTCGAACATATTTTCGTGCAGATGGAATTCACCCTCCAGCAGTGACGGTGAACATAGTTTGAGATGCTGGCAGGGAGGAGAAGCTTCTCTCAGGGACCTGCTGTGTGACTTGGACAAGCCATTGACCATCTTTGGCCCCCCGTTTCCTCCTCTGTACCATCTGCGACATGAGGAGATTGGGTAAGGTACCCACTCACCTCCCTCCCTCAGCATTAACATTTTAGGGTTTTGTGAAACCTCTTGAATTCCAAATTCATCAACCAGAGTCATTTTTCTCCCCTGTAATGGGGACCTGAGATAAATAAAGAAAGGAGAGCATTGGCCCGCACAGGGAGCTCCCACGGGGTTGGCCAGGCGGCTTCCTGATAGCAGCCTGCAAACCGTGGGGCCCCTTTCCCACCGAGATTTGTTCACTATTCCCTTCTTTCAGTCTTAAACCATCGATATTAACATTTATTTGGATTTTTACAAAACCCACCTCCATTTTAGTAGATTGCTATAGAATCCAACTTTATTTCAATCACTACTTTCGATCAACATTAAGAGACTGAATCAAACACAGAGATTTCTTTTTTAATAGGAAAACCCCCACAGAGGGCTCCAAATGTGTTTGTATTCATCGCAGACCTTTACAGGCCCAACTGTTCCCCTGGCACCTCTGATGTCCAGGTGGTTCATGGGCCTAAAACGGGCCTGGGGACTCACATCTCATGTGAGCCTAAAATAAGAGGGAGAATCCTTTCTTCTAGCAAATACTCCATGAAGGAGACTATTTGTTTCATACTTATGAAGCAATTGAACATATTTCATAGCCCGGAAGAACCCTTCGGGTCTCACTAGGGCATTATTGTTAAATAACTTTAACTCCCAGGGCAACTAGAATCCTAGAATTGTGGTTTTTGTTATGAATGATGTTATTGCTTAGGAAATAACCACTCATACCACATTCTTTGTAAGAATTGTATCGACGGCACCACAAAAGTATAGATTTTCCCGTATATGCAGAAAATGTATGCCTTGAGTAACATCCTGGCTGACTTGATTATGTAAATGTTGGAAGATAAGCAAACGTGTGCTGCACGAATATCCCTAATATCTGTGCGCTGCATTAGGTACCCCAGGACCTACATTTGCCTTTCTATGGGGTTTTGCAAGTATGGCTTCGGAATAATAATAGTGATAATGAAAATAGTAACGCAGAGTTTTAATGGACAGTAATGAAGTGCTCTGGAGCACGATAATGAATATAAGTCTCCCACAACAATACAATTAATTTCTTGATTTATTAGGAAAGGGCTGGCAAAGGGGAAGTGTGGCCTGGTCCTATTCATATACCACTGGTTATGAATTAGCGTCATCTGAATTAACAAGGTTTTATTTTGAATGAAATTTGACTTTTTTTTAAAAAAAAATTTGTTTCAACTAAATAACATTTTTGTGGTTGCGTCCATCATGTCTCCGAAAAGTGCCCATTCATGGGACCCAGAGATACCACCCCAAGGGCCATATTCTCACAGGCATTTTTTAAAAATTTATTGATTTGAGAGAGAGAGAGAGAGAGAGAGAGAGAGGGAGAGGGAGAGAGAGAAGCATCTTTTTTTTTTTTTTTTTGTTCCACTTATTAACACATTCATTGGTTGATTCTTGTATGTGCCCTGACTGGGGATTGAACCTGCAACCTTGGCATATGGGGACAATGCTTTGTTATTTGTGTTCGCTGCAGAATCTTTTAATCTTGAACCAGTGGTTTGTTCCACAGCAGTCTGCTCTCTCATGGTGGCTGGGAGGCAGCGTGATGCAGGGAAAAGAACCCTGGAGTGAGACAGACCTGAATTCAAATAACATTCCCACTGCTTACTAACACGTGACCTCACCTTCTCTAAGCCTGCTGTTCCACACCTGGAACATGGGTCCTACCTCACAGTATAGTTAGCAGGACCGCACGGGATACAGCAGGGTCAGGGCCCTTCAGTGCGCTGTATCAATGTCAGCCAGGGGTGCGAATTCACTCCTGGTCTGCCTCTCCTGTGCCCAGCAGCGTCTCACATCTGGAATTGTCGTAGAGGGACGGTTTATGGAACAAAACTGAAATCACCATTAAATGTGCTGGGGGCTTATGTGAAAAAGAACTGGGCCTCGTCTGATCTGACTGTGGGGTAGTCGGTTTGGACTAGAGGATATCAGAGAGCCCCTTAGGTTTACCGCTAGATGAGCCCCTGTGGTGTAATCAGGGATACAGATTTGGACTTTGTCCCAGGGTCCTGGCACAGAGCTCTTCAATCTCTTGGAACTTCCTGAGTTATGGGGTGACAGGACCATCTTTTGTTATTCATAATGAGCTCCTTCCAATCACGGAGTTCTTGCTAATGAGGGGACTCTTGGCAGGTGGGGAGAGCTTCAGGATGGGGGCTGGTGGCCAGAAAGACCAAGCAAACCATCATCAGAAGTTTGCAACTCCCTGACCTCTGAGGAGGAGAGAGCAGCTGGAGTTTACATTTAATCACCGATGGCCAATGATTTAACCAACCATGCCTACTTAATGAAACTGTTATTGGTGGAAGTGGGGTTCTTGTGATGTCTAAAAGAAAAGAATTCCCGAGACCCTCACGGGAGGATGTGGGTCTGTGCTGTAATTTATTGGCGATGTACAATGAGGGGTTCCCCTCCTGACTTCCCAATGTCCCATCTCTGTCTGTCTTGCAATGGAAAAAGTCCAATCTTCTCTTCAGTAGGGCCAGGATGAAGGCCACCGCCCAGAGTCTCTGCTCCATATTAAAGGACAGTCCAGTCCAACAACCGGCTAGCTGAGCGTGTGTTTCCAGCGGTAGTCCATTGCTGCACCCCGGAGAGGACAGGTGTGTATACTGCGTCAGTGCGGGTCACAGGTGAGAGAGAGAGAGAGAGAGAGAGAGAGAGAGAGAGAGAGAGAATGAGAATGAGAACGAGCTTCTTTGTTCCCCTGGGGTTATGACCAAGAGCTTGGGACGGACCGGGTGCTTTCTCAAAATGCCCACTCAACTCCCCAAATTTCTGCAGGCTTGGATAGACCTACCCCCTAGTTAGACTGACAGACCTTTATGGCCCAGCACTTCCCCCTGCTCAGCCCTTCCCCCCAGGAATCCAGTACCAGAGGAGGGAAGGGAGGAGTGTTAATCCCCCTGGCAGAGCCTTTCTGTGGTCCACTGGAGAGTGACAAGCTGTAGCTTCCTGGTGAAGCGAACAGGCTTCTTTTCCTCAGTTTATTAAGCTCAATGTCTAAGTCCATTTTGCTCCCCTTCTCAAAATCTAGGTAACAAAACCTTCAAAAATCCCAAACGATGGAGTTCAGGGATCTTCCAAGTTGGTGAGCACACCTGTGTGCGGAGGGAGGTGCACCCCAACTCCACAAGGACACAGGCCTCTGCATTTGGGATCCTTCCAGGCTTGCCCTGTGTCCTCTTGTGTATCTGTGCCCTGTGTATCTGGCTGCTCACTGGTACCCTTTGTAATAAACTCTCACAGTAAGTAAACCTTTTCCTGAGTTCCATGAATTGTTCTAAAATTATTGAACTTGAAAGAGGGTGGGGTGTGGGAACCCAAAAATTTGTAGGCAAGTTGCAGGGAAGTGCAAGCAGCCTGGGCAAGTGTTTGAAGTGAGGGCAGTGTTGTGGGACTGAACCCTTACTCCCACGGGACGTGATGTAATGCCAACTCCTGGTATTTGGTGTCAGAATTGAATCGAATCGTTGGATACCCAGTTGGTGCCAGAGAATCAAAGAACCTGAGAGCTTATAATGACCATGTCCAATGAGTTTTGTACCCCAACCCACCTGCATCTCTTGTTTCTAGACCATGAACTTAGAAGGGAGGCTGGAGCAAAGCCTCTTGGAGGTGTGTGTGTTTCTTCCCAGCATCTCCACAGCGTGTATGCGGTGACGCTGACAGGGAGAACTGCCTGTCTCCTCTGGGTGCAGCCATCAAATGGGCACCTTAGGGTGAGCAACTATAGGGGCAATAGCCAAGAAAGTAGGGAAGTTAGTGTTGGGTAGCCGTGGTGGCTAAGGAAGGACTGGGAGCCAAAAAGTTCCAATTAAGGGCTTTTATTCCAGGTGGGACACTGCAAGCAGTCTGGCTGAGTCCAAGCAAGGGAGAGGGTAGAAGGGTTTTAAGGGTGTGTAGGAGACCCCTGGGGAAGGTGGATCACCCTGCTGATCTGCCCCAGGTGTTCTCGGTAAAGGTGTTTGCAAGACAATGTCCTCTTATCAGGGATGGCTGATTCATTGGGGACAGAAAGTTGGGGGGTTTATGGGCCTTGTTTCTGGGAAAAGCTCCACCCAGAGGGGAGGGGCAGTGAGGATTCAACTGGTTTCCAGCAGGATGCTCGAGGCTAAGCCTCAGTTGCTTCTTATAATGGGGAATCTCACGGCCAGGTATTTAGCCGCTGACGCATATCTTCTTTGTTCCAGCAAAGGCAGTGGCTTAGGTCCTCCACGTCCCAGTACATTCTAACAGTTATCACGGCCAAGGTCATCCTTGCACTGCCAAAGGGGGAGCTGCGTGTGTGACCTCTCACGGGTGACTTGGTCAGCCTTGCAGATCTGTTCTTGAGAGGCTGCCTGGTCTAGACTGAAAATGCGCCCCCACCCTGCCTGCACCCTCCCCCTGACCCGGCTCCCCAGGGCTCCCCAGGATTTTCTCATTTCCAGAAGTGGGCAGGACACAACAAACATAAATAACTGTCTTATCTTCATTATCTTGTAACATCACTAGGGTGAATCTCATTCTAAGGGGCGCCCACGCCCTCAGGAGTCCTGTGTCTAGCCTGTGGTGCAGATTTTCAATTTCGAAAAGCTTTCCCACAAACCATCTTCTTCCAGTTCTGAGCCCATGAAGCGACACTAACTTCTTTGCCCCCTTTCCTGTGGTGTGAGCGCAGGCCCATGAAGTCAGAGGCCCGGGGACACGTGCTACAATGCTCCATGAGAACTCAAAACTGTTCTCCAGGTTGTAAATTGCTTTTTTGTTTATTTAATTTTATCTTTCATGGACTATATATATTCAGCATATGCCTTCAGAGTATTTTATACATTCACAGTTGAAAAGCCATTGACCTGTAGTCGTGTGAAAACTCTCATTGTATCTCCAGTTTGCCCATAATTGAATCCTCGTACATGAGCTGGGTGGAGGCCTTGCGAGTAATCTGGCCTCCGAAATACAAGCTTTAGGGAGTAAGTAGGGATTGTACATTTAAACTGCGGGCCGTTTTATTTTTGTAGAGTCTGTCGTTACCATACGGTTATAAAGCATTCCAAATTCTATTACTCTCTTTAACCACCTCCTTCCTGATCTATTTTATTTACTTGATTTTTATTTTTTGTCAGGATTACTGACCTTTCCAACAGGTGAAAATGAAAACAATTCATAGCAAAAGAAGCAGCTTCCAGGTGTCTCCAGGTGACGGAGGAGACCCCGGCCTCTCAGTGATTCAAAATCAGGAGGCCATTTCCACAATAACTTGGGGGGTGGGAGGATTGGATTATGTCCCTAAAGCACCTCGTCCTTACAAAAGGTCGTTTAAGCTTGGGGCATTTGGGCCCTTACGTGAGGGTGGTCAGTGACTCAGCTGTGAGAGAATTCACAGAGAGCAGGAAGCGCAGAGGGTAAAGGGTTTAATTTTACTTTCCCAAGGGAGGGACGGGGCTGGGCTGGATACGTGCGCCTGCCCCAGCACCGGCACTGGCCCCAGCCCTCAGGGGGGCCAGCGCCGTGACTTTGTATCAGGTGATGGGGGGGTTGTAGAGCAGGATGTTTCGATGTCTTTGGGTGCAGGGTCCGGTGGTCACTGTGGCCTGGTGTGTCCTGTTGCATGGGTTCCTGAGCCTCTGCACCTTTGGGGCGCTTCTAGAGATTTGCTGGTCCTGAGGATAGCAGCTCATAAAATAATTCGGGTCAGTCATGTGTGGGGGTCTAGCCAGCTCCGGGAAAGAAGGCCTGAGAAAGTGGCTTTTTGTCTTATTTATTACCTTCAGTGAAGTTTGTTTCTCCAGCTAAACCTTGTCCTTCTTAATTGCTGAGATTAGTCCCTTGTCCCAAACCCAAGTGGAAAACCAAAAGCATTTCTTTAAAGTAACAATTATGCTGACGGTCTGCCAGGTTTTGATGATCCAGACAAGTCCTAATGTCATGTTAATGATAGCTCGATTGAAATTTCATTATTCAGTTTTGCGGGGGGTTGTAGCATGAGGTCAAAGGGACAGTCTAAAGCTGTAGCTAGCTGTGTACGGTCAGTCCGTTAGCCTTCTCTGTAGCTGTTTACTGCATCTGACTTTTGCACAATTATTTGAATACCCTGTAGTTAAGCCAACTGGGTCATTGCAACAGAGATCAGAACTGACTGTGTAGCAGCATATTTATTTTGGCCATGTTAGGACAAATGAGATAATGTTTTAAGACTGTGCAACCCGCCGAGTGAATGGAATGATCCCAGTGGATACAAACAGGACATGGTGGTATTTATTTTTCCCTTCGCAGCTCTGTCAGATCTCTGTTCCCTGACCCATGACGGCACCGTGATGTGTCTCCTTGCTTCTGAGTGGCTTTCAGGTACGAGAACTCTCTCCCTTAGGCAGCGTGACTCACTTTCAAGAGTTAAAATGCCTCCTCTAGTTTAGATCAAAAGTTGAGTCTCCCATTCAATCCAGAGCTGCTTTCTTCCCCACCTCTGCGGCACCCTGGGCAGGGGACAGGGCTGAAAAGGGCCTGGTCTTCACTCCTCTTCCTGCTTCCCTTGCCTTCCCCTTATCTTCTCGAAGGCCCCACCCTCACCCATGAGCCGGTCTTGGTGGCGTCCCACTTCTGGCCAGGAGTGGAATGAAGCGGTCATTCTGACACTTCATCACTTTCAAATTACTCTTATTCCTAATCATTCTTAAATAAGCTGGAGGCGGGCCGCAGGGATTTTTCGCCTGTCATTCTCAGCACCGGGGCTGTCCTTGTAACATACGACAACAAGAAGTGTCCCACTAACCATCTTTGTACAGACACATGTGTCCTAGCACAGGTGGCTTCCTGTGTGGCGACTTCACTTCGCGTGATCGGAGTTCATCAGAGATCAACACTATTCCTAGAAATTCTTTCATTTCCTAGGAAAGAAGTGACTGTAGAAAGTGCATGGTGACATAGTAGCCAATATTGACCTTCGATGCTGTTATTTTACTTTAAATTTCGGGCCTAGAGGATCTGAGTGTCCTCTCAGGGAAGTTGATGCTGGTGTCCACATTGACGCCAGGGTTCCCATTGGTCGGAGACAGAGTCAAGGCCATCTGTCTCCTCTTGGTACCCCCTTGCCCCCTCTTGGGTAGTGGGTGTGATGTGAATACAAAGAAGCGTTCTGAGCTTTGTGTTGTCTGTACTTTAATTTGTTTATAGTTTCTTTTCTTTTGTTATTTATTGATTTTTAAAGACAGGGAGGGAAGGAGAGAGAGGGGGAGAAACACTGATTTGTTGTACTACTTATTTATGCATTCATTGGCTGATCCTTGTATGTTTCCTGACTGGGGATTGAACCCGCAGCCTTGGTGTGTCCAGATGATGTTTTAACCAACTGAGCTACCCAGCCAGGGCTGTTTATATTTTTATTTAATTACTGTGTTGGGAACTTTAAATCCATGTGATGATTTTTGAAGAATATAATCTAAAAAACTCAATTATTTAGTGCCTGGAAGCACTTTTCAAAGATTAAAATACTATATAAAAATGTGTAAGCATTTATTATGAAAATTAAATAAATGTTTGCTCCATGCAATTAAATTTCATTGTCCAAATGGTGTGTATAACTCCTCAAAACCCATTTTGTGTTATTTCTGTTTCGACTTTTTCTAATTCCCCCAGGCAGAATTAGAAATTGCTCTCCTCTGTTGCTCCCATAGCTTTCCCTTTACATCTCTATTTCAGCTAGATTCAATCCAATGTGATCCGATTTAGTGTGAAGTAACATTTATTCAGAGTAAACTACTGCGGTGGGCTCCAAGGGACAAAAAGTTGAGTTGTACCTTCCTTCGAACATTAGAGTGCATGAAAACGCACACGTGTGTGTGTGTGTGTGTGTGTGTGTGTGTTTGCACTCTAATGTGTGGAGGAAAAAATGTCCAGACTGAGAAAAAGTCTTGTAAGGGTTTATTTGAGCCAAACCGATGACAATGGTCAGGAAGCAAACCCTCAAAGGACTAGACAAAGTGCTCCAGGGAAGGCACTTCTACAGCTTATTTTGTACCTTAGAATCAGAGCAGGGGATGCAAAGAGGGCTACGTGAAATCTAAAGTTAAAGACTGACCTTTGCCAAGGACGCTGCAGACTTAGCATATGACTGTCCACCGTAGCTGACATTTAGTCAGGAATTTTTACGTTCAGACCACGCTGTGTGGTTCCTTTGGTCTTTGAAAAAGGAGGAGACAAACATCTTCCTGTTTACGTCTTATCTACAAATATGTTTCACAGCCTATTCAAACTCAGAAGCAAAAACAGTTTTCCAACCTTTTTTGTGAGGTAGCAAGATCGATAGAATATGAGGTTAGCTGAGTATAAAGGACCAATAAAATAAATAAGTGGTGAAAGATAGGGGCAAAAGAAAGTGGAAGGGAAGGAGTACAAAATGAATGGAGTAATTCCCATGTTTTACATGCTCTGGAACAAATTATGGAGGATGTGTGTTTTTATTCCTTAGGAATTTGAAAGTCTATTAGTAAAATGACTGGATTGCGGAGCCTTTTGGGGAGAAGTATTTCTTGATTTTTTTTTAGCTTATTTTATTGCTTTTGATATAATACATTTTATATTCCTGGCTTCAATTTTTGGAAATTTACATTTTTTAATAAAATTATCAGTGTTTGAAATTTATTAACATAGAGTTGAACATGGTATGATAATTTCATGTCCAAGTATATGCTACTCTATTTAAATTTCCCTCCATATCAGTTGTTGCATACTTTACCATTTCTTTTATTTTTTAAGACTGTATTTATTTATTTTTAGAGAGAGGGGAAGGGAAAGAGAGAGAGAGGGAGAGACACATCAATGTGCGGTTGCTTCTCACACACCCCCTACTGGGGACCTGGCTGGAAACCCAGGCATGTGCCCTGACTGGGAATCGAACCAGCTACCCTTTGGTTCGCAGGCTGCCAGGGCAGCGCAGTTTAATGTGCTAATTTGTGTTATTTCTGTTTTTTTACTTCCTTGAATTTTTCAGCCATGGCCTGTTTTGCTTATTTCCTCTCCAATTTCTTGACCACAGTTTGGTCCTTGGCCCTCTTCTCTCCCTTTATGGTATTCCTTGGTGATCTCACTCACGTCTGGGATTTTAACCAATTTCTACCCGGACTGCTTTAAAACCTAACCCAGACCTAACATTAGTGATTCAGTCTCACAGCTCCAATTGCTTGCTGGCTTTTTCCACCTGCATATGCTACCAGCATCTCAAATACTTCTGGCTCCTGTATTCACCTTCCCCTCCAGCCATCCCCCTTAACAGACTGCCTCAAATCTCAGGGGTGGCGCTGCTACATCGTCCCCACTTTAACGAAAGCTCCACAAGACTCTGTGGAGGAATGAAAGACAGTTTCATTCTGACATGATTTGCAAATCAGAAAAGGCAGCCTTCAGCCTGGATGGAAGACACACTCAGAGGTGGCAGGAATAAGACAAGGGATTTAAAAGTGAGAGTCACGTGGAGGGGTTGCTAGGGAAACCAGACCATAAATGTACATCTTTCCTTTTCTGGTTGATGGAGGCAGCTGGACTTTCAAGGGTCAGCTGACTCAGGGGTCAGCTAGTGGGGCTCTGGGTAAGAACTTTGGTTGACTCGTGGTCAGCAGGGGTGTGGCCAACAGCTGGAGTCAGTTGATGTGATCAGCGGGGGGCAGAGGGGTGGTCATAGGCAGGGGCTGGTGCCTCAGTTTCCCTCAGAGTCTGCAAAATAAATGAGTAAAACAGTTTTGTGGTAAAATGGACACTGCAGAGAATGCAGTTCATCAGGCAGAGCAGTCAGAGCTTCAACAGCACGATGGCCTAGTCGCTCGAGCAGGGCCAGAGACCAAATTGCAGACGGGTCCCGATATTCGGCCACAAAAAGATGTATTAGAATCCTCACCACCTCGGTTGTTTTCCCATGGACCACACTCATCTGGGGATAGTTGTGGGAACCCAAGGGGAAACTTTTCATGGCATGTCTCCAAGGGGATGATCCAGAGGAAGCCTAGGCTATGTCTCTACTTTGTAATTAGCCATTCCCCCCCATCGTCCCGATTGTGACATCCTCCCTTGCTGGCGTCAGTGGGTGCTGTTGCAGACCCCAGGGAGCAGTTTTTCTTTTCCTTTCAACCCCGGGGCAGCTGTTGTGGGGGAAAGCACCCATTGGAGACGGACAAGATGAGGCTGTTGGAGTGAATTCCTCAGGCTATAAACTTTGTCATCCCATCGGTGTTTTTCTGCAATTAGTTGTCAAGTCTCATCAATTCTGTCTCCCCACTGTCTCCAGTTTTTAGCCAAACTCCCCTCTCACTGCCCCCTCTGCTCCCCTTGCCCCCCCGCAAGTGGTCTGGCTGGTGCCTGCTGCCCAGAGGTTCTTCAGCCTGGCTGCCAATGGGAATCTCTGCAGAGCTTTTAAAAACTCCCTGGCCTGGGCCTCACTCAAGACCAATTAAATCTGAATCTCTGGGGCGGAGCCTAGACATCTGATTGCAACTCCAACATGTGGTCCACGGTGTCTACGGGTGATGAGAAAAAGCATTGCCTTGGGGTCTGCCGCTGGCCTGGCCTTGCCATACTCTCCCCTGGGAAATCATTTACATGTGGTAAGACTCAATTTCCAGTTCTGTAGAATGTGATAACCCCTCCTGAGCAGGGTTATTGAAGGAGCAAATGAAACGGTGGTGTGAAAAGGTGTGATAACTGAAAAGAATTAGACGCTGTTGTTAGCATTATCACACACTCTGTGCCGGCCAGTCCCTTCCAGTCCCGGTCACCTTCTGGGCACCAGGGTAATGGCTGTCCAGCTGCGCGCCTCACTTCCACCGCCTCTGCCCTTCGACTCACCCTCCACTCCAGGGACAGGCCAGCTTTTCTAAACCGCGCTTTTGCTCAAAAACTATCCTGTTTTTTATTTCCAAACAAAGTTCACCCCTCTACACATTCTCACACAGAAACTTAAACTACTTTTCTGCACTAGCTGGGTAGCTAAGTTAGGGTATCACCCAGATATGCCGAGGTTGCGGGTTTGACGTCTGGTTAGGGCACATGTAAGAAACAACGATGGGGTGGGGTGGAGGGATGGGGAGAAAAGGCACACGACTGTAATTGAATAACAATAAAAAATTAAAATTAAAAAAAAAGAAAACGAATGCGTGCATAAGTGCAATGACAAAATTGATGTTTTTTCTCTCTCAAATCAATAAATAATTTTTAAAAGCCCTCCTTTTCTAACTTATCTTCTATGTCCCAAGTATAGCCGGCCCGCCAGCAAATGCTTTGAGTGCCTGTCACATCACAGCTTCGGCCTAGTGTTATGGGGAAATGCAAAGGAACCAGAGACTCCGTGCCAACCAAGAAGCTGAACATCTAGAAGCTCATAGAAATGAGTTCTCGTGAAATCTAATCTCCAAAGACACCTTGAATTTTTCCATCTCTCTGCCTCTACATTTTCCAATGCGAAGACGTGCGCAATGCAGACTGGGCCTTAAATGGTTCCTGAGCCCACTTTAGGAGGTGAGTGGATGCAATGGCATTGCCCAATGGTAGAACTACTGGCGTCTATTTCCCATGATTCTGAGGATTGTAAGAGTCGGCTGGGCTGGCTTCATGGACCTATGACCTGCGCAGTTACACAGGACCCCACACTCTGAAGGGCCCAATACTTGCTTTTATACTCTGTTGTCACTGTTCTAAAATTCTTAATGACTTTTGAGCCACAGTGTCAGGCTTGGAGGCCACTTGTTGTCCTTGAACTCCCTTGGAAGAGACTTAGGAGAGATGATTTTGAGCCAAATCAAGCAGATTTGGCCTTGATTCTGTGGTCACTGGGAAGACTCTCGATGCAGCGGTTCAGAGGGAGTGCTTTGGATTCAGCAGACCTGGGTCCAGCTCCTGCTCTCTGTTTACTGGTTATGTCACTTTGGGCAAGGCGCTTACATTCTCCAGGAGAATCAGGGATCAGTTTCCTCATCTTTGAAGTGGGGACGATCATTCCGAGATTCTTGCCAGGGTGCGTGCAAATACTGCTGGTCACGGTCAGTAACACTAACTGGTACATGGGCTCAACAACCTTTCACCAACGAAGTTATGTTATGTACTGAGTTTGGACTTGATTACTACCCCGAAGTCCCCTTGCCCTGTGGCAGAATAATTTTTGATCTTTAAAATAATCTACACCTGGCCGGGTATCTCGGTTGTGTGGAGTATCATCATCCTGTACACCAAAAAGTGGTGGGTTTGATAGATCCTGGGTCAGGGCACATACCTGGGTTGCCGGTTCGATCCCTGGTCAGGGAGCAACAGGAGGCAGCCGATGGATGTTTCTCTCACACTGAAGTTTCTCTCTCTCCTTTCCTCTCTCTCCTTTGAGATCAGTGGGAAAAATATATCGTTGGGTGAGGATAAAGAAAAATCTAATATGTGAACCTGCCAAACTGTTATGGGTACTCTGAAGGGGGAGATATGAAGCGATTGAAGGAAAAAGATTGAGAATCTAATGGGGGTGCTCAACTCCATCCCCCTTCCCAGCACACTCCACCCGCTGGGAAGGAAAGGCAGCAATAGCAGAGGAAAGGCACTAAAGCAGGAAGAGGGAGAAAATATGTGGAGGACAGTCTACCAGGCTTTGCCTGCACTGACCTCTTCCAGGGCTTGACCTCCGGGTGATGCCAGAGGTTGCCGTCCCGTCTCCTGACCACTAGAGGATACCCTAACTTGATCCTCTGGGTCCAGAAGGACCAGCAACACATGTTTGCTCCCTTTTGTTAGAATTACTATAGCTGGTTGTGGCCGTGGTGAGAAGGGGCTGGGTGAAGCCAGGTCCGGACCTGCAGCAGGTAGAGGAGCCAGGTCAACCTGGGTAAGTTGCAGGCTCGGGATGGAGTTCCAAACAATGGATCCTGCAGGAACATGCGCCGGCTTCTGGGGATCAGTGTGGCAAGACATTGGATTTAGACTTGGGTCTTGAAAAATGGTGGTGGAACTTCCTCGTGCTGTTATTCCTTTTCTCCTGTCGCAAAGCTGCACCATTTCACTGTCTGGCGTTGGTTTCATGGCCAGATGAGAGCAGGAGCTAAGGGGATGCCAGATGTCTGAGAGATGATGGAAAGGGAAGCTCAGGAGGACAGGAGGAATGGCTCGAATGAACAGAAAGTGAGGTTGGCTTGGGGGGAAGTTGAATAGGACAGATGATACAGGGGCAAGAGCAGCTGCACCTTCTGGTCCTTCCCTGGCAGATCAGATGGAATCACTCCAAACCATTAGGCAGTGAGAACTGTGTCTCACATTGACTGTGCAGGAGCGGGCAGAATTCAGTTTACAATGACTTCCCTCTACTATATGTACAGCAAAGTCACTAGCACCTTACTGGTGGGTGTGAGGACCTTACTCAACCCGAACGGTACAAATGTGTTGAGAAAACACCAGATACCTGCTGTTAAAGAGGGCGTCCAGAGAACGGTGACATCATAGCCTAAGTTGACATTCAGCCAGGACATACCAAAACGGCCATTTAGTTCACGGCCATCATCCACACTGATGCCTGTGCCTACAGCCTGTCAAATATGTTCACTGTCCCTCGTGAATATGGTCACATAGTTGTAACCAGCTGTTTGGGAATGCCTGTTGTACATTATCAAACACGGGGTTAAAGGAAAGGAGAGATGTCTTCATTCAGCCCCTCACCACTTGGAGAAAAGCGGTCTGAATGTAGCTCCTGCGAAAATCCTTTGGGGTTTCCAGGATACTTCAGTATTTTGTTCGGGGGAGGCTGTGCTACCCTTGGATAGTACCTGGCCCTAGACACTGTGTCGGGTACACTGCATCCCTCCCTTAGAAGGCTGTTATCAGAGAAATTGGTCTTATGGGATTGGTTTAGGTAGGGCCCCAAAATAAAAGCCAGTTTTGAAATGTGTACTATATTTAGCAGTCATTATTACTAAACTATCTTAAACTATATGTGCTTGAAGACTTTCTTTTAGGTTTTTAAAAACACTAAATATACTTTAAGGGGGCAAATATCCCATAAGGGAAAAATAATTTTCAAATTGAATAAGAAAAATTCAATTTTCCTCCCATGTTTTTCTTCTTTACTTCTCAGACTCTGGTCAACAAATGTGTGGATTCCCCTCTACCCCCCCCCCCCCCCAAGTGATCCTCTGCAACACCAGCTGGGTGTCCTGTAATTTAACTCATTTACCCGGCCATGGTGGCAGATCCCACAGGTTCAGGGCTCAGTCTTAGAAGACCGCTCCCTACCACAAGACACCAATCCCAAGTCCAGGTTGTCACTTGTGCTTCCAACAGATGGGCTATAAATAGGAGGTTCCCACGGCGCCCTCCTCGGGTTTGATTAATTTGCTAGAGCGCCTCACAGGACTCAAGAACTCCGTTTTCTTACTGCTCACCAGGTTGTTCCAAAAGGATATGAGAAAGGATACAGATGAGCATCCAGGTGGAAGAGCTGTGCAGGGCCAGGTACGTGGGAAGGGGCACGGAGCTTCCACAGGCACTCTGAACATACCCCTCTCCCCACACCTCCACGTGTGCATCAACCCAGAAGGTCTCTGAACCCCCTACTTTCGGGATTTTTAGGGAGGCTTCATCACGTAGGAGTGATGGATCATTAACTGCATTCCAGCTGTTCTCCCCTCTCAGGACAATACGGGGTGGGGTTGAAAATCCCAAGCTGCTAATCAGGGGTTGGTCTTTCTGGTGACCAGCCCCCATCCAGAAGCTCACCCAGAGTCACCTTCTCAGAACAACAAAAAGACACTCCTGTCACCAAGGAAATTCCAAGGGACTGAGGAGCTCAGTGCCAGGAACCAGGGGGCAGAGACCAAAATATGCTTTTTATTTCATGCAAATCAATGAGGTTACACATCTATTAGGAAGGATGATAATGTAGCTGGTAAGATATGCCCCTTTGTCTTCTCATTGAGGGCACAAGAACGTGGTCTAAAAATTAACCAAGAAAAAAAAGTGGTCTAAATAAACATGGGTGCTTTTTTTCAATGTTTTTAAACAAAATTTTGAGGTACAATTTATGTCCCATAAAATCCACTTGTTTTACATGTGCAACTACTGCTGTAATTCAGTTTCAAGATGCAATTTTAATGCGTGAGCCTCTCAGACATGTTGGACCGAAAACTCAGCCTCACTCACTGTTGGGCGGGATTTAGATGTTTGGGGTAGAAAGCAGGGAGCAGGGTTTGTTCCCCTGTCCAGATCCCCTTCCCTCTCTTCTCCCTCCTTCTCTCCTTTGCTTGGTTCTCTCCCTCCCACCTAGTGTGTTAGGTACACCTGGAAAGCAAATTCCTGCCCTGATCAGAAAGACAGACAGGAAAAGCCATGGAAGAGATGTAGACATTTTTATTGTTTTTGTGGAAGTATCATCCCCAATTGTAGTGCTTCCCTGGGTATTATGGGGTCACATTCATCTTGGCTCCATCCACGTCTTGGAAGATTTAAGGGCTCAGCTCAATAAACATTTATTGGGTACCTGTGCTCTCTGCTGAGGGTACCAGAGATAAGAGCTCAGCCCTGTCTTGATTTAAGTGGCTTTAATTCAACCTCAGGTGACTAAGCATGAATCAATACTGTTGGTCTGACTGACCACTATCTGACAGACCCAGTACCCATATCTCAACTTTGCCCTTGGGGAAATAGAGGCAGTCCCCATTTTATTGCGCTCGGTTTTTATTGTGCTTCACAGATTTTATGCTTTTTACAAATTGAAGGCAAGACTCTCCACCAGAAAAAGAGGACAACTCGCTTCTTTGTGGTGGTCTGGAACTGAACGTGCAGCATCTCCCAGGTCTGCCTGTGCAGGCCCTCCTGTGTCCTCCTGTGTACCCCAGTAACAGGAAGTCTTCCCTGTTGACGGGCATGGCTTGTTCCCTCTCTCCCTTCCTCTAGCTCTCCGCTCCAAAGGCACCTCCTTGACCATAGAGCTGAAATTTCAGCCCTCTCCCAGGGAAGACTTCATAACCGCCTTCCCTTTTTCACCCTGCGACACAGTGTATTTTACTTATTTATGATGCTGTGTATTCTCTGCTTCCGCCATTAGGCTGTCAATTCTGTGAGGGCAGGAATTTGGGTCTATTTTCTTCTCTCTCCTAACCCTAGGGCCTGGTTCTCAGTACACAGTCCGAACTCAAGGAATATTTGTGGAATGAATTCATGAACATCTGTCTGCTCCTTATCTTGTTCCCCAATGCTAGGGCCTCACCCAGCACTCTACTTTATCAAGACCTGGGACTCTGCCTTGATCCTATCTCACCCCCAGGCATAGGCAGAGCCTCAGTCTGGTGTAGGTTTCTGGAAGCTTTGAGCTTGTAGCTCTGAACACTGCCTGGTCCAGGTGACCTTGCTCCTGGAACTGTCTCACCTAAGAATCTGTTTCTAGGACATGTTGTTGCCTGTTCTTCCCCTGCCTCAAACGGTTGCTGCCTGCCCCGAGCTGGCCCCCCCAGCTAGTCTTAAGAACTGGCTTATCCCGGTCTGCCCCAGTTAATTAACCTTCTCTGTGTGACAGCTTTACAAGACTGGACAGAAGGCAGAACACCCATGATGCTATGTGAATTAAAACACCAGCCATTGGGAATGAATGGCCAAGGATGGAGCATTTACCCCACACCCTGCTGAATGCTCGAATCCTGAATTGCTTTGAAAGTGGCTGAAAAAAGTTTAAACATTTTGAAATCATTACTGGTCCCTGAAATAAGCTTCTTAAAAGTAATTTTTAAAAATTCACCCTTGTATAATCATAATATTTCTGGGCTAAACTTTCCTAGTAAAATCTTGGGTTGTTCTAACTCGTCATCCTATTCCAAGCCCCTAGCCAACATCAGAGTTTTCAATACTCTCATTAGCTTCTCATTGAAAAAAAATTTTTTTTTTTCTGCCCTAAAGTTGAGGTTGAAATTACTCTTGAAGTTTTCTGCTCCAAGACCCCTTAGGCTTTTTAGAACACGAATTAACTTCCACGCCTGGCGACTGTACAGGAAAAGCTGCAAGGTCAGGGAACAAAAGCACACGGAGGAGCCAGGTGAAGGCTGTAAATGGGGTCCTGGACCGGACTGCCAGTCACCAAGCTTCATCCGTTCCTTGGTGACCAACTTCTGTATGTGCTCGGAAACATTACTAACAGGCTTTATTTGGGGGACAAGACAGGGTTGTCGGTTGACCTGAGTCCGTTAGGAATTTCGGGAGGTCACAGCTCCCTTTGGCTCGCAGGGCTTCCTCCTCACCATCTTGGCAGAGGCACTTAAATGAGCTATTGGGAGAGGTCAGAATGGCCGCTGTTTCCTTCGGGACCCGCCTGGGGGACTTGAAGACAGCCCGTTCAGGCTGCGGGGAAGGGCTCGGGTGGATGACTAAGGGACCACTGTGTCGAACTGGTGCAGCAGTCCAGGAAAGGTGCCTTCGCTTTCCCATCCACTTCTGGGCCCTCGTTCTCCCTAGAAATCCTTCAAAATGACACCAGGACATGGAAACCTCTACCAGCAACCTCCCTCCTCCTTTCTCCTATTTCATGGTTAACGCCAGAAGCAAGAGACCACGTTCTTGGGGGAACTAGGCGTTTGGAGCAGGAGTTTGGCTTTCAGGTGGAGATTAGGGTGGGCCGGGGGTTCAGTGGTCCGCGCTGTCACAGAAGCCTCAGCACTCGTACCTCCCTGCTCCTCTTACCCCACCCAGGGGAGCCAGAGGGGGATGCATCGGGCCTCCCGTCCACGAAAACAGGCTCGCCCTGGCTGCACTACGTGAACTTTAAGGGTCAGCCAACAAGTATTTGCAGTGACGCGGATCCACGCAGTTTCTGGAAGCCAGACGATCTCAACTCCTCCCTCGCTCGGTCCCCTGGTCCGGAGCTGCAGACTGGTTCCCGCCGGCCTCAGACCCCTCCGCCCCGCCCATCGGCGGAGCTCGGCCTCCCTTCACACCTGATTCCAGCCCTGGTCCCACCTGCTAGGGTGGAAGAGATGACGTCGAGGACCCAGCCGAGGTTGGACCCTTGGGGGCAAGGCCGGGAAAGGGCACGCGGGAGGGTGGGTGGCCCTCACCCCAGGGGGTGGTATGCGATTCTGGACGCACTTACTGACGTCTGGGACAGGTAGCGCTGTGTGTTGGGGGAGAGCTGGAGGGGGTGGAGCCGCGGGGCAGGGGCGGTGCCGCGGGCGGCAGAGCCCGGCCTCTCGCCCCCACCCCCTGGGTGCCTTAGTCTGGGCGGCGACACAAAAATCTCCCGCTCGCTGCTGAGCGGCAGTGTCCAGCTGGGAGAGCGAGGGCGTTGGGGCAGGTGGGGCGCCTCCCCAAAGGCGGGGCAGGGAGCTGGGGTTGCAGACACCGGTGCTCTCGGAGCTCGCAGCACACCGCGCCGCACGTCTCGCGGAGCGGGTGGCAGGCGCGGCGGGACCACCGGGCGATGCTGCCGCTGCCGCCGCCGCCACCGCCTCTGCCTCTGTAGAGCGCGCCTGAGTCCGCGCCGAGAGAGGTCGGTGAGTTTCGGTTTGTTTCTCTGCTCTGCCCCTCCAGAGTCGGGGGCGGCAAGAGGGGCACGCTGGGATGTCAGCGCCCGCAAAGCGGCCGCACCCGGAGCAGGGAAGCAGGAAGGGGGGAGACGCCTCCTGGTGTTGGGGATACCTTTTGGCTGGTGGATGGGGGTGGTAGGGCCGAAGGGGTTTCGGGGAGGGAAGCGCAGGGCGTGGGACCGGGGGAAGCCCCGGGGCGTGGGGAGGTGGTCCCTGCAGTTGCGTTTGTCGGGGCGCTGGTGGAGTTGGGCTGTCGGCTGGGGCTAGGGAAGGGGGGTTGGTTTACGGTGGGGAATGGCGCTGTCGGCGGCTCTGCCGAGTCCTCGGATGCCCCCTGGAGCTCCGGTCCGAAGGAGCTGTCTTGCCCGCGCCGCGCGTGCCCCTAGAGGTGCACGTGCATGCACGCGCGCCCCAGCTGCGCTCCCACTCCGCACACACTGGAGTAGGTCCTCTCGCAAGCCCCTTGTTGAGCGCCTTCCCCACTCGCAGAAGTTGCCCTCGCGCGCCCCTCTGTGGCCCCGCGGCCCCCTACCCCCCGGGAGGATAGGACGCAGTGGTGGGCCAGATGTTGGGGGTGTCTTTTGTGCGAACCCACGCGCCCGGGGCTCTTTCTCCTGGAAGGGCAGCGGCAGGACAAAGCAGGCTGGACTGGGGGGATGCTGCTCGAGAAGCAGCGCCCCACACCCCCATCCCGCCTAGGGTGGCGGTGGGTCGGGGGAGCGTGGCATGATTTTGGGAAGAGTAGAGAAATCGGCAAAACAGAGTGACAATGACTTGATGAGGTGGCAGACGGCGTGAAGCAAAGGAGGATGCTCACGAATGCAGCGCTGGTCTGTCTGGCCGGGTGACGGGGCGCCCCGCATTCCCATCTTATCCCGTGTACCTGGTCTATTTTGCCAGTGTGTATTTGCCCCAAGATGTTATTCTCCTCTTTCTCATATTTCTTTAGAATTTCTTTCTTGAGGGGTTACAGTTGCTAGCAAAAGCGCTACCACCAGGGGAGAACTTGGGGGCGGGGGAGACTGCAGAGGAGTGGCGGGAGGTGGCTATGTCTCCAGTAGAGACAATTAGGAAGCGTTCCGCCCCCTCCGCGGCCCGCCAGCCCTCCACACCTCCGCCGCCTTCCCCCACCCGCTCAGGGCACTCGCTCCACCGCCACGGGCCGGGAGGATGCTTGGATGTCTTTCTCTGCTGCACGTATCTAACCCTTACCGCCTGTGTTTCACTGCAGGCTGAACCCAGCTCAGACTCAACTGTGCTTCCTACTCGTCAGCCTCTAGCCTCCCAAACGCGTAGCGTTTCCACTTGATGTCATCGCACAGAAGGGGGTGAAAGGGACTTGATGACAGATTCAGGTAACCCCGAATAATCTGGGTAGCCGCTTGGGTGTCTGTGGGTCATCTGGGCCATCGGCGTCTGCGCGGGTGTTGGGCGGGGGTTCTGCATCACACCATTCGGTTCCTGTCTGTGGGGAGGAGGGGGCTGCTGGAAAGAAATTGGCAATGACTTGAAACCTTCCTTTTGAGGAAGGCATTGAGGGCTGGCAGGGTACGTTGGGGGTTGTGTAAATTCCACCTGCTTCCCTTTGATGAGAAGAGGCAGTTGTATCTGAACGTAGGATTTGGATATATACCTGCTTTCTTATGTGTAGTGATATATTTTGGCTTGAGTAGGATAGCGTTTGTTGAAAAGGTATCAGCATGGCTGGTTATAAATTTGACCAGTGCTCAACGGGGGCACAGGTCAAATATAGTGACTTTCCTATGAAACAATGTCTCTCTCCCCAACCCCTTCCTTGTGACAGTGTTTGCAGTATCAGTGTGTCAGCTGCAAGTCAGTGGGAGGTGGAAGGGAGGGCTGCTGGGGGGTGGTGGGGAGCGCACAAAGAACAGAAACAGAGCTTTAGTTAAGTTTCCATTTATAAAGCTGTGAACCATTAGGCTCTCAGTCTGCATTTTATCTTTAGGTTGTTGGTTCTTTTCCAAAAACTCTGGCCTGTTCTTTTCTTTCCAAGGATAGTTCTGTTTTGATGTCCCTCTAACCAGATCTGGGGTTCTCCTGATAGAGCTCAATGAAAACGTAACCTTCAGACGCAGGAGGACACCTTGGCATTGGCATTGTCTCCTAGAGGGCAGAGTCCTGGCGCCCTGCACTGAGAAGCAGAGGACAAGGGCGGTTATGGGAACGGACCTGGGGTTTGTTGTGGAGGAAGGAGGGATTGCTGAGGGCCAAAGGCTTCTGGTTGCTGGTGCTCTCCCTTGCTCTGCAGCGGTAGCCCCGGAACAATATCCATGGCAGATTCTCTTCTCACCGTTTCCCTCCCCAAGTCCCTTAGAAAAAGAAAACAAAATAACTTGAAAGGTTTGTCACTTGCCTCCAGGGTCGTTTTGTTTTGAAAGGTGACTTTAAGAAATATAAACGACACTGGCATTTACCCTTCCCCTCCAAGCCTGCAGGAGGCACGGGGAGAAGTAGTTGAGTTTTCTGGTCCCAGCCGAAAACAAAGGCTGAGGCTTTAGGAAGATCAGATTTGAGATGGTGTTAGGATAGAGGTATTTTGACAAGTAATTTTTATGTCAGCAATAATGCGGGGTGTGTACTGTATTCCTGCGAGAAGAAAAACCATGTGATGGGGTAAGAGGGAGTGTAACAATGCAATAGAAACAAAGGGTGTGGTGTTTTGTTTTTTTTTTTAGATAGCAAAAAAAAAAAACAACCCAAACACCTCATACATACAATTCCACTTGGGAAAACAGCTGCCTGTACATGTAAATGCATGTCCAGGAACAAAGCTAGCCATGGTGCGGTGTTAGGTTTTACTTTGCTTTCGAATTGTGTACAGTAATAAATCACAATCAAGTGTTGTATTGGCGTTCAGTGTTGTTTTCTTGTTGCTATTTAAGGTGGAGGCTCCCCCACCCCCAGATGTCTGCAGGGTGTATTTAGTGCTAGGTTGGGGCAGCCCGAGAGGTTATTAGAACAACCTTTTCCCTCCAGAGCTCTTTCTACAACCATTCATTTAATCCATTCAGCAGATGTTTATCAAGCACCTGATAGATAATTGGCTTTGTGATAAGGGCCAAGGGGTGGAGGTGGAATGTGGAAGCATAAAAAGGAACCACCTTGGGGAGCTTATGGGGCAATGGAGAAATGATGACCTTATTCTAATTAAGGTCACTGGAAGCTAGAGAGACTAACAGAGTGGTATTGGACTTGTGAGGAGGGAGTGTGTGGTCATTCAGCCTTTGGTTGAATGCTTCTTTCGCTGGGGAGCTCACTACCTTGTAAATGACTGGACCTGTTGTTAGAAGGCGACCTTTTCTTCCTTGCCTTTAAACTCTTCTGCGGAATTGAATGAATGGTTAGATGTCTCCGTTGTTGAAAGGTCATTCTGTTTTCATTCCTTATCCTTCAGAGTTGTCCAACTTGTTGGCATCCTCTGCATTTCAAGGTTTTTTTTTTTTTTTTAATAAAGAATTTATTTATATTTAGAGAAAAGGGAAGAGAGGGAAAACGGAGAGAAACATCTCCGTTTCTCTCCGTGAGAGAGAAATATCAGTCAGTTGCTCCTGTACATGCCCCAACCCGGGACCAGCCTGCAGCCCAGGCACGTGCCCTCACTCAATGTAACCTCACACTGGTGACCTTTTCACTTTGCGAGACAAGGCCCAGCCCACTGAGCCACGCCGGTCGGGACATACCTTTCAAGGTTTTATTCAGTCCCTACTGCCCTTGAATTTTGAAAAAAATTTTGCTTTTCGATAATGTGATTTAGAAAACAAATGAGGGAGGGGGACTTTGCAGGGGTCTCTCTTTTTTAAACAGCAATGTATCAGCAAGATAGGTGAGGTTATTCTGCACTGACAGCGGACCTGGAAATCTCAGGGGCTGAGTGCAGTTTCTTGCCAATGCTGTGTGTCCAGCGAGGTCAGCAGGTGGGCCCGCTCATCCTGGGCACTCAAGGACCCAAACTGATGGACGTGAGATCCTGAGAGTGCTTGCAGGGTCACCATAGCACTGGAGAGGAACTTGGAGGGTCTTGTTTTAGCCTTGACATGATCTGACCCAGAAGTGACTTAGGTTGTTTCGGCCAGGACTAGTCCTGTGACCCCGTGGAGCCACAGGTCAGCATCTCTTGTCCTGAAAAGGGAGAACAGGATGGAGGTGAGCAGCATTACTGACTTCCCCAGGTGATGGGGCCCAGACAGGGTTATAAAGTGTGTCCCTACTGGGCCTCACGCAGTACTCTGCAGGTATTGGGCATCACACAAGTATCAATCGGATGAATGAATGACACATGTCTTAAAGAATCTGGTTCCATCCCACCCTAATCTGACTGTACGCTGGCGATCAAATAAAAAATTGTAATTTACTCTTTCAAGTAGTTGTTTACTCGGAAGTGCTAGGCCAGGAGATATCTCCAAGGTTGCTCTCAGGAGGTTCAGTGCTTCGCATTATATAACAGAGGTGTTACCTCCTGACTGTCTCTCCCTCCCCATCTGCCTCTTGTCTGAGACTTCCTGAGAGTGTTTGGCACAGCTCAGGGTGGAAAAGTGGCAAAGGGCTGAGTGTCACCCAGGATGTGGCCTCGCCCAGCAAAGACTGTAGGGCAACAGGTAGGACCTAGGACGGGCAGGGATGTGTGTAGGGTGGCCTCGGGTCTCCCTCTGGTTACTCTGATGTTTAGAAAGAGTCATTTGGGTGAGAGCTTTTTTGGGTCACAGGGCTAAGAGGACATCCAGAGAGTTCGGGGGGCAGGTGTACTTCCCTCGGCAACCATGGTGACTACCGGGTCGGTTTGAAGGCCTTCCTTCCCGCGCTCTCTCTGCAAACTGTTGGGTGCGGTGCAATGGCATCGCAAAGAGCTGTGCTTAAGCAGGTGCTGGCTTGTAGAGAGAGTTTGCTGTGGGAAGTGCCGGTCACTCAAACATCTTTGTTCCTGTTGTGATACATACACACATGGGTAAGAATTTTTAGGATTCTGATGAGGACTTTTAGCACGAGCATGGAATTTCACAGAGTAGCATGGCTTCTGACTCGGTAATCACCTCGTCGAAGTCATCTTTATAACGACAGCTCCCTGTAGACAGGTGACATGGTGAACTGACTGTTAGTTGCTGAGACACAGTGACTAGAGGACATGAGTGTTGGCCCGAGAATGCAGAGGCTGCCCTCTGGTCCAGTGTCCCCTGAGTGAGTGACAAAAGATTGCCCCCAAAAAGATTCTGAAGGGGGAGCTGAGCAGCCCGGAAACCAGCAGCAGACCCAGACAGAGCCTTGACCCCGAGAACCAGTGCAGTGTTGGGCTGCGAGCCAGGCCCAGGCCAAGAAGGAAAATTAAGCCCTGAGGGATTTGTCTTGAAATATATTTGGGAAGCTCTGAAATACATTTCTCTATTTTGCTTGACCACTGACTCCCCACCACTTTAACTTCGTAACGAAGCCAGCTGTCCAGGTAGTCGCACTTGTGGAGGGGCTGTGGTTCCTGGAACAGCAGACGTGAGGTCAAAGGTCACTGAAGCTGAAGCCAAAGGCGAAGGCAGGGAGGAGGCGTTGGTTTTCCTGCTCCTTCCCTCCTGGCTCTGGGAGCTTCTCGGTGTGTTCCAGGAATCGGCCTCCATGATTGAAATCAGTTTGAATAAAATAAGCACTTGTGTTCTGTTTAAGGGTTTTCTACTTCTGGTTGACTTGCTGTCATCGTAAGAGTTAAAGAGGAAGGCCTCAAGTGGTGGACATGCGACTCACATTTCCTTTGGGTGGGTCTCAGCCTGCCATTTCCTGGCCTAGCCCCCGTCCCGCTGCTGAGGCTGGGAGGACCTCCCTGGTGTGGCTGTGGGCGCTGCTTGTGCTCCCCTGGGAGTGGAACGGATGACTGGGAAAAGAGGCCTTGTTCGCCTCTTGATTTGTTAGTTCCTGCGTAGATTACACTCCTGGCAAACACTCCAGCGTGATAAAACTTGTTCTCACATACAGGGCTTCCTGGGGTATCAGACCTCCATGCACTACCGGGATGGAAATGCAGGTGTGCCCAGGTGGGGTGTAGTCTTGGAAGTGGAATCACAGGTGCTGTGTCCAGTGTTTCTCTTTTCTCTTGCTGTTCCTCTCTACCCCCATCCTACTCCTACCTACCAAGCAAATGTAACTTTTCTGGCTGAGTTCCCATTCATCAATCCAGATAATCACACTCGATGCACTCCTCCCTGAGCCTCTGTAAGAATTGATGAGGTTCTGGTGAAAAGCCTCTACAGATACTGTGGAAATAGGGAGCATTATTATTAATATTGGTGTTCTGTTTATGACCAGGTTAACTCTCCCTCCCAAGCGGCAGGCCCCAGGTTTCCCTTCATTTGCACCCTAGCTGAGCACCTTGTTTCTCTCTGGGCTGTTAGAGTAGGTTCTCTCACCCCCTGGCTTTCCCACCGCCAGTGCCCATTACAAAATGCCCTCACCCTTAGGATGGTAGGCTGTTTTAATTGTTCGTTCCCTTGCTTCATAACCTTCAGTGGCTTCTGGTTTGGGGGGGTGGAGGAGGGGAAGAAGTTTATATTCTTTCTTTTAAAGTTATCTGCAGCTTGACCTCCAGACTTCCTTTTCAGCCTTGACTTTCATTCTGCCTGACTGACATCAAAATGCCCCACTAGTCAGGATGGTTAACTCACTGTTCCCCTAAGATGCTTTGCTTAGCCTCTTTCTTAATTTTGGAACATTTTGTGGCCTATGGTGTCCTCTCCCTATACCCCATCTTTAAAGGTGGACTCCACTCTTAGCACTTTTTAAAAAGTTAACTTGCCCTGGCTGGTGTGGCTCAGTAGAATGAGTGTTGGCCTGAGAACCAAAGGGTTGCTGGTTGGATTCCCAGTCTAGGACACATGCCTGGGTTGCAGGCCAGGCCCCCAGTACAGGGCATGCAAGAGGCAACCACACATTGATGTTTCTCTTCCTCTCTTTCTCCCCTCCCTTCCCCTCTGTCTAAAAAAAAAAAAAAAAAAAAGTAACTATCACTTTAGATCTTAGCATTCCTCCGGAGTTCTTTGGCAAAATTGCTTCCATCTTTCATTTCATTCAACATTCGTTCATTCATTGTACAAAGGGCACTTATTATAGATTGTCTCCTATTATCACCTAAGATTGACATCCTTTTTGTGTCTGTTTAATTGCAAAGAACAGAAACCCACTCAAGCCAAAGGGAGGTGTATTGAAAAGATGTCTCAGGGCATCTTTTGTGATGAAGACACATACCACAAGAGTTCCAGTGGACAGGGCTCTTCCGGTCATTGCTTAGTGTGTGGGGAGGGGGAGGGGTACAGTTCCCCCCAGGGTCCTCTGAGCTGGCAGATGCAGAGATGAGAACCAGCAGGGCCTTGGTTCCTTGCGAGATCCTTAAAGACTGGATGAGGTCAGACCTGATCTGTATTCTCCCTCTCCCCTTCTACCTCCCCACCGATGTTTACACAAAGTCAAGTCTCAGTAAATAATCATTTGCAACAGAGAAATGATTTGATCTACTGTGATAAAGGAATTATAGGTGCTTTTACTCTATTTAAAGGAAGCTGAGAGACTTATGTTTAAGAGCTTTGCCTACTTGCATGAATAATGATTAAAAATGGAATGAAAGTAGAGCTGTCAGGCTACAGGGTGCCCAGGATGCTTGAGAGGTGAGTGGTCTCACTGGGGACCACCCTTCTAACAACATGAATCATTATTGACAGTCTGTTTTTTCAACTTCAATTTGCCTGCTTCTTCCAAAACAACAATAAAACAAATACACTCTCTCCTTGGTGAAACAGAGCAAGCAGCCCAGGGGCTTTACATCCACCAGGTCAGCCCACGATCTCAAGGAGGAAACTGAGCTGTTGGGGTTTGACACTAGTGGGGTTTTAATAGTTGCCCACAACTGGTGACCATATCTCCATAATTAACTTGCAGTTGTCAGTGCCTTGGTGATAGACATCTGGTCTACTTCACTTCTTCTCCTTTTTTTTTTTTTAATACTCATCCACATGCCAGACTAGTTCTTTAACACTCGGGATGCTCGATCATCATGGATAGTGTTTTTATGAAAGAGGAAATGTGTTCAGCTGCTTGGAGAAAATGGCTAGGAATGTATTACCATTAAAATGTTTTCAGCTTGACAGATAATGAATGGAGCTAAGATCAATGTCCCCCAAACAAAGTATTAGGTGTGGTATTCTTTTGCAGTTTTATTGCTCTGGGGTAGGTTTGCAAATTGCCTCCTTGCAGGTTAATATGAGATTAAAAGTGGTTGCAGAGCATTGGATAGATCTCTGCACGTCCTTTAGAGAATTCGTCCTTTGTTGCCTGAGACATAAGGATTACTGTCATTTTAAGAGAGTAACCACTAATTCAGCCATGCAGGTAGAGGACCATTTTTAACCAGGGGACCTGTCTGTCCATTCCTGCTCTGCATTAACACTTCAGGACCCATGTACTCACCTATGGTGGTGGGGGAAATAGCATTTGAAACAGGGACTTCAGTGACTTAGGTATACAATTGTATTATTACATTATTTAAATATTGTGTGCTGTTTGCCAGGCACAATTCTAACAGCAGTCCATGCCTTGCGGTACCTTAATGTGTGAATTTAACTCATAATTTAGTTGCTTTTCTGCTTTTTAGGCAGTGGAAAGACCCAAAGGGTAGAGAATAAAAGAAATGAATCTGATACCCTTCTCCCTCAATTCTTGATCCCTTACCATATAGGCCCACCTTGCTTGATCTGAATTCAGGTGAGTGGTTAAAAACATTTTGAAGAAGATGGGTTGGGTTCCAATGTGAGCGCTGCCATAACGACCTTGAGTCAATAAGGTCTGACTGAGCCTTTGTTTCTTCATCTGTAAGATGGGGACGATCAACCTCGCTGAGTTATGGCCAGAGTGAGATCATTCACATAAAGTGTTGCCTTACACATCAGAAACACCGCAGATATGGCAGCTAGGGTTAAGGTCCATTTCATTCAGCGCCTGCCATCCACCAGTCATGGTGCTGGACTCTGGAAATTGCAGGATGAGTGGTCTTGGTCTAAGGGAAGAAGCTCGTAAACCAGCCATGGACATAACCACATCCAAATAACTGCAGCCTTTGAGGTTCATGAGGGTTTCTTTTGTGTCATCGCCATTGGAGAGCCTTTGTAAAGCTTTGGTGAAATGGCCCAGGGTAGGAAAATTATAGGCCTTCTCAGGAGGAAGCCAGAGAAAGCTGGTTCTGAGACAACCCACAGCCAAAGGGTGCCAGCCTCTCTTCTCCTGTGGCTTCACTCCTCCCTGGCCTGTGAAGGACGCCCTGTGAGGGACCTCCCTTTCCTAGGGCCTGGCCTCAGTTTATCCAGGACTGAAAGGATACCTGGGTGGAGGGACATTCCCTTTTAAAACCAGAACGATCCCAGGAGAACCAGGGTAAGTGGGCTGCCATCCTTAGGGGTCCTGTGCTTGGTCTATGATTGGTGTTCAGAATCCTGAACCAGGCTTGGCAGTCATCTTACATGGTGAGACACACGGCCACCCTAAGAGAAGAGGCAGGAGAGACCGGCTGGATAAGACCGGAGGAGGCAGTATAACTTAGTCCGTCCCTTTACTTATGAATCTGCTCTGTGGAACGGGTTGATTATTTTAAAGAAGAGAGCTGTTTAATAAAGGCAAGAAGGTCGACTAGACAATCTAAATGTACAGTTAATCGAATATTTAAGGAATTACACTTTCTGCTACTTGCTTGGTAGGAAGTAGCGCAGGCCTTGGTACACAGCGCAGGGCTTTGTACACAGCAGGCACTCAATAAATACTGTTGAAGGAACGGTGGCATCAGTTTATTCTTCAGAAATAACTTCGAACGCTGGGTTCTAGTCCAGGCTGGGTTGCTCTTGCTGCAGGATTCCAGTCTGGGCCCTAGGAGAGCTCATTAGACAATGCGTTGCCTAGACCTGCTCTGGGCTGCCTGTCACCCTGATGTCTGGCGTGTATTTACGGGTGAGCTTATGCTCTTCTTGACTATGTGTTTGCTTCTTGGTGGAACCACATAAGGCTAGCAGATGAGTCGCCTTGCCCTTTTGCAGCTAGGATGCTTCTGGAATGTGCCCACGCTATGCGTGTGAGCACAGTGTGGACTGTGATGGCGGTGCGGGTATGCACGGGGCCCGGGACTTTTCTCCCACAGATATGGGAGAGGCTTCGTATTGAGTCCATTAATGCCAAGGAGGGGCTGGGAAGGGATCCGTCCTGTTCCCTATGACCGAGTGGAAAGATCCGAAGGCCTGACTCCAATTCACTGGTGTTCCTTCTCTCTGAATCTCTGACTCGTGGGACTGATGGTATAGGGATGGTTCAGGGCTGGTCACCCCAAAATGTGCTTCTGTGCATGTAGGTTGTTTTGAGCTAAGGGCAATTTTAGCTTCAGGCTCGAGAAACTTTGCCCCTTCCTTTACCTAGAGGAACTTGATTGAGGGGCCTTGACCATAATAAGAGATTATTTTTTGACCCACCCATGAGACAGAGCAAACTTTCATTTACTAAACATCTGCTCTTACTGTCCTGCGATGACCCTGTGAAGGCCCCTAGATACGTCACCTCACCCCCCTAGCTCAAGGTGTCTTATACACCTCTGTCCCCTTTCTGTCTCTGACCTTGCTCTGCGCTAGGAAGAAGTGGCGTCTCTGACGTTCTCGTATGTGTGTGAATTAAATTGGGTTATTTTCTCTAGGCAAACTGTCTTATGTCTATTTGATTATTTAGACCAGCCAAAGGAACCTGGAGGGTAGAGGCAAGTTTTTCCACCCCCTTAAAGGCAACAGATAAGACCCTTAGATAAGCTACCTGTTGTCCTGGTATTAAGCTGATGCTTCAAATAATAACCCTTTGTGTCCTGTTTATTCTTCAGAGTGTGACTGTGTATCTGGGGATGTTAGGTGGGTGCAAGCTGACCTGCAGCGAATTGCCAGAAACAATGGTGAGCTGGCTGCTTGCACTTCTGTGAATCCTGTGCACAGAGCTCCTGAAGGCAGTTGCCAGACATTTACGGCACCTTTTCTGTGGGTTTCCCCGTAATCGTATGTATGCCAAGGTGTGTTCATTCATGTCCCTGATAAGCCAGGTTTCCTCACGGTCTATGACTTCACCTAAGAAAAAGGTAAACCTCTCTTTATGGAAGGGGAATCTTCTAGGCAAACAGAATCCACTTAATAAATTACCTTTATGTCTGTACACAGAATGCAAAACATCAGCCCAAAGAATTAGTGTTTCTTGCAGAGTGAGTCGTTTACTTATTTTTTCCAACACTGGAGTCAGGTCTATCAAAATTTAATCGTTCACCTACCTTGGGTTTATGACAAAATAATAATAGGGTTTTTGAGAATTGCATCCTTTGGCAGTGATACTTTCCAATATGTTCATTGATTTACAGAAAAATGTCTTCATGAACAAGGAAAAAGAACATGTCGGATTTTACCCCAGATTTATTTCACCTTCTTTGTGGAACCTGCCTGTGGATGTGCCAAACCCTGTCTTTATTTAACATACTCCTTAGAATGACTTTTTCTTGGGGTCAAGTCCAGGCTGCAGTGGAAATGGGACAAAAGCAGCTGGCCAGACAACTTAGAACTCCTTGTAGACGAGAAGGGCGGTAATAATCACTTTTGCAGTCTAAACAAGATTCAGCCTAGTTCTTCCAGTTTCCTCGGCTTTCATTTCGCTCCTTACCTCCGACTTACTGCAAAGGGCAGTGCCACTAGATTCTGTCACCACTGTCAGTGAAGGTGAGTGGGGTGTTGGTTGAGCGAAACCCTAGAAATGAATGACCAAATGCCTGCAATTCGGAATTCTCACCCCACCATTGGAGTAAGCGATTCTGAACACACTCACTCCCCTGTGGCTTCTGCAGTCCGCTTCCCTCATTTTAACTTCTCCTTTGAGATTCTGACTTGTAAAGAAACACATTTCTTCCTTTTATGAGGCTTTTTAGTGCTAGGTGACTGGTGGTGTTCGATATAATCTATAGCACTTAATAGCTAAATACGCTTTGTTTTCCCAAAGCTGATCACAGTTAAAATAAAAGTAGAGAGATAGAGGCCACTGTTTGAGGGAACAAGCATGAGTAAAGAGAATAATGGGGTAAGTGATTGGGTAGGGATATGGTATTTTAAAAATTCAATGCTAGCTTCAAAATAAAAAATAGCTGTTTTTTACATGGTGATGATGTTGGCTCCGTAATTAAAAACATCTTTGCCCAAAGCAAATTGCAGCTGTTCTTCATGATGTTTTACACGGAAGTTTATCAGATATTTTCTTTCCCAAACTGTGTTGGATTCCACAATCTATAACAATTTGGGGATGGGGGTGGGGGTGCTTACTAGAGCACAAAGATAATAGTATTTGTTGTACGCTTCAGGCGCAGCGCTAAGTGCTTTCGGCATGAGGCAGCTGAGCCTGGAAAGTTAGGTGACTCGTCCAAGGTCATGTGGTGAGTTTCTGCCAGAGCCGGGATGGCCAGACCGCGGCAGTCTGTGCTCTTCATGGTCTTCATGTGCCCTGGGACCCACATTCACTGCTGGGATTAAGAATTGAAAGAAGTGAAAACTTAAAAAAAAAAGCAAATGGGTTCAGTGTAAGATAATTTAAGAGGTCTGACTTCTAAACTGTCCTGTCTTTGGGAACAAAGATGGACAATTTTGGTCAACTGCTGAATCAATCTGGTGTTGACTTGGAGGCCGCGTTGTTTGAAAGAGTTGGTGATGGATTTTGCTGGGGACTTTGCAGTGAGATTTCGGTCATTACCCGAGCTTTGCCTCACGCTAACAAGTTTCTGTGACGCCTGGTGGTGTGAAATGTTTCTGGAGGGACCACTTGACAGAAGGCTGGTGTATGTAGCTGTGTGAGAAATTGGATCCGAGGCTGGGAGCTGAAGACTTTTGCCAATGCAGCATTTACAAATACGTTTCAACAAAGCCGCCCTTCCTACCCCAGTTACTGCCGTCCTCCATATTGGAAAGTGGAATAAACCGTGTCCTTTCATTTTGCCTTGTTCGTGCAGTTCCCTTTCCCTGGAACAGTCCCCCACAACCCCCCCCTTCCGCCCCACATGAAACAAAAACAAACTACAACCCCCACAACATCTCGATGGAAGCTGTAAGTGTAGTCTTCCTTCGAGATTTCCTTCCCTTCCTCCTGCCCTGTGGGTCCTCCCCCAACCCTCTCAGGCAGAATTCATTTTCCTTCCATTTGTTCTTTTTACCCCCTCTTTCCCTGCCTGTGGTAACTCGGTAACAAACTGTTGATGACGTGGACTTGTTGGCATTAATTGGACTGTGTGTGGTAGTGGCAAATGGCGGTAGACCTCAGCAATGAGATGCTGAGTGGCATCTGGCTCTATGCTTATAAGTGTCAGCGTTACCGATTGGGGCCAGGTCACGTTTTTGTGGTGGGGAGACTGTAGGGCAGTTTCGGTGGGATGTTTAGTAGCATCCCTGGACTCACTCTACCCACTTGATGCCAGTTGCCCAGGTGTCACAATCAAAGGTGTCTCCAGACATTGCCAAATGTCCCCGGGAGTCAAAATGACCCCTAGTTGACAACCACTGTCCTTGACTATGTTCTGCATCTGGATGGGGCCCCAGGGCTGGTTCTTGTCAACAGGACATGTGTAGAGATTAGAGGCAGGTAAGAGTGGGGTGCCTTTTCTGCACTTGCTCCTGTCTGGTCTGCTGGCCAGCTGCGGGGTGCTGCGGTGAGGTCTGAAGTCCCAGGGCATGGAGGAGCCGTAGGGTGGAAGGAACCTGGGTCTTGCATGACTGTGTGGACCAGAGCCTCCCTACCAAGCTGCGCTTGAAGGCAGGGTAAAGAAGAGATTAAACCATTACTGCATTAGGCCGGTGAGGCTTGGGGTGTTCATTGTGGTGGTCAGTCTACCTTGCCTAATCTTCTCTCCGACTTGGGGGGAAGAGGCCTCGCTGAAGCAGCCGTGTGAGTAGTATTCCACAGCGAATAAAAACAGAGATTCCAACCTTGGAAACAGATTTGTTTTTTTTGTTTGTTCTTGTGTAGTATCAGTCCTATTGCCATAATATTTATAATTTGTATTTTTATCAGAAAATTAGATGATGATAGCCCTAGCCAGCTGGCTCAGCCGGTTGGAGCATTTCTTGTGGACCTAAAGGTTGTGGGTTTGATTCCAGGTCGGGACACTTGCCTGGGTTGAGGGTTCGGTCCCCAGTCGGGGCCTTTGTGAGGAGTACCCAATCACCGTCTCTCACATCAGTGTTTCTTTCCCCCTCTCTCCCTCCCTCCCTTCCCCTGTCTCCAAAATCAATGGGCACATCCTCAGGCAAGAATGAAAAAAAAAAAAAAAAAGATGATGATGATAAGTGTGAATTTGTTATTCTACCACTCTAATCATTCTGACATGTGAATAATGATCAGTTTTGAGCTATAAATTACTTCAGTAAAAAGTAATAAAGCGCCAAGTATCCTAGCAGTTTCTATTTTACTGTGTATGAATATGTACCTGCAACAGTTTCAGGTTGAGACGTTTGTGGGAATTTATGTTTAATGAGTTGTAACAGTTTTGAGGGAAAATGACAGATGTTGCTCCCTTACAGTCACAGCTGTTCCCCACACCATTAATAAATAAATCACTGCATGATGTGACGGGGTTCGAAATGGACTGAGAGATGCTTACTACCGCCAGGTGCTGTGGATGAGTGTCCTTTAAAAAGCTGAACTGAGAACCTAGCTTATCAGACTCAGTGCAGTGCACAGTTCGAGATTCTCTTGCAGCCGTTGATTGTATCTGTGGTCGCGTCTACGCAGAGCTGCCGACCAAAATGCGTAAGTGAACCAGCTTCGTTTGGCATGCTTCTGGCTGACAGTGGTGGGGGTGTTTGTGGAAACAATGGCTGTTTGTGGGCCCGCCCTCCACGGCTGCAAGCTTTGTGTTGGACTCAGTGGTCTCGGAGCCTGCTCTGTTTTCATGGGATTCAGTTCATTGTCCTTCATTGTACAGAGAGCCACCCCCAGGTGAACTTCACCCTACCTGTCAGTCAAAGGATCCCAGTCGGGAAATAGAGCAAATCTGGCTTGATGATTTGAAGATGGCAAGGTCTCTCTTTCTAGTAAAAATCCCACTAGGCATTTGAACTGCCAAATATCTGATTCTTGTGTGTTCTCCCCATAGAAAACATTTTTGCAATGATAAGAAGACTAACAAACACGTATGGCACTAATTATGCACCAGGCTCTAAGGGTTTTACAGACAGTATGTGCATAATTCTCACACAGTCTAGTGGGGGAGGTAGTATTAACACCACTAGTTTAATTTACTTACCAGCAATTGAGGCATGGAGAGACTAACTGGCTTGCCCAAGCCAGTGAGCATTACCCACAAAGTGAGCAAGGGTCAGGGCTGGGATGGGAACCCCTTCTAACACACGCCTGGGCTCCAAGGTGTATGTTAGAAGCCACTGAGATATGCTACCTCAGAGTTTTTGTTCTGTTAAGGAGACTCATTTTCTCTGAGAAACATTGTCTTATATGTCCATAACTTGAAATAATATCTATATGTGATGAGTAAAAAGAGTTATTGATAGCTCTAGACTTGTGACTCAGTTGGTTGGAGCATTGTCCAATGCTTCTAAAGCTTGCCCGTTTAATTCCTGGTCAGGGCACATACCTAGGTTGCAGGTTTGATCCCTGGTCGGCATGTGTATAGAAAGCAACCAATCAATGTTTCTCTGCCTCCCATCCTGTCTTCCTAAAAATCAATGGAAACATGTCCTTGGTTGAGGATTAAAAAGAGTTATTGCTATCAGTGCATGGGTTTATTCATTTTTGCATGGGTTGAACATAATTTCCCATGTAGCTGTCAGCTGATGCTGTTCGGTCTTCCATAACTCTTGGCCTCATGCTCCCTTGTGGGGAGGTACTAACTGAGCCACATAGAGATGCTCCTTCAGGAGGTTACCCCCTGTAGGAAGAGGAACCCAGGTACACCAGCAGCTCATGCCTGGCGGTACTGGATGGAGTGCTGTTGGAGTTCAGAGGGGGAAAGATCACTTCCTGCTAGAGGTTTTAGAATGGCTTCCTGGAAGTATATTCCCGCCGCCAGAAGTATGATATGTTGGGTACCACCGTCGGCTTAGTTTATATTTGTCTACTGTTCAAAAGATATTGTCTTGGCTGAGTCTTCTCTCCGGTCAGTTAATGCTGTGAGCTTGTGGCGGTGAGGAGGTCGGCTTAGGGCAAATTGCCCTGAGTTTTGCCTTTGGTTTCATGTAAGATTATTGGGTAGGTTTTCAGGAACCAAAATTCACTCTAAGGCTAAGTGGGTAAAACAGCGGTAGAAGCTCAACATTAGTTGTAATATTTCTGAAATTAATCGGACAAAATTCAGTGAGTATGGCGTGAGGAGTGGTTGTGAATGGACAGAATGAGACGATGCTCATTAAGGTGGATTTGGAAAAGACCCTGGGAGGGCATTGGCTTTCCCGGTCCTCCCATGAGGTTTGGTCGCTAATGCCGTCATGGTGACGTCAGCCTCCCAGAGCCGCTCACCTGCAATTATACCAATTAGTTAAAACATGCTGTCCTGCACCCTGGCCTCTTCCATTCTCTCAGAGAACAAGTCCACTTTCCTCGGGTTTGGGAGAAAACTCTTATGCCTTCAGAGAACGTGTCAGGCTCACTGCTGTTCATAAGCAACTTTCAAATAAGCCAGAGTTAGTACGTTGGCAGAAAAAGAAGCGCATGGTGCGGCAGCCCCGCCACTGAAGGACAGGAGACCCACCCGTTTTGAAGTATGAGACTGCAAAGTTTTGAGTAGAATTTTAAATATGCAATATCTTTGAATCGAGTTTATACATTATAAGTTAAAGAGATACTTGCTAACGTGGACTTGGCAGTAACTAAATCCAGAACATTTTGTGAAGCTGTATATAATTTACCCAATTTAATTCTCAGGATAATTTAGGAATAGGTTCTGCTTTTTTTGTCGCCAGTTTTTGGATGAGCAAAAACTCTGAGGCACAGAGAAGCTGAGGAGCTTGCTCAATATTATGCAGCCAAGAGGCAAATCCCCATGGAAACCCCACATCTGATCAGTCCTGGCATGGGTATGCTGGTCCCTTATAGTCCCTTGGGTTTTCCAACTTAGCAGAAGTAGTTATTGTAGCAGAAGAAGAAGCTGCAGCAGCTCTCAGAAACAAAATATACTAGCCGTAAATGTCTTTATACTAATTAATTTCTGGATACAAAGATGAACATGATATTAACAATGAAATACTAAAAATGTTGGCATTTTAATTTCAGTCTCTCTCTGCTCTAGCCGTAATAGAGTTGTAATTAATTATCTTATTGTGGCTGTGTTGTTTCCACACCAAAAATTCATCTGGAAATTATAGTGCAGCAAATAGCTGCTGAAGGCATGATGGTAGTGATTATATCCATGACAAAATCGTGCAAGTATAGAATAATGAGGTAATTTTGAGGGAAGTCGCTTTAGTAGAATAGTGAATGCTTTTCAAATGTAGGACAAGCCAGAAAGGAAGGAGTCCTATTAATGGATTTGTGATACGCAATGAAAATGGGTAAGTTCTCAGGACTACTTTAGGGAATAAAAATTAGACTGCCCAGCGTTCCTTCAGAGTTTTTAACCAGACAGTGTCAAGGTCATTAGTCAAACTTTTGGCTCTGGTAGTAAAAGTGTTTTTAAATGAACATTGTTAATCTGTAGCCTGTCCTTGGAAGTCCCCGTTTCCGGCGTTGGAAGTAACTTTCATTGCCAGGTTGGCTGCCCTCTGTACCACAGGGTCCTTCTCTGCAGTCTCCTTCTCGGGAGGCTTTAGCTTTTACCGTGAACATGTCTGCGGTCAGGAGCTCACCCCGTCGTCCCGAGCGAACTGTTCGCACATTATGGTCGGGAAAACCTTGAGACTCAATGGAGCGGGGCTCTGCAATTCCCAGGTGGACAGAACATGCCACCCACTCACCCCGGGTATGCCCCAGGAACCACTCTCTGCCCACCCCAGTCCTTCCTCCGGAGAGCATGTCATCAGCAGGCCAGGGGACACCAGTGTGATCTTACCCTGCGGGCCTGCAGAGCGTGTGGTTTTAACCGTTAGGGATTCGTCCCTCATGCTGTGAAAATGGCAGGAATTGTGGTTACTCGGTAGACTGAGGGCTCTGTCCCTCCTCTGCTTCTTATTTGTCAGCTTAATTTCACCGTTATTCTCCTGGCCTCCTGTCCGCATCTGCTTGTATAAACGTTCTCATTTTTTGTCTTTATATCATTGTTGCTTGTATAGTTAGCAGTAGATAAAAACTTTTCGTGTCCATGGGTTTCACTAGTTAGAATTTTGAAATGATTAAGAATGGGGATTACCTTAGCCAGTCCCACTAACAGACAAACTGAGAACTGAGGATAGGCATCGGACAAATGGTATGACCTGCAAGATGTTAGAATGTTCAGAAAATCCTTCCTAAGAACCTCACGTATTTATGAAAGACCTGTGTTCTTATACCTGATAAATGCGTTTTAGTTCTTCTGTTTAATCAGTAAAGTGGGAACCCTAAGAACCTCAAGGACAAGCAACTCCTTGTCAATCCGCTTTTAAGTCACGTGTGAAGGCTCCTCTATGTTGTTAACCTTCACATGAAGCTAGCTGCCTTGGTAATAGCGCCTGCTCCTGACTTCCTACGCACTGTTCTGCTTTGCGTTTTCCCTCCACATAACTACAAGGCAACATACCGATTTATGCTTCTCATTCATTTTAAGTTGCTTCGAAAGCCGGTACTGAGCCTCATGATGTGAAGTGGCCTTGCTGGGTGCCCAGTGCCCTTCGGGTCAGCTAAGAGTGACCGGCTGGACTTTCCTCTGTCTTGGGGTCTCTGACCTGACCTGACCCAAGCAGGTGTGGCTGCTCTTGAGACATTGAATAAATGGAGGAAAAACACATTGGAAAATATTTTTAAATGAAATTTTTTTTTTCCTGGGAGGAACACCCCAGAATGTAACCCAGACCTGTATTGTGAGTCTTCCCCAGCTCTTGAAGGCCATCCTCTATAGTCAGCAGCTTGTTTCGGATGCCTGGGCTGGCTGCAGGGACAAGGACTGGGGAGAGAGGAGAACCCCTCCATTCCTCTCCGTGAGCCTCCTTGGATGGTATGTGAGACAGGCACTGAGCTTGTAGACCGCCCCCTGGGAGCTCATTAAGTTCTAAGAAGGTGAGCAAAATGGATTTAATATATTGTTTGTTTTAGCTAGCATATTAGCTTAGGGTAAAATTTACAGAACAGTCAAGTTGTATTTTTTGGGGGTGGGGGGTGCATTTTGTGCATTTCCAGAATACCCGGGAATTTGAATGCATTTGTAACTATTCATCGGAATTTAGGAGCATTATTTTACATTTTAAATGATTCCCGTTGAGTTACAGTTGTTTGTTCGCTTTGCTTTTCCTGCTGCGTGGCTGTTGGTGTCGGGATTTATTTGTGGTCAGGAATGGATGCTTGGATGGTTAAAAAAAAAAAAAAGAACTTCTTTGAAATATCTCTTTGCTCCCCCTCCTGCTGCCAGGAAACACCAATAAAAACCCAGAGTTGTGGGTTCAGTTTGTCATCTCTTTGCTTTTGTGATGCACGGGTAACCCTTGAGTTTGCACTAGTCTCTTTTTAGATCCAAAACAGGCTTCCTTCCTAAACCCATTAGCTAGCAAGCAGATACCTAGGTGTTCTCTTCATCTCTGCTTGCAACATTTGAATGCTTGGTGGAAAAAAAAAATTCCCTGACAGGCAGAGCTTTTAAAAAGTGCACACAAACCCTCCCAAGGGTTAAAACCCTGGTCTTAAGGGACCCAACTGGGTCAGTGTGGGACGAGCCCCTGGGCCTGCCGGTTCTGTGTCACTGCTGATCTGCCAGAGCGCATTCACTAGTTCCGAAGGTTATAGACCATCTGATCGTGGCCCTGCTTAAGCTGTCGGAACACAGGGGCAGGTGGTGGGAGAGCCAGAGCTGCTGCCTTGGAGAAGGTTGCAGGCTCGAGGGGACTCAGTGTGCACCTCCAGTGTCAGAAAGTGGGGAACGGCACTGCAGGTGCACCCAGCAGGGAAGGAGGGACAGTGGGGGAAGGGCTGGCGGACACAAAAACGTCCAGAAGGAAAAGCAGAGGGAACAGCATGTGCAGAGTTTGCAAAAGCCAGACGGGGGGTGGGTGGAGAAGAGGGTGTGGGTCAGCTGAGGCTGGAAAGGTAAAATAATCACCCGAAGACCCCGAGACCCTGGTGGGCACATGGCCCCGCCCAGTCAGGAATAAGAGGGGAGTAGAATGTTGGAAGCCGTGGCGTGGCATCCCTAGGTGGGTCACGGCATGGGAAATTGGTCCGGAAGTGCAGGTGAGAGTCCCGGTTCTGCCAGATACTCTGTACGGGGAGTAAGTGTTTCACCGTCTTTGCTGCCGGTTTTTGATCTGCAATATGGGGGCGCCTTCCCTGAGTTGTCCCAAGGATAAACGAGTCATCTTTTTCCATAAAGCCCTGGTGGGGAGCAGCCCTCCTGAGGGCGGCGGGAATCTGGCTTGTCACTTCAGTGCAGCTCACAGGAAGGTTAACTTGGAGGCAAGGGACCTGGTGTGTGGCCAGCAGTTCCCAGCAAGGTTGTACCCTTTGGGACGCTGGTCCTCTGAGCTCCAGGACAGCCCTGCCTGCTTCTCCACTAGCCCAGGGTGGTTGTAGGGACAGACCTAAGAGAAATTTTAGAAGGCAGAATAACCAGGGCTTGGTGAAAGCTCAGAAGCATTTTATTATCTTGTCTTTTGGATGACAAGGTTACTCCAGTGCCCACTTGTTCCATCAGGGAAGGAGGGAATTGCTCCTCGGCTGGATAGCCTTCCTTGCAAAGGAAACGAAAAAAGCCAATTTTAGACTTTCATGCAGGTTTCTTTTCTTTTTTTTTTATCCTCATCCAGGGACATTTATGTCATTGCTTTTAGAGAGAGAGGAAGGGAGGGAGGAAGAGAGAGGGAGAGAAGCATCAATTGGTAGCCTCCTGTACACACCTGGACTGGGGATCGAACCTGCAACCTTTCAGTTGTGGAACGATGCTCCAACCACCTGAGCCACACTGTCCAGGCCTCATGCAGTTTTAGCGGGGAGATGTGGACAGTTATCATGGGGAATATTTGCCTTCAGTTTAAAATGAGTTTCCTTGGAAATCTATCGGACTTTATGTCTAAATTCTAATGTTGAGAAAAGCCTTTTCTGAGGCACCAAAGTGTTAGTCTATAACGAACCTTTGTGAGTTGAGACAGATTCTTGAGTACCAAATTCTGCAAGTACTCTAAGTACTCAATTCCTAGCAGGGGGGCATTATCCAGGCCTTGGGCTCAGTCAGTCTGAGAAACAATTCAGCAAAGTATGAAACGGCAATGGGGGAAAATCATGTTGCTTTTCCGTGCTGCCAACAGGGTTTGTCACGTGGCGTAGCCGTGTAGATAGGAACAGCCATAAATCACCGCTTTGAGTTTCTCATTTAATTTCGTCCCAGAAGCAATTTCCTTTCAAATTTCCAAGCTGTAGTTATCATTAATGAATTGAACATTATGAATCCTGGAGAACTACTAATTCATTTTGAAGTAAGTAGACATTTAAATCTGAAAAAAAGAGAAAAAAACCCTGAAATTTTTTTCAGTGGCATTCGGTGTTTTCAAGCTCACAAAATGTGGAATGGCTTTTTGTGGGCATCATTTCCCTGGGCGGTTAGTGGTGGGGATTGGGGATCTATGTGCCCGGCATCTTGGCTGTGGGTTGGGGGGTGTTTAAAATGAAGTCAAGGTTTCTTGGTGAGTGGGGACTGTTTTCCAGGAGGTATGTGGAAAAGGCAGCCAATTGGAGTCAGCTCTCCACCCAAGTTTACCTTCAGTGCTTTTCAGCTTCAGCCTCTCAGTCGGATTCTTTGCTGGGGCGTCTGCCACCCCTCTCTGTCCCTGCCTGCTTCCGCTGGCCAAACACTGTTGTGGGACAGGCTCCTTCAGTCACGAGAGGTTGTTGGACACGCGTCTGTGGGGGCTCCAGCCTCTCAAACACTCCGCATCCCTCCATGGCCAGGATGATGGGTGTGGAAGTGCCCAGTGGTTACCTAGCAGCGCCGGGAGACTTGAGAGCCCAGAAGGAGATGGAATGCAAGGGCCAGAGAGAGCCCTTCCATTTCAGGCCTGGAAAACGTTCTTCTCTGTGAAGACATTTAATGTAAAAAGCTGGTCAGAGAAACGGTGGCTGTGTCTACAGCATCGTTATCTGAACACTTGGAAAGGTGAAGGGTCTGCTTCTCGAGGCCAAGAGATTTGACTTGTTTTGGACACAGAAGGCTTCTAGGACTTTTGTTCCACTTGTCTTTTTTTTTTTAGACAATATTTAGGGCTTCGCCGCCCCTTCATTCTCTACTGCACCCTTTGATAAAGCCTTCTCCTTTGTCCACTGAAGTTGTTTTGGGGAGGGGTCACCCCATCACTCAGCAGCCTCCAATCTCTGGGTGCAGAATGGAGATGATAACGTCTGCCCTTCCCCCGCCACACAAATGGTCATGAGGACTGAGTGGGATCCTGGGTATGGAAACACCTGTCAGTACCTTTCTGCAAGCCTGTGTAGCAGAGGCGGACGAAGAGGCTCAGGCTGGAGGAGGGGCAGGACTTTGTATGTGGCCAGGGAGAAAAATCGGTCCCCCTGCATGTCCCCATTTCTTCCCCAACTTAGGACCTGAATTAGATATACTAGCTTTTTAGGGGAAGGGAGTTTTCTTTGAGGGACTCAGGGCCTCGTCTTTCTTCCTCCAGTCCAACCAGGCAGGCGGCCGTGCCGGGAGAGCCATTCCTGAGCACAGACATGTGTTTTCTCCTTCCTGTTCAGGGCCGCTTCCAAACCAAGAGGCTTTTTGGGTTCCCCAGTTGTTCTTTACCCCCTTGTATTAATTTCCTGGGGCTGCCGTAACAAAGCACCACAAACCGTGGGGCTCCAAACAGCAGAAATGTATTTTCTGACAGTTCTGGAGGCTAGAAGTCCAAGGCCCAGGTGTCAGCAGGGCTGCGCTCTTGCTGAAACCTGTAGGGGACAGTCCCTCCCTGCCTCTTCCAGCTTCTGGTGTCGCCTGTGATCCCTGGATGCGTGTGATCACGTAGATGCATCGCTCTGATCTCCGCCTCTTTTGGCACGTGGCCTTCTCTTCCGTCTCTTCTTCTTCCTAAGGACACACATGATACTGAGTTAAAACCCTCCCCCCACCACCACACACACGCCCTCCCCACCCCAATCCAGTATGACCTCATCTTAACTAATCGACTTGTGCAACAACCCAATTTTCCCACAAGGCCACATTCTGACATACCGGGCTTAGGACTTAACATACCTTCTAGGGAGACACCATTCAACCTATGACAATCCCTCCCATCCCCACCCCAGGTGGTTTGGAATTCATTCACATTGCAGCTTCAAGGCCATCTTCAGAGGGCCACATGTCCCACCCCGGAGGAGGGTGCTGTTCCCTGGCTCTTCCCAGAACTGGCAGCTGTGACATCAGGTCTCTGATGGCAGGAGTCCTTGGGAACACAGCCTGAAAGAGCTCCACCGCGTTCCGGAAGCAGCTCCGAGTTTGAATTAGCACCAAACAGCCCTCATGCTCCACTGCTGATTTCACTTCAGTCAACTAAGCCTGAAACCAAGAGGCTTCGATGGTGCCTCTGGGAAGTACAAAAGTCCTTCTAGTTTTATTGGAAACAATTGGTTTTATCAGAAGTGCTGAGCTGGGGATTTGAGCCAGTGCCTACTGTCCCATTCTGTGAGGTGGGGCGAGTCGGCGGCGGCTTCTGCGTGGTGCAGGCAGGTGGCTGGTCTGCTGGGGGCCCCAGCACTCATCTATCCTATAGGGTGGGGCCCAGGGGCATCAGGTTGGCCTACGTGGATGAGAAGGAGCCTCCTTGTCCACCCGCACTCAGTAGTGCCGTCACCTGGCGCCTAAGAAACATGGACTTTTCCCCAAATGGGGTCCATGCAGGGAGGAGGAAGCCAGGAGACCCCGTGTTTAGTCCTGGTTTTGCCCCAGTCTCACCGACTGAACTTAAGCATATTTCTTCTTAAAAGGACCCCCTGGTTCCTCATCTCTGTGAAAATGGGGAAATTTGCTGCACCATCCTGTCTTCCGGGCAATGGGTAGGTTGCCGCGTGCAAACCGCTGGCCGACCTCAAGTAAATAGGGAGGGTGAGCGTGTGGACAGTCACTCGCAACCCCTCCCTCCATGAAGAAGCTGTCCCCTCTGCCCAGCAGGCCTGGACGGAGGTGTGGAAGTAAGAGTGGAGTCTGACATGCAGCAGGTTGGTTGAGGAGCTGCTGGTCTTGTCCTCAGGGCCTGGACAGGGTTGGAAGGAGGGCCAGGTGGCATCCCTGGGTGGATGTCACCTGCAGATAAAGTGGAGGGACTGCAGGAGGGTGGCAGCCTGCACGTCCCCTCAGGGTGCTGGGTTGCAATAGGATGTTGAAGGAGACAGAACTGGTGAGTGTTTCAGGAGGTGGCGGTGTCCCAGGACTGGCTCTCTGTCCTAGGGTGTGGGGCTGTAGGCCTGGCAGGTCCAGGTGGCTTGGGGGAGGAAGTGGAAGCCAGGAGTCCAGGGAGCTCCACACCTGGAGGGCTCAGGAACCCAGGCAGGACTCGGAAGGGAGAGGAGCCTGGGCGGGAAGTCACTGCTGAGCTGGCAGTCAGCAGGGCTCAGGCAGGGCCCAGAGGGTAACACCAGAACTGCCTGGATGCCCCCGTTAAGGTTCAAGCTGGTCCTAGAAACGGAGGTGGGGGAAGGGGTTCCTGTTGGGTAAAGAGGGCTGGGGCGGCCTGACTCTAGGTTGGGACAGGCCATTCCTGGGAGGCCATGCCTGGGCCATCATCCTGCTTCAATCCAGTTAGTGGCAGAGAAGATCCCAAAATACAAAACACCCACCACCCCTGCACAGACTGGAGTTATTTTTGTTGCTGCTGTTGTTTGGGTTATCTGATTATTTATAATCCCAGGGCAAATGCATCATTTTGGAAAACACTGTTGAACGTAGATGTTTATACACATCCATGACAGATTTACTTTAAGTGACTATTGATTAACAGGGCTTGGGCTGAGACGCTATGTGATAGGATGTGGACTGAACAAAGGCCCACAGTCTTATCCTTGATTGCTGGCTGGGGCCTGGAAGATGTGGAAGTGGAGTGTGGGGTTATTTGCTCCTGTTGTGCCCCTGTGGGATCAGAAGGTGACCATGAACCCCAAGGTGTGGCCGCATATGTGAAAGAGGTGTCGGTGGCTGAGGAGGGAACTGCAGGAACAACAGCAGGCGGGGAGGAGCCTTCCTTGCCTGTCTCTGCTTGTAGAGAAACCTCCGCTTCTGGGGCTATTGCAAATTGGCTTTGTTTTTCCTGGATTCGAACCAGAGCCTTCTGAGGCTCTGAGGGTTCATGAGCAAGGTCCGGCCTAAATACATGACAGCTTTTGGTATGAAAACAGCCTTGTGGACACAGTGTTCGAGGCACTGAAACAAGGAATTTGGTGATTGGGGTTTTTGTTGTGACTTGATGTTGGATGAATCATTCAGTTTCCTAAAAGTCTCGTTTTTCCTGTCTGCAGAAGAGAAGAATGTCCACCCTTTCTCCCTGGGACAGTGTTCGGGGTCGGCTAAGGAGTAATAGACACAACAGTGTTTGAAGACCGATTATTTATTGTATATACCGAGGATGAAGAGGAATTATTGGCACAAAGCTAGAAAGTCAGAGCCTCTCTTTTCTGCCTGTTCCCCTGCATCTATTTTAATTATATTCACTCCTGAGTGTTGATTGAAAAGTGCTGGGTTTTCCTTGTTTTGCTACTTAATTAATTTAAAATGTTACCCTGAGTAATAGCACTATAATCTAGGTGAGGACTGTTCAAAGAGCAGGGATTGTGCAGAAGGGTGTTTGTAAGTAATGCTTAGGTGACACTATTGTGATAATTACGGCTTTTTGAAGATGAGTTTTATAGCGAGTCCTCAATTTCCCTGTCACTTTTTTTCTGGGCTCCCACTTAAGCAAGCTCATTTATTTCTCCGAACTAGCTGTTCCGGGATCTGAATCCCCAGAGAGTGCGCCAGCTCAGGGAATCCAGTCTTCATTTTATGTGGCTAATTTTGTGGACCCTCACGAGGACAGAGGTGGCTGTGTGGCCCCCCGCTTCCCCACCCCTGATATGGACAGGAGGATGGTGTGGCACGTCCCCTAGATGCTCAGGTTCCAGGTCCAGTGAGTCACTGTCCCTGGGCCACAGGGACTCGAATGATGGACCCTCAGTGGCCAGCAGGCCCTAGGGAGGATACCCTGGGGAATCTACACCCCACCCCCAGGATGAACCCCACGTTACCCATCCCTTCTGTGCCTGTATATGGGAGGCTCTAAGGGCTGAATGTGGCAAAAAAGGGCAGGACTCTTCTGTAGATAAGTGTAAGTCCCCTCAGGGGTCTTTGAAACAAGCGCTTGGGATCCCCCCAGGCTTTGTGGCTTTCCCAGGAGAAGGACCCGTTATGTATTTTACCACGTCATTCTCCAGCTTGCGTGTGTTTCCCAGCTCTTGGTTGTTACGAGTCTCCAGTATCAGCTTCATTGTCCTCACTTGACTCACCCACTCCATTGGCATCTAATTTCGGGTGGAAGACGTCAGCCGGTAAATTTTGTTAATGGATCTTTGGGAAGCATCTAGAGTCAGAACTGGAGGAGCCCTGGCGGCTCATCTTGTCCAGTCGGATGAGAGCTCTGAGACCTAGAGAAGCTGAGTGGCGGGTCCAGGCCATGCAGTGAGCTAACAACAGTGCCAGGACAAGAACTCGGGGCTCCTTAACAACCTAGGTGTTAGGAGGTACCAGGGGGTCGCATGGAAGTATGGAGTAGGGAATCCTTAGCAGGGGTGCTCTCCTTTAGTGCAGCCAGGTTATTCTCAGGGGGTGGTATTGCCAACATGATGAGTCACGGACTAGAGCATCCTAATTTTTTTCCATGCTTATGGCTGACTGCTGGTAAACCAGCAGTCCCTTATGATGCTACCCTTGTTGAAAAGCTCTACCAAATGCATTGGTTTGCTTTTCTGAATTAGTCACCAAAGCTGACTTAGATGCACGGAATCTTGCTGTGCCCCTTAAGATCATTCCAAATATTGGTTATAATTGTATAAAATGATAGCTTCAGAGCCTGGATCCAACGTGCACTCGGGCCACAGGATGTATTCCAGCACTGCCCCCTCTCCTTGGCTTACTTGAAGTACAATAGTCTCATCCGAATGCTTCCATGTGACCTTTAAAAGCCCTACTTGCTGTTAGGTTATAGTTTTGGGGACAGAGTGGATGAGTTGCTGGTATTACACCAGTTGCATTCTGATGCGGCGCTGATCTTTTTTTTCTTCCCCACCATTTTCACATCAGGCTGAAATCGGGCACGGCACGCGGGGCGGTGAGATGCGCGTGGCCCTTGTTAATGTTGCTGTGATTCAGCACCAGGTTCTTTCCCCACCCCGATGGGCTAGTGAGAGGGGGGATGTGAACCTCCAGTCATCAGTGGGATGGCAGCCATCACGCTAGAATATCCTTCCTGTAGAAAGCCTTCCCCACTCCTTCCCCAAGATCACTGAGATGCTAATGGCCACCCCATTCCCCCTTGAGTCCTCTCAGTTGACAGGAAGACAGAAAGGAACCATGGAAGTCACCAAGGGGAGGGTTTCCTATGAGATCCTGAACAGGTTGTGTTGAACCTGGAGGACAGGGATAGCACCTATTACACGTTTTCCTGGAGACGGTTACTGGGTGTGTGTCTTAGCCAGTTCAGTTGGTGTTGCCCTCTTAAAATTGAGAGCCTGCTTCTTCCCCCACTGTGTACTTTCTCAGATATTTGTGGCATTGTAGTCTGTGGCTTGCTGGTTCCTCTGGGCTGTGGGGGGTGGGGGAGCACATGTTTGGAGACAAGTTTACCTGTGGTGCGTGGGACTGGATCTGCCACTTGGTGTGTATTGGAACAGAGATAATGATTGGGGCGAAGTGGAAACACTTCTAGTGAGCAGTACAGCGAGGGCTTGGAAAAGGAAATGATTTGTACGTATCACCTTATCGTGGGGGTTGGAGGGTGACAGAGTGCTGGAGAGAAAGGACTTTGAGTCCGAAGACCAGGCCTGAATTGAGCTCAGACATGGGACCTGGGTAAGTCCTGCAACCCTGAGCCTCCATTTCAATCAAAAAATGAGGTTGTTGAGCAAGGGGAATGGGCAATAGGGTAATGGTGGTGAGGTTTGCTTTCCTCTGTGTTAGGCTGAGTAACAGGGCCCCCATAGATGTGTCCTCATCCTAATCCCATAAACCGGGAATGCTGCCTTACTGACAAAGTGGATTTTGTAGAAGTGATTAAGGATATGGAAATAGAGATGATCCTGGATTACTGGGTGGGTCCAATGAAACCCCCAGGGTCCTTCCTTACAAGAGGGAGGCAGCAGAGGAAGATGAGGAAGGGGCGGGTGAGTCAGGAATGCAGGGCTTCTAGAAGCTCAAAAAGGCAAGGAAACAGGATCCTCCCCTCAGATCCTCCAGAAGGAACCAGCTGCCTCAACACTTGGACTTTAGCCCAAGGAGACTGACTTTGAACATCTGGCTTCCAGAACTGTAAGAATATTCATGTTGTATTAAGCCAATGAACTTGTGATAATTTGTTACAGCAGCAATAGGAAGCTAATACAATAACCTACCTCATAGTTTTTATAATGGTGAAATGTGACTGTATTTACCTATATTTATACTTCTATAAATAGCAAAGCACTACAAAGATGTCAGTATTTTTAAAATGAATTTTTATACTCATCTGGGTTTCCAGGTTAAAGTGGTCAAGATACCTCAGGGAGACAAGGAGGACAATAAGCGGGATTTTTCAGGAAACAGACTATCTCTGGAAATTTAAACCCATGTTATCAAATAATTCTTCATTGTGCAGTTGCTGATAGTCATTAGTGCCCATGAGTCACTTGTTAGGTGAGCAGGCAGGTGTGTGCCTTACTTTCTGTACCTGTGGGTCTCAACCTTGGGTGTTCATTAGGAGTCGCCAGGAGAGCTTTTAAAAGCCCACCAAACAATTACATCAGCAGTTTTACCAGGTGGAACCTGAGCGTTGGTATAGTTTTAAAGCTCTGCAGGTGACTGCGTTGTGTTGTGTTTGCTGAGTAAGATATTTTTTAAATATATTTTATGGATTATGCTATTACAGTTGTCCCATTTTTCCCCCTTTTATTCCCTCTGCCTGGCACTCCCCTTCCACCCGTATTCCCCACCCCCCGCCAACCTTAGTTCATGTCTATGGGTTGTACATATAAGTTCTTTGGCTTCTCCATTTCCTATACTATGCTTAACCTCCTCCTGTCCATTTTGTACTTACCATTTATGCTTCTTATTCCCTGTACCTTTCCCCCCATTTTCCTCCCTCTCCCTCTTCTGATAACCCTTTATGTGATCTCCATTTCTGTGATTCTGTTCCTGTTCTAGTTGTTTGCTTAGTTTGTTTTAATTTTTTTTTTAGGTTCAGTTGTGGATAGTTATGAGTTTGTTGTCATTTTACTGTTCATAGTTTTGATTGTCTTCTTTTTCTTAGATAAGTCCCTTTAACATTTCATATAATAAGGGGTTGGTGATGATGAACTCCTTTAACTTGACATTATCTGGGGAGCACTTTATCTCCCTTCCATTCTAAAGAATAGCTTTGCTGGATAGAGTAATCTTGGATGTAGGTCCTTGCTTTTCATGAGTTTGGATACTTCTTTCCATTCCCTTCTTGCCTGTAAGGTTTCTTTCTTTCTTTCTTTTGTAAAATTTTTATTGTTACTCAATTACAGTTGTCGGCATTTTCTCCCCATCCCTCCACCCCACCCCAGCCAATCCCACCTCCCTCCCTCCCCTTAAGGTTTCTTTTGAGAAATCAGCTTACAGTCTTATGGGAACTCCTTTGTAGGTAACTGTCTCCTTTTCTCTTGCTGCTTTGAAGATTTTCTCCTTATCTTTAATCTTGGGTAATGTAATTCTGATGCCCTTGGTGTGTGCTTCGTAGTCCAACTTATTTGGAATTCTCTGAGCTTCCTGGACTTCCTGGAAGTCCATTTCCTTTGCCAGATTGGGGAAGTTCTCCTTCATTAATTTTTCAAATATGTTTTCAATTTCTTGGTTTTCCTCTTCTCCTTCTGGCACCCCTATGATTTGGAAGTTGGAACGTTTAAAGTTGTCCCGGAGGTTCCTAAGCGTCTCCTCACTTTTTTGAATTCTTGTTTCTTCATTCTGTTCTGGTTGAATGTTTATTTCTTACTTCTGTCCAAACTGTTAATTTGAGTCCTGGTTTCCTTCCCGTCACTGTTGGTTCCCTGTACATTTTCCTTTATTTCACTTTTCATAGCCTTCACTTTTTCCTCCATTTTGTGACCATACTCAACCATTTCTGTGAGCATCCTGATTACCAGTGTTTTGAACTGTGCATCTGATAGGTTGGCTATCTCTTCATTGCTTAGTTCTAGTTTTGGAGCTTTGATCTGTTCTTTCATGTGGGGCCATTTTTTTTTTTTTTTTTTTTTTTTTGTCTCAGCACAGCTGTTACGTAGTAATAGGTGGAGTCTTAGGCATTCACCAGGGTGGGGCAACCCACGTCACTTCCTTGTGGTGCTGTATGTGGGGGAGGAGTCTAAAAAGGGACAGTGCCACTTGCTCAGCTCCCAGTCAGCTTTCAGTTACTTCCCCTGCTTCCCACAAGCAGATCGGGGGGGCCCTTCTGGTGCTAATTCCTGGGTGGGTGGGCTTGTGTACATTCTAGGCCCCTGTGGGTCTCTCCAACAGCTCTGCTGTGAGGCTGGGAGTTTCTCCTGCTGCTGCCTCAACCCCCACAGGAGTTTTCAGTCAGAGGTTTGAGGCTTTATTTCCCCGAGCTGGAGCCCTGGGTTGTGGGTCTGTGTTGCTCCCCAGTTGTTCCAACCGGTTTATCCACACTCGAACATGGGACCACCCGGTCTGCTAGCCGCTGCCTCGCCACATGTCCTTTCCACCCTGGCTGCCCATCTCTGCCCCTCTTACCGGTCTGGGTGACTGTTTCTTCTTTAACTCCTTGGTTATTAGACTTCCATACAGTTCGATTTTCTGGAAGTTCTGGTGGTTTTTTGCTTTTAAATTTGTTGTCCTTCTTTTGGTAGTGCGAGGAGGCGCAGTGTATCTACTTACGCCTCCATCTTGGCTGGAAGTCTAAGATTTTCAATCCATCCTTTTTGAAGTCCAATGTCTAGGTGTTCTGAGTGGGGAAGTGCCCTGCTGAGGTCTCGATGTCATTTCTCCCAGTGATATTAACAGATCAGTTTCTGAGCTGTGGTGTGCTCTGGCAAGAAATATGAAAGTATTGGCCAGCATTCCTGACCGTTCAGCACGTAGCTGGGTGTGCCCTGGTGGCAAACACAATTTCGATATTCAAACATTGTCCCCTCATACTGCCCAAAAGCAATCATATGGGGGTGCAAAGGAAGACGTGGAGGCTTTCTCTTCAAATGTGTAAGCGTGTTGAGAATGAATGGACATTGTTTTTACATGTGTCCTGTGCCCTTATGTCTCCAGGGTGTGGGGAAATAGTTATTCTGACTTTGGAACCGCTGTTGAAAATCAACCAGTAGTTTCTGGGTGCTTTGAGCTCCAATGTACTGTTGAGGGCGTCTCTGGCCCCCCGTGACTGAGAGCGCCCTGGCCTTTGTGGGCAGGTGACATTGTCTGCCTTATGGATGTCACAAGAAAAGTACTACAGATAAAATTCTTTTTATAAATCACAAAGTGAAGATGTTTCCATTGTGTTTTCAGTAGGAATCCTGGGCTGAAGTTAGAGGATGGAAAGCCTGTAGCAAAAGCTTACTGTATTTATGTGTAAAAACAGGAGGGGGTCCTTACTTTCTACGGTTCTTAGTGGCCAAGTAGAGGCACTGGCTCTGGTCCCTCTATGTGGCATGTGCTTCCTGGTCATTTAATCAATTGGGTTTCATTTTCTTGTCTGTTAATGGAAATATTAAATGCTTGGCTTTCTTAAGGGCGCTCTAGGCCAATTTGGGTGTCCCGACAGTAGGGCATTAGTTGGGTGTAGCTCTGGATTATGTCATCTCAGATTAAGTCTTGGCTCTGAAACTTACTGTCTGGGGGACACTTGGGAAAGTATTTACCCTCCTGTGCCTCAGTTTCCGCATCTGTAAAATGGGCGAATGAGATACCTCCTCATAGGACTGTTGTAAGGATTAGCTAAGGCCTGCTGATCTTCTACTTCCAAACCCCTGACTGGCAGCTCAGGAACCTGGATAAATGTTTTCTCCTCTTTCCTTCCTTCCTCCTTCCCTCCCTTTAATAAATATTAATCGAACACCTACTAGTTATAGGAATTACACTATGGCTGTACTTTTTATGCAAAGTAGACACTCTTGTCAAGAACTGTAATGTTTAAAAGTTTGATTTAAAATACTGATACAGCCCTGGCTGGTGTGGCTCAGTTGGTTGGAGTGTCTGTCATCCTGTAAACCAAGAGGTTGAGGGTTCAATTCCCTGTCAAGTCACATGCCTAGGTTGCAAGGTTTAGTCCCCAGTTGGGGCACGTATAAGAGGCAACCGATCGACGTTTCTCTCCCTTTCTCTCTCCCTCCCTTCCCCTCTTTCTAAAATCAGTAAGCATATTCTGGGATGAGGATAAAACATACACATATTGATACAAAGTGGTGATGAGGAGGGTTTGGGCGAGGAAAGCCTATCTTTCTGATAGACCTAAAACAGAAAACCTCAAATGCTTTGTCTGCACCAACCAGAATACATGGTTCTCTGATCTGATTGGCCACACAGTCTGTCATCTGTCAGAGAGACCATGGTGACCGGGTATGTCCACATGCCCAGCGCCTTGTCAGCTATCTCGGATTCATGGCCTCCTTGCCCAGCGGGAGGCTCCCAACACTCAGGACCACACAGTGGAAGGACAGGGGCCTCGCGGTGCGAATGCTGGGCGGGAGCTTCAGGAAGCTTTTCCTCAGCCCTCGAGCTTGAAGAAGCACTTTGGGTATTTTATGGTTCATGAAGTCATTTATTTTTTAACCTGTTTTTTCAGTACTGTTCACAAACCGGTTTACTTTGCTTTCATGAATATATACCTTTTTCATAGAAAATGGTTCAGAATAAGATCCCCCTTTCCTAAGATTTCCCTTGGTATGAATTTCTTGTGCTCCAATCAACTCTATGTATCTTGGCCATGCGTTTCACTAACTTAGATTTTATTAATGATTAGAGAGCTATTAATCAAGTTCTGTGGTGATTATCATCGCCATTTCTGTTATGTTCAGCTCCACTTTTCAAGACTAAAAAGGGTAATTATTTTAAGGACCTTGAATAATTCTAGAGAACGCTCGAGGATATTTTGTGCTTTCTCCAATTCCACTTAGAGTCGCATAGGCAAAACGCTGATGAGGGCCTTAATGATGACAAGGACCACCTTCTGCCTTTCGGTTGCAATTCTCTGCTGGACAGTGCCCTGAGGGGTTTGCACACATTAACTCATTTTTGTTTCATCACCCAGCAAAAGTAGGAGGGGCATGCTTTCTTAGTTTTCACACTGTACAGATGAGCCACATGAAGGCACAACGAGGTTGGATAAGTTGTCCAAGTTCAAAGGGCTCGTTGGTGGAAGGAAGGTCTACCATTTGATTCCAGATGGGTCTGACTCAGACGTGCTTTCCACACTACTTCCTGTATTATTGCCTTGGGCACAGTGCACACTTACTTAGGAGGTGAGGAGAATAGAGCCTCTAAAAGAGACGGGGAGGATCTATTAGCCAACTCTCCCTGATGTGTCCCTGACAGGTTTGGATGAGTATCTTGGAGATAGGGATGCAGGGGTGCTGTGAAATTGAGAGCTACCTCAGGTCACAAAGCAAACTTCACCCTGAAACTAGGTGCCCTGCACGAAGGCTTGGTCTACATCAGTTTAAATGAGTCGATGAGGGAGAGATCTGCTTTGTTTGGGGGAATCCATAACCAGAGGTTTAAGAATTTGGCTTAAATATATTTTAGAAACCTGCCCAGGCTTTGGCAGGGGTCACTTTAGGGCTGGTTACTTCCACTTGGCAACGAACACTTCCTGTGTGTGGCTGCTGGAAGGAGAGCACACTCCTGACACCTGAGCTGGGAGCTGTTTGCTTCACATGGCCCCATGACTGGCCACTTATCATGAGTTTTAAATACCTTTAGAGGAGAGAGCAAGAGTTCTCAAAACAATGATCATGGGTCTGGGGAGATTCCTCAGGTTCAATGTCAAGATAGCAGAAAGGGAGATTTTCTAAGAGGGAAATGCTCTGGCCATACTGCGTAGCAATTGCATCTCAGTTCTCATGTGTTGGCTACTGGAGACCCTTTGGGACTTAGTAACTTGGTGTGTGAGCTGTTAGCAGCACTACCAACTTCCTGCCACAGACGTGGCTTCTCCATCCCAGGCAGGTGACAGTGAGGGAGTAAGGGGAGTTCACTGGCTTGTCTAAGCTTCCTTTCCATGCTTCTCCCTGGACCGGTCAAGAGCCCAGGATCTCTGTTGGCTAACGGGAGTGTGCCAACACTTTCGTCTTTCCAAGTGGTTCCCCCATCTTCCCAGACCTTCTTGGGCTGCATTACCTTGACTCCCTTACCCTCTGGCTTCAGGTTGGGTTTGGCCATCAGCAGGAGATGGAAAAACATGAGAAGACAGAGGTCAGAGCCCTCCTCCTCTCCCCCACATCCCTGCCCCTTCCCTGCAGGAGCCCCACTTCCCCTCTGTCTATTGGTTCCTGCTGGGCAGGCTGGCTTCTGTGGTCTGTGGCCATGAGCTTCTGCTGACTCTGGTGCCACCTCCTTTCTCTTGTTCTAAAGCCCAGGGCTTGGTAGGGGCCTTCTCCTGTTGCCAATCCCTGGGGGCCGGGCGGGTCCCTCAAGCCTGCACAGACCTGCCTCTGCTCCCTTCCTTAGCCTGTCTTCAGGTTCTCCTTAGGAAAATGTAGCTGTGTCTGCCTAGGCCACGCACAGACTGGGTGGCTGTGTGTGCAAAGGCTGAGCATATGGGTGTTGCTCGCTATTTAGTTCTGTTTGGAGGATGTGATGTAAAGGACTGTATCTTTGATTGTATCTGACATCTAAGCTTTAGGATATGGAATGGTTCGAACGTGGCACAACTATTAATGGTCAGGAAAACTGTGGAAGCACTATGTGCCACCTCAGTGTCGGGAGAACTCTGGTGTGACGGGACCGAGAGGGGGAGCGGGGCAGTGAGAGCCTGTTCTGCTGCTGCCGCGCGGGCTGCCGTGTGATGGCTGCTGGAGCTGAGTGGCTGCGCCGTGCCAGGCATAGCTCTAGATGCTGGGGGCGCAACATCGAGTCAGACATGTGTGGAGCTCATGGTCTGGGGACTTGGGGGTGACTCCCAGCAAAGTACAATAGGTGACTGACATAAGGCATTGGAAGGTGGTATGTGTCTGGAGAAAAATAACCAAAGAAAGGGGAGAGGGGATGTCAGGAGGCATTGCAGTTTGTGAAAAAGGCAGTCAGTGCAGGTGACATTTGAGCTCAGAATTGGAGGAGGTGAAGAGGAATGACTCTTGGACATTAGAGAGAAGGGATGAGAAGAAGGGAGTAAGCCTACAGCGGAGGGAGCGAGGGAGTGAGCAGGGCGAGGGGATGGGGTGCAGGACCCTGTGGGCCACTGTGAGAATTTGGTTTTACTTCCTGAGAAATGAGTGGCTAGTGTAGATTTGGGGAAGCAATAGCTTCCTCTGGATTGTGTTGTCACACTGTCACCTGATGCAATACCCAGAGCATGCTGTAGGAGGCATAGCGGAGGGACTTGGAGCCAGACCAGGATATTTACTGTCAAAACTGGTGGTCCAGGTGGTGGCCTGGACCAGGATGGGGGGCAGTGGGAGGCGAAAAGGCGGTAAGATTCCAGACATTTTTATAAAAGGTGAGGCTGGTGGGGTAGGTGGGCTGTGAGGTGTGACAGAGACAGGCGTCATGGGTGACGCCCGGGGTTGTGGCCTCAGCTTCTGGGAGTTGCCTGTAACCAAGCTGGGGGACTGCAGGGAGAGCAGGCTTTGGGATGGGCTGGAGGGAGACTGCATTCCATTCTGGATTGTTCACGCTGATATATGTGCCCCGATTGTCAACTCAAATGTGTGACTTGTCAACGTTTGAACGATAGTTGTGGGTTTTTTGTACAATTCTACATTAATTTTTTAATTTAAACTTTATTGTATTTTTGTTCCATTACCATTTAGTCCCCTTATACACCTCTCCCCCCAGCAATCACCACACTGTTGTCCATGTCCAGGAAGGACTCATGGAGAGCACTTGATGGTTGCCAGATGGGAAGGGGGTGTGGGAGAGAATGGGCGAAGAGGTGAGGGGATTAAGAAGTACAAATTGGTAGTTACAGAATAGCCATGGGGATGTAAAGGGCAGTGTAGGAAAAGGACTTAACGCATGACCCATGGACATGAGTGGGTGGGGACTGCCTGAGGGAGTGCGTAGTGCTGGGCAGGGGGGCAAACGGGAAAAATTGGGGCAATTGTAATAGCACAATCAATAAAATGTAATTTAAAAAAATAAATAAGCTGGGAAAAAAGGAAGAAAAAGGGATGTTTACACCATGGCTGTAGTGATTTTGAGAGCAAGCCTCAAGGCGGAGTATGCAACGCCTGTATTTTCCATTGATGCAAAAGTCATCTTTGCATAGTTAACAGATTCAGGGAGACTCCTGGGAATGTCTTCCGGAGCCAAGAGACTTGGCTGCGTTCTTCCAGCTCTGACTATAACTGCACGGGACCTTTTTTAGAGCAGAGCTGCCTGTTAAGGCATTACACAATGAAGGTTTCAAGTCAGCCTCAAAAGCGGACCTCACACGCGTGGAGATGGCACAATTAGCAAAGCCTCACTTTGCTGTGTGTTAAAGCGTGGCTGCCCTTTTAGACAATTTATTATTTTTAATGTTATTCTGGCCCTAGCTGGTGCAGCTCAGTGGATTGAGTGCTGGCCTGCGAACTGAAAAGTCTCCTGTTAAATTCCAGGTCAGGGCACACGCCTGGGTTGCAGGCCAGGTCCCCAGGCGTGGGTGCTCGAGGGAGACAACCACACAATGATGTCTCTCTCCCTCTCTTTCTCCCTCCCTTCCTCTCTCTCTAAAAATAAATAAAAAAAAGAAATAAATGTTATTCTGATATGTTTTTCTTGTGCTTTCTCACACATCTTTTTTTTTTCTTTCTGAAAGTTCTGTTTTATTTTGGCTATGCCGCTGTGCCTCCTGAAGTGAGGTTAGACTATGCATAGGGAGGAAGAACACCAGTGTTCTTTCAGCAGCAATTGGGGTGGCCAAACGGTCTGTGTAGATTTCTTGTAAAATAAAAGACACATTTTTCATTTGCACCAATAATGGTATTGATTTGGATACTTTGAGTATGTTGGCTATCTTCTGCTATTGGCTTCTAGTGGGTGGAGACCAGGGGTGCTGCTAAACATCTTCCAATGCATAAGGCAGCCCCACAGCAAAGAGTTCTTTGGCCAAAATATCAATAGTACCAAGAAACTTCACAAACCACTTTTGACACGTTCGATCCATCGTAGGATCTTCTCCATACACTGCTATGGGAAGCCAGTTTCTCCAGGAGTGGGGGGTGTACATGCATTTGGGGGTAGTCATGTAAACTGGACAATGTCTTAAAGTACAAATGGACCCATTTAAGAAGAAGTAGTAGAAAAATTTTCGAAACCTGTTGTAATGGAAGAAAACTTTCTGACTATAAACTTCAGACTTCCCCTAAGGAGAGGAAAGGCCGAAGCTTTTGAGCACAGCAGCCCCCAGGTGGCTTAGCTGGCTTGCGTGGTGGCCTAATGCATGGTGCGTGCTGTGTGCCCAGCTGGCACAAGCCGGCGTGTGGCCTGGTGGAGAGGTCTGGCACTCGGAGCATCTTCACTGTTGAACTAGGTTTCATCTGAGGTCCCTGGCATTTCCCTGCTTAAATGACACAGCCAACCTGTCACCTCCACAAGTGAGTAAGAAGATCATCCTAACCCAGCCTTCCTGCCGGTGTAAAATCCCTGCAATGTTGCTAACGTCATTCCGCCCTCTTGGCCACTCATGGCCCCCGGCAGGAGCAGAGCGAATAAACCAAATGAAATAGGCTCTTTGTTACTTGCCCTACATTAAATTGTACATCATTAGGGTGAGGAGGTGAATAAGTGTCTTTCTGCAAGGTCATTGTGGCTATCTAAAGGCCATCAGAGCCTTTAAAAACTGGGGTGAAGTGCATTCTGTACATTCCCTCGAGAAATCAAGTTTCACTGCATGTTACTGCCCTCATTGGGGATGCAGATTTTAAGCACATACCGTATTTTACCATATATAATGTGCACTCACATTTCTGTGTGCATTGTACACAGGATTTTTATGCCCATGGTATGTGATCATTATACCCATGCATAATGTGCATCCTTATTTTTCCCCTCAAAAATCTGGGCAAACAAGTGCGCATTGTACACGGCAAAGTACGGTATGACCTACAGGCCCGTGTTGTTATTACTCTTACCCTCTCACAACCTGCAGGGGTATTGGGCAGATGAAAGATGAATCATTTGTTGGACTCTCTGGGCTTGTGACTTAGAGAAAGAATTTCACCTTTTGGGGAAAAAGTGCTGCTGTGCATATCCCACAGTCCCGAACACAACTCCCACCCAAACAACAGCGACAAATACACGGAAAGCACAAGAGCCATGTGTCTTACTCCATCAGACAGTGGATGGAGTGATGGCTGTCCATGGGGAGGGGTGTTTTTGTGACTTCCAACATCCTGTTTACTCACAGCCCCTTTAAGTTGTATGGGATTTTTTATTATTACTATTTTTTAAGATTTTATTTGTTTATTTTTTAGAGAGAGGGGGAGGGAGGGAGAAAGAGAGGGAGAGAAACATCAATGTGTGGTTGCCTCTCACGTGCCACCTATCAGGGACCTGGCCTGCAAGCCAGGCATGTGCCCTGACTGGGAATCAAACTGGCAACCCTTTGGTTCGCAGGCCCGTGCTCAATCCACTGAGCCACACCAGCCGGAGCTAGTTGTATGAGACTTTCTAAAAGGAGTTTGCTCATGAATTTGACTTTGCTTTCATACAAAATGATAAGCGGCATATGTGCTTTGTTGAGTTTTACCCTTGTGCTTTTCAGACACCTAAATAGCACTATAGGTTTTTAAACAACGGCCAACAATCCAGAAAAAAGTTAATATCTATCTAATTTGCTGAGGCTCGACTTGGGAAACAATTGAAAGTGGCTGGAAACACACCATCAAACCAAGTGATTTCCAGTGGGAGCGGGCTTTTCTGTCAGGATGTGCCTGAGTTGAAAAAAAAATAGTGTCCTCAGTCACTCGGAGACAGTTGTCAGGGTAGTCCCCTGGTGCAGGCCATTGTGAAATTGTCCCCACAGAGCAGGGCAGCAGGCACCTGGTCGGGTCTGAACTTGAAAACGCAGGACACTTGGGAGGAAACCACTTGCATGCTGGGGAGTCAGGCGGTTGTGGTTGAAGTGAGTTGCCAGAACTGGTCAGGAAACAGGTAGTGGCTCTGTGAAGTTCACCCAGGAAGGTGCTCAGTAGCCAAGCCCTGACCTCTTGCCATGAGGGAAGGATAGGTCAGTGAAGAGCCCTGTGTGGGCCCCAATTTTTTGAGAAAACAAGTCTGCAGGATGACAAAGCCCTGCGACTCTCGGCCTGAGTCTGACAGCTGCCAGGCTTGTTACAGAGGTGACCTGGGCCACCTGGGACACAAGAAGGCGGGTTCTGCTTTCGCGTCTGGCGTGGGACTGGCTCTCGGTGGATGGGACTGTGCTAGGAGCTAAAACTCGGCCACAGGGGGTCTTTCAGGAAATGTATGTGTGATGGAATTGTGTTGACCCTCATTGTGTCGACTGGAAAATGGAACAATGGCCTTTTCATAAGATTGTTCAGTAGGAAAAAATGTAGTAATGGGAATTTCTGGTTGAGTATATACCCAGGTGAATGTGATACACTTGTGGTAAAAATACACGTGAACCCTTAAAAAAAAACAGAACCGAGTATAGTTTTGTGATTTGCTATTACATTCCTTGTTCTTGCTTTAAAGTAATGCCTACTAGTACAGTCATGGGGCCAAGTCCAGCCCATGTTTTCCTTTTTTAAAAGATTTTTATTATTTATTTTTAGAGAGATGGGAAGACAGGGAGACAAAGAGGGAGAGAGACATTGACTGGTTGCCTCTTGCACACCCCCTACTGGAGACCTGGCCCACAGCCCAGGCACGTGACCTTCCAGTTCACAGGCTGGGTGCATTTATTTATTTTATTCTTAAGTAACGAATATCCGATTTGTAACACAGTATGGCTGGGGGCGAGGCCATTTTCCAACTTATTAATGGACAAGGGACTATTTCATGGATATTGGTGCCCTGAGCCTTCACAGCTGCATCATATCACGTTGTGGTTCTGGAGATATTTATTATGTGCCTCTGCCACCGAGGAGAGAGAAATTTCTGAGGCCCAACATTATGAGCCTGTGTGATGACTTTTCATGGGCTCCCACCAGAAGAAATCACCGCTCATTAGCCTGACAGTGTTTCCAAACATCCACCATTATGGAACTGGGAGGAACTTCCGAAAAGCAGAAGGTGGAGTCTCACGTGGTCTGAGGCAGACGTCTGACTACCTTTCCCATGAATGGCTGTTTCACATGTGCCGTGGGACTCCTTACCCTCTGCAGGCTCCTGCAGTAGGTGGTAGGAACCAGAAGATTGATGTGTTGTCTCTGGGTTACCCATATGGCCACACGCTTGTGGGGATGGGAGCTGGGCAGACCGGGAGAGGGAGACCTGGCAGTGGTGCTCTTAGAAAACTGTGGGGTCAGAGGTAGAGAAAGAAAGCAGCTCAGAAAAGCAGGACTAGCTGCGGGGCACTGACCTTGGGACAGAAATGTCACCCCACAAATCCAAAAAGGAGCCTGTTGCTTTGTTCCACAACCTAAGACTTGGTATATGCTAGAAGTTAATGTAGGGTGAGGTGGACTCCGTTACTGAGAATGTAAATCCTTTCTGGTGCTTTTTCAGTGTGTGTGGTGGGGGTGAGAGGGGGTCTCCTTTGGGACGGACACAATCCCGGCGCTGGGGAGGAGTGGTACGCAGAGCCGGATGGACAGTCGTGGGCTGTCCTAGACATGGACTTTGGAAGTCTGCCTATGAAGCCAAGCGATTAAACAAATACACAGAGGGAACTGGCAAGGAGAGAGACCAAGGGTGACATGTCACGGGGAATTAGGAGCCCCCAGACTGGTGTGTGAGGCTTTGGAAGAGAAGGAGGAAGAGCTGTGAGAGGCCAGACAGGACCCTGCTTTGAGGACAGCTCCTTGCAGGTTATGAAGAGAAGACAGACCAGTCCAGGTTGCGGGCCCCTGGGAGAGTTTACTGATGTTGAGGTTTATCTGCTTCATGAGAGCAAGACTTGGCATGTCTCCAGTGACCTCAGGTCTTGTATATTTGGGGGCAGTGATACCTGACATAGGCCATGCGCACACTTACGACCCAGATCTTTGTTTGCAAATGCCCTCAGCTGACATCACCATCGCTCGGGGAGCTCCTTGCGGTTAGGCATGCTGGGGCGGCACCCCCAGACACTGATTTATCTGATCTTCAGTAGACACTATGACACACGGATACAAGTTACTTTGTAGAAGTACTTGTTTAACATTTTGGTTCAGTTACCTACACAGTAACTCTTTCCTTGAACAAACCATTCTAGGAGGAGGTAAACATCGGTAAAACTCTACTGTTAATGCACGAACCCTAACATGCTTGTGAATGCTGAATTGTCTCCAAAGACTGGTGTGCATCTGTGTATCCTTAATTTTTCAAAAATGGCCCAATAGCAATTAGTTTTCAACCTATATATGAGCATATATTGAGCACTTCCTGAATGCCAGTCACTGTCTGGGGACTGAGGGAAAAATACAAGACAGATCAAGTCCCTGGCCTTAGGGTCTTCATTCTATTTGGGGGAGAGGCAGGTGAACAGGGGTCCCCTGGGCCCTTCAGCTGGCCCAACACGGTGGGGAGGGGGTGTTCGTGTGTAGGTTCCTGCCCTTAAGAACTCACTTTCCAATGGGGGAGACACAACTACGCAGAATGTGACCACTGTAGAAAGGAGTCTCAGAGACCATTGGAGTGCCGCCTCACCCAGCTGGAGCGGTAGGGGAAGCCTTCTTAGAGTTGGTGATGGACATCGGGGCTGAATTTTTCTGGGCCAAAAAGGAAGGGACAACATTTCAAGTGGAGAGAATGATGTGCTTGCAAAGGCCTACAGGTGAGAGGCGCGTTGTGCTGCTTTTAGACATTCAAATGGCCCAGGTGGCTGGGGTGTGGGACTCCAGCCAGGGCATAGCAGACCGACTGGACAAGTAACCAGAGGCCACGTTATTTGCTCCAATGCCTGGTGCATAGTAGGTGCTCAAGCCAGCGGATGGCACTGGGTGGTTGATCGCCTGAAGGGGGACATGCTGGCTTGTGGAATAGAACAGTTTTGCAGTAGCAGTTTGCTAATCACACTAAAAGCAGTTAGTGTTCCCAGTGTATCTGATGTTTTATCTTGCAATAAAATTGAATTTTTTAAAATGCAAATGGCAATCAGATTATGGAAGGAGCCGTAATTGAAAAGGGTCACCTGGATGATGTATTGCCCCATTCTGGATTGATGGGCAGGAAGAAAAATCAATCTCTTCAAATTGTCCTGATGTTCCTGTCTTTATCTGCTTATTATAATCCAGTTTCTAGGATGGATGGCATTTTAAAAATGCATAGCCCCTCTGGCCCTTGGGGCCCTGGGAGTGTTTCCCTTCAGCTAAAGAAAAACAGACAAGATAACAGGCACCGGTGTTCAGCGACATTGGCTCTAGGGTCACTTCCTCAGGAAATCGTGTTTGCATGTACCTGGGGTTCTGTGGTCTCCTCGTATTCCAGGAGGGAGAAGGACAGGCATAGCCGTGGGTACGGGAAATCACCCTAGATTTGTATTTCTTTGAGGCTTTGTTACCTCTTCTCTCCTTTTAAAGGAGGTTAAATTTGACCTTGTTTTAAGTTACTCAATAATGGAGAGCATTAGAGAATTATTTTCTGAAATAGACTGGCTGCCTCGATAAACCAATGATGTGGTTCCCATGACCTACATCAGTTAATGCTTTGTGAGAAATCTATTTTCATTTAAATCTGTATTTGTTGTTTTACTCCTATTATTGTTATGTCTCGATGGAAGGTGCTAGAACATGCATAAAGCAAGGGAATGGCTACTTTCTGTGTTGGTAAACATCAGGGAACTGTAGGAGGAACGTAGACTCAGGGTGGGTGGACGCGCACTGCCTTCGCCGAGCTGGCGCAGTGGCCTGAGACGCTTCACCATTTCTCCTGCTTTGACAAAAATTTTGAATTAGCAGATACGTGTGGATTCCCCGTGTTATTGGAGGTTCTTACGAAATGAGAATAGACCCACAAAAGCTCAGCAGTGTCAGCTATGGCAAATTTCTGTTTGGTGTTGAAAACACATTCTTCATTCAGGCAAGACCTAGTACAGATGGGCTCACTATTGGGGGGTGGTTTCTAAAGTCCTATCCATTTTATTTTTGGGCTTGAAAGACTGTTGTAATTTACTTTCTACTTACAGAATGCATGCTTGTTAAATCAGACTGTTTTAAATTCAAAGGCAGCATTTGGGTAACTGACTCTTTTTAGACATTTTGTGACTATTTCAAGAACGATAAGTGCAAATTTTTTTTTTAAAGCAAACAAAATGAAAGCTGAAACTCAGGAAGTCATCGGTGAATTAAACAGGCTTGCTCTAATAGGGGGTAGTCTGTGGCAGTTTGGGAAATATCTTTGTCTTACTGAATTGGCAAACTAGTTTGCACCAAATAAGACTTAACCAATTACTTGAACTAAAATCACTAGCATAAGACAAATAAACATTCTGTGCTATACAGAGAGATATTTTTGTGTTTTAAGTAGTTTGTATATATATGAATACTTAACACAAAATTAAATATCTATACAAAAACTAAATGTCCACATATTTTAAATAACAATATAGACTTTCCTTCGTGTTCAGATTCAAAATACATTAAATGATTTTTAACAATGCAAAAGGTTCTTTTGTGTTGGTAAAAATGACCATTAAGTGTTAAGCATTACTGATTAATTCTGATGTGTAAATGACTCTCAACTGTTTAAAAATATGACAGATATTATATTTTCCCCCAAATTGAATATATTTGTTATGAAGAAAAATTGCAATAACTCTGTAACAAAACTAGTTTAAGACTTAGGATTTGTCTGTTTTTTTTTTTTTTTTAATTTAAAAAAATGAATTAGATTTTATATGGCCTACATATATAAATATGCTTATAGGTCATGACACACATATCTTTACAGTACTATATTTAGAGCATACATTTATATTCTAAAAGGTTATATAATTGAATAGCATTTAATTTGGAAGTAAATTGTTTTTATTTGATGATGAGGCCTTTGAGCTTCAACATGTAACAAGAAAACTTATTTTTTGGAGAAGTCATTTACATGCCGAGTTCTTTAATCACGTGAATCATTGCCCTCTATCTGACGTAAAAATTATATTTTTACAGAGTGTTTTTGCTTCAAGGATGGGAATAAGGTGTGAGCATTGTGTCCCAAATGGCTCAGTTCTTTTTCTCTTGCAACTTAAAAACTTGAGTATAGTCTTGGATATAAAAATTCGGCTCATCCATTACCTCACCTTTACAGAAGAATCTTCCCTGGTGTCTCCAGACAGACACAGGTGCTCCTTCTTCCATGTCCACCTGATCCCTGTCTTAAGCCCAGATTCCCCTGCGCTAGAGTTACTAGCATGGCCGTCTTTGCAGGGGAAGGGTCTTCTCCTCTGTAGATTCTCCCAAACCTAGAACAGTGCCTTGTACTCAATACGTATTTGAATGAATGCCTTTGTAGCAGGATTTGTTACGCTAGCATTTTCTGGGAAATACGAAGCTGAAGTTGAATAACACCTTATTTCCCCAAATATGGTGCTAGGTTGTATGAGAGCACACTCAGAATATTACCTCTTTCCCCTAAACCAAATCCCATATATGAAGTTTTAAATACACAAATTCAAAGATGGAAGGCATATGGGGGAGGGGCGGGGTAGGCAGAATGGACTGGCTGAGGCACAAAGGGACCTTTGCGGGGGTGATGAAAATCGCTTGATGGGCATCATGGTTGCATGGCCGTGTACATTCTCTCAAAACTGATTGAATATATGTTTAAAGTACGTGCATTTTATTGTTATGAAATTTTATCTCAAAGTTGACTTAAGCAGAAGGAAGCCAGAGGAGAAATCTTTGGGATTTATTGTTTGGTTTGGAAAGATGGATTAATTAGTGACCAATGGCAGTAGGTTATACCACTATTCAATAGCAAGTTCGGGACTTTTCACTTTTTTCCTCTCCTCCTTACCTTGCCTGAACGGAACATCAGCGCTCATTGAGTTATTGCAGCTGGAGGGGAGAAACAAGCAGGAGCAATGAGCAGACTGACAGCTGACTCCCCGCGGCGCTTTATTTTAGTCCGGCACCTTCAGGGAATCTGTGCGACTTGAGCTGGAGGCTCCGCTCCAGCGATGAATCACGGCTGTGGAGGGGAAGGAGGCAGATTGCAGCAATAACACTCCGCTCAAACAGAATAATCCTAAGAATGGCTTTCAAATAGACTTAGTTAAAGAAGTATCTGTAAAGCCCACCAGGTTTTTAATGTGCTGTTCTTTTCTAGGGTTTAATATACAGTGTTCTCCGGTTAATTTGAAGAAATCTCAAGGGAAAAAAAATACATGTTCAGAGGCACTTTGAAGCATGCCCCCTGCGGTGGGGGGATTTGCCCAGTGGCCCTGCTGGGTAAAGGTGGGCCCCCTTGGCTGCTGTGTAGAGCGGAGATGAACCCGGACAAATCTAAAGTTGTTCAGCTGCCACGGCTCTGCAGATGGAGCGGGAGTGGTACCCACAGTTCAGACGCCCATGTCTGTGATGTTCTGTCACATGGAAGGTCGTCTTTAATCTGAGGCTGTCAGAACGAGTTGCAGAGTCAGAGCTCGCTCTGTGAAAGTCACAGCTTCATACTTCTGAGTGTGAAGAAAGTTCAGAACCCCGTCTGCATGTCTTACTGATGGCTGCAGCACTTGCTGTGAGTGGGGCAGGTCATTGTCAACGCTATTCGCTTAGCTCTTTCCTTCAGTTGTCTGGAAAGGGTCATTTATGAAGACGTTGCACCCATAAAGCTGATATTTCCTATCGTCTCCCATAAATAACTATGAAAATGTTTTGCGTTCTATAGCTTGACGGGAAATTCTAACTAATGTTAGAGCGCTATGCTGGTTTGAGGGTTGGTGTCCCCAGAGCAACACACTGAATTTAGGGGACCCAGGGCAGCGCCGGCGAGAAATCACGCTGAGCTGGGGCGGGCAAACAGTGGCCTATTGGCCGAACTCAGCTGCAGCCTGTTTTTGGAAATGCAGATCCACTGGGATGTAGCCTTGCCTGATCTTTGACACGTTGTCTGTTGTCTACAGCTGCTTTTGTGTTTTGATGACAGAGTGTATGCAGAGTCTGAAATGCTTATTCCCTGCCACGATGCAGAAGAGCGTGGGCCCCTCATGTAGGTGAAATGTGACGAGAAAACATTTAAAAACAAGTTGCTTTCAGGTTTCAGTTTGTGCTGGAATTTGTGAAGGGGTGACATATAGGCGTGGGGACTGCACACGTGTGGTTTGTATAATGAAGATGCAAATATTTACATTGGAAGTTTGGGGCCTTCAGAGGTCCTCTGTACCCCCGCACACGGAGTGCAGGGCGTTGGGTGGGAGCGGGGGGATGGGCACAGATAGAGGCCTGCTCCCCAGGGAGTCTGCCTGCAGGGGGGTGTCTCACAGCCCTTAACGCACAACTCCAAGCTCCCCAGCCCTTCCCCCAGCAGTGTGCACCCCGGCACGGGGCTGTCATTGGACACCTTGAGAGACCATCTTAAACGTCTGCGTCCCTTGAGGCTCGGGGCCGCGTTGCTGCCTGGGATGGTGCCGACATGGGTCAGATGTGATGCTTTACCGAATAAAGGATATTTTGGTGTCCTTTCTTGCTCTCCAGTGTCTCTGGAGTGGAAACCACAGTGGACCAGCTTGTGAGCTTGTTGGGTTCCAATACCCTTTCGGGCTTTAACAGGAAATGACTCTCCTCTGTGTAGTGGATTCAAACCCTATGCGTGATCGATTGAAAATCTGATCACTTGAATAAGAGTCTCCTCCAGGCAGAGTGCTCTGTCTGCCCTCCCCCGTTTCGGTGGTTCTTTCGGGGAGCACATCCAGGCTCCCCAAGCTCAGATTTTGTCTGCCATGGTGTCTCCAGGGCCCCGAGCAATGCTCGGCACACAGCGGGTTCCTGGGGAAGATTTGTTTTCCTCCCGCTACATATTTTGCCTTAGTAGGTGTCCAGCCATTGAGAAGACTTAAGATTTTCGTTCATTTTCCATTTCTGTGGCTTTACTATGTGTCTGGCTCGTCAGTTCCTTCAGCTGTACTCAGAATTCTGAGTTGGAGTAATTGATCATTTTCCCTTTGTTCCGTCTGCCTGCCTGCCTGTCTGTCTGTCTGTCTGGTGACATCTTTTATCAACCCTTCTCTGTGGGGAGCCTGGGATCCCCTGACAGTCTCTTATAGCTCATCCCTGCTTTGATGACTGTCTGCAGCTTTGTCTTTGCTGTCACTGGGTGATCAGAGCAAGTGAAGGTGAAGCAGTGTGTCTGATTAATGCCGATGTTAACCTTGGCCTTCGGGGGAGCCGGACAGCCAGGCAGGCTTCGTTTCAAGGGAGAGTTGGGACCACCTTCACCTAGTAGCAAGTTGAGGTACTCGGTCTGGGAAGGTTATTCTTTAGATATAAAATAGTTATTCTTTTGATCGTTGCTACAATCAGAGTTGTGGCTGTTTTTGTTGGCGTGTTAGTGCTATTTAGACTCATTCATGAAACCAAAGGCCATGTCAGGAAGAAGCTCTGGTGTAAGTCGCCTCCCATTTATCAGATGCCCAGTGTCTCATGCAAATGTGCGTTTCAGGATCATGAACAGGTAAGGCTTATACGCTGTGTATCAGGTGTGACAAGCATAGGACACAGCCCAAAAATGCTTGTCCTGCTGTCAGCAGCCCAGGAGTATGTTTGTCAATCACTGAGGTCAGAGGTTATTTTTACTAGAAGGTACCCTAGGCATCACCTAGTCCAGGCCCTTGCAGGTGAGGACACTGGTGCATGGACAGGTGATTTCCTGAAGGTAACCCATGTACTTAAGGGCAGAATTAGAGCTAAAATCCTCACCTCCTGATCCTTCATAGTAACCATTATCTGACAGTGAAACAAGCCAATAAACACCAGTGGTTATCAGCACTCATGGCAATACTGAAGTTTATCTGTAATTCCTTACGATGTCTTCATTCCAATATTCTTTGATTTTAACCGCGTATCACTGTACTGTGGGTGGCTCAAATTCATTCATCTTTTTTCCCGACTTGGCTTAGTGAAATGCTCCTGAGTAAACACATTTCTGGAGACTGTGGTTTGGGTGAAGTGGCCTGGTGAGCTATGTTTTGGCAGCAACAGAATTGGCACAAGCAGACCAGGACAGCACCTATGCTGTGGTCAGCTCCATCGGGCCCAATGGGCGGGGTCGGTCCTGTGGTTGTGCAGCAGGTGCCTCTACTGACCTTGGCGTTCTGGCTGATCTGCTGTCTGCCTGTTTCATTATCGATCTCTCTGTCCCACGCCCGCCTGCCAGGGCCAGCCTGCCTCCAGCACTGTCGCCATCCCCCGCCCCATCCCCCATGGCCAGCCAAGACTTTGAAGTGGCAGTTTTCATTTTCTGAATTCTTCGCACTGTCAGATGCAGCAAAACAGGACCCTCACAGGAGGGAGCCGTGCAAATATTAGAGACTGGCCCGTGGAATTCTCATTGGAGAGTTGTCAGTATTCACAGTTTTCTCCATCAAAACAAAGACAGTAGTTTCGCCAATTGGGCTCTACATGTATTTGGCAACTATGCCCTGAGTGAATTACTCTCCGCTACCAGAGGACCAGAAGCCAGTGACATCTGTCACTGCCAGGCCATTTCCTTTCTTGCCCCTAATTGAAGTGTTTGCTGAGGTCCACTATAACTATGCGGTCTTGCCAGCTGAAATACCACATTAAATGGAATGGTAATTATTCGGTTTAATCCCATTTCAAATATTTACATTTTTTCGAAGACTTGAGGAAATGGCCTGCATCAAAAAGACGCGCTATTTCAGTTAAAATAAGAAAAGTGGGAGAGTGTCTAGTTTCATCACTGGCTGAGATTTTCCTTAATACAACCATCAAATTTAAGGTCCTCATGTAGACCATCCAATGAGACAAGTCAAGGTCAGCCAGGTGTAATCAGTATCAGTTCTTGCAACAGTTCTGAGGCTGCAGAATTAACGCAGCTGTCCCAAATCTAAAGCGGGATGTATGAAGAGTCTTAAGAGTGTAAGAACGAAAGATGATCAGAGAAAAACAATCTGGATTACTTATTTCGTTGGCTTTTTTGTCCTCATGCCTGGACTTCTAAAAGCAACTGAGATTATGAAAATTCAGTGTTGGAGACCTTTGTGATTTATCATAATAAGTTATAAAAGGCACACGGCCTTTTATAAAGATGCTTAAAATTACAGGTTTTTTTTTAAGGAGAAATTTTATGTTGTGAAAATATATAATGTTATAAAGTACCAGATATTACTGCCCAAAGAACAGCAGTAATGGACCCTTTTGTCTTTGGCAGTTTTTCCCCCAAACCACTCCTCCCCCATGTACATACATCTCAGTTCATTTTTTAAAGTATTTTAAAACCAAGGCATGCATTAGTATGGAGTTCAACGATTACTCAAGGCCTTTTATCTGCATGTGGTACAACTGATATTATCTGTGAAACTAAGTACTGTTTTATGAAGATGTGTTTGAACAGAAGTTCTACCCTGGAAGCCATAATTATTTTGAGAATGCCCTCCCTTTTTGTGGCCTGTTTTCTCTTTGATCTTTACTTTTGGTTCTTTCAAAATAAACTGTGGTGACGTTTAAAATCGTTCCAGAATGTTTCAGTGTACACTTGCTCTCAGCGCCCCAGCACGGTACCTGTTCTTTTAAATTGAGTGAGTGCTGGACCACGTGATCCTGCCCAACAGTCGCTAGTGCGCGCCTGTGCATTTGGCCCGGATCTCTGGGTTTCCTTTTGGACCAGCGTGGCCGTCATTTCTGTTTTCTTCCTTCTGTGGTTTACTCACATATTTTGCTGAGTTTATGATGAAAGGGAGAAAGGATGAGTCATCATTAGCATCAGTCTGCTGCCTCATAAATTTTCTTCTCTTTACCTCACTAATCCTCATCATCGCTAGTTATGCTCCAGAAAGTAAACTGGAATGCAGTACAGGCTGGCTTGGTAGAGAACAAATCGGTGTATAAATCAGAGGGGCTGCTGTCAAAGTGACTTGAGTGACCGTGTGAGGAACGGTCTCACCCTTGTGTTCAGCCTGCATGGTGAGGCCTAGGGCTGACTGGGATGGAGTTGGAGATTTGAGTAGCGTAATCTAATTTGAAGAGAGCTCAACAGCAATTAAGTGAACATTACTTGGAACATAAATTCATGGAGAAAATTGGATGTTGGTGTTAAAAAAATGGAGTGGCAGGTCTTGGGGGAGGGCCAGGGAGAACACTTGCATTCCTCCCAAGCTGTTCAAGATGGTAGTTCCATGAGAGCTGGGAAGCGCCTCTGGGCAGGTCACACACAGAACTGTAGGAACAGTTGGGAGGAAGGAGGGAACTGGCACCGAGTCCTTCTCTGCCTGGCAGTACCAGACTCCGAATTCACTTGACCTTCACCCACAACTCCACCCCATTTGGCCAGGGGGGAAGCGGTCCGAGAAGTTAAATGACTTGCTCCTGTGTGAGAGAGTGAGGATTTGACACAAGATTCTTTGAGGCCAAAGCCCCCCCATTCTTCCCACATTTTAATAAGAAAGGAAAGTAAATAATGGGACAAGAGGAAGGTTAAGAAATAAATTGGTGTCAGGAAACATTGTTTGTTCTCAGCTCCATCTGTATTGAGGGTGGCTGTCCTCAGAGGCCATTGTTAAGGAAGGCTGTCTCCAAATCCGTAAAGTTGCAACAATCTGTGCTTTTTTCAGCTGCCCCTGCCCAATGCTGTCATCTCTGCCACCGTGGCTCAAAGAGATCAATCCTTCCATGCCAGACACATTGCTGTCTCCCTGTGGGTTATAATATCCTGGCCTGACCTCTGTCGATGGGCTTACACAGTAAGGATGGATAAGAGAGAGCATTTGCCAGTGCTGACCAGGAAACCCTGTGTTTTGGCTAAGAAAAAATAAATTCAGTACCATGGATGTGAAGTTCAAAGAATTCTACCCTAGTTGCTAACACGTTGGGCATCCCCATTCCAGTCCACATCCCCCACCGTGGCTGTCCATACACTTTCCCCTTTCTAAGCTCCACTCTCTGCCTTCGCTTGATCCTGGGGCTGGTGGTTGCTGTGCTGGACAGCACACACCTCACCAGCTATCTGTCTTAGAGCACCCAAGCCTGCCTCCTCTGTCCCTCTTGGCTCAGATTTCTGTTTTCTGAAGATTAAAAGACATGTTCCTTGATTGTCCCCCCTCTAAGCTACCCCTGGACCTCACACTGACTCCCTGGGGGCTCTCGTTCTTACATTCCAGCAGCTTCCCCAGGCTCCATCCATCACACCTGCTGACACCACGCAATGGTACTAGCTACCTGCTGGTCTGCGAACCGTGAGGTCTTTGCTCACTGTTCACTCTCGGAACTCTGCCTGGGACACATTGATGAGTTTCCTTCTACTTTGCCCCTATTTTTCCTTTAGACTGGGCTTATATATGGGTCTTCCCTGAGGGTCTAATCTGTTCTGTTTTCCCTGTCTCTGGCTGATGTCTCTTCTCTGTGGATGCTACCTAGGTCTCTTGGGTCTGGTCCTGACTTTGCAATATCAACCTCACATTTTCATCTTCTTCTTGACTCTAATATCTCTCTGAAGAATGTATTTCTTGTCTCTTCGAGCACCTAAGATGGAATACGGCCACAAAACTTACTGTCTTTCTCTTGGCGACCCCTGTGTGTCTCAATGCTAGTGCCCTCCTCTCAAGGCTTCGCTTGACTTCTTCCCTCCCCCTGGCTCTTCGGAAGCCATGGCGAGGTCCCACCTGACTCCTGTGAGACCTCTCAGCAGTCTGCGTCTCTTCATGCTAACTGCCCCATTTACTTCAGCTACTTATTACTCTCGTCTCACGTGAGAATAGTGTCCCAGCAGGTCTTTCAAATCTCTCCGGAATATAGCTACCTGGTGAGTCATTCTCATACTCCGAACCTTACTGGTGTTTCCCCATTGCCCAGCAGAAGGCCCTGCGTCCTTGGCCCGGCACTTGAGGCTATCCACGGTCTGTGGTCTGTGGCCCTTGGCCTGTGGCTGACCTCGCTCATCTCTTCCCCTCCCTGCAGGACCTGCTGTCCCTAGCTGGGCCTGTGGGTAGCCACATCAAAAACCTACCTGTAGGAGCTAGAACTATGACACTCTTAGGGACGGGCTCTCTAGGTGACTCTTGTTAGACAAAATCCTGTAGTCTGTGTCTAGAAATAATTCTGTGATCGCTCACCTCCTTTCCTCTGCTCGGGCTGATTTCTGACCTGGAAATAACCTGTCCTTTGATTTTACAAGTCAAATCCTCCCCATAATCCAGATTTTGTCACTGAGCCTACGCTGATTCCCCCAGCTGCTGTGTCGCATGTATCACTCTGTATGTGCAGCTGTTCGAGTCCTTCTAGGCTGGACGTTTCTTACGGGCAGTGACGAGGTCTTAGCTACAAGGAACAAAAGTAAATACTGTGATGAGTGACACATGGTAGCTATGCAGTAAAAGTTGGAATGAATAAACGAATGGAAGAGAAATTTATATTCATTCTGACTTAACTTTGAATTGCTTCGGGGTAGGATTTGGGTCTGGTTCTTCATATCCAGAAGTAGCTGGATTGGTGCTTGATCGATACTTGATAGGTATTTTATTTTTCTACTTTTTCCAGCTTTATTGAGACATAATTGACAAGTAAGATATTTAAAGTGTACATCGTGGTGATTTGGTCAATGCGTACATTGTGAAGGACCCTCCCCTCGCCATCTGGCTGGTTACACATCTGTCATCTCACACATTTATATTCTTTTCTTTACTTTAACGCGTCCGTGCATTCTTAATTTCACAAAGGAAGTTAGGAAAAGAAGCTTGGCTTTTTAAGAAAAATGTGAAAGAGCTTTTCCTTGTCTTTAGCTCCTGACTCTGGGTGTGGGTGGGGTTCTAGAACTAGCAATTATTTCTACAATAGTGGTTGAATGGTTCTTTCCAGAGTCATCACGGCTCCATGCAGAGACACATAATTTGGATGCTTTCAGTAGGAAACAGAGTTGGGTGGCTTTTATTAACACTGCTTTGCACTAAGGGGTGCCTCCAGCCCTGGCTGAGTTGTACGGAGTTACCCTGCAGCTGGGCTATGCCAGGAGGTAACACTGTGCTTTTTGGGGGGTGGGGGGAATGGGGTGGATGAAGGCTGCCTGCCTGCCAGTCTTCTCTCACAACCTTTCACTGGAACACCTGATTAGGATCAGTTCATGGTCTTTGCCGGTGGTCTTGTTACCTGGTGTAAGCCTGAGGAGAAATGCAATTAATAAATGGCCCAAACGATACTCCTGATCCCGCATGCCTTTGTGATCCCTGCTGCCTCAAGGTTCATTGCTACTGGTGGTTTGCGTGGTGGTCTTGTCTTATTTTTTGTGTCTTGTTTTGTTGTCTCTCTTAAACTCAATGGACAAGAATGACCTTGGTCCAAGTGGCTTGATGGACAAGGCAACAGAGGCCTGCTTGTGCTCATTCTAATGGCATCACTCTGATGACCTGTCAGAGAGGAACAGTCCTAACTCTTGTCAAGTGGCAAGTTCTTACACGAAGCACCTACATTGTAAAGTTGCTTGCATTTGGCAATGAATATCTACAGGAGGGCAAGTGGGATCAGGAAAAGAAAGTCGGGAGATTGGAAGACAGACATTAACTTTTAGAAAATGCTACAAACTTACTGGAAGCCAGAGAATGTCTCTGGTGTATTTGAAGGATAATCCAGGTCCCCTCAAATGTACAAAACAAATAACAGACTGGCCTTTTTACGAAACGTGGGGCATTGTGTACCCACATACCCCAGAGGCATTTGGTTCTTTAGAAATGGGCAAAGTTTTCGCCATGATGAGCCGTCCGAGACCAGTCACGCACCCGCCACTGGACAGACCCGGAATCCCACAGTCTCACGGGTGGGGAATTTTTATGTTTCTGACCTACTGTCGAGACTTTTGAGCGGTGGCATATATCCATTTGATATGCTGACGTCTCTGCTTGTTTGAAATAATTAACTCTGTGTGCATTTTTGTCTCCTTCAGAAATGAACACACCCGAGCATGCTCGATGCCTGTGAGATGCCTGTGAGCTCCCTGATCGCCTGGTGACTTTGGAAAGGCACGACAACAAAGGAAGGTGCCAGAGTGGTGGCCTCTGAGAACAAGCTTCTCCCTCTTGGCCTTGCCTTTCCTGCTCCCAGTTCACGATGGAGACGATCTCCCAAGATTCTTTGCTGGAATGTCAGATCTGTTTCAATTATTACAGCCCCCGGCGCAGGCCCAAGTTGCTGGATTGCAAACACACCTGCTGCTCCGTGTGCCTTCAGCAGATGAGGACAAGCCAGAAGGATGTGAGGTGCCCGTGGTGCCGGGGCATCACCAAGCTGCCTGCAGGCTTCTCGGTGTCGCAGCTCCCTGACGACCCGGAGGTCCTTGCCATCATTGCCATCCCGCATGCCTCGGAGCACACCCCGGTCTTCATCAAACTTCCCAGCAATGGGTGCTACATGCTGCCCCTGCCCATCTCCAAGGAGCGAGCGCCACTGCCCGGAGACTCGGGCTGCCGCCTGCTGCCCGGGAACCAGCAGAAGTCTGTTACCGTGGTGACCGTCCCGGCAGAGCAGCAGCCTCTGCAGGGTGGGCCCCCCCAGGAGGAGGAGGCAGAGGCAGCGGCTGCAGCTGCAGCAGCTGCGGCGCCAGCAGTGGAGGAGGAGCCAGACAGGCGGGGCGGGGCAAAAAGCTCCACCTGGTCTGGGGTGTGCACTGTGATCTTGGTGGCCTGCGTCCTGGTCTTCCTTCTGGGCATCGTGCTCCACAACATGTCTTGCATTTCTAAGCGCTTCACTGTGATATCCTGCGGCTGAAGAGGGCAGCGGGGACGTCTCTCGCGGGTGCCGACCAGGGCTTGAGCAGGTGTTAGTGATTGGACCGAGGGGAGAAGATGGGGGCGATACTGATATTTTGGTGCCGAGGGCTAGCCTCCGGGCTGCCACTTGATTAACCCAAGACAAACAGAGGACAGAATGCCAGGTCTCAACGAGAGGCCAAGCAGACCGCTCTGAGCATCGATGGCAGCAGCTTTGAAGACGATTGCATGCATCCTCATAGTCACCTACTAAATGGACTGTAATTTATGATTTTCCAAAATCCCGTGGCAAGATAAACATATTCTACTTAGACGTGACTCTGTGCAAGTGCACACATGTGATCTTCTCCAAGTGTGGTAGATTAAAACGAAGACGCTCTGTACAGATGCTGGAGAGTGGAATTAGCCCCGAGAACCCACGGACAAGTTCAGCGGTGACCCCCAGCGCTAGTTTCTTTCCTTTTTTTTTTTTTTTTTTTTACAGTGAAACCCAGTCTTCATTCAGTTGCCAAGGCCTTTTATACCTTTTGAACGGCACCCCAATCACAATAAGTTCAACGGACCGTCATTTTTTGAAGGAAATGTTTGAAGAAGTGTTTCCAAAGTGTTGTGTTTTGTCACGCGCCTTCATTTTTCTTCCCGTGTAATGAGAGCCTGCTACGTAAGCTGCATATGTTAATCAAATTGAGGAAGCCCACCCGGGGAGCAGTAAACTGAGTAATGAGGAGACATGCCTCATCCCACAGAAAAACTATTTGCCAATTTTTCTCAAGCCATCTCACAAAACCAGAATTTTAAATGTAAATATTATGCATCTCTGTGTGTGTGTGTGTGTGTGTGTGTGTGTGATTTGATTTGCCTCAGGTTTTGGATGTCAGGAGAATCCCAGTAGGGAGACTTGGTGGGTGCCAGCGAGTCCAGGGTCTGAAACGGTGGGCAACTCTTGGGCACCAGGACCCACCAGTGAGGTGTTACGCACTTGTCACTTCCAACACTTGCTCCTCCTCCGTGTGGCAGTCGAGCCCTGCGTGCTGGGAGGCACAGACGGAGAGGGACAGAGCCTTGCCTTTTCCCCCAGTTTGGGGTATTGAAATGGGCATGAGCGGTGTCACCCGGGGACAGAGCGGGACTGCTGTTCCAGTAGGCAGTCCATGGTTATTTTTTGAAAGATATTATTGTCCCATGAGAGAATTCTAAACCATTCAGACTCCCAGTTTCCTCTTGTTGTAGAAGTAAGACTATCTCTTGTATTTTGACATATGTTTTTTATTGGGAAGAGTGGCAAGGTAAACCAACAACTCACATTCTCAATTTAAATGGGCCAGTTCCTCCCAGATTCTCAAATATGCTTCAATATGTAATGGTCTTTGGATGCTCACGAAGAAAGATTTGCTGGGATCAGGTGATAAATTGCTGTGCCTGGAAGTGTGTGCATGCAGAAATGGCTGTGAGCCTTACAGCTCTTTTCTAATTTCTTTCATGGAATTCCTGGAGCAAGTGCTACGTGACAAAGACTCCTCACGGATATGTATGCTTGTGTTGTATTGAATCCATGCAGCTGGGGGAGGGAGAGGTAAGCAGTAGCTAGTTCCAAACAGCAAGGCGAGAAATAACCCTGTGTGATGGAGACCATTTAATTTACTTACATGCCAACTATTACCTGCAAGCAGCACAAATATGCACATTAAACTGATGGAAATTGTGTGAGATAAAACGACAGTAGAATGACTAGAATCCAAAGCTAACGCTGTTCACTGGTGTGGGAATGCAATATAAAAATATGAACTCGGGTTTTTCAAATCTTTTAAATTTTTTTCTTCAGACCTTTAGGAAATGTATTTGAAAGCTCAAGCTAGAAATTAGGTTAAAATGCCATTTTACTATGTAAGCTATTGGACATTATACAACAAATCTAGGATTTATTTGGTATTAATAATTTAGGTATCATATTAGCTGAATGCTATCCTCTATTACGTAACGTAATATACTGTTGGGTTAGTGTCAATTTCTCAAACTCAACCAGGCTGCTGTAATACATGTCTGACCTAATTTCTCTTCCTCTTGGGGGAAAACAAAACCAAACACAGAAATGTTGCATTAAGAACACTACTTTTCAAATGGACTTTACCCTTGCAATTTTAAGCCATGCCATGTTCCAATTCACTTTGTAAATGATATCTGCATATGTTTATGTACAGTAAGAAATGACCGGCTGTGTAGTGTTTGTAGTATTTGATAAGACTTCTCTGTGTTAAGTAGGTTCCATACAGACACTAACATGTATGACAGTCCAGTGCCCTGTGTTTCTTAGTGTAAAAATACTGAGTAAAAACATTCACGTAACTTCTCCTTAAAAGTAATCCAATGCTAGAGCTACAGTTAAGCAGCGGAAAATTAATCAGCTCTACGATAGATTCTTGACTTTACAACCTAGAGTAACAATAACAACCAAATCAGAATTTTCTGTGCAAGTGTTACTGACATACGAAATAGTGTTTGAGTGAATTCTGCCTACAGTTACTTGTGCACCTGTTCGTTAGGGTGTGCACTCGTGTGTGTGTGTGTGTGTGTGTGTGTGTGTGTGTGTGTATGGTGTCTCAGTCTGCCTGATAGAATTTTTGTAGACTTGATGTTTTAATGGACTTGGCATCCCATTGCTCTGGCCTCTTCTGGCAGTCACTCACGACACTAACAACTCATCTACCCCATGTGACCAAAGTCCAGTGACACAATCGGCCAGAATTTACAGTTGCACATCGGTGAAAAAAATCACAATGGAAAGCACAGAAAGTAAGAGCTGAAAGCAACCTCTGGGGCCTTCGTTTTGAGGACAAATCCATGGAGGCCCACAGAGTTGCGGAGTCACGCAGCAGCTTGGAATTCTGCAGCAAAGGGAGAGGAGAACTTCGCTGCAGCTTCCTCTTCTTCCCAAGCCTGTTGACCTCTCTGGTGGGCTGTGGATGAACTTTTCCAAGGTGGATGAACACCCTTCATGGACTCAACTCTTGCTTTAAAGTTTTTCTTTTGTAGATTTATATATTCATTTTTTAGTTAGCATCTACCTCTCTGGGAAATCAAAGGAGGGTTGATTTAGGGGTGAATACAGACTTTTAAAGAAAACCATGTGATTTGAATTTTTTAATTGCAAACCATTATTCCGCGTCCCCCCAGCCTTTATAAAGGACAATGAGTGTTGTGTAAATAGTAAACTCTAAGAAGCATGAATTTTTTGTCTTTATTAATGATCTTGACATAAGCCAGAGAATGCTTACGATGTTTAGCAGAGCCAAGCAGGCTATCAAAAAGCATTGTCTGGGGAAAATTTCTGTACAGCGACCTGAGGCATAAGTTGTGATAAAAAGCAAATCTGGTATCAGTTCCAGTCATACTGTGTGATCAGAAAGTTCTCAAGCATTTTCTTTAAATAAATAGTTAAGTTGACTCTTCCGCACAACTGGAGAGTGGATCCCCTGAAGGTCGGACCAACGGGGGTGTAGCCCTTGGGACGGTCCAGGTTGGCACGGCTCAGTCGAACTTTCTGTGATGATGGAAATAATATGATGTAACCTATGTGATCCCATATCAGGCAGTTGAAATGAAGTTAGTTTGCCTGAGTAACAGGGTTTGTGTTTTATTATTTAACTTTAAGTTATTTAAATGTAGTCACTCATGGTCGGTGGCTAACACATTGGTCAGCATGGTTCTGCATTGGTGTCTAGCATCAAAGTGGCAGGAGTAACAGTAAGGCTAAGAAGACAGCTTGTGGTTAAATAGTAACATGCAGTTGGCTAAAAATAAAAAAAAAAACAAAACCTTTCTGGGCTTCTAAAGTGTGTGATCTCAAGTACCCCAGTAAAAATCCATTGATTGCCCTTTGGGGTTATCCCTTAGATACTTTGGGTCAAGGCAAGGTCGGAACGCTCAGTGAAGCGTGAAGAGTGCTATTGAAGCCCCTTTTCCGGGATGATTAGCTGCATGTGAATCTGTTGCCCCAAAACAGTAGTTAGACAGTAGCTGTAAACCATTTGACCTGCAAGTTATGCATGACCTGTAACTGTGAAAATGTGTTTAGGGTCTTGTGACCAAAAAGTAAATGTTACAGAAAAAAAAAAAAAAAGCCTGATGAAATCTCTCTCCACTTCCCACACCTTACCCGGACCTCACTGCTGCATTAGTAAGGTGTGGGGTGGGGAGCAAGCATGTTTTACACTGCTCGCGGACAGCGTTTGTTTGCCCTGGGATTCTGCCGGCACGTCCCGGTCTGTGGTGTGGCACATGTGGGCATCATTCTCCGTTTGCCAGACTCTAACACAGGTACTATTTTGTTTTTAGGCTTGCCAGGTTTTTAAATTTTCTTTATCACTGAAAGAATTGAAGATTTGCAGCCAAGCCCAGACACTTTTTTTTTTAAACATTAAAAACATTGCCCATGGAAGTTACTAGAATGGGTTTTTAAGTGGGTAAATGGAAGCAGAAAATTCAGTGTGAGATATATAGTCATAGAAAGGTCAGGCTCTTCCTGATAGTACAGCATTTGTTCCAGTCTAGATTTGGGTGTTAATGAGTTCCCATTGCCTGATTTGGAATCCCATGCTGTGTCAAAATTGGTTAGTCCGCTTTTCATTGTGTTTGAATGTGACATCTACCAAATGCATTTGCTCCCATTTCGCAGGATTGAGTTGATTTCCCCCATCCCCAGAACTCATCAATGGGCGTTGACTGTTCTTTTTAAGCTTGTTTTTAAAAATTACTAAAAATATTTTTTTTGTTTTGGCCAAAATGACAGTTTTTCTTTAGACTACAAGGAAGTTAGAGATCCAAAGTTACTGCTGTGAGAGGAGAGATCTGCAAAAGATTCGAATTTCTATCTCTCTAAAAAAAATGATGCTGTTAACCCATCAGCATTCTTTTTGCACACAAGGCAAGTCATCGGTCTGTTGCTCTAATGAAAAATAAGGGGATATTCAAGCCATTGATTTTTTTTCTGACGATTCCCATATAGGTGTAGATATATATATATATGTAGGAATATGATTTCGCAGTAATGAGTTAAAGCAAGTAAAGATGTCATTGGTCATGTTTTTCAATTTGTGGGTTGCATAATGTTGAATTTAGATGTTCATATATTAACAAATTCTATTGGCTGCATCCATTATGTCAAGCTGTCCACCTTTGTGAGTGTGTATATAACTAAACTCTTGAGACTTTTCAAATATATGAAGAGGTGGGTTCTGCATACATTTTCTTGGAACATTGTTGATGGTTGAAGAACTTAAGCAGGTGGGGTGTTTAATTTCTGTCTTCCAATAGCTTCCTGTTTGACCCTGCTCAAGTGGTCCTGGGTAGAGTACCATTTTTCCTGAAATCTTAGAATGTGGCTCTGGTGTTTCTGTACAGGTTTCCTTGCACAGTGGAGCCAATGATCTTGTTGGGTTTTGTTTGTTTGTTTTTCAGGATTGACTGCCTGGGGTACCCCACTATCTGTATCTCACTTATGGTATAGTGGTGCTTGAAACACTCATCTCGTTAGCTAGACTTTCTTATTCTAATCTATGGTTTTTGATACTATTCATATTATGAATCCTTTTAGGGACAATCTAATTATTTGTGGCAAAGTACTGAGGGGTCTTGAAGTCTATAACAGCATGAATTTTCCTTGTTTTTCTGGGGGTGCTTTCTATAGCTATACCTGTTTTAGAACACTGTGCTAAATTCATCATTCTGGCTGTAGGGCTAGTGGCCCATGTGGAAGTCTGCAGTCTCTGCAGTGTGAGTTACTGGGCTATTCTAACTAGAGTTTTCCAAAGGTACGCTCGGTTTTTAATTTGACAGTGGCTGTTTGAGAATCGGCAGTAGAAGGTTGGATGTGATTGATAGTGGTGAAGGAACTGGGCTGTAAGAGGAAGGAAATAAATGAGACAACTGCCCCTCCAAGGGACCAGGGTGATATTTATGTCATCTTTGTTCAAACAGTGGCAGGATGGATGAGCTGCTATCTTATACTTGCTTCGGACAATTCCTGTATGGCTTTTCCTGGCTGAGGTACAACCCAACTATTGAGTGGATCCTGTGTGGAAGAGGTAGAAGCATGGCCTTGGACCTATCGCAAAAGATTGATGGATCTGCCCAGAGAGTGAGAAAAGATTGGCATAAAAGGGAAGGAAATCTGTAGTGGGATTATAGCTCCGTAGCAAATTGGGTAGGAGCTGGAGGTCAGTCGTGGCAGAAACCAGCCGAAGCACGACAATCGGGAATAATGGCCAAGCACAATTTGTCACGTCAGTGTGGCCTGCCAGATTCAGTCCATGATGTTTCTGTTGAAGACGTATAGGGAATGTGCTGAGCCGATGAGAGGGTCCAAGGGGCCCCACGAGTGGCCTGCCACGTCGGGCAATTTCAGAGCCTGCTCCAGAGTTAGTTGCTGAGTCATGGACCAACTCTGCTCACATCCTCTTAGCTGTGGAATGCAATGCCTGTACCCAGGGACGTGTCCTGACTTGAATGGGTTAATACTGTGGGGAAGACGCATTCAAGAACATTTAGGTTTCTGTCCTGGTTGTTGTCATTTTTTCTGTTTTTCCTTCCACGGCTTGTTCCTGTTTGCCTCACTTGACAGCGGCAGGTGGGGAGGCCGTTATCAGCTCGGGGTGGTTTTGAACTCCAACATCAGCCGCGTAGCTGCCGCACAGCCGCTCTGGTGGGTTGCCAGGCCCTCTTCATAACCAATACTCCAGTCAGATGGCTAGATTAATGCTGCTCAGAGGCTGCTCACTCACGTCTGTGACAGGTTTCATTTACAATTATGTGGATTATTTATTTTAGGAGCTTTTCTTTGAAAGGGTTGAATCGCCCTACAGATCAATGAGCTGCTGGGCTGTGTAGAAAACACTGTCTAAATGTTGCCAAATACTGACTTCATGGGGGGGGGGCGGGTATCAAGCTGCTGTGTATAAATCTGAATGTCTTAAAAGCATTCTTGCTTGCTCTCTCTGTTGTAGATGGTGTCTTAGCAAGTCCTGAGTTTTTCTGATGAACTCAATTTTAATATATGGTATTTTTGTATGCCAAACTGGTGTCTTGTCCTTTGTATATGTGGTAATGTTGATTTTATGACTACTGTTAAAACACATTTGCTATGATTAAAATTCACAAAACGATTTCAAATGGACTCATGTGTTGGTTTTTCTTTTCCCCCACTCCACAGAGATTTAAAAACAAAATGGCTGAAATTTTCATCATTAGCCACTTTTAGGATTTTAATAGACTAAGCTTTATGCAACAAGGGGCCCCCAAACCAAGGATTTTGAGTGGAGGTGACCTTCAAGTGGCTCCTCGGAGGAGCCGAAGAACGCATTTGTAATGAGTAAACCTGCGTGTTTTTACAAGTTGGGTTTTCGTGGCTGGTGGCCGTGCCTTTATCTCCCACTGTTTAGAAATGACACTGTGCATGTCCAGCCCCAGGTGGACCATCTCGTAGTGGAGAGTGGAGAACAGCTTCAAGCATTTGTGGTGAGAGGTGCTGTGACCCGCCTCAGCTCTGCGTCTGGAGAGGTACCCTTCAATAAATGTCTCATCAGGGGGGCGGAGGGTGTTTCAGAGAGCTGTTCTTGATCAAAGCATCCTGTCTTTCAAAACTGGATTGTGTCAAGGAATTCAACTCAGTCTAGTAGGTGGTCTCATCCTAATTAAGGGGTTATTGATGATCTAATATGCATGGATGCTAGGGTGAGCATGGTCTGGCTCTCTGGGAATTTTTTTTTTTTAAGTGAGAGTTTACTGTGATTCAATACCCATTTCTTATACCAAAAATGAAGCTTTGTAATAGGGTGCCCAGATTTGGAAAGTGTGAAAAATTAGCATGTTTTAGAACTTCTGGTATAATTTCCCTGGTCCTGAGTAGTGTGGCAGGGTGGGAGTGGGCAGGGGGAGGGAGACTCATTGTTAGAGAGCTGCTTGCTCTTGCTGAATTTTTCTATCAGCTAGAGATGCCTTAGCTTCTCCACAACTTAGGTCTCCCATGCCAGGGCTGGGTTGGAGGCAACTTCTCTGTAGCCTTAGTGGGGACCAGGGCCAAGGAGAGGGGGTCATGAGAGAACCCTCCCTGTGCGTCTTGTCCATGGATAAGCCACTTGGGCAACTCCTTCAGATGACACTTTGGGTGGCAATGGTTTTCTGCCTCGGGCTCAGGCAGGAAGGAGAGGTGACCCTGTGCCAGTTCCAAGACCTTTGCCTTTAGGGCCCCTCCCTGCAAAGGGAGGCTGAGTGTGAGTAGCTGAGAGTCTGGGGCAGGGTGGGGGGGGCGTGGGAGGGTGCACAGGGAGGGAGTGGAGCCAGGTCCGGTGACCCCTGGGTGCCACCCTCACCGTCACTTTCTATATACATACCCGCCCCTCCAAATACTCAGCCAGATTTCCTGAAATGAAAGCCTGTCTGTCTGCCAATGCATTATTTTTCTTAGTGCTTTTGTTTTCAGTGAGAATTCGTGGAAGAGAGACCCATTTTCAGTGTGCACACAAATGGGGCACCCGGGCTGGGTAAATGGCACCTGCAGTGGGCGGGGGGTGGGGGGGTGGGAGGAGGTGATGCTAGAATTAGAAAAGCCTCTGCTTTTCTTTTTAGAGGTTTGAAACCTTTTGCACGATTTTACTGGACCCCCCCAAACGATACAGCTGTAATTGGAATCTGTCTCTCCCTTTCACATACCGAATTATTAACGTTTGCAAGTGAACAAGTGTATAGATTTACATGTGTGTGTACATGTGTGTACATGTATGATCATGGTCTGTTCAGATCATACATCCAGCCATGTAATATGAAAAATAGAGACATTTATTGAAGAAGATACCAAGACACAAAAAACATTGTACATAGGACAATGATGCTTCGGTCCCCTTCGAAGTAGGCACTTGACGCAGTTCTCCCAATCACCACTAGCTGCCCCGTCTTATTTTCCTGAATCTCATCAATGGTCTGAAATCTCTTCCCTTTCAAAGGTGATTTTAGTTCTGGGAAAAGCCAGAAGTCACAGGGCTCCAAATCTGGGCTGTAGAGGGGCTGAGTCACCTGGAGGATTTGATGTTTCACCAAAACACTGCACAAGATGTGAAGCATGAGCAGGTGCATTGTCGTGACGAAGCTGCCAATCACCAGTTGCCCATAGCTACGGCTTTCTGAATAATACCAATAGTTTCCATGGGAATGTTCAAGCTTCATGCAAAATTTGTTGCAGATCCGTTACTCTACTTGCTCTGTCATTTTGAGTGTGATGGCCACATAGTACACATGCTCACTCAACAGTGTCTACCACCCCCACTGACTGGTACAGTGAAGGCATCATTGTTCACGCATGCTCATTCCAGTCCACTCTCCTTGGCTGCCAGATTACATCGATGTCGCAGAAACCATTCTCATTATGTTAATAATAGTTGGATTTTTATGAGACAGACCTCATATGTATATACACACACACACGAATATTTCATGGACAGTTGGCATAGATATTTTTTAAGGTTGAAGAGTGAAGATCTTTAGAAAGAAATCAAAGTAGAGAAAAGTGCTCAGGTTTGGCTGCAAAGAAAGAATAATTTACATAGAATCATGAGGAAAATTGGGGAGGGGGAGCTACCCCTTCAATCACTTCATCCTTCACTCAGAGTTCCCACTGACTGCCGGGCTACAGAGACAAGCAAGCTGGGAGCATCCCCTGTTCTTGTGGGCCTCACAGTCTTGTAGGAGAGACAGGCCTTACTAACTAAATGATGTTACGCCCAATGCCGAGAGAGGTACCTGGTGTTTGGATGCATTCACAGGGCAGAGATGGGCTGACCTGGTGGATCCAGGGTGCAGAGGTGGTAGGAAAAGAAAGGCTTTCTGGAGGAAGTGGCTTCCAGGATTAGATCTGAAGGATAAATTGGGACCAGTGAGGACCATGTGAAGGAACACATTTGAGAAGGAACAATAAGAGACAGAGGAAGCCTTTTAGGAGAGAGAGACACCCTTTCTTGTTCGGCTCCCTGCCATTCCTGCATTGCCTTATGCTATGTTTCCCAGCAGCGGATGACACTTCAGTAGGACTCTCCAGTCCCCAAGAATATCTACAAAGGGGCATTTTACAAAGGCACAGTATGGGGGCTATTTCGCCAGAACATATTTTCATCAGACATCATTACATGTGAGACCCGCTCCACAATGGACATCTCAGCTCATTGTGCTTGCATAACACAGGGTTATTTTCCTCTGCCTACGCCACGTGCAGAGAAAAGGACAAGTGGAATCTTTTGTTCTAGTCCTTATGCTATTAGTTTCTGAATCGGGTGGACTTAGAGTCCGATATTGCTGACGTAGGGTACAGCTCAGCCTCTGTCTAAGGTAAAGCCTGGAGAAAAGCATTTTCCAAGCTATATTTTGAGATATTAGTAGGGGTGATATGAAAAATGTTTTGTGGTTACATAAACTCAGTTCAGATAGTGTTTTAAATGGCAGAACTTTTCAGAGCTTTAATACATGTCTTAGTTTTAGAGAAACAGAACCAATAGGGTGTGTGTGTGTGTATTCTCTCCCCCATATATGTATACGTGAGATATGCAGTGGATATCTACACAGTTTTATCATATATACACACATAGCATATATCTGTAGCTATGTACTTATGTATCTGTGTATTTGTTTTACGTCTCTATCTGTATGTCTATCTATCTATCATCGATGGAGAGATTTGTTTTAAGGAATTGGCTCATGTAATCATAGAGGCTGGTAAGCGCAAAACCTTCAACGTCGGCCAGCAGGCTGCAGGCCCAGGGAAGAGTTGACGTTGCAGCTTGAGTCAAAAGTCAGGCTACAGGCAGATTCCCCCTCCTCCCGCAGGTCAGTCTTCTCTCTTAGGACCTTCAGCGGATGGACTAGGCCCTGGCACATTATGGAGAACAATCTACTTTACTCAAAGTCTGGTGATTTCAATGTTAATCTCTCTAAAAAAATACCTTCACAGCCACATCTAGACTAGTGTTTGACCAAGTGTCTGGGTGTTGTGGCCTATCCCAGTTGACACCTAAAACTAATGACCACAACATGCTTGAAGGACTTTGCAAATCTCCGAAAGGGGAACACAGTACATATCCCTTTCTCCCAACTTATCTAAGAAGCCATTATTTGCAGAGCACCTATTAACATCTGGCAGGTGACACACTGGGGGATATTGACCTTGAGTAATGATTCACAATTTTTACTTACCCCAGATAATCAAAATCTGGCAAAAAAAAATACATTAGTGCATATAATGCATGTAATAAGATTAAACCATTAGCTCATATGTTTGCTTCTGTATTTTGAAACAGTGTGATGCAAATGTAAATTTAATACTTCCGTGAGGCTTACCTTATTGGTAGATTTTAAGTAATTTGCATGCTAAGATTCCATGCACTGCACATATTACTAGAGAAATGTTCTCACATTAGCAAATTATAGGGGAATATACGTATACATCTGCTTTACTAATAAGGATGTGGATGATTCACAGTTGAGCACAGTGCATACTTGCTGGTGTAGTTTTGGAAAATTATAGCCTAAAAAATCATAAATATTCATTAGTACATACTGTGGGGTTAAAAACAACCCACAACAAACTAAATTGATAATGACGAGAAAAACTAACAATAATTTGCTATTAAGAAGCAAGAAGAGCAGCAATTAAAAAACATCATCGCAAGCAACATTCTGTGGCAGATGATCAAAACTGTCTGACACTATTTGAGCTTGCTCGAGCAACGGAGTCTAACCCAGCCCGGTGCTCTCTCCTCCGTGAGACAAGACGTTATATAGACTCAGACAGTGTGAAAACAAAAAACCCGTAATCATGCAAGGCAGTACTGGTAATGAATCTGTATCCCTCCCCCAAATTATGGGAGTTCAGCTATTTGCATATGCACATGTGCAGTAGGAGTCTTGTGATGTGAGTAAAATACCGAATTGGAGCCATGCCTGAATTCCCTAAACTCTAAAACGCATTCATGTTAGTCTAAAAATACCACATTTAACAGAACATATATAGGCAACTAGTAATGAGTTAATCTCACTCAGGTGTTTAAAAAGAAGTTTTGGGTGGGGGTGGGGGTGGAATCCATGAGGAAGACCAGTTGGCCCCCCAGTGAGCGGTCCTTTGAGGACCGCTGTGGGAGGATTGGGCAAACAAAGGAATTTATGAATATGTGCAAAACACTGAAAAATAAATTATATTTCCATTCCATAGAACATCAATAGAAGTATAAATTTCAGGGGATGAAATCAATAGTTGTAACATTTACTTTCAAATAGACTCAATATATAGGCAATATATGGACAATCTGTGCTTCTATGAACTTCCATCCGTTGTTACGAATTTTAAACACAAGTCCCCACGGCACAGTTAAGTTCCCTAGTGACTTCCGTTTCCTCATCGTCACCATTGAGGACGAAGCACATCTCCTTCCTAGCTTCATGGGGGGCAATGAAGAAGTGGTCCTGATTTTATCCCGGGTGAACTGCCCCATCCTCCTACCATCGGGAAGGTAACACTCATTCCAAAATAAAATGTTTGTGCCTCCTGAAGTTTCCACCAGCCCTCCAAGCCTTTTCCAAGGAAGATATTTGGTGGTTTTTATTTTTACGGAGACTACTATCAATTTCAGAAGGACTTCAGCGCATTTAATTCTGGCAAATGGGTTTTGCTCTGAAGAAAAAGGGTAGACTGCACGTGTAAATTTGGAAGAGAAGTAGAATGAGTAGTGAATGTGCGGTTAAATGGGGGAAGACATCCTACAAGAGATTTCAAACGAGGCACCACTGGCAGACGAGATCCTGCTGATCCTGCCTGAGAGCTCTCCCTGCAAGGCTGGGACCTAGCCACACTTCCCACTCGCCGTTGCACCCCCCCCCCCCCCAATGGAGTGACTGACACTCTGAAAAGATTTGCTGAATGAGTGAGCATCTGAGCCGTCTTGTCTGCTGAGATAAGTCAGTAGCATCAGGCTTCGGAGGCTCTGACAGTTCTGGAATCCGCGGGTGGCTGGGGCTGTCTTCTTTTCCGATCTCATCACTTTCGGCCCTTAGATTCTTGCTATTGCTCTGGGGAATCGTTTGCTTTCTCCTTCCTGCCCATCAAACCCAGTTTAATGAGCTCTTCCTGTTCAGCTGTCTTCCTGCAACGAAGTCATTTCCTCTTCCTCAAAAGGTTCACGCTCCAGGCTCACAGGCTTGGCCACTTCGCCCGTTAATCAGAATTCATTGATGAGCCTGTACTCTTGGTTTGACCACCTGCCAATGTTGTGCTTTCCCAGAGTCCATTCATTTGAATACATGACCGCGCTCTATTCTGTTGTATTTAATTGTAATATGTGGTGCGTGTTTAGGAGGGAGGGGACAGGGCTTGGACTGGGGTGAGGCAAGTGAGGCACCTAGGAGGTGCGCACTGCCTGAAAGTCCTTACTCACCTCACCCCAGTCCCAGCTTTGGGAGGAGGGAAGCGGGTGAGTGTGAGCATGAGAGGGTGAGTGTGTGTGTGAGTATTAGCAAATATGTGTGAGTGAGTGTTACTCAGGACTGTGACTGGGTTGAAGGTAACATCTAGACATACGTCAATGGTTTTCCCAACAGTTGCTAAGACTGTCTTCTATACATAATAGGTGCTCAGTAATTACTGGCTACGCCCAAGTAGAAAATTACCCAAATTACAAGGCCATACTTCATCTTCCCAGTTGAAAGATCTAGAAAAGAATCATGTGACTTAGGCCAGTTTGAATATATATACTTACACAGGGGTAGATGTGAAATGTCTGCTTTAAATATACTTTACCTTAGTTGTGCAATGCATTTTAAATGTTAGGTAATTTTTCTGTCTTTGCCCCTTAAAAAAAAAAAACAGTTTTATCAGGTGACCTTTATAAGAATCTAAAATTAGCAGTTTCTTGATATTACAATGGGGACAATAATAACAGTACATGATTTATAGGGTGGTTGTGAGGGTAAAAACACAGTTAATGCAAATAAAGGACTTTGAACAGCCCCTGGTATGTTATGGGGTCTCAACCAAGGGTGGCTACATGTCTACATGTGTGTGCCTGTATGTGTATGTGTGTTTCTAACTCATGTGTCTAACCGAAGTAGAACCTTGTTATGGAAAGGACATGGCCCTCATAGTGGGAAAGACAGTTAGGGTGTGAAAATCTGGGCTACTTCCTCTTTCTGAGGGGTAATTGTTCGGGGTGCAGGCTTACCTTCTCTGGCTCCAGAGGATGTGGGAACAGGCAGTTGGAAGACAATGCTTCCAACATAACAATGACTAACTGTGCAAAAATGATTCCCTTTATTTCTAGAACTTTTTCATGGCTTTTGAGTCACTTTTCATCCCTCTTTTCATTTTTTTCTGAAGCAAAGAGCCTATTTCTTATTTCATTACAGTCTCCACTTTGCTCTTCAAGACTGAGCAGTTTTAGGTATGTTTAATTCAACTGGATTTATTTGAGAAGTTCAAGCACTAATTTATTTATTCCATTTATTTTTACAGCATGCCCATTACCCAGGGATTCTAGGCACATATAAATGACCTGCTAGGTAAACAAGAGCTGGTGATGGATGGGTAGTGAGCAGTCAGTCTAAAAACATTCGTCAAAAGGACTCTTGCCTTCCAGAATGGCTTCTCAAGCAGGCTGGTCTTCCAGTTTCCCTGGATCCTGATGTTTTCGGTTCACACTCCTTGCCTTTTTATTAGACATATACAAGACCAGTCCCTGAGCAAGGACAGAGCGGGTAGAGAGGAGTCCCGTGCAGGACGGGGGGGCCCAGAGGGGAGGGGTGCCCCCCCATCATCTGCAAAGGCCTGGGCTCTGTCCCCTGGAGGTCAATGTATTTTGTGATTCATGAAGGCTTTGGGGTCGATGATCCTGCGTGTCCTTGAAAGGTCGTTTCAACCTGTATTCAAGGAGGAAAAAAAAAGAAAAGATGCTAATGCCCAGTAACGGGAGGGAAGCAAACCAGAGAGGAGCCAAATCCATGATCTGCTGAAGGTTCCCACTCAGGAGAAAAACAATTACATCGAAAAGATCAAAGAGGAACCAGAATGCCACCACTGTTCCTCTTTTTAAGTTCAACCTCAACTGAGGAGGCCTGTTAGGACACCACACTGTCCCTGTCACTTGCTGTCGGCCTTTGAGCAGGTCACTTCGCCTCTCGCCTCTCCAGACCTCCATTTTCTTATCTGAAAATTAAGGAAGTTAGTTTCCAAGAAAGGTTTTCAAAGAGTGTCCCCTGGGAGCCCAGGGGCCGCCAGGGTTCGAGGAGGAGGGGAGATGTGGGGGAAGGGAGATGCGGGGGAGGCCACGTCAGTTAGTTGGTGTGGATTTTTCCTGCTAAAAGTTCTACTGGAAGAAATACACTTGAAAATCAGTCTTCCTGGTGAATTCTAAGATGCTTTCCAGTTCTCCTTGACTTTTCTGCAGCTGATTGCTTCCTGCCAATGCAGCTCTCATTTTGGTCTAATCTTGATGTTTTGGCAGCCTCTCCCACAGGGGCCAGGAAACAAATTGCCACCGTAACCTTCTTCAAGACTGTTTTCCTACCAGGTCCTTGCAGGGTTGTACCTGGAGGCCATTTGTCATCCTCTCAGTTCAATGGGGTGAAGTGGCTGATTTTAGAAAAGCAGCCACTCAATAGCATGGCTCTGAATGGGCCTTTCAGACCAAAGTGCTCTCTGCATGGGAATTATTATTACAGCAGGACTAATCCCTTTGTACAGAAATAAAATGCAGACCCGGCCCTGTAAGTACAGTGGCCGAATCAGCCAGATTTAACTCTGAAGGAGCAAGGAAAACGGAGGTCAGGGAGCCACAGATAAATAACTGAGCAAGAGGTGGAAAATGGAACTTTGCCGTTTGGAGGGTCCTTATGTTTGGGACACAGGCGGATAGAGACACTAGACAAAATGAGCAGAATGAATGGGCAGAGCCCAACTCAGCTCCCAGCTCCCACAGATGGCAGAGGGACCTAGAAGCTACTGAATGGGTCACCAAAGGCTTTTTGGTTTTCTTAGCGATCAAGACAGAGCCTCATGCGCTTTGCCTTCCCACCTAAAGCAGAGGTTTTACAGATTCACACCCGGCAGCTGGAAGGAAGAATCCTCCATCCTGTCTGCTGCCCCATAAATCCTCGTTATTAACTGTGCCCGAGCTGGGTGTGTGGATAAATGGGTTCGCCGCTTGCTTGGGAGGCAAACTAGAAGCAGTCCTGCATTCCCTCCTGTTTGCTGGGCCATTGGTCAATGACTGAGAATTCTACAGTTGGCTAAACTTTTCGGCTTTCTTGAAATTTTCCATTTCCGTGACCGATAGCCCATTGCTGAGCTGATTTCATTTCCTGGGGATGCATAGGCAGGGAAATTGTTTTGAGCTATGATGTCATGGGATTCTGGTGCAGGGTACAGCTGGACCAGAGTGAGACTTGGGTCTAAGCTCAGGCTTGCCGCTTGTTATCTGTGTCACTTGGGGAAGATGGCTTCAGCTGTCTGAACCTCATTTCTTCATCTGTGAAATGGGGATGATAGAACTTACTCTTCCTATCTAGCATACTCACTCTGGGTATCCAGCAAGACAGTGAAGCTTGGGGAAATCCTCCAGAAAGCTTTACGATGTGTATTAATGAAATGCTTCAGTGAACAGTGAATGCTCATTAATTACCTGTGTAATGAAGGACTATAAAGACTGTAAGGGATAATGAAGAAAAATGGCATTTGTTTATTTTTTCTCCCCTCCACTCTCTTGGTCACTGCCCTGGTTTAGATGCTCAGCAGGAGATTCCACTGGACTCTTGGGTAAACCTTCACCCCGCCCTCTGCTCTATCCCTACCGCCCACCTTTCTTCCTCTGCTCTAACACAAATGTGTTCTTTCAGAAACTGCCTGCCCCTCCCCTGATTAAACCCTTCTCTCCCACATCCACCTCATCAGTGAGACCAAAGGCCAGGCCCCTCAGCATCATGCACAGGTTCCTCATTCCTGCCCTCACCTGTCTCGGCAGCTTGTTTTGAGCTCCAGCAGGGTTAAAGGATTGTACATGTTCCCTGAATGCAGCTGTTCATATATGGTCCCAACCTGCCTGCCAGTCTGGTCTGACTGGGAGACTCCACCCAGTTTTCCAGTGTAGGTGTCTCTGTGCCAGGTGGCTTTTCCAACCCTACAGAGAGGGTTCATCAGCGCCTCCTCTGTGGGACCTGGTGTCTTTCCTACTTCTCTTCTTGTGCTTTGTACTCTCGCGGGACTAATGAGAACACATAGCCTTCTTCCGCACTCAGCCGTGATCTCTCCAGAGAGGGATCTTGCCCATGACCCTCTCTGTCCCAGGGCTCCACAGACAGCGGTCTCACCAGACTCCTCGGGCAGGGCTTGACTACTGAAAATGTGGTGCCCTCAAGGGCTAAGAAAAGGTATGTCGGGGTTTTAACATTGACGGCCCCATTCAACGGATTGGATTCCTCCTTTTATTTCATGTCCTCTCTCTGTTCTTTCCTCTTTTCCTTCTAAATATTTGTCACCTTTCCTACCGAAAGTTGTCTCCGCGATCCTGTCGTGTCGTGTCGTGTAGTGTGTTCCCTGCTCCCAAGCTTCAGTGTGAAGTGGGACGGGACCACCCTGCAGTCGTGTGCGGGCTGCGGCCGCGGTCTCTCTCACCACCTGTAGTCCCGGGTCCCTCATCAGTCCTCGGTTAGCAAGTAGTATGCATTTACTAAGAAGGACTTCTGATCGTAAGTTATTTATATTATTTAAATATATACCATGATATATACATAATATATGAACTGTTAGTGGTTATGTTTCAAGAAAATGAAATTCCTAAAGTTTTCTGAATAAATGGGTGCTACTGTGTTCATGTATATACATGTTATATATAACACTGGGTATTAACACACATGTGTATTATTATTCTTATCCTGGTGTGTCAGATAAGGATTCTCAGGCCCAGAAAGGTTCAGTAACATTCCTTGAGCCATACAAGAACTTGATGATGGTGCCAGGGTTCAAGTTCAGTCCTCTGAAAACCCAAAGATTTGTGTAAATCAGGATCTTTCCCCTTTAAGAGAATTAAAGCTCTGAATAGGTGGATTTGATGCCAAAAGCACTACCCTTTTTATATATGTTAACCACTAAATAGGGAACAAGAGGTGAAGGAGACATGGGAAAAGGAACAAAATAAAAAATGGGATGTTTGTGCCCTGGCTGGTGTGGCTCAGTGCACTGAGCATGGGCCTGTGACCCAAAGGGTCGCCAGTTTGATTCCCAGTCTAGGGCACATGCCTGGGTTGTGGGCTAGGTTCCCAGTATGGGGCGCACGATAGGCAACCAAACATTGATGTTTCCCTCCCTCTCTTCCTCCCTCCCTTCCCCTTAGATAAAATATTAAAAAAACAAAAACAAAACAAGGGGATATTTGCTATAACACAAATGGACCTTGACAGCATTATGCTTAGTGACACAGGCAGGTGTAGGAAGACAAATATTGTTTGATTCTACTTATACGAGGTACCTAGAAGAGACAAATGCAAAGAGACAGGAAGTAGGATAGGGGTTACCGGGGACTAGGAGGAGAGGGAGTTATTTGTTAACAGGTATGTAGTTTCTGTTGGGGATGATGCAAAAGATTCCGAAATGCGTAGTGAGGATGCAGTGCATAACACTGTGAATGTGCTTAATGCCATAAAATGGTTAAAATGGTAAATATTATGTGTATTTTCACACAGTAAAAAAAATAACTAAGCAGTAAATGGGGAGGATTGCTATAGCGGTTTTCTAATCGTGGACAACAGCTTCCTCCTGAGGCAGCTGGAGAGGCGTGAAGCGTGATCCCAGGCTCTGCCATTTGCTCTCAGCAAATAGAGTTTAATTAATCACAGCCGATCCCCCCATCAGCGGCTCTCAGCAGCGTGGTGGTGGCTCAGGACAATTCCTGTTGACACAGCGAAATTATGTGCAGGGAGAGTGGGGTGGAATAGCTGAAATTTCCTCTCCAACATCAAGGACTTATGCAAAGTCAATGCACTCTATCTAATATCAATTCAGCCGGGGTTCAATGGATTCTGCATACAGCCAAACTAGCGTCGTTTGAAATGCAAAGGCTCCCTCCCAGGACGGGAAAAGAGAGCTTTTCTCAAGCCGCCCACCTTCCCGACCTGGGCCAGAGCTGCAGAGGCCAGTCCAGTTCTGCTGGAAACCCACAACAGGTTTACGTTAGTTGTCAATATTAAAAAAAAACCTGGCTCTTCCTTACACCTATCTGGAGTTGTAACTTCTGTTGAAAACCAGAAGATCCAGGGACACAGGTCCCACCGTCCTACATGGCAGAGTCTTGTGCTGCCCATCTCAACTGGGCATGTGGGATGAACGTCGCCACCCCACCCAAGTCTCATCCGCTCACATTCTCTGCTTGGCCCCTACGGACCTTGCTGCTCCCATCTCTGGTGTTATCTTACCTCCCCTTGCCTCACCTCCTCTGGAGCCCTTTGCCGGGTCCCCAGGCCCTGCCTTGGCGGCTCTGCATTCCTGTAGCACACTTATTGTGTCTACCCCACTTCCGGCCCTTATTACTTACTGCCTTTTGTAAGGTGATACAGACATGACAAAATGTTCCAGATTACAAACACAATAGGTTGGTACTGAAACTTCAGGTGATGATTAGTGTCACGTGGAAAATAAGGCACCGTGAAGAGATTCCGCTGGACCGGGGTTTAGACCAGGTACCCAGAGCACTGCGTGTTGAATGTGATTGTGAATTGTAACATTTTTTTCAGGAGCTGTGGGAAGTGGGAATGGGCGGGATTCCTACAGATTCTACCCCCTGAGGACCTTACAGTGGAAGGAGGCGGAAGCTATGTGGACTATAATAAAGGGGAAATGTGATTTATTTTTTTAAATAGGAGTTAATATTTACTGTCAGCCACATGCCAGGCTCTGTGCTACATAAGCACTTTCCATGATTTAACTTTTCCAATCACTGGCTGCCTCATTTTTCAAAAAGACAAATAAACATTAACCGTGACTCAGAGAAGATAAGCGATTTGCTAGGAAGCAGCAGGGCTGGGGCTCAGACCAGTTCTCTGTCTCCTAAGTTGTGCTCTAGACCCTTGCATCCTGTTGACCTCTCTGCGTGTGGTAAATATTTCAACAGAGGTGTGACTGAAAGGCAGAGAGCCTACTTTTACTTGGGAGGAGGGAAATCAAGAAAGGCTTCTTGGAGGAAGGGGCATTCCACCTGGGCCTAGTTGAATTACTAGAATTCAAGGGGAGGATATTTCAAAGAGGTTCTAATAGAGGCACATGTGAAGTGAAAAGGACTCAGGACATGTAAAGAGAAGGCAAGAAATTTGGGTTTGGGAAGAATTGGTGGTTAGAAGGAATAAAAGTAAGTTGACTAAGAAAATTTGAGGTCAGATCACAGAAGGTCTTAAATGCTAGGCAAAGGAGTTTGAACTTTGTTGAAAAAAAGCAATGGTAGCTATTGAAACTTTAGAACCGAAAAGTAGGAGGAAAGCCTGTGTATTAAAAGCAATACACTGGCCAGCTGTGTGAAGAGGAGATTAGATTGGGGACCTATGGCCAGGGAGGTCAATGAGGAATCTGGAGAAGGGCCTGTGAGTGGAAGGAGGAAGCAGGAGGTGAGCACTCATTTAGGAGTAGAATGATTAATGCTTCTAAGGAATGTGGAAGGGGAGGGTCAGGGCACAGGGAAGGAAGAATAAAAGATAACCTGGTGAGGAGCCTAGATAATTCTTTATTTTCTTATGGTGTACACTTTGTTTCTGCTTCTGACACTTATCTTTGATCCCCAGACAAGAATCAAAAAGGGAATTGTACTGCAAACACTTTTTTCCTTTGTGATATTCAGTGAATGCAAATGGAACGAAGCTACTTAAATTGTGAGCTGTAAAGCTTCCAATCTCTTCACCCAATGAAAACCTCATTAGCCTGCCATTTGAAAAGTAGCACATTCAAATCTGGCTTGTATGGTTTGATCCCTTTGAAGTAATAGTTTTTCTGGAGTGTGGCAGGAAGCCTGAAATTTCAATTAGATAAGCCAGGGGTTTACCTGTTGGAGGAGGCAAGGTATTATCTTCCTGTTGCTAGGTGATAGGTCTCTAAAGCAATAGTTCAGTCTTAAAGGATCAGAGCTCTTTTTAAATTCTTTTTCTTTTGAAAGCAAACATCAATTTAAAACTAACCCCAAATGCCCTGCTCTGGTTTTATAAGGAGTAAAACAACCTGCCTGTCATGAATCCAGCAAGCCTTCTGCTCCCCAAACTAGGGAGCCCTGATGTGCACGGTGACCAGCCCTTACTGCATCTGAAGGCGACGGGTCAGAATAGCGACCACCGAGGTGCCTGCTAGGAGCCACGCTTTGTATGCTTCGCTGAATCACAATTTCATGATGTGCGTACTGTTTTTCTTCCCTTTAATGGACGTCGTAAAGTGAATTTTGTGTCAGCTTGGCTAGGCTCCGGTGCCCAGGCGTCTGGTCAAACGCGAGTGCGGATGTTGCTGTGAAGGTATCTGTTAGATGTGATTGACATTTACATTGGGACACTCTGAGTAAGGCAGCTTACGCTCCATCCTGTGGGTGAGCCTCATCCAATCAGTTGAAGTCTTAAGAGCAAAGACTGAGCCCTCCCCGCCCCCGACACCCTCCAGAAGAAGCTATTATCCTGAAGAGCACAACATAAAAACCCTGCTGCATTTCCAGGCTGCTGCCCTGTGGGGCTCTGACTCAAGCCAGCAACATCAATTTTTATCAGAACTTCTGCCTGCCAGCCAGGCCGACAGCTTTCAGACTTGCCAGCAGTCCCAGCGGCATGGACCGATTTCTTAAAGTGAGTCTCTCTCACACACGCACCAGGGGTGGGGAAAGTAGGTTTACAGTTGTGAGTATGCAAAACAGAGTTTCTTCTTCTTATTTACTAATTATCGTATTATTTATTTGTATGACAACTGTAAACCAACCTCTGCCTACCCCGTGTACGTGTGTATATGTAACATCTGTATCTATTTCCATGCCCATGTTTCTACCGATTGGTTCTGTTTCTCTGGACACACGGAGATTCACCTAGGCCAGCTCGGTCAGGGTCACACAGGTGGGGAGTAAGAAGTGACCTGGAAGCAGGGTCTGAGAGAAGTCTGCTCTCCCGACACTAGACATACTACCTTCAGCAAAGGAGAGTGAATACTCACGGGGAACGTATTCAGACTCCATCCACAAAGCCCAGACAAAACCAATGTTTAATACATTTGATCAGATTTTAAATAAGGAGATGTGGATGATGGAAGGGACCCTCTGGCTTTTTCCTACAAACGCCACTTTCTCTCATCCGGAGCAGACGGCCCCCTGCTGAGTCTGCTCACCAGGCGGTGTGTCTTCTCTCTTTTCAGCCTCCTTTCTGACCCGCTCTGTGAACTCCAAGTCTCCTATCGCTGCCAGTGGTTCTGACAGTAATTCAGTCACAGTTTTGGATTAAGGAAGAGGAAGGTAGTTTGCATCTGAGTCCTGGGAGAGATGTGTTCACAGCCATTATCACAAACAATTCTCTTAAAGATGAGGAGGTTTGGTCCTCGGGGAGATTTAGGGTACGCATGAAATTTATGAGACCACTTTAAGATGGGAAAGCATGGCCTCCAGGGTGGAAGTTACTACACTCCCGGCGATGGAGCAAGCGTGCGCCTCCAGACCCCAGAACTCACGAAGGGTGGGGGTGCAGCCAGGCGCAGTCTTCCCTGGGCCGCACTCACTGGGGGCCGTCAGAATAGGAGGCCCAGGACCAAAGTGGGGACTATTTATAAAATAGCACTTTCTGAGAGACACTCACCTAAAAACCTGTACCCCAGCAATGGCACCTTGGGGTAGATTGTTTACAAAAATGGCCACAATGATTTCCTTCGCTGCCTCTCCGTAGTGCCTTCCCGTGCCAACGCGGGGCATAGCGCGGGAGCTGCCCTGAATGGCGCATAAGCTCAGACTTGGTGAGCAGGGGGACTGGCTCTCTGAGTTTTGGAATCCCTGAGACCACCATGTGAAGAAGTCCAGGCTGGCCACTGTTCAGGGTCACACAGGTGAAAAGTAATAAATGACGGAAGCAGGATCCGAGAGAAATAAATCTTAGAGGAGAGGCCCACGGAGAACACGTGAGCCATCCCAGCTGGAGGGCTCTGGACCAACCAGTCTGCCAACCACCCCTCACTCGAGGGAGGCCTCCCGCCCCTCTCCCACCCTACAGTTGGCACTGGAGCAAACTCCCGGCTGATGACAGAATTGTGAGGTAAATAAAGCAGTGGCTATTTGAAGTCCTTCATTTCAGGGAAGTTTATTATGCAGCATCAATGAACTGATAGAGCCCTTCAATAAATCATTCCAACAAGATTTTAAATGTGTCTAACAACGTAAATAGACACAACATTCCCATAAGCTATTAACCTTATGAATGAACCTGGATTCATTACTTTTCTATACTTCATATGATTTACGATTTATACTTCAACAATCCAGTTGTTTCAGTATACCAGTATCAAAGCATATTAACTTTCTCTGAAGTCTAACTGAGACTATTTCATAGTGAATTGTAGTGGTTTTTTTTTTTAAGTATCTTGATGTCAGTGTAATAAAAAGGCCGGACTGATGTCAATATAATAATGTGTAGAATTTGCATAATATTTCACATTTCCCCAAATGTCCAACTGTTGTTCGTTAGACCATTTCAGCAGTATTTGGATACGTGGAAAGTACATTTTCCTATGTGCGAAGCTAAAAGTACCACGTGAGAGGTAAACAAGCAGTCATTGAGATCAATAAGAATAGCTCTTTGGGGTCATAAATTCAGGCAGAAGCCCAAATAATGCTCCAAATAGCAGGCACAGGCAGGGGTATTGATGAGAAGGGGGAGGGGAACAGTCCCATCCATGGAAGGGAGGCGTTGCTATTGTTGCAGAAAACATAACACAGTGATATTAACCCTAAAGAAGGCTTTTAATCCTCAGTCCAGGAGCCAAAATAACTGCTTTCTTGTTCCCTTTGCAAGCAGTTCTTTGGAAAACAAGGTTCTTTTGCCCTGTGTTTGCCATTCCAAGGTGTGAGGCGTAAGCCATGAGGCAGTTTGTCCAACGCGGCGACTCTGGCTCCATTTGGAAGCCGCTCCGTTTGTATTGTTGTTTCCACGTGCCACCAGAATGTAGACTCTGTAAGAGGAGCTCTGCGGCCTGTTTGGTAAATTGTTTACCCACAGCACCTAGAACCTGAACTGTGGTAAGTGCTCGGGAAATATTTTTTGAGTGAATGAATGAATGAACGATGAACCCAAAAGACGTGGTTAAGTGTGTAGCTTCCTTTCGGGTATTGTCAAACACTTCTTTGTATTCTCTATTCTCTATCAAACAGATTACTGCCTTCATTCTACTTATCTTTCTAGCATGGCTACCAATGTTAAAAAATATTCTGCCCTGGCTGGTGTGACTCAGCAGATTGAGCACTGGCCTGCGAACCAAAGGGCTGCTGGTTCAAATCCCAGTCAGGCCCCCAGTGGGGGGATCGTGCGAGGCAACCATACATGGAGGTTTCTCTCCCTCTCTTTCTCTCTCCCTTCCCCTCTCTCTAAAAGTAAATAAATAAATATTCTTTTAAAAATATTCTACTAACTCCTTTTAAGAATGAATATGTTAATTTTCCTTAAGGTCTGCAAATCACCCACCACTTCAGAGTTCTAGATCGCCACTGTTTCTATTATTGCTATTTATACTCCTTTTAATCTAACAAGGAAGAGAACCCTCTAACACCTGTAAGAACTGACCAGGCCATTTGTTAGGCAATCTGAGGACACCAGCCGAGACGGCGAGCAGTCGTCTTCCTTCGAATGAATGCCAATCACGTTCTCGACCGCGGGCTGTTATATTAGGGAAAAGTATTGAGAAAACCTGGAAGAGTCTGGGCTGTGGTTTGATCAGAAATTATTTTTTCAAAGGCTGTTGAATTCCAGCTCTAATGACTGCACTGAAAAACTGAATTCTTAGCCCTGCCTGCACATTTGAATCACTCAGGGCATGCAAATATATATATATATATATATATTTTCTATATGATATATGGGTATGGGTATATGGGGACTCTCTGGACTGTGCTCAGTTTTTCTGAAAGCCTAAAACTGCTCTAAAAAAGTCAATTAAGAGCAAGACAGACAGAAAGACAGAAGGTGCCAACACCCCCCCCCCTACAAATGCAGATGCACAAACACTGACGTACTTGATGTCCGATCCCCTGACCCAATGAATCAGAAATTTCTGAGGCCGAGGCCTGCACAGCTGAGTGTTTAAAAGCTCCCTAGAGGCTCTAACGTGCTACCGGTGTGGGGAAGGGCCGCCCCACAGGTGCTGCCGCTTTCCCAGCCAGAGGGAGTAGCACTGTGATGGCGAATGGGTAAAGAAGCTTGGTTTTGCTTTAAGATGTCTGTTAGATGTGGAGTGGAAATGATGTATAGAGGTGTTGCAGGCCCAGAATTGAGCTCATGTCTGGAAATAGGGAAGCACTATTAAGCAATGCATTCATCACTATTGTGCTCAGACACCAATTGTCTAAGAAAGCACTGTTGGAATCAGAGATCTTCTTATTTTATGAGAGCCTCGCTGCCTGTCTGTGCAAGATAATGGGCTTGAATTTAGCAACCATGAGCACAATGGGTTCAAGGAGACAGCCTCCTCCCCCCGTATGTTTACGGTGAGATAGGCTGGGGTTGGCTCAGGGTTCTAATTACAGTAATAACCGAGCATCTTTCACAATAAGCTGCAGGCAGAATCCTAATTAATGAGCTCAATTCATCTGAAGCAAGGAGTCCACCTCCTGCGCAAGAGGAGCACGTATCCATCAAGCCTGAGCGAGACATGGGGCCTGCAGAATGGGTTCTGTGAATGCCACTTGATGCCTTTGATCACAGGCGTTCGGAGTGCTTTGTAAACATTGACTCTCCCTGTACTCTTGGGAAAGTTACTGGGTAACACGCTGACTGTTGGGTGTGAGCAAGCAAGCCTTTGCCTCGGTTCACCCCAGGAGAGCGTCCTTGTCAGCAGCTGGTAGGAGCCCTGGGATCCTGCAGGCTCTCCTCACAGCCCAGGCTGGAGGCGGGCCAACGAGGGAACAAGCCAGGGTTGGTAGACGAGAGAACACGTAGAAAGTGGTGTTTCTGGTCCAAGTTCTGACTCACACTGGGGCCCGAGGCAAATCTCAGATTGCAGCACCTCCATTGAGAAATAAGGATGATGCCTGTTCCCAGCTTCAAAAAAAAGTGTTCAAGATGTTTGCTCCCTTTCTTTTAGGGGCTCTGCTTGCTCCTCGCAGCCCTGGACCGTGGTCCACCAGCTCGTCTCTGCAATACAGTGTCACAGGAAAGAGTACATGAGTTAGCTAGGCCCAAGTTCAAATTCTAGCTGTGCGCCCTTAGGCTAATTACTCACCCTCCCTAGGCTGCAGTCTCCCCATGCCCCAAATGCCCTGAAGTAGCAGGGCTGTTGTGAAAATTAAGTTAAAGTGGGATGAGGATCCTCCTGGGCTTGGGCCTGTACTTTTACACACTATGTGGCCTGCGGCAGGCAGGGGCAGGAACACAGTTCTCACTAAATGTGACTATTACTACTGTCACGATTGCCCCTACCCGTTGGTGCAAGACTGGCGTAGGTAGACCAGTCAGGAGACCATTATGAAATGCAGCCAAGATGGCATGGAGGCCTTGTTGGGAGAGAGCCATTAAGATACAAGGCATTGGCCCTGGCCTGGTGGCTCAGTTGGTTGAAGCATCGTCCCATACATCAAAAGGTCAGGGCACACGCCTAAGTTTTGGATCCCTTCCCTGGCCGGGGCACGTACGGGAGGCAACCCTTCGATGTTTCTCTCTCACATCAATGCTTCCTCTTCTCTCCCCACTTTCCTCCCTCTAAAATCAATAAGGTAAGGATTAAACGAACAAACCAAAAAAGACAATGTATTTCTTGGTTAGCGGCCACTTAAATCTGTGGCACAGGTTCGGGAGGCCCCCCTTTTGGCTCCTGTTTCTGTCCCATCCAGGGGTACCCCATTGCTTTCATCTTCTAAGGCTGCTGCTACAAAGTGCCACCAACTGGGATGCTCAATGGAAATGTATCTTCTCACAGCTCTGGAGCCTGAACGTCCTTTGAAAATCGGGTTAGGCCTCTAGCAGGCTTTGGAGCGGGAGACAGGGGCTCCCTCCACCAGCCCTTCCTGGCCAACTCCAGCTGACTGCCTGCCCGTCACTTATCAGGGCCTTATCATCGAACGACACGTGTTGTTCCTGGGGCTTCTGGGAGTAACTTATCACATTCGCCAATATTAGATTTTTACAAGAAATACAATTCAGATGATTCAAATGCAGACTTTATAGAGCACACTCAATACCAGGTTACTACATCATCGCAAAACATTTATAACCGGGGAGTGTCAGTCATCTGAATACTCGTATGCCTTTTCCTAATAACACCGCTGTTAAAACGTTTTCCGTGACACACTGGGAAGCTGATCAATGGCCTCTCTGTGAGCAGAGTATCAGACAGTTTCTTCCCAGGGCCACTTGCCTGCCTGAGGATTTTCCGGATTCCCTGGACAGGTAAATCAACACGACGGTAGCCCATGGGCAATGGGCACGAGAGAGAGGGAGAAGTAAAAGACGATGGGAACTTCTGGCTTGGGTATTTAATGGTAATTCTGCCAATTAACAAAGGTCATATTGGAGGAGGAGCTGGTATGTATGTGCCTGTGGTAGGGGCCAAAATGAGTTCAAATGTGAAAGGTTATAGGTACTTTCACAGTAAACCTTTTTCCCCACAAGCAAATTTGCCTCAGGCCTTTTCCCTGCATAATGAATTGGCTGCAGAAGATAAAAGAACAGAAAATAAAAGAGGGCCATTATAAAGAACATAATGAAATATATTGCAATAATGAAAATGCATCAACTTAGCAGTCTTTCATTCATAGTATTATACTTTTTATCTTTGCTTGTTCATTTATCTCCTTGTTTGGCAGCTCATTTTCCCCCCTTTTTTTGCTAAAATTTCTTACTTCGTTAAGAGAGGTATCAATTTCCAACTAAATAATTGATAATGTTCTTGAAGATTTGTGGGTTTGTAGCCAGCTCTTTTATATTCGCCACAGCTTGGGGAACGTTTGGTTTTGACGCTTGGGAGGGATCGCCGAGCTCCCCGAGGGATGTGCTGTGTTTTGCCGTGTACAGTGCTCGCTTTTTGCCCACATTTCCGAGGGAAAAATAATGACACGTATTATACATGCGTATAATGATTACATGCCATGGGTATAATGATCCCGTGTATAATGTGCACAAAAACGGGGGTGCGCAGTATCCCCGGAAGTGCACTGAATCCGGGTAGTGTGCAATCTGGCTTCCTGTGTAGTTACCACCCACTATTTTAGGGACACCGGTCTACTCCTCACTGAACAGACCAGCACGAGGACTAAGGTTTGCATCATGTAAAAGGGGAGTACTGCACGACCTTTGTCAACGGAGAAATGAAACCAAACTGACAAGACTACATTACGTCTGCCAAATGTGAGCCAGCTGGCAACCAGGAATTTTAACTTTTGCGGCAAAATTGCCTTACGGCCCATTAGTGATACAGGCAAAATGCGGCAAGGGTGTTGTTTATGGCTAACCCTGCGGCCTCGGGAGTTTGACCGTGTTTGGTTTGAGACGTTAGTGGGACACCCCCGCGGACGTGTCCACAGGGCCGGTGGCCATGGGTGGAAGGTTCTGGGGTGAGAGCGCTGCTGCAGATGTTGATTTCGGCAGCGTCAGCATGTGATGGTGACTGAGGCCAGCACTGGGGTGCAACCACTCAGAGAGTGAGGAGAGAGAAGCCAGGCTAGATCTGGGGGGGCCCCTGGCACCTACAGGCTCAGGAAGAGTGGCCATGAAGGAGCCTGAAGGGAGAGGGGGAGGTGAGACTAGAGGTAGCCGACAAACGGAGTCTGGTGTGAAAAAGAGAGACAGAACCAATTTAAAGGAGGAGGAGGACGTCCGCGGGATGAACTGCTGCTGCTCGGGGGTCCCTCCAGGTAAGGGCTAAAAAGCGTGCATTGAATTTTAGGGGAAGGGAGCCTTGGACTCTCTATACTTAGCACTGTAGAGGTTAATTCTTACTTCCCTGTGGGTAGGAACCATCTGATCTACGGGTTAGATTATATGGTCTGTGAGAGCAGGCTGTTTATCTCTTAATACCTTTCCTGCATTCTCTGCTGTACCTAGTGAAGCCAAGGCAGTGAGCCTGGATGTGGACAAAGTCTGCCTGGGAAACTTGAGACAGGTTGGTTTACTCTGAACAGGCAAGTAAGAGACCAAAAGTTGAGTCTGGAAAGGACTATTGAGTCCCAAGTCAGCCCAGACAGGTGATGAAACGTGCTTAAGAGCATACAATTATTTAGTGGCAGAGGTGGGACCTGAACTTGGAACTCCTGGCTTTTGAACCAATGCTTTTCTCCTTATACCACTGTGTGAATGTTTTGCTGGGGATAGCAGCAATTTCAGGCTGGATGTGCTTCCACTTGAAGTGGAAATTCATAACTCTTATTGCTCCTTAGGTCCTATGCTCTTTAGTCCCATGAGCCTCTCCACCTCTGGCTTATTGTCATATACATCTTCAGAGAATCAGAAGCATGGTCTCGAAAGCTATCCTAGAGTTCCTCCAGGTCCTTGATACCTCCATCACTGAGAAGCTCATTGTCTCAAAGAAGCAGATTAACCTCTGTGGCCACCTTATTGATAGTGTTACTTAGCTCCCAACTAGGCTTATGAGAGAAAGTCTAGTAAGACCTATTTTAGGAATGTGGTGGGCAGTAATAATCAGATTAATTGATAATTAGATGGTCAGAATGGGTTTCAATGATTTGCATTGTGATGATGGCTTGTTACCAGTATTACCAGATTAAGTTCTTCACTATTGGAGGCCAAGTGGCTTCTCAAGGAACAAATAGCTCATGCCTAACCACCTAGCCTTGGAGACACTGCATGTTAAGAACTTTAATGCTGTCCATGCAAACATGGACTACCACACGGGTCCCTGTGTTCATTCAATGATTTTTAATGTTCAGTGGTGACAGAGTCTTTGCTGGGGTTATGGATACAACAAAAGATGCAAAATCAAGTAAAAATCTCTGGAAGTATTTAATGCTAAGTCAATGTTTGACCGAGTTCCTTTGAACAAGTGATAATTTTCCTTATTTTCATATGGCCTCCTTTTCCATGATAGCTCATGTTTTACATTTTCCAACATCTTTAGTCTCTGATTTTTTCCTCTACTTTAAAACAGATCTACATCTGAATTATTATTATTCCTTTTCTAAAGTTGCTTTATAAATTGTATAGTTAAGAAAAAATTTTCAGTCCCCCCGTGGAAAAAAATTCCCAATGTTGCTATTCCCCGGGAGATAGATAGTCTGCTATAAAATAACAAATTCAGCATTCTTTATTAGTGAAATGAGATATATCACAGTTAATAATGTGTCATCTTTCTTTAAATGCTTTGTTTCCAATCCCCTCTCCTCCACTCAGTTATCATAAAACCTTCGTTTTCCTGCAGAAAATTGTCAAAATTCTGCTGCTGTTGACACTGCCTCTCAAATTATTGCACACAGGCCACATGTTCTAATCCCATTACCCATAAACTTGTTACTGCAAATTATAGGTGGGCCGTAATTCATTCCTAGAAATTGTTGTCATAAAGTGACTATCATAAAGCAAGCTATATTTTCCTATGGGAACCATATTATAATTGGGGGGTTGCATTTCTGATCAAGAATGCAATAGAAAATAAATAATGGATATGTAAAACGTGTGCCGTAAAAGCAAATATACCAACTATTAACCTTTTCAATTAATTCAAATAGTAGTGCCTATAAATTGGTCATAAATGCACTGTGCATATTATACACAGGTTTCCAATGGGCTATAAAGTGCAAAAATGGCACATCTAAAATTGTAAGTATCTAAATCAGAGATGTGACCTAAAATAGAAGCAGAAATTCATTTTTAATCATCAGCTAACAATATTTCTGTGTGTTTTATTAAGCATTGAAAAGAAGTTTTCCTGGGAGGATATTCATACTATTAAACCTCTAAGATCATTTCCGAGGGTGAATCCCAGGGTGTGTGGACAGGGCTATGAGCAGCGGGGCTTGGTGCAAAGATTGCAATATGGGATTCAGGCTGCTTGAATCAAACCCAGTTGCTTCCTATGAGCTACTTAATGTACAAGGTGCGGGTTTGGTCCCAGCTGTGGTCTTGGGGCCTCAGCTGCCTTAGCTATTGAATGAGATGTTGGAGTAATGACCTCCAGCTCTACAGCATCATGACACAATAACCTAAGAGGGCATCTTGAGGATTTGGGTAGCCCGGTTTCTTGACAAGCTATCTAAAGATGTTTAGATTAATATATTTTCTATCCTCCTAGATAGATTCATCTTTAGCAAAGCAGAGGGATTCAAGGTCATTCCATCCAGTGAAAATATTTCAATCGTCTTTCAGTGTGGGGATGGATATAGGATGAGGTTGAAAAGTAGAGATGGTATCTTCCTGAAAAGTTTGCTTAAGGTGACAAGAAAGCACAATCACCTCTCTTTTACCTTTTGAATCTTCTGGATTCAGAGCTGCACATTCAACTGATTGAGATCAAATCATATAAGTGGAAAACAATAAGCCTGCTATGGACTGAATGTTTCCGTTTCCCCAAAATTCATATGTGAAGCTCTAATGCCCACTGTGGTGGTACCGGGAGGTGGGGCCTTTGGGAGGTGACGAGGTCATGAGGGTGGAGCCCCCATGAATGGGATTAGTGCTCAGAGGAGAAGAAAGTGGAGAGAGATGATTGTGTTCTGCTGTCTGCCACGTGAGGACATAGCAAGAGGATGGCCATTTGCAAACCAGAAAGAGGCCCTACATAAGACATAGGATCTGCCAGGACCTTGATCTTGGACACCCCTGAGCTGCCTAAACTGTGAGAAGTAAATTTCTGTTGGTTAAGCCACTGAGTCTATAGTATTCTGTTATAGCAGCCTAAGTGGCTAAGGCAAAGCCCTGTGAATTATTTTACTAGATACACAGTTGAACATTGTCAAATCAATTTCACTTCCTTAGAAACCTGCACAAATTAAAGGACCCTTTCTATTTCTGGCAGCAGTTGGACTTGATACCATACTGACTCTGCCTCCGAAACTATTTGAAACTTATTTTCAAATGCATCAGTGAGCTAGCAAGAAGGTAGGGATACTCCAGCGCCAAAGCCAAGAAGAAGCTTTAACCTGTAGAAGTAGGTGGAGCACTAAATCAACCTTTTGCCTCGAGTGTCTTTACTGAAACCCAGGGAACTTGAGCTTGGTTTTCACAGCCTTGTAGAGACCGTAACATTTGACAGAAACCAGGACCCACCCCAGAGTGTCTAACTGGAGGTCCCATACATAGAGACTCCAAGTGCTATGTCCTGAGGATAATGATGAATTGGAAATGAATCACACCTGGGATGAAAGGGAAGGGAGAGGCTGTAAGGAAACTGCTTCTCTTGAATCTTGGAGTGAGTCCAGCAAAACAAATCTTTCTTGAGAATTCAGAATATAGGCTTATGTTCATAAATATTTGTTGCCAAAATTTACAATACCTGGTGATTCCCTAAAACCTTCAGGCAGGAGGTAGTTGAAGGAGCCTCAGGATGAATTGGTGCAACAGGCATCTGGCAAAAGGAATAGAAACCCTCTTGGGAGGAAACCATCTTCAGGACAGGCCTCAAAGAGTTCCCAAAGATAAAGTTCTCAGGAATATGAGTCAACAGTCAAAAATGACAAAATAACAAGGAAGCAAAGCACAGTAAATGCACGCTAGCAGAAATGACAGAGTAGAAGCAGATAGAAAACTACTTCAGATGTTAGAATGATCAGAAAATAATTATGCTGAATGTTTAAAGAAATAAAAGACTGGATTGAAAGCATGCATAAAGTGAAGGAAATTTAAAAAAGGACCAATAGAACTTTAGGAATGAAAGTTCTCATCATTAAAAACATTAAGTTTCATAGCAGAGCAAATGCAACAGAAGAGAGAATTATGAACTGGAAGACAGACATGAAGAAATGATCTAGAAAGCTGCAGAGAGAAACATAGAGACTGAAAATGGTTGAGAGAAGTTAAGATAGGTGGGAGTTAGAGTGAGAAGTTCTCACATACATTTCATCTGAGCAGCAGAAAGGGAGGTGGGGAAAAAAGGGCAGACAGAGGAAATGCATGAAAAGATGATGCCTGAGCATTCCATGGCAGCTTGCTTTGCAGAGATGGGAAGAGAGGGTCAGCCCAAGGTGGAAGCTACAGTCTTTTTGTAACATAGCTGCAAATGTGATGTCCTATGAGTTTTGCAGTTGTCCATCATTAGAAGCAAGTTATTAAGTTCAGTCTGTTACCTGAGCGTGTGAACGTGAGGAGGCGTGGAACGTTGAAGGATGTCTTAGAGGCTGCCTCAACGAAATGCAAATTAAAACCGAAATGAGATACCATTGAGCATCTGTCAGAATGGCTAAAATTATAAAAAATGACAGTACCAATGTTGACAAAAATGGGTTGCAACTAGAATTGCTGGTGGGAATAAGGAACATTTATCATAATAAAATAAACAAACAACAAACAACAAAAATTAAATCAAGTAAAAGCAACATACTAAAAGGCCTTGACTTACAACAGCTCAACCTCCCACTTACGTATTAATCTGTTGTTGGCATTGAACACATCATTTTATTAAATTCCTGCAGTGACCCTTTGGGCTATGTCTTATTACCCTATTTTATAGAAAATGAACATTGAATCTTAAGAGAGGTTAAGTAACTTGATTGAGATAAGCAGTAAGAGATGGAATAGGAATTCCAATCCAACTCTCTCATTTCACACTTATATTCCAAAATTGTGTTAACTGCTGAATCAGGTGGAGAAAACGGAGATAGGGGTCTCCTGTGGGCAGAACCTTTTTTCAACCAGCTAGGCCAGGCATAGACACTGTCCCAGCAGCCACAGCAGGGGACACATTCCCAGGGAAGAGAAAAAAATAGAGTTAAGGAAAATGGAGCCCATTTTCAGTCCAGAAAAGATATGTGCAGCCCCCCCAAAAGGCCAAAACTAATAGACTAGAGCATGGTGAGTGAGGGGCAGGTCATACAAAAAGGGGTCATGTGACACTTCCAAGGTGAGTAACACAGGTGAGTCCTGTGTGGGGTGGCGGAACCAGTCCCCAGGAAAACCCCGCTGAGGCTGAGAAGGGACAGCGGGTAGGAGTCCTGCCCACTGTCCCGAGAGGCTGCTGTCCACAGATAAGCCTGTGAGTTGGTGCCGGCATCCCCTCGCTTTCAGATGAGAACAATTAACGTCACTCATTTAGAAGGAAACCTCTCCTCAGAATTTAATCCTTCAGCAGTGAGCTGGGATCAACACAATTTAGCAGAGGTGATTCGGGGCATAAACATTCGGCAAGCAGCAGAGATTTCTGACTCCGCGTGTTTGCTCGGACCTTTGCCAAAGCTTGTTTCTCCGGGCAGGCCTTCTTCTGCACTGTGGTCAGAAGTCTGTGTTCTCCACTTTTCTTTCCCTTTGTGGCCCATTTGACTTCCCAAAATCACCTCTTCTAAACTGGCTTTGCTCTGAGGAGTTGGAGGTGTGATATTCCACAAAATCGTGCTCTTAACACACGTGGGTTTTGCAATGAGACTCGTGAAATATTCGGTGTCAGTGAAGGCCCCCCAGCAGCCAGTCATCCACATTGTGCCGCTGGTACAAACCGCAGCTCTAATGGCTAGCGGATTCTTGAGATCCCGTATCCATGCTTCTGAAACTTCCTTGAAAACAAAAGAGCCACTCAGTGCCCCAGCTCCATGGGGGAAGCTGGGGGGCACGCTCAGTGTTTCTGTCTGGAAGTCTCATTCTCCAAGTGCTATTTACTTTCCGGAACCCGTTTAAAACTCGGCTCCCTGGCCATCATCTCCCCAGCCGAAAATGTTGCTTCACTTTGCCTCTTCACACCATGTAATTGAACTTTCTGGATGAGAAGTCGCACCGCAGACATTTAGCGCTGGTTTTCACAGTCAGTAAATGAATGCATTAGGGCGCTGCCTGGCAGTTGTGCTTTCTGAGAGTAAGAATTATGCTGCCTCCGTCCCCTGACTTCATTTCCGTCCCCTCCCTTTTCAGGTTGAGGTGAATTTGGTGGGTGGAGAGTTTCCTTTTTCTTTTCCATTATAATTTGTAAATTTGTCTTTTATAGTTAATCACCCAAGATAATTTCTTCATCATAGTTGCAGTTTCCATCCTTAGAGAATTTAGACTCTAACTGAAATAGGGGGATTTCTCATGCCCAGACCTTCATTTTTTTCTATTGCAGATATAACATGACATAAGATTTACCATTTCAGTTATTTTTAAGTATATAATTCTGGGGTGTTAAGCACATTTACAGTGTTCTGCAGCCATCACCGGTATCCATTTCCAGAACTTTAAAAATCATTCCAAATAGAAATTCTATACACATTAAGCAATGTCGCCCCCTCAGCCTCCCTTTGGTCCCTGGCAACCACCGTTCTATTTTCTGACTCTGTAATTTTGACTATCGTAGGTACCTCATATGGGTGCAATCATGATATTTATCCTCTGTGCCTGGCTATTTCCCTGAGCATCATGTCTTCAAGCCTCATTTATGTTGTAGCCTGTGTCAGGACTTCATTTCTTTTCATGACGAATACTATTCCACCGTACATATACATCACATTTTGTTTATCCATTTATCTGTTGATGGGCACTTGGCTTTTTTCTACTCTTTGGCTCTTGTGAATAATGCTACTGTGAACACTGGTATCCACAGATCCTCCGTTCGAGTCCGAGCTCTCAAGTCTTTTGCACATGCTTAGGGTGGAAATGCTGGGTCATGTGGTGAGTCTGTGTTTGACCTTTAGAAGAGCTAGCCCCTCATTTTTAAAGGATGTTAAAAGGATTGGGAAGGACCAAATGCTTTTTTGAGATCATGCTAGGAAGGTTATCATAATTTATTTATTTATTTTTTACAAATACTTCTTCTTACCTTAAAGTGTATCTTCAGACCTTCTAGGGAACAGGAAGCTTACTCAATGCATCTTTGGATTCCCAGCGACAGGCACACAATTGATATTCAAAACATATAATAGATGTTTATACATCATCATTTAGAAATGAGACTCTTTCAAAGACTCAGAACAAAATAATAGATGGCAAGTACCCCTCCCTGTTCCAAAGCGGGGTGCTGGACCACCTTTGCAGGACTTGCAAATGAGGTTTCTGTGAGCCTGTCTTGTTCCCTTACGTGTGCATAGAAGGATTGACGTCGGGAGAACTCTTTGTTAAGGTTTTTGACAGGCTATGGCATTTCCCCTCACTGAGGTGCACTATTGGGAGAAGGCTGGGCTTCTGCTGAGGGCAAGGCAGGGGTGCCCTGCAGACTAAACACAGACCACTCTGAGGCGGACCAAACAAGGTGACACCCTTCTGGGAGGAACCTGGAGGTGCTTGTTAGAATGCAGAAGCTGATAGGAATGTCATGGGAAGACAGCTGGAGGGGGCCTTTGCCTTTTGAGTCGAGGGAGCTGCAGGTGGGTGTTCTGTATTCACAGAACACTTGAGCAGATCTTGACAGTATCAGCCGAGTAAGCTTTTCCGGGGCTTCTGTTTCTCCCCAGTCTCTTGCCCCTGCCCACCTCCCACCTTCAAGCTTCAATTGTGAAGGATTCGGAAATCTGGGCTGCCCAGCTGGGGGATAGGAAGGGAAAGGGAGGGGAACTGGTAAGAAGTCAACCCTGCCAGCCCTCCTCCTGAGGAGCAAAGCTAATTTGTGTGGGCAGGAAATTTCAATGAAGTTCATAGTTTTATTATGACACATGAGAGGAAAGCTACTGAATGGAGGCTGTCCTTGGTTCTATAAATGAAGAATGTTTTCTTACTTGAAAAGGATGCCTGACGCAGATATGGTGGCAGCTAGGAGTTCATCCCAGTGGGTGTGGGGCAGAAATAGCTCAAACAGTGAAGGGAAGCAATAGAGGTGTTTTCTGCTTACATCCTATTGAGTTCCTCTTTCTCAAGGTTTAATTTAAAGTACATTAAAATCAGTTTTTGTTTCAAGAAAATTTCCCATTGTAAGTTTATTGAGCCTAACAAAAATGTTAACTTTATTTGCTTCTGATTAGAACTTAATTGACGAGTGTGGTAACACTGCATATTTTATTAAAGTAAGGATGCTTTTTGACTATCTATTGTCCAGCACCTATTTTAGTAATTGTACTTCAGTTTCCTTGTGGGAAATTATTTCTCCCCCATTTACTACAATTTGGTGAAATTGTTACTCAAGGTGCCCTGTCTTCCCCTAGGTAAGGGCTAGTATCATGGCCCAAGGCTCCCTGGAATTTAAATTTTCAGCAGAATCAGAAAAAGACAGAAAATACTTGGAACCCATGGTTTCCAAAGGCAGCACCTTGATAAGACTGTAAATAGTAAATAGTGATCTGAACTCTCTGACCCATTTCCTTCCAGATTCAAGCTTCTCCAGTATTGAAACCACCAGGCACCTGGCCCTAATCATATGCCTATTGCTTGTAACCAAAGGAACCTGATTTGCGCCGATGGGAGGTTGGTATACATTTGTTTATGTCATTGGTTAATACAAACAGCAAAATAAAATTTTATTTATATATGCAGTTTGGGTGGGAGATACTTTCAAAATGGAAATTGATGGCTGTGGCCACTGTAAATGGTCAGTAGGGTCATGGCCAGTACTGGAGAAGCGATGACTAATAAGACTGATGTGTCCCTGGTCCGTGAGGCTCGTAGTGTAATGCGGCATGCACAGTCATAAAAGCACTTGTTTCATTGACTGTTAATTGACTATGATGGGAAAACAAACAGGTGCTATGAGAACATGTAGGAAGGCAGGTGGGGCTTTCTGGAACAAAGGCTACCTGTAGGGTAAGCAGTAGGAGTTGCTGGGCAGAGTGGAGAAGGGGTGATAGTAGCCGTTATGATGGGCAGGAAGTAGTTTTGCCCAGGTAGAGAGACATAAGGTCAACAAAAAGAGAGACTAAAAAAGGGTTCAATGCCATCAGAGACTTTGAGGCAGGTCTCTGCTGCTTGGTTATGGGAACTCGTAAGCCAAGAGGCAGACTGTTGACATGGAGTGAGAGGATGGCAGGGGACAGTGCCTCAGCCCCAGACAGTGAATCTCCCCGTGGAACTGTGCCCATGCATCATCTCTTCGGACCCAGTGCAGGGGGTGTTGGAAGCCTGGGCAAGCCACTGAGAACAAGGAACTACTCCTTTGTGAGCTGGGTTGGAGGGAACACTTCAAAGACCTGTGTTCACTGCATCTTTAACCTACACTTAAAGGTGGTTTTGTCAGACTGAATACAACCAGAAGCAGAAACTGCTGCAATTATCCCTGAGGAATAGATTCAGCCCTTTTGTTTCAGCTCAGTAAGTCTGGATGAGAGCAGAATAACAATCTGGGTTTGAGGAAGTGAAGAGGCACGTGCACAGTTTCACAGGCAGAAAATGGCAGGTCAGGACCCTGGGACAGACACCATCTGGTGCTTCTGCTCACTGCCCCACCCAATGAGGGGAAAAGAACACGTAAAGAAACCTACAAATGACATCATGCTTCCCAAATGTCTCACCTCTACAGATCCCTTTGAAAAACCAAAAGTTGAAAAACTCAAAGTGGGAACTGAGGTGTGCCTTACAAATACTTGAGACTTTACAATTTATTTGGAGGATGCCATGTAGAACTAGTAAAATGGAAGATCTGAAGGTTTCGAGACAAACTGACCGGTTTCCACAAATAGCTACTGAGCCCTGCTATGTAACCAGCACTGCGGTTTTTAAAATTTTCTTGGACAAATCACTTATGGTGTAATGACAAGCATTGTCCCGAAGTAAAACACGTATCATCAGCCTGTGTTATCACACATGGAATAAACTAATGACTGATGTGGCATAAACCTGTATGGTACCATTATAGGAAAAATTCAAGAGGAAAAAGAAATGTTTCTGGGATAGGGGCCCAATGGGCCATTTAATTTTCTCTGCAACCTTAGAAAGTAGGCATTAATGGCCCCATTCTACAGTTACAGAAACCGAGGCAAGGTCAGGGAACTTGCCTATAGTCACACAACCAGTAAAAGCAGGGCTGGGTTAGGAACCTGTGTCTCTGGTCTCCAGTACCCATTACCTCCCTCTGTGCCGTGCAGTTGCTTAGTGCTTCCATAGAAGGGTCCACCCACAATCTCATCAGATCCTTGCTGCGCCCCTCCCCCCCGCGCTTCTCATCAGACCGTGAGATCATGTAAGTAAGTGATGAGCATATAGATGAGAGAGGCTTCTTTTACATATTTCTTTTGTTTGTCTATCCTAGAGGAAACAGGCTGGATTTTTCTCTGAATCATCACAGGAGAGACGGCTTTTGTGTGCCCATGACTTTCTCACACCGTTGAAGCACCAGCCTGTGACTCTAAAAAGCCATAGTTTACAATAACTATTTGCTGTAACTGAGGAAGGGAAAAATGAGTACTCACCGAGTGATAGCTAGGGTGCGGTACAGGCACTTACTTGATACACACTCCACGACAACGATCCCTATTTTTTAACACTCGGGGCCAGTCTTCTTCCCACTCATCTCAAGTTGCTACAGATTCTGACAGCTGTCAGCCCCGTAGCAGTAGGAGGCTGCTGGAAAATAGCACATATCCAATAGGGTTTTTCCCTTAATTAAGTGCCCAAGTGCTACAAACTATGATAGTGACTTCCTTGGACACTTAAGCTTCACAGAATTCCCAGGTAGTTATTATTATCCTTATTTTCAGGTGGGAAAGGGAAGCTCAAGGAGATGAAGAAACTTCTTTACATTCCCGCAGTCAGCAAATGCCACGTCCGGGATGCCCTGGCACTTCCCAGACTCCACTCATGGCTCTGCCTGAGAAGGGCTGGAAGAAAGCACCCAGGTTTAGAAAGCCCAGGGGAACTGGTTGTCAACAGGGAGGGAAGTCCTGAAAAGGTGGTTGCTCTGGAGTTTGATTGTGTCTCCCCAACGTGTGTGTGTTGAAATCATGGTATTTGGCAGTGGGGGCGGGTTGGGCCTTTGAAGGTGATCAGGTTGTTAGGGTGGGGTCTTTATGAATGCGATCAGTGCCTTTATAGAAGGGACTCCAGAGAGCTCTGTCACTCTTTTGTCCATGGGAGGACAGAGCAAGAAGATGGCCATCTGCCAACCAGGAGGCAGGCTCTCACCAGACACCAAATGTGCTTAATGGTTCCTTGATCTTGGATTTCAGCCACCCAGTCTATGGTATTTTTGTTATAGCAGCCTGAATGGACTAAGACACTGGCAGAGTAAGTGACAAATATTAGCTGAACATAAACATAATTGTCTGTTATTTATGGCCCTGTCCCAAGCAGACCTCTCAGCTGCTTTTCCAAAGGGGCTGGTCACCTGTGACAATGCACCCTGACTGCTGCTTCCCCTGCCCCTCCCGGAGTCCTCTTCTTCTGTTTGTTACATGGTACTTTGTATCCTCAGAAGAGATGCTCCCATGGAGATTTCCAGATTGTCATCATTGGCGTTTTAGTAGGAAGATTCAGGAGGAATAATGCCACATATAAATAGACTCGAGCTTTGTGTATAGCTTCGCCTATCGTTTAAGTGCAAAATGCCCAGCACACTAAGCAGCATAAAAAAACATCTTTGATTCCTGGACATTTTCACTGATAGGACTTGGGCAATTCACCTGGCTTGTAATGGTTTTGTGAGTGGTAGTGAGACAGAGCTGGGGAGTGGGGGGCGGAGGTTAACAACAAGCACGGCTTTTCATTTTCCCCTGCGAATTCTAAGCTGTGGGGTCTGCTTTCCATTAGAAACACAGAGCTGAGGCCATGGATATTAATAAGAGAATTAAGTGGTTTTGGTCACATGATATTCATGCTCTATTTCATCTAAATATTGAGGCTATTTAACAGAAAAGCCAGAACCTGCAACTGTATTTATTGAACAAATTCCACGGCCAGTCAGTTCATACCAGGAGTCAGTGGAGAACATCAATTTCTTTCCTCCTTTCCAGAAGAGGAGAGAAGCAATTAGAAAATGGCCTGCCAGCAACAATGCACTTTGCTTACTTATACCCAAAAGACAGGTTTTTGCCGTTCTTTATCCCTGAGTTCCGGAAGCAGTGATGTCTGAGTACCAGAAGTCCCAGGGCCTAGGGTTGCTGATCAGGGCAAGCTGTCTGTGCCTCAGTTTCTTCAGCTGTCATATAGCTGCGGTGTAGCTGGCCTGCTGTTTTCTTGCACTTGTTCTTATCAGAAGGATTCATGATTCTTTAAAAAGATTTCATTTATTTATGTTTAGGGAAAGAGAGGGAGGGAGAAAGAGGGACAGAAACATCAATATGTGGTTGCCTCTTGGGTGCCCCCCAATGGGGACCTGGCCTGCAACCTGGGCATGTGCCCTGACTGGGAATCAAACTGGCAACCCTTTGGTTTACAGGCTAGTTCTCAATCCACTGAGCCACACCAGCCAGGGCAGAAGGATTCATGATTAATGGCATAATTCCTAGAAACTCAGGAGAATAATCACATTTAAATGAATTATTAGACTATTTAAAAGTTTAAGTGGTTTAGAGCCTTTCAATTTCTGGGTTGCTTCTCCCTTGACATGGATTTCTTTAAGAGTTATATAAACTCTTCCATAGCACCGATGTGCTGTGAGGGCATTTCAATAAATCATGGAATGCACTCATTCATTTGGTCAGTCAACAAACATTTCTTGAACACCCATTGCATGCCAGATGCTATGTTAGCCACAGGGGTTATCATGAGCTCTAAAGTGGTTCCTGGGATCAGAAGTTGTCCTTGTGGAAGAGTGTCTTGGCATGAACTGTTGCATTCATCCTCAAACAACGTGGGGAAGTAGGTATCATTAGCTCCATTTTACTGAGGAAGGAACTGAGGCTCAGGGAGGTCAAATGCTGTGCCCAAGGACTTCCATGTAAAATCTACTCTCTGACTTTTATTTATTTCCAGTACATTATTCTCACTTTATATGAACTTTAGTTACTAGCATTTAATCAAAATAGAGCAACCCTGGGCACTAGAAGATTAAATTTTTTGGCTTTAACTGTTTGCTGGAGTGTTCTTGGGTACCGTTAACAAATGACCTGGAAGAGCCATGGCTTAGGGATTTAAATTGCTGAGACATGATGTGAATCTCTTTCCTTAGAGACCGGGGTGTGGGGCCAATCTCTCACGTCCAGAGTAGCATGCCGAGCATCTGCATCTCAGTGTGGCTGTTTCTTTGTTTTCCTTTGTGTATTTTATAGGAAAATGCAGTTATCAAAAGTACTTGTGGATATTGGAATTTCAAGAAAAATTCTCAGGAATTGCTCATGGTAAATGTTAGCATATTCAAAGTTGCTAACATGGGAACGAACAACTCTAGTTTGGGGATTTGGAGACGGAATGGGGCAGAGCGCTTCGGTTTGGGTCACTTTTGATGGGAATGTGAGCACTCATGCCTCCTTGTGTAAAAACCTTCCCAGAGATTCCTCAGTGCCCTGCAGGCTTCCACATTTCCCAGTAGTTACTTCTTCTGAACTCAGAAAGATTGGCTGGGGTGGTGTCTGAGTCCATTCAGGCTGCTGTAACCAAGTACCACAGACCAGGTGGCTTATAGACCATAGAAATTCATTTCTCACTGTTCTGAAAGCTGGAAGTCTGGGATCAAGGTGGCAGTGTGATCGAGTTCTGGTGACTTTTTTCTGATGAGAGCCTTCTACCTGGTTCAGAGCCAGCACCTTCTCCCTGTGTCCTCACATGGTGGAAGGGTCTGGAGATCTCTCTGGAGCCTCTTTCACAAGGGCACTAATTTTATTCACGAGGGCATCATCCTTGCTTCATAACCCTGGCACCTCCCAAAGGCCCTGCCACCTAACACCCTCTTCTTTGAGAAGGATTTCAACATATGAATTTGGAGGGGGGGCACAATAGTGAGATAGCATGTGGGTATTACAGGGAATAGATAGTCATATGTAGCCTTGCAGATTTGCAATCATTTTCTGCAATGACCTATCTACCATGAGATTAGTAGAATGAGCAGGCCTTTCTCAGATAGAACTGCTGCATTCACATCTACTCGGTCCTCCTTATCACTGATGGAAGCCTAGCCCAAATGGAGTCTTAACCCTAAAGGCTTCATTAAACATTTCATTTCCACAGAATGCCCATTTGGAAAAATTGTGATGGGAATGAAGCACTCCAAATAATGGATTTCAAAAATATTTTTTAAATGTGAAATAGGTTTTGATAAAATAAAACTCTCTGTATTAGTTAAAGGCTATTTTAAAAAAGCAGAAAAAAGGATAAATGGGTTTGCAGCATCCCAGCACCAGAATCACAAAGCGGATTTGGAATAGTGGATTTGGAGCAGAGAAGCAATAGCTTAATAACCCACACAATTACCATTTCCAAAGCCTATTCCAATGAGTGAAACTCATGGCTATTTGATAAAATAGCACCATATGTTCTGCCACAAGAGTAGTTTTTTGGGGAAAAAATCTCATTTTTCATCATTAGTAACCAATGACTTTAAATGTCAAGTCAGGATTCTGGGAAAATATCCTTATTGACCACGTGCTCATTTTCTTGTAACTATGGAGTTTTATTTAACCAAATGTATACATGTGGCCTTTCTTGGTTGCAAATACAGATGGCACTTTGGTTTATTTATCTTAAAACTGCCTGCTTCACCATTCATTCCTATGACATACAGGAATTTGAAAATGTTTTTCAGAGGTCAAGAGCAAATCGGTTAAATCCCGGAATGAATTGCAGGCTGAATAACTTCTGTTCAGCTCCTTCTTTGTCCAAGAGAAGGAAAAGAAGAGTTGACCTAGACAAGATGAAATTAAGGAGAAAAAAAAAAATACAAACCAAAACACACCTTAGTTTTGCATGGAACTGGCCTCATCCTCAGCACGTTATCAAATTTCAATGCCGGGCCTCAGCGTTAGCAAGTCCTCTTTAAGGGCAAAGAAAAGTGCTGTGTCTGCAAACGTAAACACCTAAATACCAACCAAAGCCTCGCCGCACTCCCGCAGAAATGCATAATGAGATTTCCCAGCTGCCAATCAGTGTAATTCTGACAGCTATGATGAGATTGTGGCTTAATGTGCACTTCTCAATGACTCGGGGCCTGGAGCAGGTGTCGTCCTCGTCACAAGACAACTTGAATGTGGGAGAGGACGTGGGGAAAAGGGGACCCTTGTACACTGTTGGTGGGCTTGCAAATTGGTGCAGCCACCATGCAGAAGAGTACAGAGGTTCTTCCAAATATTAAGATTACAGCTACCATATGATCCAGCTATTCTACTTCTGGGTATTTATCTGAAGAATATGAAAACACTAATTCAAAAAGATAGATGCAGCTCTGTGTTCATTGCAACATTTTTTACAATAGCCAAGATATGGGAACAATAAGTGGGCCTGGGTATCAGCTACTGAATGGATAAAGAATATGTGATGTATATAGAATGGAGTACTACCCAGGCATAAAAAGATGAAATATTGCCATTTGCGACAACATGAATGGACCTTGAGGTTATTACACTGAGTGAAATATGTCAGGTGGAAAAGGACAATTGTATGGAATGTAAGAAAAACAAAACAAAGCAAACAAGTAGGGATTGGTGGTTATCAGAGGGACAGGGTGGAAGGAGGTTAAAATGGGTAAAGAGGGTCAAACACACGACCACAGATGGAAACTAGACTTTGGGTGGTGAGCACACTATAGTGTATATAGATGTTGAATTATTAAGTTGTATACCTGAAACTTATATGATGTTATAAACGAGTTATCCCCTGCCCCCCACCAAAAAAAAAAAAGACAACTTGCAGACTGTCAATCAATTTTTTCCCATTTGGAAGAGGGAGGCAGCCCTCCTTGGTCTAGCATGAGAGGGGCCGCACTGGAATTGGGGCAGATAAAGGGCTGAATTCCCTTCTCCTCTACCTCCACCCATTGTTCAAGGGAATGGTAATTTCCAACTGCAGGTGGTCTTAGAGAACGACAATTTAGTACAGGATTGTCTAATCAGGGAAGGCCGATTGTTTGAACTTGGGAGTTTTACTCTAATTGCAACAGAAAGATCTCCAGTAATAGAGATTAGCTAATGTCTGTCCTCGGTAACAGAACATATTTACTGCTACCTCTTCGGAGATAATAAAATGCCACTTAAATTACCCTCTCTCCTTGGTAAATCTGAGCAGAAAGCAAACTCTCAAAGTTTCCTATCATTCTGCAGAGCCTGAAACCATATCTAGTAATCACTTCAAGCCTCAGTGGGGAGGGACCGCAGGTAGGAAGCTGTTTGGGATTTATAGTGCCACTTACTTCAATGGGCAAAACCAGAGTCATAAAAACCAAGAGGAAAGAGTTCTTGAGCCCTCCAGGGTAAGTAAGGGAATACACTTTAAAACCCTGAGTTCTATTACCCTAGACAAAACAGTACACTTTAGCCCATTGCTGGGGTACTGAACTTCAGCCCTTCTCTGAGGCCGCTTTTCAACTCTCTGCCTCCACTGAGCTCAGACAGGTCTGGTGCTCACTCTCCCTGACTCAGTTTCCTCACCTCTGAAGTGAAGTTAATATCGCCAGGCTCTTCCAGCATTGCGTGTAGGGGACTTAGTAACAAAAGGTGTCATCACTGGGCTCTGGAGTTCTGAAACAATGACCAAGAATCACTGAAGGCTGAGAAATCAAAAGTGAAATGTAACATTTTCCCACCTTTTTCATGCTGAAATTGGCCTAAGCTATACCCTGTTTCTGTTCCCATGTCATTCATTGATCTCCCTATTTTCTTAGACATTTCACCTGGGGTAGCAAAGGCAGGCAACAGGAGGGAGAAAGGCGTGCACGTTGAATCAGTAATAGCTGAGCTTTTCTAGGCAAACTTGGCCATGACTCAGCAAGAAATCCAGGGAAACTTCACTGGCTTACACCTCCCAGAGAAGGGGCGAGTGCGAGGTTCTTGCAGACCATCCTAGATGGAGAATGATCTCTGTTTCCTCATCTCGCTCCCCTCCTTTCCCCCCTTAACTCTGACAAAGAAGAGCCTCCCGCCTGCTTCCCAAGTCCATCCTCTTGCTCTTTTTCTTCCCCAAGAAGTGCACTCTGTCCTAACGTAAACACAGTCATTCACTGAAACTTGTTACCCCGCCAAGGTGACTGTCCTGCTGTTCTTCCCCTCACACCACACAGAGAACAAATCACGTCGGTAAAGCAGGGCTGGAGTTGGGATCAAATCCTCGCTTCCTTTATCTGCGTGTCTCTGAGAAGTGATTCAGCCTGTATCCCCTCAGCGAAGCCAGAAACAAACAAACCAAACAGTGAGAACAATGCCTGTAAGACTGGCAGGGCTGGAAGGACATGGAGCATTTGAGGTCCCAGCAGAAGACCTGGCTGCAGACGGAGGGAGCCAAGGTTGCTTCCTTTCCTGCACAGATTGGCTGGAAGAGTGGTTGGAAACTGCCGTCTCCCCTGCCTGCTCTCACCTTGCTTGTCAGGCCCTGGAGGGACTTCCATTTTTGTTGCCCTTGCACCCAGGTAAGAAGGGTAAACAGCACCTCTGCCTTGAAATCCTGCCTGCACCGGTTCCCGTGACCCAGTGTCGTTATCTCGGGCAGTGTGCACACAGCAGCTCGCAGCATTCCTCCTCAAGTTGAAAGTCAAATAGGTGGTCGGTGTTCTGCTTCCCATGTAAGAAATTGAGCTTCCTCAGAGCCCCTGCAACTGAAGGGTTTGATCCCTAAATTCAGGAAAACCTGAGTTGGGGTGGGGGACCATGCTGAGTAGCCTTTATTTTGATGCGTGGGGAATGTGCTGGATACTCGGAGCCGAGCCCAGGCCTCACCCCTGCAGGCCCGGGAGCCACAGATGTGGTGGGTTATGCCTGGTATTTGGGAGTGAGTGTGTTACACGAGGCCAGCAGAGAGTATGTCTGCTGTCCCTTGTGCACCATTGTTTGCTTATTTGGAGCCCGTTACTCCCGTCGAGCCCCACTTCTTCGTTGTCCACAGGAGACACTGAGGCATGAGGCCGGGGTGGTCACAGCAGGCCGGCAGCAGCACAGCTTGGTAAAAACTTGGCCTCCTGTCTCAGCAAGGAGCTTACTCCACCACGCCTGCGGCCCGCTGACCGTTTGTCTATAAACAAGATCCCCAGCTCTGTGTGTTTTCCGTAAACAAAGGTGTTTGTAGGGAGACAGGCGAGACATGAGAGTGGGACCAGAAATAAATCAAAGCGGCAGGGAGACGGGCTGGTGGGGGCGGGAACCTGATTGATGGAAGGCTTGAGTTAGCTGGGAAGTGGCTGCCAGGCCAGGACGGAGCTGAGGAGCATTGTGTGCACACGTGGACCACTTCTTCCTTCCTTACACCAGAAACCGCGGTGGGACCTGGAATATCGGACAAGATCCTTGCCAGCCGGAAGCCTCCCAGGCTGGTGGGGGGAGGGAAGGCCGTAATGGGCACCAGCCCCTTGTCTGGACTTGGAGGAGGCAGCGAAGAAAACTTCACAGGAGAAAACAGGTTCGCACCCTGGAACAGGTTAGCCCCAGAAGACTGTCCAAGTGAGCAACTTCCTTTCTAAGTAAGACAGCTGCCATCCAGGGAGGTCAAACGGCAGGGCAGCAGGTCACCGAGTCTGTGTGCAGGGCTCTCTCTGCTCCCCTGCCTTAGTTACCCAGACTCCGTGGGTTAAATAATGCCCCCTAAAAAGATACATTCAAGTCCTAACCTATGGCACCTGAGAATGTGCCCTTGTGTGGAAACAGGGTCTTTATGGATGTCATCAAGTTAAAATGAGGTCGTGCTGGAGTAGGGTGGGCTCCAAACCCCACATGACAGGAGGACAGACACAGACGCAGGGAAGACAGGAGCTGAAATTGGAGGCAGGGACTGGAATGATGCATTTACAAGCCCAGGATGCCGCAGGTGGACAGCCTCCCCTCAGGGACTTCCAGCAGAAATCACCCTTGATGCACCTTGGTTCGAAACATCTGGCCTCCAGAACTGTGAGACCATGGTTTCTGTCATTTTACCCCGTGCATGGCGCTCTGTTAACAGCAGCCCGAGAAAGCAACACCAGGCTGCAGACACCGTGCATTTGTAAAGTGCTGAGCTTCCTTATAAATGAAGCAAAGTGTACACAGTGACATTTGGTGGCTTTCTGTAGAGTCTGGATGTACCTTCTACAAGTTCTAAGTTAACTCTGTGGCCTGAGCAATCATGGAGAAGTGAGAGGGGACCTGGGAAGCAGGGCAGACAGCCAGGACCAGGCTGAGTGCCGGAATCTGTGTCCCTGCTTCCTGGTTCTGTCCCTGGGTTAACTGGCTTCCTGCCCAGTGTGGCTTCTGAGATGCTTTGGTTCTTATAAGGGCTTCCGCCTGGTGACCCTGGCTGATCTCCCACCCTGGTGGACTGCAGGAGATCACGTCAGTGCCCCAAGGATCTCCTTCCTCTTCTTCCCGCCATCACTCTGGATCCCATGCAGCCTGGTTCCTCACCGCCATCCATGACCCCTCCATCTAGCCCTCTGGACCCATCTGAAAGCAGTTCCATAAGGACCTCTCGTAAATGTCTGATCCTGCCCCTCACCAAGGGAGCCTCTAGTTCCCTGAGCCTCCATGTGGTCCTAGAGGAGATCAGAACAGAGGGGTAGAGTGGACACTCCATGATGCCATCATAGGAAAATACAAAGTAACCAAATAGCTGGTGCAAGGAGGAAGAGGTCCCTAAGCCCCTTAGGGACCAGCAGCTCTCCATGGAGAAGGGTTGGGGTTACCAGAGCCCCAAACCTAGGCAATTCCTTCTCTCTTTCAGGCCTCCCCAGCCTTGGGTCCCCTAAGTTCCCACCACTGTGAACGGGTTAGTCTATTATTGTTCACTCAGACTTCCCTGTGAATGGAGGACTTCAGCCGTGGTTCTCCAAGTCTGCAAGCCTTTCACTCGGATTTTAGGCAGGGGCGTCCAACCTGCGGCCCACGGGCTGCACATGGTCCAGGACAGCTGTGAGTGTAGCCGAACACCAAATTGTAAATTTACTTAAAACATGATGAGATTTTTTTGTTGTTGTTTTCATTAGTGTTTGTGTATTTAACATATGGCCCAAGACAACTCTTCTTCCATTGTGGCACAGAGACACCAAAAGGTTGGACACCCCTGTTTACCATTTATGCCATTACGGTTGTCCCAATTCTCCCCCCTTTTCCCCCTGCAGCCAGCACTCCCCACCCACCCTCAGGCAATCCCCACACCATCGACCTTGTCCACGAGCCGTGTACATGTTCTTTGACTGATCCCTCCACCTTCTTTCAATCAGTCCCACCTCCCCTCCCCTCTACCTCTTACAGCTGTCAGTCTGCTCCATGATTCCATGCCTCTGGTTCTATTTTGGTCATTAGTTTATTTTGTTCATTAGATTCCACTTATAAGTGAGATCATGTGGCATTTGTCTTTCACCGGCTGGCTTATTTCCCTTATGCTAAGGTTTTGGTTTCTTAACCATGAAGCATTTACAGCCTTCAGTTTTGGTTTACTTGTGTAACAAATAAGGACAAAGCATCAGGGCCATCTCAGCCTCACGGCCCCCTTGCTTAATTAGTTTAACAGAACCGTGCAAAGAGAATCGTGTGCTGGGTTGAAACAACATTGTTTTAATTAAGTCTAGGTCTGCCATGTCACCCCGTGCTCACAGCAGTCACTCTAGGGGTTCTTGGCCATGACATGGGAAGGGGAATCAGACAGAAGCTGCCTGTTCTTGTTCAGTTGGGCCTGTTGAGAGCTCCGTGTTTCTTTGCGGTGTAGTCTGTTATGCAGAGGGGCGCAGTGGGGTGATTACTAAGAGCATAGGCCCCGCAGCCAGACTGGGTTTGAATCCTGGCTGTGCTGCTCATCGCCCTTCTGACCTTTGGCAGCTGGCGAATCCTCTCTGTGCCTCAGTTTCTCGTCTGTAAAATAGGACTAGTGATGGTCCTTTTGTGAAGGGCTTTTGTGAAGGATAATTGAGTTAATAATGTGACGAGCTTAGAGTCGTGCCGAGCGCATGGTGAGCACTTCAGGTGACTTGGGCTTATTTCAGTTTATGCTTCACAAGTATCTGCTATCGCTTCCTGTTTTGAAAGCGGCTATCGGCAAGTAACAGAAGTCACCATTGTCAGAATAACAAACTGGTTTGCTCCGCAGCCCCCGATTTCTCCACATGCAAAACGCCGCTTACGGAAATTCTTTCCGTGAATGTCTGCAAAATATTTGTTCTTCCTCCAAAGTACCTCTTGCTTCAAGATAACCTTTCTGAGAATGGAGGGACTGACCACTGCTTTTACAGTAAATTTGGGAAAGTTGCATCTTTTTTATTTGCTTAAAAGGCAGGCTGGAATTCTGTATCCTCAGTCCTCATTCCTGGATGTCCTTGAACTTGTGCCTGGGTTTGGTGGGGGGTGGGGGGGAGTATCTGCTGAGGACTCCATGACATCATGCTCATGAAGTGCCAGCCTGGCACATTCTGGGTGCTCCACAGTGATGTGCTCCCATTCTTTGCTCTCCCGACCTGCTTCGCGGCTTGAACTATTACTGCAGCGGTGGCAGGGCTCCCTCGGTGATGATGACTCCATAAGGACAATTGTCTTACCATTCAGTCACTGAGAAAGGAGGAAGAAAATGCATACAATAAGGTTTTGCAAGTAAAGTTAGCCACTAGATCATCGAAGCCAAGAAGCATTGAATCGGTGGCACATGGCTCAGGAGTATGTCCTCAGAGAGTGTGTTTTCTTTTTGCCAATGTCTCTTTGATTGAGGAAGTTGCTACACCAGGTGGCGGGGGTGGCGCCTCGTCACGGTGCCTGACCCCCTGTCTAGGGTTTGAACCGGGAGAGGCCTCCGGTACCCAGGGTTGCAGCAGATGAGATTGCTTGCTCCTTCTTTTTGCCTGTGGCCATGAGTCCACTCCAGGACCAACCCTGGCTACAATGGGACAAAGCTCATCAAGAAAGTGAAAATCAAGTCCACGCTGCTTCCTGAGAACTCCAAGGGCTACTGGAAGGAGATGCTCCATCTCTTCCCTGCTGGGACTCCAGCTGTAAGAAGTATCATAGGTTTACAGGGTTCCTACCGCATTTCTTACAGCCGGAGTCCCAGGAGGGAAGGAAAACAGAACTATCACCTAAAAGCTGTCCTGCTCGTGTGTGCTGTGTAATGCCATCCTCTTTAGTGGTTTGTCTGTCGTGGCTCAGGACCAAGGTACTAAACCAATTATTTGTAGGCACCTGCCCCTGAGGATCTAGCTTCTCCAAAGCATTTAGTCCAAAGCTGTCCTTTCTCATAGAAATTTATTCTCTTCTTTGTCTCCTGGGGAAACAATTGCCCCTTTAAATATAGCTCATAGAACCTTCACAGGAGCCAAAAACCACCCGTTAGGAGAACACATGATAGAGTAATCTTTATATAAACACTGCAGTTCCCCACCGTAAAACAATGGCTGGATTTCCCACATCCCAGCCTTCCGCATATCCCGGCTCTGCAGCTGTACAGCTGTGGTCGGTCATTCAAAGGGGGGGGTTTGAATGCTCACTTGTTTCCTCCCGTAGCAGCTCCTGACTTATTACCTGCCCGCTATTGTTCTCTTTGGCTGGGGAATGCCTTTGCACTAGGCCTCCCAAAATAGAGTGACAACGACCCCAGGCATCCACGCTAAGGCGCACAAGAGCACCAGATGGTTCTAGCTTTCTCTAGTGCCAAAGTCGCCGGGATCCTCTGAACGTAAGACAGAAGCTAGAAGATTCTTGCTCAGGCAAAGAAATTTGTCTTCTATTCTGAAAAAAACATGACTGGTTACTGTTGGGGTTTTGCAAAAAGCCTGGGGCTTTGCACGGGCTGTGAAGTGGCCCTAGAGAAAGACCATGAGGGCAACCGCCTAGCAGGCCGAGGAAGCCCCCTGACTTCTGGAGGGCACGCAGCATGTTCTTGAGTGAGGAGACATATTGGTGGACACGCTTTCTCGAGTAGGAACCAGAAGAGCATGAACTCTGAACATCTCCTGCAGCTGCTCTAAGCTGCCTGGACGTTTTGTTATCCTGGGTTGAAATTCCCCTCGGCTCTGCTGTAGAGGAAGGGGTGTGAACAGTGTGGAAGGCACTACACGTGTGGATTCAGAGACATTGGTTATTGGTGTACACACAAGCACCTGTGTGTATATTTTCATTTATAGGTTAACAGTTTTTACACAGGAAGAGAGACAGGTGCTTCTGAGGGAATTGTTTCCAAAGGAATGGTTGTATTCAATTTCAGTTTGTACAAGAACAAGGATATTGGAAGGCCTGTGTCCCAAACTTGTGTGTAGGCAAGGCAACTTCTGAGTGAGGAGGAGATGGGTAAGTGTACCCTAATGCCTACCTAAGACATTCCAGGGTCAGAAACGGTGTCCTGGTGGGGCCGGTGGACAACGAAGCAGCTGCTCTAAAGGGTCGATGTAAAATAAAAAAATATAGAGCCACAGGACTGTACAAACCCCCAGAGGATTAGATTTATCTTACTAGGGAAATCATAACATCAACAGAAGGAGGATGTCGACCAGAGATTAGCAGACTTTTCTGTAAGGGAACAGCAGATGCTACTAAATACTTTAGACTTGGTGGGTCACAGCGTCCCTGTCCCGACTAGTCAATTTTACTGTAGTAACAGAAAAGCAGCTGTAGACAATATGTCAACGAATGGGCGTGACTATGTCCCAATAAAGCTTTATTGATAGAGAGTGAAATTTGAATTTCATGTAACTTTCATGCATCGCAAATATGCTTCTTCTCCCTTTCCCCCCAACCATTTAAGAATATAAAAACCATTCTTCAGTCAGGGGCTGGATGGAAACAGACAGCGGGCTGGAGGCGCCAGCCCTAAACGTGACAGTAAACTGGCGTGAAGCAACATTGGCCACGAGATGGACCACAAGACTCTGGATGAAATTCTTTTGTAGAGACAAGTGCAGCATTTAAGGAAGAAAATGCCGACATTTACCATGCCCCCCCCACACATGGTAGCTTTCAGACAAGGGTGGTCTCCTGCTGTGGTTCTCACAGCGCCGTCCTCGGACCAGTGTCCCCTGGGAACGTGGGAGAAATGCATGTTCTCAGGCTCATCCTTGGCCTACTGAAGCAGAGAGCCTGAGACGATGGGGCCCACAGTCTGCATTTGAACCAGCCCTCAGGTGACGGTTCTCCCTTAGTTAATTATGACCACAGGTGTTTGCTTGTTGGATGGTGGCATCGTCATAACCTCGGCAGGGCCACCACCTGGAACAGCTTCGTGAATGTCAGGAACCCCTGAGCAGATTGTGCTGGTACTTGTGCTGGACTTGGGAAAGGCCAAGGTCTCGGCTCACCATGGGTCAAATCTGGCCCATGGCCCTGTTGACAACGGTTTATATGTTTTTAAAGGTTTAAAAAAAAAACCTCTAAAAAAACCAAAGGATATGTGACAGAGATTGTATGAGGCCAACAAAGCCTAGAACATTGCCCATCTGACCCTTAAAGAAAGGCTGTCATCAGGCCCTGCCATCTGGGAGGAGGGTGAGAGGTTGGCGCCGTGGTGGGGTAGGGGGCGGTGGCATCACTAGCGCCTCAGTGGCTCTGAGTGCAGGGAGGCTGCTCCCTCCACAAGGGTGCTGTGCTCCAAACCTGGCAGCATGTCTGGTCCAGGCAAGGCCTCAGGATCAAGGCACTGTGGCCCCCGAGTGCAGGGCCCAGGGAGGGTGGAGCCTGGTCTTAGGGCTGAGGCCGGGATGTGCTGGAGCCACAGAGGTCCAACCTCCTCTGCCCCCAGACTCCCTGAGGCGGGGTCTCTGGCAGAGAGAGTTGTCTCTGTCTAAGGGTGAAGCACAAGAGTAGGGCACTTGGGGACAAGGCCACCATCTGTAAGGGCAGAAAAAGGAGGAACACGGGTCCATAAATGGGAGGAGACTCCAAAGGAAGCCCAACTGGGGGGCTGATCCCACAGGGTGGGCCTAGGGGATAGGCTGCTTCCTACAGGAACCTGAGCTCTGGTTCAGTGCCATCCAACAACAGGCCACACGAGGCCCCACTCCAGAGGCCGTCGCCTGCCTCTGTCTGAACTCCTGGTTCACGATCCTCTCCTCATTTGACCCCGCCACACAGCTGGGAAGAAAGAGAAGCCCCAGCCTCCAGAGGAGCCTTCTTTTCAGGGACATGCTTATTGCTTTTAGAGAGAGGGGGAGGGAGGGAGCAGAAGAAAGAAATTGAGAGAAGGAAACCTCGATATGAGAGAGAAACATTGACTGGTTGCCTCTTGCACTTGCCTTGCCTGGGGACCAAACCCTCAACCTAGGTGTGCGCCCTGACCAGAATCAAACCTGTGACGTTTCGGTTTGTGGAATGACATTCCAACCAACTGAGCCACATAGGCCAGGGCTAGATTGATTTATGCACAACCAGGGGGCTGTTTCCAGTCTCAGCAAGTTTGTGGTTCAGAGCAAGAAAGGCCGTGAGATCTGATAACTAGACTCCACGTCAGAATGCTCTGTTTTGGATCCTTTTTTTTTTTTCTCGTGTTCCTTTCTGGCATCCCGGGCATTCCTGCAGAGCCGAGTTTGAATAGAGTACATTCTTCTTAGGGGAAAACTCCCACTGCCTTGCCTAAGGCAGAGCTCTTGGGCCAAGGCACACGGTGCTGTGGGTGACAGTGTCCAATGAGCAGGTGCTGCCTGGCTGGGCCATTTTGTCTAGGATGTCCCCTGGGCAGGGTCTTGGTGGCCCAGATAAAGGTCCCTTGGGGTTGGGGAGCTAGCAGTGGGGACAGGGGTGAGGGACTTGCGGCGGTCAGGTGGACCTGAGAAGGGGGCCAAGATGCTGAGACCGTGCAAGGGTGGGACCTGCATCTGAGGCCGCCCACTGGCAGGGCCGTAGCGGCTGGTGGTTGGCATTTCCCTGGCATTTTTCAGGAACCAGCGAGGTCAGACCAGGAGACAGCTGTTTGAAGCTCCCTGACAGAAGGGACCTTGTCTATTTCACTCCCGGCTGAATCCCCACTGCTCATTGCAAAAGGCACTCAGATCTCTGGTGATTTGGGGCATGTTGGAAGCCCTATTTTTTTTTAAAGCTTATTTCGTAAAGAAGGGCTGACTCACTACCCAGTGGTTGGTGCAGCAATCTATTCTGGAAACGCTTTCTCTCTAAATCCAGTCACTCAAGTCTGCTGAGCCGCTCTGTGTGTCTAACTCTGGCAGAAAGGGGAAATGTGACTGACTCGGGCAGTTATGGCTCGATGAGAAAATGAACCAGGAGCCCGTGTTCTGACTGCCTTACCCCTGCAACTCGATTGCACCATTCTGTCTTGGACTGAAGTTTGAGGCGCACTCAGTTGTTTGTAGTTCCCAAATAGAGTATATAGGGTAAAGCCTTAGCAATCAGAAAGGCCTGGTTCAAATCCCAGCTCTGCCCCTTTCCGACCTGGGGCAAGGGACTCAGTGCCCTGAGCCTCGGTTTGCATACAGTGGAGATAATAGTGCGCATCGCGAGTGTCATAAGGAGTAAATGAAGTGATGAAGGCGATGTACCTAGAAAAGTACCTGGAGTTTAACAGAGCAGGAATTTCATAGAGTTTAGCTATTTTATATATATTTTCAGAGCATTTAAATATATATTTTGTCTTCTCGGCTTAGAATGCACAGCCTGACCCACCACTTTCTCTAAGGCTCCTCCCGGTCCTTGGACCTTTCCCTCCAGGCAGGGCCTCGTCTGCGCTTCTGTCGTAACCCGTGTACTTCTCTGTACTTGGGTTCGCTGCCTTGTACTATTGGCATCGGTTCCAGGATCCGCCTCATCGTGGGACTGAGCTCCCTGAAGTCGGGGTGCTGATACCTTGGCCCCTCACCCTCAGGCTTGCATCCCTTTTTATTGTTAGGGGTTCAGGTGGCCGCTGAATAAGTGGATAGAGAGATAATGTTGCCCCAGGTAGGAGAGAAGGGGTGGTTACATTTCTTCTGGCCCTGCTTAAAGTCTGAGGGGGAGGAGGAATGCGTAATGCCTGTGGGGTGTGTCCCAAGGGGAAGAAAGGACCACCTGACAGGGAGAAGTGGAACTCTGTGTGGGGCCCTGCGGTGTTAGCTGTGAGTTTTTGAAAAAGAACTCTGTGCAGACAAGTGATGATGATGATGATGATGATGTGCATTTGAGTTTGTTTAATTGCTCCTCGAGGCATAGTTATTTAACATTGGAAGTTTCCTAATACTCTTGGGTTCTCTGGGCATTATTGAGGAATATATAATATTCACAATACCTGTTGTATTCCAGAGGCTGACACTAACACTTCGGTGAAATTATGTCCAGCGAACATCAGATGGTGTGAGTCAGCACACTGGGCATTTGTTCGATGTTATTTTCGCACCGGTAGACGCGGTGACGTTTGTTGGGCTGGTTAGACCAGTTGTGCGGGCACCCTGGCCTTTGCGTGAGCAGGGTGGGAGCGGTCGTGGCCTTAGGACCGGCCTGCAGTCCTGGAATCCCACTACATCCTCTGTCCATCTGCTTAAGGACAGTCCTGTCACCCGACCAATTAACTGACTCTGGCTGCTAGCTTCTTGTGACATCTGTTTTGAGTAAAAGGATGAAGAGCTGGGGCTTTGCTGAGCACATGAACCAGGCGGTCTGCTGTTTGCTCCTGCTGGCTGATGAGCATCTGTATGCGTCAGAATTTGGTCTGAGACTTGCGTACCTTGTAGCAGGCCACCTAGGCAAGAGGCGGTGGGAGAGAAGACTGACGGCCTTCACTCCCTCTGACCTCAGAAGGCTGCCAGAGGCTAAGAGCCTAGCACGATAACAGTGAGGGACCACCGGCTCAGGTCGACTTGAATGAGTAATTTAGGAGGGTGGTGGCAGCAGTAAAAATGGAAAAGCAAAATGGGACTCCCTGGAGAGCAGAATAAGCAAGGTTTCGTGACCAGTGAGAGAGGGCGTGCAAAAACAAGACCCTGTGGACATAGAGACGTACGAAGTACATCGCATATAGCTCCCTCGATTCTCCCAGTCGCCCAGAGGGGTGGGTTGGGCAGTGGTTGGGAACTGAAGCGCAGAGGGTTGAACTGTCAGTGACTTGACCAAAGCCACTTGCGTAGGAAGTCACAGTGCTGGGATCTGGACTCAGGGGTTCAGACCACTAGGTCAAATTCCTTTTTCATCCTACTTCGTCGACTCACAGGCTTTGAGGCTGGACGCCTGGGAGGAGTGGGAGGTCAGGAGGGAAGGCAACAGGGTTGACATAAAGGGAAAGGGGCAGTGGGGGGAAGCAGACTGTGAAAGACGGCGGGTGGTGGCCCTCAGGTGGAGGAAAGATGGCCCCTCACTGGTGGGGCCTTTCACCCATATGATGGGTGCTGCTGTGGTCCGAATGTTTGTGACCCCCTGCCCCACATTCATATGTTGAAATCCCAATCCCCAAATGTGATGATGTTAGAAGGTGGGGCTTTGGGAAGTGATTACCTCACGAGGATGGAGCGGATGGGGTGAGTGCCTTTATAGGAGACCAATCTGGAAAGCAATCTTGCTCCTTCCACCTGGTGAGAAGCCTGAAACCTGGAAAAGGGCCCTCACCCAAACACACTGGCACCCTGATCTCAGACTCCCAGCCTCTCCAGCTGTGAGCAGTAGATTCCTGTTGTTTAGAAGCCGCGCAGTCGGTGGTGGTCTGCTGTAGCAGCCTGGACAGACCGAGACAGGTGCTGGCATGGACTTCACCCCTGAGAGGAGCAGGCACGGCTTGTCTGTCCACCCAGAGTCAGCCTCTGCCCTAAACCGGGGGCAGTTCCGTGTAGGATTCCAAGGTGTCCCTTCTAACGCTCACTGTCCAGGCTGCAGGCATCCTTGGATGCTCCTTTCTGTTTGGGGCCCTCTGTCTTACCTGCTCCCCGCCCAGCACTCCCCCTCAGTCAGAAACAAAAGGGGCCTTCTGCCCTATAATGTCGCGTGGAACAAGGGTTTTCCATTCATCAAGGGGAAACAAGGGAACCAACGCCATGGAGCATATTATCGTTGGACTTGTCACTGCTGACAGTTGGCGACTCTTTGAGTGTGAAACAACAGGTCCTTTGTGGTCCTTTAGAGCTGCCTGTTGAGCACAGCCTTCTCTCAGCATCTTCCTGCTGCTTCAGAAAATAAGTAAATAAATAAGTTACATATCACATTCTTTATTGTTGATGTTCACAACACAAAACCAACCCAACGCACCCTGCTTTTGCTTTTTTATTTGTCATCACTTTAATTCAAACCATGGACTTTCCTGGGGAGCCTTTGGAGAACACAGATCCTCGGTCCTGGCCCCTGCTGGCTCTGGCTTTGCAGATATGAAAGACAGGCTGTCTTTCCCTCCAGAGAGTCAGCTGTGTTTGTGTTTAAGGAACCTTTGCTCCTTTGTTCTAGGACAGGCGACAGGCTTGAGTGAAGATAGAACTTGCCTTGTGTCCTTTGCCAATGTCCATGTGGGCTCATTTGGTTGGAGCCACTCATCGCATTAGTAACAAATTGCCTTCAGGCCTGGGCTAGCTCTGTTCTCCCTGTGCGCTCCCCCACTTTTCCATTCGGCCTCAGCCTGTGCTTCCAACTTGTCCTTGACAATTTTAGAAGGTGCTTTGGAGACATTTCTGGGCCCAGTGAGCAACTTAATTTGACGTGGGGCTGTGGCCAAGAGGGCAGGTGGGTGACAAGAAGGGTTGGGCTTCTGAGAGGAGCTCATGAAGAAGGAACTGACCAGGGAAAAGACTTTGGAGAAGAAATCTCTAAGATTATCGGAGAGGTGCAGGCGGAACCGGATTGTGAGGCAGAAACAACACAGCTTGGGGGAATGTGTTAGAGAGGTTGCGAATTCTATTTCCATTGCTCTATTTTAGTTCTTCTCGCTCAAGCTTAGCTTCGAGGTGAAATGTAAATATTCCTAGGTGGGCTGTACACATTTTCTTAGGCCCTTACGCCTCAGATATGGGAATGAGGGTGTCAGATCCTCTCCTGAAATCAGGAGAGAAAAAGGGAACGCTGATTGGCGAAGAAGAGTGGAAGGGGCGGTGGCTGGGAGCGGAGGAGACAAACCCTGGCTTTTTTCAGCGACTCTGCTCGGGCATGGGGGGGGTGCAGGGCACAGAGGCAGATGTGCACGCAGCAGGCTGAGGACATAGGGATCCGGGCTGGCGTGTTCTTCGGGAAATGTTTCACATGGACGCCTTGAGCTTGAACAGACACAGGCACATCTCCAACGCCTTGAAGTCTTTATCTTTATGTGCTCCTCAGCAATGTTTCTTTAAAACGTGGAGAAGCCTTAGTGGTAGGCTATAAATTATAGAGGAAATGACACTGTCATCACTGGCTCTAGTATTGTTTTTATTGTGGTTACATATACGTAACATAAAACTTACCATTTTAACCGTTTTTAAGCGCACAGTGAGTGCAGTGGCATGAAGTACAGCCACACGGTTGTGCAAATGCCACTACTGTGCCCTGCAGAGCTTTTCGTCATTGCACACTGATCCTTTGTACCCATTCAGCCCTAACACCTCCCCCTCCCCCCAGGTCCTGGCAACTGCTGTTCTACCTTCTGTCTCTATGACAGAATGACCCTAGACTTTATAATGTGGACCCTCCAAGTTACAAATCACTTGCTTATACTCTATAAATCTCCCTCTCTCCCCGTGGATGAAATCAGTTCTCTTCTCCTGTGTGTTTTCCTGTGTTTTAGCCATTTATGTCTCCAGGGCCCCTTTGTTAAAAGGCCGTCTTCTCCCTCACTTTTTCCAGCCAGAAAGTCACACTGCTTACGCATGTAGAGAAATCCACTGGTTTACAAGCAAGGAGTGGAAGGAACTGGTTCTTCCAAGAGGGCCCGGGAATCTAGGAAATCCTGAACGAGGGCCCAGGAGGTGGCCTTGCTCCCTGGGAAGATCGTGAGCTGTCACCCCTCGATTTTCCTTCCATTCTGCCTCTTTCCAGAGACTCCCAGGACCAACCAACCACAGTAACTGATGAAACAGCCTCGGCTATGTCTTTGCCCTAAACCCTCCCCCATAACAGGGCTTTCCCTCCGTGTGCTTGGAAGAAAAATCCTTTCTGCTTCTGCGTCCTTTGCTTGCTATGTTCCACCTTCATCTGGTGGGCGCTGCAGCTAAGGGCCCAGGGTCCACTACGCATTGGCAGGAAAGTTCCATCAGGTTTCTCTGATTAGGAGCTGAGCATCTTGGCAGGCAGCTGTGGGCACTGCTGACCTGATGGGCTGCTCTGGTCCTTTGGCCCCACACAGGATGCTCATGGCCCACCTGGTGTATAAACCACGACGGAGAGCAAGGCGGATCATTCCAGCTTGCTTGTAAGTTGGCTGTCTCCCCAACCCTCTGGCTCTTCGGGAGGCAGGTTCAAGGTAGCTAATAAGTAACTTGGTTGTGATATTTTTATTTAACTATGTGAACTTAGGCAGCTTCATTGTAGTTGCATAAATATGAACTGTGTGATCAGAGACTCAACCTTTTATGTCTGTCTCCTGCCACTGAGAGGAGTGCTGCGTGGGGGTCCTTATTTTTGCATGGTCAATACTGAATCAAAGGGGTTTTTGAAGGGAGAGAGGAGAGAAGAGCAAGGCGCTATTTCTTCTTGGTTTTAACTCAGAAACCTTAAGTTCCAGTCTTGCCTGAGCCAAACAGCAATTCTGTTCCCTTCTGGATTCCTCTGTTAGCTTGTCAATGGGAATCTAAATCCCAGCCACTGAGTATTGATCGGCCTCCTTGTTTAATTACGCATCAGAGTGTATTCAGGAGCCAATCAATTTCACTCCCGAAATGCCAGCGTCCTGCTTCTGGGGGAGGAGGGGATCAATTAATCCTCGTTTGCTTTTTAATTCCTGTTCGGAACATAGTACATTCACACACAGGTTAATTTTTAAATCCACTCCCCTCGTACTTCACTGCTTTCTTTAATTCGCCCTGGAAAGCTCAGTGACACTAAAACCCTATGAACCTCTTTTTATTGCTTATGCAGCCTCGTTAAAGGGCTTAGCAAATACCTGACTCAGTCATTTCCCCAACTTCAGCAGATCCCATCGTCCAAAGTCCCTGAGTGTTTCTGTTCTTGTCTGAAGTCCCCTGGGGGAGGGGTTTTCAGGAACTGCTGACACCTCTCCATCTAAACTTGGCATGGAAGGGAGAAGGGGGTTCTTCCAGTGTGCCATCCGAGGACCCGCTCCCAGGTCTGCTTTGTCAGCAGAGCCAGCAAATCTGTGAGCCCAGATCCCATGGGACGGATGTGAAGGGGTTAGGAGGCAAGATCTGTGTAACACACCAGGAGCCCACAGACAAAGACTGGTGCGAGAGGGACCAGGCCTTGCCTCTTCTTTGGTAATGACCTTTCCAGGCATGTAAACAGAATCTCACCCTTTTCATCTAGTGCTGATTTTCCTTTAAATTTGAGCTTGCATTGTTTAGGGCAGAGGAGAAACTGGTCTCTGCTGCCCCTCACTTTCCATCTCTGGCCTCCGACCACCCTGGGGGTCCCAGGGGTCCATTTAGGGTTCAGACTCTGAGCCCAGGGCCTGTGACATCTCTCGGCCTATGGGAGAGGTGTGCCAAAGGTCTGGACTAGTTTGATTCTAGTGAGCTGTCAGTGTTTGAACACATTAGCTTCCAGCGCAATTTGCTTGGCCATAACCTTGAAGTCAAAGACCAGTCAGAAAAGCTTTAAGGAGCTCTCCTGGGAATCTTTTACAGCATCTGCACAGTCTGCCTACACTTGGCTCTTGTGCGTGTTTCCTTTCGCCGGGTAGAGTGTGAAATCCCTTCCAGGCCAGGAAAGGGTCCCCTTGGGACAGGCGTCTTCCGCATCCTCCACGGGGTCCCGGAGTGTTAATGCCCTGGGATTTGGCGGCTTTGAGCTTCTAAGCGGTTCTGAAACTCCAGCCAGGAAGCAGGCATTCAACCTTTGGGGCCTTTGATCTTGTATTTTTCTGCTGGAATGTTTTAATATCAGAGTTAAAAAATAAACAGACTCATGGATGCTTTTTCACAGGCCATTCATCAATACCACAAAAGTCCTAGGAACACAAAACTTCCAGTCCTTTCTGGTATCGCAGAGGGAGGCGAACCAAGACCCAAATCACTTCCAGTTTCCCTTGTGATCAGGGACAGCTGCTCCCCAGGTCCCACAGCTGGGACTAATGCAAATCTGGCCTCTACAGACTGTTCCAGACGGGCCGCTGGCATGTTAGAGAGGTGGGAAAGGAGGTATTACACGCGAAAACACGCGGTAGATTAAAGCCGTGGAGCGGGGGCTGCGGAGGCAACGGCTCCCCAGAGAAAGGCTTTCAGCTTTCAGGTCTATGCGGTTCCTGTGCTGTTTCTCTCAGCAGCAATCCGTGTGATGTCCGGCATCTGTGTCTTTCCCCCGCTATCCTTCCAGTCTTGTCCCCAAAGCCACCAGGAGAGAATGAGAGAGGAGGGCCATCTGTAAACCTGCGGCAGTTGGTTTTGAGTAAAAAAATTAAATGCCACCCCCCAGGAAGAGGCCAGAGTGCTGATTCCATTGCATGCGAACCATTTTAGTAATTTCCACAGTAAAAACTGTTGTAAATATTATACACACCAGTGTTTGTGTTGTAGGTTTTGCACCTTTAAAATCCAGGGTGATAACTCAGCAGAGATTTTGACTTGTGCAAAATCTGAGTGTGCAGAACTGTCCAGAAGAGAACAGCTTCCAGACAGCTCTGAACAACAAGAGTGTGCACTGGCTGGGATGTAACGGTGTCCCATACCAGGTGGTTGACTGGGACCGAGGGCAGGAAACACCAAGTACATATAAACACACACACACACATTATTTGTTTGCTTATTTATTTAACATCCTCCGTCTGAGCTTGATTTCCCCCAAAGAAGAGCCTAAGAGACTCTGCCTGCCCAGTAATATACTTGGGGGTGTGCGCGATCCCAGGGAGAAGGGGGGAGAGCAGAGCGAGACGCCAGAGCAGGCAAAGCCGGAACACAGATGCAGCATTTGTTACTATGACAGGCATCTAGTGCTCGGTCCTGCTGGCAGCTTCTGAGAAATGACATGAGATGCCCTTGGAACTGGTTTGCCCCAGAGGCCAAAGACAGCCATATTTGTCCTACAGTCTTGTCGAATGGGTCAAAGGGACCCCCACTCGTCCCAGCCCACTCTGGGTGGCCCGTGTGAGTGTAGAGCAGCCGCTTATCAGGCAATCTCCGGGGCTGGAAGCAGGAGACACGGGAGAAGGCCCTGAGCAAGGCATTGTCGGGCTGTGTCTGTGAGAAGCTGGCAAAGCATCCACAGACCTGGTTGCCATGGCAATGGCTGGAGCACAGGCCACACCAAGAGGAATCTGAAGTGTTGCCTGATAGCTGTGCCTAAGAACAATAGAGTGGGCCAGGCTTTAGGATTGAGTGGCGTGGGATGACCGTGATCCAGAGGCCACATCCAACCCCAGCACATTCCCTGACAGGTAGAAATGCATTTAAAGAGACAGAAGTTAATTTGGGTACTGGCATCTGAACTCTGGGGAAAATATATTGAAAATTGGGACCCTCTTGAAAATTTGAGATTTGTCTTCCGAACAAAAAGGGGTAGTCCTTCAGTTGCTGATTTAATCCTTGGAGTAAGAACCAGGACTAAGTAAGGGGTCCAGTCCCAGAGCAGCCGTCAGAAGGACATGGGACATCTGCAGGACCCAGTCAAGCCCGTTTCCCATCACCAGAGATACCTGGCTTGGAAAAACTTTGTCTGGAATACTGGATATGGAATGAAGCTTCAGCATTGTGGAATCTTCCTGCCGGGCTGGTTCTGAGGTGTGTTATGCCCTACCTCCTTCTTATCTTTAACGAAGAATAATTTTTATTGCGGTAAGAACACAACGCAAGATCTGTTCTCTTAACAAATTGTAAATGTACACTCCCTTATTGTTGGTTGTGGGTACGCTCAGCAGCGGATGTCTGGAGCTTCTTCATCTTCCTGAAGTGAAACTTTATGCCTGAATGACAGTTTCCCATTTACCCCTCCCCAGCCCACTCCCTGGTAACCACCATTCCACCCTTTGATTTTTACCCACTTGACTCTCTTAGATTCCTCATGTCTGTGGAATCATGCAGTACTTGTCTTTACGTGTCTGGCTTATTTCACTTAATGTACTATCCTCAGAGTGCATCCATGTGGCTACATATCACAGAATATTCGACAACATGTATGGGCCTCAGCTCCCTTTCTGAGGGATGAAGAAACCTAGGAAGGTGAGAGATGGAAACTATTGTGTCCTACGAGAAGGAAAAGAACGTCTTGGACAGATTGGGGTTTGTTTTTCTCACATGCTGTGAGGCCGGGAGGCAGACAGTGGCTGGTGCTGGTTCAGCCGTCAGGGGCCTGTGACTCTGGCTGCTCACCCCACCCCACCCCCCCTGCACCCCCCACACGCTGGTCATCACGGGATGGCTACTGCAGGGAAGCAGCTGTGAGCTAAGAGAGGCTGGCGCTCAAAATCCCCTTTAGCGACTGCAGCTTAAACAGTATTTGTGGGATCTGTGTCACATGGCCGCTCTTCTCTGTGAGGGAGGTGTGGAAGTATAATTTCTTCAGCTGGGTGCTTACCACCCTAACAAGTGAAAGGGAGCCTCTCTGGGAAGAAAGAATGGGAGAGCAGGTACGGGGTAGGAACAGGGTTCAGAACACGCTCCCCGAAATGGGGCACCGTAGCATAGTGAGTATTTTACACTGAAGGAATTTGAGACATGGCGGGTGTAGCAAGGACTCTCTGACCTCCTTGTCTCCCCTAACGGTCGAGAGGCCCTCGAGTGAGTGGTGTCCTCGCCATATCTGGGGGAAGGGAGCACCCTTATCCCTGAAGACTGAGGGCATGGGAAGGAACAGGAAAGGCCTTGCCAGCCAGCCCTCCCATCCTTGTCCACCACCCTTAGCTCGCACCCTCTCCTGCTATCAGGTTTTCCTCAATGTTCCACTTTCGTCAGATGGGCCATAAAAACACTCACCTCTTCAGGTCTCCATTTCCTTGTGCAGGCTCCTTGTCATGCAAAACTTATTATGAATGACTTTGTCTGCTTTTCTCTTGTCAGTGTCTTGTCTGCCCAATTTGCGGCCCCCAGCCTGAGAACCAAGGGCCATAGAAGGAAAAATAAGTCTTTCCTCATCTCCATCCAGCATTCTCATCCATAGTGGGCTAGAAAACCACCCGTGTTTTCTCCCCCTCTGGAGATTTGAGGAGAGGTGGGTGAGATGAAAAGTGGTAATCCAGGTGCCAACCTGTGGTCTCTCTGGGATGCTCAGCTCCACGCAACCTTGTACCTTACCTTGAATTTCCAGCAGAAATTCTTTACTATGGGCTTCGTGTTTTATTAAACAACGGGTATTATAGTGCTCCCTTCAGAAGGGAAATTTCTCCTCCTTATCTCCCCAAAAGAACCAAGAAGTCAGAGCCTGGTTGGTACCTGGAAGGAGTTAGAGATCATGGTGCGGCATCCAGAGGGTGAGCTGGGAATGATCAGGAATGATGTCCTTGTGAGCATCTTTGTTGCTTTTGAGACTGTACTTCGGGCTCACTATGAAATACAGAAGCTAAGATGTCTATTTGCATCAGGAAAGAAAGAGACAGACATTCCACATACACATTTTTGCCTAAAATTGCAATAGCTGCAGGGAGCAGTGACAGAGGAAAGAAAATAACTGGAATAAATAAAATGCAAGGAAACCAAGAGATGGGGGTGAATGTAAAGAGCAGCTTCTTTTGAGGCCAAATTTTGAACTTCCAGTTGTTTATTTCCTTCCCCCACAGGCCCCTCCTGCTCCGCAGCCAACAGACATGGTGTGCTGGTTTGCAGTTCCAGGGATGCTGGGTTAGGCAGTTCTTTTTGCCAAAGTGTAATGGCTTTCTCATGCCACAGTTGGGGGGGGGGATATTGGCAAAACACAACTCAAAAAAGGACTTGTATTCAGCATGTATAAAGCACTTTTAAAACTCAATAATAAGAAGAAAAACAGCCCGATTGAAACATGGGCAGAAAATGTCAATGGAAACTTCATCCTAGAAGATGTACAGATGACAAATAAATACATGAAAAGAGGCTCAACACCAGTAACCGTTAAGACAATGCAAAGTAAAACCGCAGTGAGATACCTCTACACAGGCACTAGAGCAGCTAAAATTAAAAAGATTGCCCACGCCAAGTGTTGGTGAGGGTTTGGCGCTACCAGAACTCTCATGTACGGTTTGGTGGGAATGTAAAATGGTACAGTGACTTTGGGAAAGTTTGGGAATTCCTTTTAAACAGATACTTACTATATGAACCAGCAATCCCACTAATTATTACTGTTTTTCATAATAATCCCACAACGGAAACAATCCAAATGGCCATCAGCGGACATTCATGGATGAATGCGTTGTGGTCATTCGCACGATGGAATATTAGCCAGCAGTAAAAATGAATGAAGTACTGATATCTACAACAACACGGATGAATCTCGAAAGGGAAGGGAGCCAGACACAAAAGACTGAATGTTGTAGGATCCTATTTATATAAAGTACTAGAAAAGGAAAACCTAGTGGTTGAAGACAGCGGATCAGTGGCCGCTGGGGCCTGCAGGCGGGGAGACAGATCTGACTGTGAAGGGCCACAAAGGAATTTGGGGGGGACGGAAACATTGTCTAGCATGACTGTGGTGATGGTGAGCATCGATACACATTTGTCGACACTCATCAAACAGCACACTTAAAAAGATGAATTTTATTGAATATAAATTATACTTGAATGAAGCTGATAAAAATGCCGTGCCTTCCTGCTCACCATTTAACACCTCAGCTTTGGGGTGGGACGTGCAAGGGGAGCCCTTTGTCATCCCGTGGGTGCGGTGTGGAGACCCTCCAGCTTGCGGAGGGTGGACGTTACTGCTCCTACGATAATAATGCTCGAGGGCCATAACCTGACGCTTGCGCCTGGGAACTTTCGCCCTTCAGAGCTCAGTTCAGAGCTAGTCCAGGAGGAAAGGGCCTCCCTGCTGAAATCTTCATCATAGAATAAATTCAAAAGGATAGAACAAGGACATATCCTCAAAAGGATGTAAATGCACAGTAAAGATTTTATTTTACTCATAATGAGAAAACCATGCAGATGTTAAACCAGGCAGGAATAAGATAAAGACTAAAATTTAAAAAAGTAAAGGAATGCTGAAATGTAGGCGCAAGTGGAGGCGGCATTGGTTTCTCCACAGTGGGGACGGGTGTCTTTCCATCGGAAAAATTCATCTGCGTGTCTCTAGACAAGAATTATCTGACGCTGTGCTCAGTTGCCTGCACGTTACAAGTTGTTTCATAGTTTCCGTAGAACCAGAGTCAGATCGCCGGGAAGTGTGTGCTGTGGTTGATGTCTAGTTTTCCACTGAAACACAAATGTTTCCCTACCTGGGGGTTCTGGAATGGCTTCCTGGACCCACACTGAGAAGCCGCTGCCTCCTTGTCGTAGAGTCTCTGCGGCCTTTTATGTCTCTCTCAGGCTCTGTGTCTACTCTCAAAGTGAACAGTGCAGTAAAGCCCCCTGGCCCCCCTGAAGGACTCACTCATTAAAGAGAGCTTCCGTGGGAGGCAGACTTGTTTTTCCAAACGCCTTGAATAACTTTGCCACGCCAAGTAGCAAGTGGCCTCTTGCACACACCAATCATGTTCTTGCCCCTTCTGACTGCCGCCACCTTGCGAGAATGAAGAGACACAGCCAGCTCTGAGCACAGCACTTCATACGCCTTTCCACTTATAAAATGTCCTACGTCAATTGTATCTCAATGAAACTAGGAAAGGAGCGGGGAAAGGCTGCTCCCTTATTTTGGGAGTGGGTCAAAGGAAAGGCTTCTTGGAGGAAGTGAGGCCAGCTGGGCTAAGTCTTGAAAGACGCTCACCATTGGCCAGGAGGAACTGGTCACGGCTTTCAGCTACGTGACGCGTTGAAAGATGCACAGATGAGAAGATAGGTCTCGTTTGGATGGAACACAGGTGTTCTTGGGGATATTGAAACACGTGGTCAGATAAGCGGTGAGGGCCCGTCACGAAGGTCTGGATAGTCATGCTAAGAACTTTGAGCTACGTATTGATGATAGAGGTGAGCTACTCAGTGATTTAAGCCAGCATTTATAAATCATACAATTGGTTTATAAAACAGTACAAACTAATGTGCATTTTTAGAAATACAAGAGGGGGCCCCAGAAAACCCAGGCTTATCTTCTGGAGGGTGGGCCCCTTGTAGTATAGGCTTCCCCCTCTAGGTGAATGTTGTAAGAACCTGTCTGTATCAGTGCACCAGCTGGCGTTGTTGTGAGAGGCTGTGTTTGACTTCAGTGAACTTTTTTGAAGACTCTTTCATCACGTTTGCCCATTTCATGATGGGTGGTTTACAAGAGCCCCTGCCCAGACCACGCTGAGTGTCCAGCAGTTTTTGTTGATCCTCATGCCCCACCCCCCCTACTCATCTGCTCCTGCCCTCAGCGACCTTTTTTTATTTCCCCAGATAAAAAAAAGTCTTCAGAGGGAAACGTTTTGCCAATGCGGAAGAGGTGAAACAAAAAAACAGCAGAAGCACTAAAAGCCATCAAAAATGAAGAGTTCAAAACCTGTTTTGAGCAGTGGAAAAACCATCTCGACAGGTGCATCAAATGGAGAGTACTTTGAAGGTGACTGAAGTTTAAACTTGTAAGAATACACAATTTTTTGTAAATAAATTCCATTTTGGGGGGTACCCCCTTGTAAAATCCTAGTGGCAATGTAGACCAGAAGAAGCAGGAGTGTACACAGAGAAAGCTGCTAGGGGACAGTTGCAGCCCTTGGTGAGAAATTAGGAGGGCAAAAGAGAGGCAGCAATGGGGGGATGAGGCCAGTGCTTTATTCCTTTGTTTTTTAAATTAAATTTATTGGGGTGACATCAGTTAATTGGATCGTATAGTTTCAAGTGTGCATGACCAGGCACATGGTCTGGATATTGCATGGTGCACCCACAATCCACAGTCAAATCATCTTCCGTCACCGTGTACTTGGCCCCCTTTACCCTCTGCCACCCCCACCCCCTTCCCTCTGGCAACCACCGCACTGCTGTCTGTGTCTTCGAGTTTCAGTTTTACATCCTGCTTATGGGTGAAATCATATGATTCTTTGATCATTCTGACTTAGTCACTTAGCATAATTTTCTGTAGGTCCATTCATGCTGTTGCAAATGGCGGGATTTCATCTTTTCATACGGCTGAGAGGACTCCGTGGCACACATGTACCACACCTTCTCTAGCCAGTCCTCTATCGAGGGACCCTTCGTTGTCTCCAAGTCTTGGCCACTGTGAATAATGCTGCAGTGAACATAGGGTTGCATATATATCTTTGCAAACACGTTTTTGAGTTTTGGGGGTAGATACCCCGAGGAGGGATTGCTGGGTCATACACTAATTCTATTTTTAGTTTTTGAGGAACTGCCAGACTGTTTTCCATAGTGGCTGCACCAATTTCCATTCCCACCAGCAGTGAATGAGGGTTCCTTTTCTCCACAGCCTCTCCAACACTTGTTATTACCTGTCTCACAGAAAATACCCATCCCAGCAGGTGTGAAGTGGCATCTCATTTTAGTTTTGATTTGCATTTCTCTAGCAGCTAGTGGGGTTGAGCATCTTTTCATATGTCTGTTGGACATTGGTCTGTCTTCTTGGCCCAGGAGAGCAGGTGCACACTTATGAGTGAAGAAAGCACTTCCTGGGGAGTGCAGGGCTGGATTCTGGGCTCAGACCTGCTTGCTTCTTGCTGGGAGCCTTTGGGCTGATGCTTACTTCAATGTACAGTAAGGGCTGCAGTGCGGATCAAATGAACTCATTCCTCTTCTGTTCTGCCAAACTCCGTTGAGTGCCTTATAGATACAAGACACTGTGGGAAGAGGTGGAGGTAGGAGCATGGTCAGTATAGACATGGTCCCCACCCTTGTGGAGCTGATGGTCTGGTAAGCATGAAATTGTGTTGGCAACAGACTGTGACGTGGTCACTGTATTTGTTTGCTGAGGCTTCTGGAACAAAGTACCAGAAACTGGATGGCTTCAGCCAATGGAATTTTGTTCTCACATAGTTTTGGTGGCTAAAAGTCCAAATTCAAGGTACAGGCAGGGCTGGGCTCCCTCCAAAGACTCTAGAGAAGGATTTTTTCCTTGCTGGTGTTTACTGACGCTCCTCGGTGTTCCTTGGTAGGTGCATCACTGCAGTCTCTGCCTCAATCTTCACGTAACCTCATCCCCAATGTGCACGTATCTCTGCGTCCAAGTTTGCCTCTTCTTGGAAGAATGCCAGTCATACTGGATTTAGGGCCCCCCCAATCCACTGTGACCTCATTGTAACTTAAGTGCATCTACAAATTGGAAATAAGGTCACGTTCACAAGTTCCAGCTGAAATGGATTTGGGGGAACACTGTGCAGACCGGCAGTCAGTGTGCGGCTTCGTGAGTATGTAGTAGCACCAACAGGAGGACTTGAGGTACCCCGAGGGCTGGGGTAATGATTTGTGTGTTTCTCGTAATACTGAGCAATCGATTGTAACGAGCTAGTCACATTCCCAGCCAGCTGATATTCTGTGAATACTTTCTAGTGGATTCCTCTGGGGTAGCCAGACAGTCCAATTCACCTGCTTCATCAAAATAAGGCGCTGGCGCATACTTGCCAATAATATCTCTTGATCTGCCCCAGAACGATGGGCCTTCTGCTATGGGATCTATGAAAAATGGTCGCGAGCCTGGTTCTCTTAGGTTTGTCCGAAATAAACAGCTAACATTTGGTATACCCAGGTAGCAAGGTGAAAAATTTATCTGTAGGACAGACAACAGGCCTAGGGACAAACGCCATAAATAAAAATGTGAACAGTGACTATCGATTTAACCAGAAATTGTGATATAACTATATTGGGAGGACGAGAAGAGAGCCGCGGATTCGGTGTGCGTGTTTGTGGGGTGGGTGGTGGTCAAGGTCATTGTATGTTTATCTTCCATGGAAGGAAATGAACGGATGATACGTAAAATTAATCAAGAAGTATTAGTACAAGCATATTTAGAACTATGGCTGTGAATACACCACTCATTTGATAGATGATGGGAATCAGGAGTGGAAATGAAGGGGAAATGGGAGTGTTGTCTGTTTTTTTAATCACAAGCTTATTTGCACTATTTGACATTTTAAACTACGCAGATGTGTCATTCCATATGTGACTTTTGTTAAGTGATTTATTAAAAATTTAAATCAAACCTCTCCTGCTCCTACCTTTGCCCTTTCTTCAACACAATAAGTCTGTTCACATGACCTATTATTATGTCATCAGAAGCCTCCGAAACACACAGTGGAAGACAACAACAGGCCTTTACTTTCCGGAGATACGTGTGAAAACGTAAGCCGTCCCCTCGGAGACATGCTTGTCCCCATTTTCAGTCTGCCTTTGTGCCCTGTGCTTCCAACTCGCCATCACACTTCACAGTTGTAGAACAGAGACAAGGGCAACGGAGTGCAGGGGACCCTCTGCCGGGACTCGTGGCTGCCTTGGGGAGATGAGCAGGTGGGCTGAGGAGGGGCTTAGGGAAACGGCGTCAGGCCCCCCGCTGTGACTCTCAGGGAAGCAGTAATAAGTGAGCCCTGGGTGAAGCCCTGTACCAATCTCTAATCCACTTTCTGTAGCAGCCACTGGGGGGCAGGGGACTGAGAAATGGCTTCTCCGTATTTATGGAGGAAATTCCATTGTAGATTTTTAGGGGTGGGAGTCAGGGAGAGGGAACAAGCTCCCAGCCATTAGTCCCAGCAGAAGAGTGTGGCAGGTGACCAAAGTGACTTCTGCACACACATCTGGGATGCTGTTCCCAACTTGGCTCGTTCTGCCGCTCACTGTCGTCAGCGGCTTCATCTCCACTTGGTGCCTCTGAAGCATCCCTAATGCTCCTGTTTTTAGGAACATGGGCAGCGACTTTCACTTGACCCTGCTTTCTCCTTCAGTTACTGTCTTATTTCTGTAGCCTTACCATTACTGACAGTCTTTACTTTTACCCCTTCTCTCCATCGCCTCCTTGACCTGTGACAATGGATCTCTGGCTAGCAGTGCATGCCAATTGGCCACCCCACCCCAGACTTGGCAGATGTCCCCTTTATTGTTACCATATGGCTTCTCCTCCAGGCTTTTGTTCTTTTCCTCTTTGATTTTAATTCCCTCTCTCTTTTTATTTTGAAAAGTTTCCAGTCCATAGGAAAGTTGACAGAATGGTGCAATGCATACCCATCTATTCTTCACCTTACACACATGTGTATTTTAGCAGAGTCATTTGAAAAAAGGTTGTATTTATCACACCTAACCTAAATGCTTCACTCCAACCACTCAAGTGGTTAAGCATGCGTTTCCTAAAAAAGTCATTCAAGGAACTGAACATCGGTTCAGTAAGATCGTTATGTAATAACAGCCCATATTCAAAGCTCGAAATTGTCCTCCCAAATAGCTTTTGAAGTTTTGTTTGTAAATCCAGGACCCAAATAAATGTCATGGCACTGTTTTGGATTGTTTTGTGTTTCTTTGATCTCCCTTTATGTAGCTTCTAGAATGTTCCCTCTGTCTTTTGTGGAATTTCATGAGAGTTGACAGTTTTGAAGGGGTCAGGCCAGTGGTCTGACAAAACGTCCCTCATTCTGGACTGATTCGATTGTCTCCTGCTGTTTAGATTCGGGGTAAGTATTGTTTTGTGGTCTGTTTGGCAAGAATCGTACATAAATGATGTGTGTTTCCACTTGCATCTCACCAGGAGGTACATGTCAATTTTGTCCCATTATTCATTTGGTAACTATGTTGTCTGCCAAACTTCTCCATTGTAAAAGTATCTTGTTTCCCTTTGTAATTAACAAGCATCATTGGGGGACCATGTGAACGAATGGCCGGTTCCCAACAACTTCCCGCTCCGTGGTTTCAGCACGCATCGGGCCCTCTCGCCTCGGCCGCTTACTGCACCGGGGGCTGCAGAAGGGCAATTTTCCCTTTCCTTGTGTGTTCAGGGGCTGGTGTCCTTATGTGAAAACGAGGTCCTCCTGCTCTGTCTTCTTTGTTCAGTACCAGAATGGACTCAAGGGTTCTTCTCTTCTCTTCTCTGGTGCAACCCACGGCCATCACTACTTTTGATGCTTGGGTAGACACAGACACGGCCAGCGCAAGCCCCTGTAAGCCCGCTCCTTGGTGCTTCTGACACAGGCACACGCACAGCACTGTCTTCCCTCCGGGTCTCGTGCCTTCCCGGCCCCGGGCCTACAGTTAGTCCCATCTCCAAGAAGCCCATGTTCCTTTACTTCTCCTAGTTTTCCTGCTCTCCCTGGAACACTAGATTCTGTTACCCACAGCCTCCTCCTTGAAGCTCTGGTTTCGTAGAAACTGCATCACCTTCAATCTCTGGCTACCTTAATAACTGCTTTTTCTGATTCTTCTGTTACAGTCATTAATTTTTCGATACACAGTGACATGTTTGCTCATAGTACAAAGGCAACAGACCACCGGCCCTACCCTCAAGAGGCTCATGCTCTCCTCGAGCTTCCAGCTAGGTGACCTGGTGATTTATCATCCAAACAGGACACTTAGAAACTGAAAAGGGTGCTATGAATAATTACTCCGGGACAAGAGACATAAATCTGCACTGTCCAACACAGACCAGGAGTTACATTATCTACTCCTGGCGGATGCCTTGCCTCTACATTTTCACTATCAAACCTGCTTGCTTAAGTATAGCTTCCAGCATGTAATTTCCATGCTCCACCCCCCTAAACTGTGGCTCTGTGTTTTAGGAACACTGGTCTCACCCCATATCACACTTCCAAGGTGCTTTTAAATCTGACTGTGCATTATCAAACCTGCTTCCCACTCTGCCCCAGGTGCTTGCCCCATCTAGTTATGAGGCTTGCAAGAGCATGAATGTGTATGTCGTGTGCATCCCTGTCTCTACCGTCCTGCACAGCCCTCAGCACGGGGCGGGGCCCGAATATTAGGATGTCCTAGAAGGGCTCTTAGCTCTCTTCTGCCTGTGGCATGCATGCTCCCCTCTGTGCCCCAGCTTCGCTTTCCCCGCTGTCTTCCCATCTTCACTATTTGATTCCCACTGTCTTCCAGGCAGATGTCTGAGTGAGCATGTACACATTCTTCCTCCAACTCTACAAGATGAAATGTTGCTTTAAATGCTTGAAATCACACAACCCCACTCAAAAACGAGGGAAACCTCTGCGAACCTGAATGTAGCATGAACTCATGATGCTGAGAGGGGGCACTGAAGTCAGAAGGGCACGGTGGTGAGTGGGGGACGTTAGGGGCTGCTCGGGGAAGTCTGCAGCACCTGTCCCACTGCTGGTGGGACACTGGGATTCCTGTACGAACCCAGAGGATCGGTCACAACATAACTGCCTCGGAGAGCCAAGAGGCAGAGGCCCTTGGCTGTGAGCAGCTCAAGGAGCAATAGAAGCATCCGTGAGAAAGGGAGGCCAGGCCAGAGAGCATACAGGGCTGTACCAAGGTTGGCGTGTGTGGCAGTCCTTGTTATGTGTCCACCGCCCTAGGCCCTGCCGCCCAGGTAGTAGGAAACTCCATCCTATATGTTTCCGTGAAGGTATATTGCAGATGAGATTAACATTTCTATTAGTAGATTCTGAGTAAAGCAAATTGCCCTTCATAATGTGAGTGGCTCATCCAATCAGTTGGAGGCCTTTATAGGAAAAGACTGAGGTCCCCAGAACAGGAAGGAATTCTGCCTGCGGTTACCTTTGGACTCGAAAGGCACGTCTTACTTGAGCCTCCAGCCTGCTGACCCATCCTGCAGATTTTGGACTTAACTATGCCTCCACCGTTGCGTGATCCATCACCCTAAAATCAATCTCTATCTATCTATCTATCTATCTATCTATCTATCTATCTATCTATCATCTATCTATCTATCTATCTATCTATCTATCTCTATCTCTATCTCTATCTCTATCTCTGTGTATGTATATACAGGTGCATATACTATATCCCATTGGCTCAGTTTGTTTGGAGAACCCTGACTAAGCCACTTAACATAGGAAATAGCCAATGTCTGCAGATGAATAATGTTAAAGTTGAAAGAGCTTCATTACCAAGTGCTGAGCAGGATAAACTTAACAATAACTGCAAACTCCACATCTGGGTACCATTATTGATTTATCAGAAGCTATTGGTTAAGCTATTTATTGCCAGGCACAGTTCTAGGGGACTCAGTGGGGAGCACCTAAGCAATGTGCATGCGTGATGTACCTGTGTAACATAATACATATGCATGTTATATATAATATAAATTCACATGTAGATAAGTGCTGTGAAGGAAACATAAATGGGTGTAAAGGACTGGAGCTGGTTTGGCTAAGGGTTGAGGAAAATCTTTCTGAAGAGGTGGCCTCTAAGCAGAGACCTGAATGAAGGGAAGATACAATAAAACTGCCCATCATAGAGGACAAAGAAAAATCTTACAAGCAGCAACAAAAGACGCAGTACTCACAAAAGAATGGCCACCAGACGGCTGGCAGCCTTTCCAGTGCTAAGAACAAATGCTAGAAGCCTTTCCCCAGGTAAAGCATCACTCAGGAGCCCAGGGGCTGTAGACCATGGCAGATGCACAGGGCTGGGGTGTTTTCTCTGAGCCGCTGGCTGAAGGAACCAGTGAGTGATATACAATGCTTCAGGGAGAAGCTCAGGTGGCCCCATTGTTCAAACATGTTGGATTGATTGTTGAAATAATAAGCTAACTTTTCCTGTATTTTAAGACTCTTGTGCATAATGTATTAGACAAGTAAATGGAGGAGGAGAAGTGGGGGCAGCTGGGGAGAAGTTAAAAGGGTGAAGGTCCTGGTCTTGGTGAGGAGGGGGTTGGCAATTCCGATGAAATGCAGACTTGCTTAGAAAAGTAGTAGCGCACGTCATCCTTCTTGGCCTGGATTGCCTGAGCCTTCTCCACGAGTCTTCTCTAACTGGCCCAGCACTCTTTCACTTGTCTGTCAAATGACAGCCTGTCCCTGCAGTTTGGCGCTGTAGCTACACAGTGTCACTTGTCCGCAACGTGCTGAGTGCCCAGCTTTCAAAGCCCCATTGATGAACAGGCAAGGGAGGCATGGAGGAAGGACTGCCTGGCGGGGACCCTGCTCCTGACGTGTCCACTAACCAGCTCTGTGAGCTTGGACGGGTGACTCACCTCTGTAGGTTTCCGTTTTCGCTTAGTCTGTGTGGGGAGTGACACGGGGAGGCGACCCCTCAGATCCATGCCAGTGCTGCGAATCTGCGATTGCTTCTTCCCCTCCTTTCCCGTGTTCCCTGGGGAAGGGCTGTCCAGACGATCATCATGTGAGCCAGTGATACGGCACAGCCAGTGGGCCAAATATTACTGGCCCCCTTCTCTTCTCCAGTTAGGGGCTCTCACTCCTGTTCCCTGTCAGACTGCCAGTGGCCCTGCTTGAGGTCCGGTTCCCGATATGGCCTGACGTGGCCACCACTGACTGGGCTGAGGCCGAGGGGAGCCTGGAGTCTAAGGCCTTTCCTTCTGCTGGTGCGAGGGGCTGGTTATTCGGTGTTTCTGACCAGGTGATTCCTCTCAAATACTCTGTCTTCCTGTCCCCAGTCAACGACTTTCTTCCTGGCTTCTGACCAATGACTTCATCCAGCCTTTGACTCCTACCCCGCCCTTCCTCCTGATGTCCTGCTTTCAGAGCCTGGCCTTTGCCCTGGCCGACACGGCTCTGGGCCTGGGTTCCTTACTCGTGTGCTTCTCCCTCCTCTGGGGTGGTCAGTTTTTTCTCATCTCTTAGATCCCAAATGTTCACTCATCATACATAGTATTACAAGACAGCAAAACCCATGGAATTCTTTTAGAAACTATTTGAGATGTCGCAAATTGTTTCAAACACACACGAGGTGCATTTCTTTCCTGGTCTGCCCTCTCCCAGAGGATTTCAAGGTCAGGTGTTGACAGGGCCAGAGGGGGGCACTGTGGTTGAGAGTGGCCAACGCTCTCCTCACAGACCTCACACCAGAGATTTGATTCTACTCTACCTAGACTCCCTTTGCCACATTTTTCCCACCTGAAACAAGGGTAATCTTTTCTCACTTAGCAACAACGTCTGAGGCTGCAGATTTATATTCCCAAGTAAGAGTAACCTTCAGCAAGAGGCCGTATATAAGTTATCGATTGCTGTGTAACACATTACCACAAACGCATGCCAATTATCTCATGGTTTCTGTGGGTCGGGAGTTCAGACCTGTGGGTCCTCTGCTTCAGGAACTCTCATAAGGTGTGTGGGCCAGGGCTTCAGTCTCATCTGGAAACTGGACTGGGGAAGAACCCACTCCCAGACTCACGTGGGGTCAGCAGGTCAGTTCCTGGGGGGCTGTTGGACCGACGGACCGACGGCCTCAGTTCCTCGCTGGTGGTTGGCCAGAGGCTGTTCTCAGTTCCTTATGAGATGCCATTCTGGAAGCAGCATCCCGTCACCTTTGCCATGTTCTGGTGGTTAAATCGAGTCCTCGGTCCAGTCCACCTTCGTGGGGAAGGGGTCACACAAGGACATGAGCACCAGGAGGCAAGGACCATCTTAGAATCTGCCCACCCCAGGCAGTAAAATGGACATTGTCTGCCTGCTTTCAAATTTCAGCTCCATCCTTCAGTATCTGTGCCTCTCGGTGTCTCAGTTTCCTCATTTGTATGACAAGGGAATAATAGTACCCACCTCACACTAGTTACTGTATTTAAAGTGCTCAGAACAGCCTGGCATATAGTAGGGCCACGTAACTGTTTGCTACTATTACGCTTTCTCTTTGCTGATGTTATTTCTAGAGAGGCGGGGGCAGCATGGGGCAATGTCTGCCTTCTCTCTGAGGGGCCATTATAGCCTTAAGCCAGGGTGCTTCTCAGTCATTTTCACCCTCCTAGCACACGGACACTGTGCTTTGTGATAATGACAAATAAGCTGCGTGTTATTCGTTTGACAAATTGCTTCTTATTGATTGATGTTGGGTTCCTCACGGGAAGGTGGGATGCCGCAAAGGATAAGTAGAGAGAGTGGCCAGAACCAACAATTCAGACGGAAGAGTCCGTGGGGACAATCTGATACCGTATGAAGAGATTTCATCTTGAGGACGACTTGAGAAGGGACCATCAAATATTTATGGGCCTTCAATAGGAGCTGTTGCCCTTTACCCAGCTTGCGGGGTGCATTATAAGGGTTCTGGTTGGGAACTGTTGCCTGTAGACAGGGCTCTGTGCTGAAAGATCCCTGAGCTTTGTGATGGAGCGAGGAGACGGAACCGGCCCCTGTGGCGGTCTCCAGGTGGGAAGTGGAAGAACTTTGTTTACAAAGCTGATGTGGAGTACTAGGGAGGAGAGGAGGTTTAGAATAAACCCAGACAAATCACAGACTGTGCCTCACCAAGTTAAGAAATGGTCAAAATGAAGATTTTAGAATTTAAGTGTAAACTAAGTTGGAATAATCACTGTGATGCGCTGTTTTCAGGAAGTTGGGCAAAAACCAGATTGTTGTCTAATTTCACAGCAGCAGCAGTATCACAAACACCTGTCACTGGGATAAATGGCAGGAGAACAGAGCCAAGCTAGTGCACGTGGAATGCTTGGAGCTCAGTGTACCCCTAGGATTGCACCAAGCTGCAAGTAATGGAGCACTTAACTGACAGGACTTAAGTAAGGGGTGTGCTTGCCACTTGTATTTGCCACATGTAGCAGAAGGTCTTGAGTAGATGACTTTGGACAAGTAAAGCAATTCACATGTCATCAAGGACCCAGTTCTGTTTATCTTCCTCCTCTCCATCCTTAGCAAGTGGCTTTCACTCCCGTGATCTCCAGAGGGCTGCTGCACCCCTAGATATCAAAGGACAGGAGGGGGGAAGAGGGGCTAAGGGAGCTGTGTAGCTGAAGCTGTCCCTTAAAAATCCTTCCCTGAAAGCTCTGCCTAGTTTTTCTTTTACCTGTTGGCTCCAATGATATTGCATAGCCTCTTTTAGCCCCAAGCAACCCAAGGAAATAAAATATTTTACCTTCCTAATCTCTGTAGTAAAGGAAGGCAAGGGGAAAGGGGCTGGGAATGGTTTTGGAATTCCAGCCCATAGAAGCTGTCATAGTAATATCTGAAGCCCCATGTGCCTCTCGTCATTCTTGCTCGTGTGTCTCTGGCTGGGTTTTCAAACCATGTCCTTTGTCTGTGAGCACAATGCCAGATAGAGATGTTTTTGTGGGGTATCAGAGAATTGGGTGATTTGATGCTAATATGAGCTATAACACATGTGAGAAAGACCGGCTTCATATCTGGTCATACCCAACTCAGTGGCCTACCTCTAACCCTGGGTTCAGACCCTTGAGCAATAAAACTTTTAGTAACTTGTGCCTTACTGTCTAGTGGTCAAGAGGAATGAACGTAAATACTGTCTTGTCCACAAGAGCCTGGCCTTGTACAGTGGAGTCCGTGACTTGGTTTTATGCTTCTGGAAATCCTGGCACCACCTAGCTGGTTCAGCCAATATGTGATTGAGCAAGTGCAGAGTCCTCTCCGACTTGCTTCTCTCCCAGGGTCACAAGGCCAAGGCTATCCAAACAACCCACTTGCATAGCACGTTATGATTCTGCGTGCTGCAGTGCTACAGCCTGGTTTGCATTGGAAGGCGAGAGCTGTTTATCAATGAACCCAGTGTCAACACCTCACTTTGTGTCTTGGTAAAGTGCCTGCTCCCTGGTCTGAATCCCTGTATTGTCTGCCGCACGTGGGGAGCATTTGCTAATTCACTTTGACCTTGGCTATTCTCATTTTGTCTAATTGAGGTAAATTGCAGGGATCTCTTCTTGAAGACAGAGAAAAGAGGTAGGAACCTGATTGTTCTTTGGGAGGGGCATGTGACAGAGGGCACGGGGCACCCAAGCATGTCAGAGTCACTTGATGGGAGGGAAGAGGGGTTGGATTAGAGACAATGAAATCTATAAAGATTAAATAAATACCCTGGCCCAACTCCCACTGAGGAAGATGCCAAGTCTTTGAGGAAAATACCTAGCTGATCATTAAGCAAGCTTGCAGAGTATGTGTAATGAGATGCAAACCGAGTGTTCACTGAACATTTTGGTCAAATCACTTTAACACTTAATTGACAAGAAAAATAAAATGCTCGGCTGAACCTGTCCTATATAGGGAAGATGTTTTGGAAAAAAAATTTTTTTCAAAAACACTGTGTAATAAAATAGTATTACTTCCCTTGTCCCGCCCACCCTCTGGGAACTCTAATCCTTTGAAGGCTATTGATTTCCTTTTGTGTGATGTGGCGAGGCACGCTTTCTCACAACTCCATTAGAACACATTTTTCCAGTGGGCAACGATCTTGATCACATTAACATTCATGAGATGAGCCTGTGTCCCACTTGTTTTTAATAAAAGAAATGGGGTTCAGGGATATTATTCAGTCGTAGAGGCCCGTCACCCTGGGACAATGGTGCAATTGCATTTCATTAAAACCACTAGCAATTGGAAGGGAAGTAGCAATAATAAAAAAATGTTGCTTTTAGGTAAAAACTAGAAGATGTTTGTTGTGAATATCCTCTTTTGGCTGTTTAATCAAGAGTAGCAGCAGACAGGCTCCAGGCAGCTGGAGGTGCTACAGTGGTCCACAAGGAGAGGCTGCAATGACTAGGCTGAACTCTCACTCATGCAGGAGGTGCCACGTGACTCTTCTATACTATCTTCCTGAGCTTTTGCTCCTCCCCTAGGAAGGCCCACCTCCCGGTGACACACTGCCACCCCTGTCCCCTTCCTTCTGGGGATATCAAATGAGCATTTCACCAAGCATAGTGCCCAGCTGTCTTCTACATATTATTTCCTTACATTCTCACTACAAGCCTGAGAGGAACGTACTACAATGGACTTTATAAATCGATGTCATTATGCATCGCCCAAGCTTGTATTGCTTGGAAATTGGAAACAAGGGTCCAAATCAGATCCTTGTACATCCCAGAGTGACAGAGACACCTGTTGTGGACGATGTTGCAGTGGCAGAGCTAAACAAGCTCAGGGGTGGTTAGAGCCTCCTGCAAGGGCAGGCAGGGAGCACCTGAGGGACTCGCGCAGGGTGTGGCATGGTGTCAGCCGGGTGGCTGGGAGCTTGTGTGGAAACAGAAGCATGGTGATCAAGGTCATGAACTGAACTTAGGCTCGCATTCCTCCTCCTGACGGCACATTGTCATCTCTGATTTCTATCCCCCTGGACATGTTCACAGAGTCTTGCTCCCCGGAGTGGAGTTTAAACATGAGAAGAGTAAGCTCTCCTCAAAGGTTGTTCCTTGGCCAGAATGTGCGTCCAAGGGAAAATATAAGATTCCTTGGTCCTGCTCTCCCAGGTGATCTTTGTGGCTATGCCCCCTGTGTCCCTATACCACGACCCCTTGTGAGTAATGAGTCACTGTCTTAGTCTGCTCAGGCTGCCATAACAAAACACCATGGAATGCGTGGGTTCAACAACAGGAGTCTGTTTTCTCGCAGTTCTGGAAGCTACAGTCCAAGGCCAAGGTGCTGGTAGGGTTTAGTTTCTGGCAAGAGCTCTCTGCCTGAATTGCAGAAGCTGCCTTCTCACTCATGTGTCCTCTTGTGGAGGAGCCAGGGAGCTAGCTCTCTGGTGTCTCATTTTATAAAACCACTAATCCCATCACGAGGGCCCCACCCACCCAACCTCATTTAACTCTAATCACCTCCCAAAGGCCTGTCTCCAAAGGCCATCACACTGGAGATTAGGCTGCAACCTATGCATTTGAGAGGAATATAAACATTCAATCCCTAAGAGTCATCTGTCAGCACTATCCTTCCCAGGGCTGATGCTCAGGGTATAAGGGAATCACTTCTCAGGACCCTGGGTCCATTTAATTACTTTGTGTCTTTCTTTCAGTCTCCCGGCTGATATTTTGAGCATCATAAATGTGCTCATACAGACAGAGAATGCATATGAAGACATCTTACATTAAGTAGGCACTTAGGAAGGACATAAAAAATACGGGGATTTTTGTCCATTCTGTGAATATGTTTTTCTCTAGAAGAAGGCTTTTTTTTTTTTTTCTTAACCAAAGAACACTTAGTTACTGCATAGTGAATAATTGAAAAGCCTCTCTCCGTGATCAGAGTCAGGAGTTTTTCTATGTTCAAGCTAATCCGGCTCCTCCGGCAAAGGAAAATCCTCATAAAGGATAATAACAACGTAGCATTTCTAGTTAATATGAAATCTCAATTTCTTTTAGTGAGTGGTTCAGAAATGACTATCCTCTCTCAGCTGAGCAACTGAAAAATGTAGAGGGAGCTAATAGTAATGACCTTGGGGTTTTCTTGAAGCTAAGAGGCCTCACAGTGGACACCTGTATCTGTGGCCATTTTGGAGTAATCTGATACAGTTTCTCAATAATGAGGATATGAATAAGGACAAATGGACCTTTAGCCTGGAACATGGTGCTTTTGCTTAATGAAAATTACTGCTTTGTTACTTCTTTCAGAGTTCGAAGACCTAGAGTGAGTTCCCTAAATGTTTCGGCTTACCTGTTGCAGGAGGGAAGATGAGAATGAATGGCGCCCTCACCAGGCAGTTTAAAGTCCAATTAGCACTCAGGCCAGCTGAGTTTTGGTAATTCATTGATGGCATTCTGGGAAGGCAGGCAGGCCAAGCAGGCAGCGAGAGCTAAGTTAGCGTGAAGAACGCAGGGAAAAGCAGCCAACCAGGGTGATTTGTTCCACATTTTGACCCACCTGGCACATCAGCCATTACTGATCTATTGCTTTGTTAGCAGGCTCCACGCAAAACTTGGGATAGTGGCCCACTTACACCTCTGATTAATTTTCTGTAACTTAGGATGCTGTAAATAAATGCATTACAGAGCTGCTTGATCTTCAAAAAGAGGTTTATGGGACACAGTGGATTATCGTGGAGAATGGGTTAGGAGAAGTGGGATATTGAAAATGAACTCTCTTCCCTGGTCATATATAGTTGGTGCTGAGGGTCTAAGTGGGGATCAAGTTAATGCTGTCATGCCCTTGAATGATGGGGTTAGCTGTCATTCAAGGGCATGACATAGAGGTAAGCAGAGTGAACTCCGCCCAAGGGAACCCACTTCTCTCGCTCATGGGGAAACATCGAGAGTCTCGTTGGTGAGGCTCTGAAGTGGAACCTCCATCTTCTCAAGATAGAGTCTTGGGGGAGTAGCTTCACAAGTTTAAGTTCGGAGCTGGGGAAGCACTCAGAACGATGACTGGGGTTCACCAGAGGCTTACCTCTGCCCAGGGGGCCTCTGCCCCCAAATGTCAGCCCCTGGAGTGGTGCTCCATCTGGAGGACTGCCTGGCTGGGTCCCTGTCCCCACTCTAGTCTTCTCTCTGCTGAGGCCACACTGACTCTGTTCTCTCCAGTTGGGAGGAACAGAAACAGTTGATGGGGATGAAATGTTATAGAACAAGGATATTGTGGGGGGTAGGGGGGCAAGCATGTGTGTGTACATTTATGTGTTCATATATGTAAAATTCACGTATGGATGGATACATATCTATTCACACGTGTGTACATAAAATACATATACATGAGGATGGATAAATTTACATTCTGTAATAAATGTGTGTTGTTTTAAGTCACATATTACACATTTTTAGTCATTTGTTATAGTGTACTAGGAAACTAATACTCAACAACTACTGGAATGGAACTCAAGGGCATTAAGCTGCGTGAAAAAAAGTCAGTCTCAAAAGGCCACACAGTGTGTGATTCCATCTGTGTAACATTCTTGAAATGAGAACATGATAGGGGTCAGTGGGGAGGATGGGGAGGAAGAAATGGATGGGGCTGTACAGGGAAGGCATGAGGAAACCGTTTACTGGTGGAACTGGTCTGTATCTGGATAATGGTAGTGGTCACACAAATGCACACGTGTGGTAGAATGTCAGAGGACTGTGCGCACACGTTATGCCAATGCCAGTTTTGGGGCTTGATACTGGGCTCCAGTTATGTAAGAGGTCAGCAGGGAGGAAACTGGGGGAAGGGCACACGGAACCTCTTGGGACCATCTTTGTGACCACTTGTGAATTTATAAATATTTCAAAATAAAATTATTTTTAAAGCCCAAACAGTAACGATTAAAAACTATGTCCAGTTCAAAGCTGATAGCGAAGTATCTTTCCTGAAAATATATTTGATTCCATGTATCTGGGTGGGCATGCCTGCTGCAAGTTCTGCTGTTTGGAGTCCACTGGCATTACTACGTAGGTCCACTGGGCGCTTAAGCAGTGATTTAAATTTATGAAGACCCAATCTCAGTAACCCTTTACTCAGTTACTAGTGCGTAGCTCTTAGCTGCTCATAAATTATCTGAAAGAGAGAAAGTCTTGGCATTTTGGGTTTAGCTTTGACCCATCAAGAGGATCATTAGGAATCACTATGTGGAGGGATTCAAGCAAGGCAGGTGATGTCTAAAGAGTATGGCCCCCTGGGTTGCATTCGGAAGGACCCTGTATCAGTTAGCTCAGGCAGACAGAACAAAATCCCATAGACTGGGTGGCTGAAACGACAAAGTTTATTTTTGTACCGTTCCAGAGGCTGGAAGTCCTAGGCCAGGGTGTCAGCAGGGCCGGGTCTGGTGAGGACCCTCTCCCTGGTTTGCAGATGGCTCCTTCTCACTGCGTCCTCCCGTGGCACACGATGTCTGGTGTGCTTCTTATAAAGGCACCGCTCCCTTCTTGAGAGCTCTACCACGTGCTCATCCAAATAATTGCCACAAGGCCCAATCTCCACATTCGGACTTCGGCAGCACGCAGTGTGTTCCTTAGCAGACCCTGAAGTGGATATTCCAGTTTGAAGGGACAAGAAGGAAGTAAGATTGAAATTCCCGAGGAGGTAGTGTAGTGCTTATCGCCCTGGGCAGTTTCTTGGGTGTTTCTGGAAAAGCAATCTATAAAGGGAAAACCTTGCTCTGAGTGTAAGCTATTGTCAGTACAGCCATATATTTTCATGAGCGGTTTATTATTATTTTTATAACATTTATTGGGGTGGCAGTGGTTAATAAGATTGTACAGGTTTCAAGTGTACATTTCTATGATACATCATCTGTACATTGCACTGCGTGTCTGCTGCTCCAAGTCAAATCTTCCATCATTCATGACGATCTTAAATTTCGGAATATTCATATGTCAAGTGTGGTGTAGATTTTTTAAAAAAACTTTTCTAATGAAAAGCCTTTGAAATTGGTCCTAGTCTTAAATCCCTCTTCTGGGTATCTTTGGGTATGTTCCTTAACCGAGCTGATTTGTAAGGTGGAATAATACTGCATATTTGATTATTAGACGTGTTGAATGAGATCATCTATGAAGTGCCCAGGGCATTGTTGAACATGCGCTAAATGTAATAAATGTTAGTTCCCTCCCTCTTCTCTGTATATGGTTATCTAAAAAGTAAAGCCCCTTTACTGGAAAATATGATGTGTGTCTATTTCACAAGTGAACAAAAGGCTGGAGGATTCAAAGGAGTGGAAGACTTGCAGTAGGAAGAAAGCCACCAGCAATAAATGCTGAGAATCGGCAAGGTCAACATCTCGAGGCAAGACAGAGTCCCTACAATTGGAGGTGACCTAGCAAATATAACACTTCCAACCCGAAGTGACCCCCAAACTCACAAGGTCAAAGATTTTTTAAATCACCTTTCCACGGCTGATAAACTAGGATGCCAGCCCCAGTAAGTGAATTCACCCACGTTCCATAGGCAGCAAGGCTTGAAATGGAGATGCTAGTTCCAGTCTCAACACATTTTTTTCAGTGTGAAGCAGAAAAGTCACTTTTTTTCTATGTGCCTTAACCACTACTCTTATTTCTTTCCTTTGTTTCTTCCAACAGAACATCATTGCTATTTTCACAGCCAGCTTCACCAGGCTGACAAAAACCGAGTGCAGAACAAGGAGAGCAGAGAAAGCAGAGGGCCACTTAGGCTGGACATTTGCTAGGCTGGTAACACATTTTACTTCTAAAAAGTTAATCCAGAGTTGTGACTACAGGAGAAGGTAGAATCAATTGAGTGCAGACCCTATTCATGTCTTTTTCCAGCCTTATTGCCTTTGTTAAGCTTGGTGATCTTGGGCACAAATGCAAACTCTCCTGAAAGTTACCAGCAAAAACTCCACCCTGGAATGGAAACAGGAAAACTTGTTTTTCAGCCCAAATTTATAAAAATACCACCTGATATGTTAATTACTTCATTACCTTGGAGTGAGTTTCTGAAAATTCATGCAGATACCAGGTAAGCTTTTGTAGAGCATTTTATGCTCAGCTTAGTAGAAATTCGTTTTCTACCTTGCATTCGTGAGCAGGTTCCTATGCACACGGTGGATGTTCAATAAACGTTTGATTGTACCAGTTACCTATGAAACCATCCTTTCCAACTGTCGTCATTTACACACAGAATTCAGAAACGGTGCCCCCTGGCCATGCGGTTCCTCGGAGAGGGACTCCAGCCTCTCTCCACGTCGTGCGGAAGAGCTATCTGATGAACTTGAGGGAAAATGGAGTGTGCTTGGTTCTGCCCTTCTTGAGGTTTTCTCTCTCAGATCTCCTTCACCTCTGGGAGGCCCACCTGTTCTTGATCTGCACAGGGTAGTCACGTGTAAGCACTGACTCTCCAGGATCCTAATGGGTAAGAGTTGACTCTCCAGAGGCTGGCGAGAGTCCCTGAACCAGTGGTCATTCGGTCTCGAAAACTCCCATTATAACTGTGGATTTGTCTGTTTCTCTCGGCAGTTCTATCAATTTTTCTTCATATACAGGGTGGGGAAGAAGTAGGTTTACAGTTGTGAGATGTGAAACACAGTTTATTCTTGTACTATTATTTATTAGTTACTGTATTACTTTCCATATGAACTGTAAACCTACTTTTGCCCCACCGTGTATTTTGAAACCCTGTTGTTAAATGCATACATATTTAGGATTGCCATATCTTTTTGGAGGATTTAGCCCTTGAATGTTGTGGAAAAAACATTTCCTTATCCCTGGTAATATAGCTTGTTCCAAAATTTACTTGTCTGAGAAAAATACAGCCAAAGTCAGCTTTCTTCTGATTGTATATCTTTTTCCATCCTTTTATTTTATATTTGAAATGTGTTTTTTTTATAGGCAGTGTATAGTTGAGTCTTGCTTTTTTAAAATTCAATTTGACAATTTCCACTTTTAATTGGGATAGTTAGACCTTTTAGATTTAATTATTGATATGAAATGGTTTAACTCTGTTTTCTATTTGTGTCTTCTGCTTTTTTATTCATTTTTTTTCCTCTTTCTCTGCCATCTTTTGGATTTATCGAACTTTTTTTTTTACACTTTCATTTTCTTTGAAGCTGATTAGCAGTAACTCTTGTTATTTCGGTGGTTGCTTTAGGGTTTGTAGTATCCATTCTTAGTTCATTACAGTCTGTCTCCAGATGGCATGCCCCTTAGTACTGTAATAGACTGATAATACTACACTTTACAATATTGCATTTATCCCTCCTAATCATTGTGGCCTTGTTGTCATACATTTTCCCTTTTACATATGTTGTACACCCTACACTACAGTGTCATTAGTTTTACCACAAATATCCTTTAAAGAGATTTAAATAGTAAGAAAGATGTCATACCCACATAGTTATCATATTCAGTGTTCTACATTCCTTTCAGGTGATATAATTCATAATCTTATGTGGTATCATTTTCCTTCTGCTTGAAGGAATTCCTTTGACATTTCTGTCAGTGTGGGACTGCTAGTCAGGACTTCCTGCAGCTTTTGTGTGTTTTAATTTTGTGCTCCAAAGTTCCCACAGTGCTGATGCCCTTTTGCAAAATGGAATGAGGGGCCTCAGCTTGTGCTAGGCTTTAGGCAGTGAGGGAATGAATGTTTTTTCTTTGCCAGAGAACTTATATGTTAGGATCATACTTCCTGGCCTTGGTGGGGTCTGTGCAACCAGTTCTGACCCTTGACCTATTAGCAAAAGTCACATGTGTCATTTCCAGCCTGGATTGTTGGTGTGAGATGCTCCAAATTCCTTTCCTTCTATCTGCTAAAGTTCAAGGTGGTGGATCTTGCACCAGCCTGGGTCCTGGGTAAGGAGACATGAGCCCTTCTCTGACCTGTGGTGTAAGCCAGGAATAAGCCTTCAGTGGCTAAGCCCATCCTTTCTTCACTGAGAGGGACGCACACACACGATCCAGAGGACATCCAGCCTGGGAGTCACAGGATCGCTTATTCTTCTCCTTTGTTAAATGTCCTAATTCATGTGCTTCTAACTGACTTCCTAGCAGCAAAATAATTTTCTTTATACATTCCAGTTTTGGGTAATAGGGCATGTGTTTCTTTTACTAAACACTAAACAAAGGTGATTATGTAGTATTTTGATTTTTCTTTTAAGAAAAAAAAAAAACTCCACCTCCTTTGACAGCTGTTATTAGTTGTATTTTTCAACAAACTGAGTCTGTTTGCTCATAACAGAGGAAGCCTTTTATGAGAAGAGGGGCAGGAGAAGCCTAGATTTCTGATTGAACAGCCAGCTTTCAACGGGCCCTTCAGGGAAGGACAAGGTTACCCCGGCTCTCTCAACAGTTCCCACTTCTTGCAGACAGCCCTGCCTCCCCTGGCCAGACAGTGCTTTTCATTCCATTTAAGGAAACAGAAGTTAGGTGCTGATGCTGATCAGTTGCAAAGGCCGTCACGCTTTAAGCAAATAGACTGTCCTTGGAGGAGAATGCCCTAGGAGGATGATGACAGTTTCAAAATGTTGGAAGGAATATAAACATAGCGTTTTTTTTTTGTGGGGGTGGGCATCAGAATGCAGTGTTTATTGTTGAACCCTTTGTCAGTACTCAGGCTTAACACCCTACAGCTGGGGTATCAAACTCATTTTCACCGGGGGCCACATCAGCCTCTCAGTTGCCTTCAAAGGGCCAAAATAATTTTAGGACTGTATATGTGTAACTGCTCCTTATCTGTTAAGGAGTTGAAATTGCATTCGGCCCTTTGAAGGCAACCGCGAGGCTGATGTGGCCCCCGGTGAAAATGAGTTTGACACCCCTGCCCCATACAGTTTACTTAAAAAATTCAAAACCAGTACAAATGTCCACACACAGGATGAGAATTGTGCAATGTCAAGCCCAACACAGCCTATAGGATGTCTTGGCTTTAGGCACTTGTTCATCTGGAAAACATCTGTGGAGTGTTTGACCACCAAATGGATAAAACGCAGAAACTCCAAAAAGAGTGCCTGTTCTTGCCTAAGGATTATTCTGAGCCAGTATCCTGATGTGAACATGCTTTCGCTGGCTTTGGTAGTTGTTCCATAAGCTATGTAATGGCTGTTTTCACATAGGACAAAGATCCCGTATCAGGGGAGTCAAACTCATGTTCACCGGGGGTCATATCAGCCTTGCAATTGCCTTCAAAGGGCTGAATGTAATTTCAACTTCTTAATAGTTAAAGAGTAGTTACATTTATACAGTCCTAAAATTATTTCACCCTTTGAAGGCAACTGTGAGGCTGATGTGGCTCCTGGTGAAAAGGACTTTGGCACCCCTGCCATAGGTAATTGCATGTAAGCAAGTATCTGCCCTTCCATTGGGCAGGCACAGAACTCATCCATGCCGTTTTAAAAAATGGTATGAAAAACTTAACGCTTCACTGTTGCTGCCCCTAGCCCCCCACACTGATCCTTTCTCCTGAGGTAGCTAGTTCCAATTAATATGAATAAATAATATGCTTCTCGATAGCATGCTATAATCTCTTTGTCAAGATCAACTTTCCATATAATCTGCATTATATTAATTAAGGATATTGTTTCTTACACATTTCTACTCGTTTTCTCTCTTCCTCCTTTTGAATATAATTTTATATCAAAGATTTAGATAAAATCAATAGGAAGAATGTCCATTATCAAACTAAATAGACATTTTACTACTAGAAGTTACATACTTATGTTTCCTTTCTTACATAACTTTTTGTTTTTCCTGGAGTTATCTTTTGATTTTGCTTCTATTTGCTGAGTTTTCTATGTGCATATTGCCACATTATTTTTTTTTACAAATACTCAGATATTACACATCTGTTGAAAAATTTTCCAGATATTCAAGTGCAATTTGAAATACTATATAAATCTGTGTCTACCCATTCTTTCCACACCTCTTCAACCTCTGCTGTAAACTTCTCCCTCTCCTATCCCACTCTGGGCTGTCCATGTTTGTTTTCCTGACATGCTTTTTGCCATTCTCTCCTGGGTCCTATCCTCCTTTTCCTTGACTTAGTCCCTCACCCTGACGGAGAGCATCTTGAGGTATAGGTTTATGAAGAACATGTGTCGTTACTCTACCCTTGCGCATGATTGGTATTAACTAGCGGGGCCAGCTTCCCAGGTGTACACGTGGGCCTCCCACCCAGAGGAGCCCCTACTCAGTTTAACGCTTTGTTGTTGTCATCCTGAAATTCTTAACTTTTGAACACGCGAACCCACATTCTTGTTTTTCACTGAGCCACACAAATTATGTAGCTGGTCTTGTTGGCTACATACATAAACCCTGGTTGAAATAATTTCCCCTGAAATTTGGATGCCATTGCTCCACTCTCTTCTAGTATCCAGTCTTACTAGTGAGAAGTCTGATGCAATTCTCATTCCCTTTGTACTGTGTCTGGCTCAGTCTTTTTCTCTGTGGAAGCTCTTACTAGCTTCTTTTTATCTTAACAAACTGACATGTAATGATTGGATTAGATCTTTTTATTTTTCCTTTTACACCTGGTGGGCTCTTTAAACCTTGAGCCTTCTATCTTGAATGTAAAGAAAATTTCTTATATATTTTTTTGATAATTTTCTTCTTTCTATTTTTCATGGTTTCTCTTTATGGAACTCTTATTATTTAGATACTAGATTTTCTGAATTGATCCTCTAATTTTGTTGATTTTTTTCTCATTTTCTATTGATTTGTTTTTGTTCTACATTCTGGGACTTTGGGGAGGCTTTATTTTTTTTGAAGATTTATTTTATTTTAGAGAAGGGAAGGGAGGGAGAAAGAGAGGGAGAGAAACATTAATGTGTGGTTGCCTCTCGAGCACCCCCTATCGGGGAGCTGGCCTGCAACCCAGGCATGTGTTCTGGCTGGGAATCAAACTGGCGGCCCTTTGGTTCACAGGCTGGCGCTCAATCCACTGAGCCACACCAGCCAGGACTTGGCTTTATTTTTCAGTGCTTCTATTAAATCTATTATTTCAAGTATCATATTTTATATGCCATAGTCTCTTAGTCTCTGATTATTTTTTGTAGCTTCTTATTCTTTTGTTATGGAGGTACTATTTTTTCTTATCTTTCTGAGCATATTTTTTGGAAGTATTCTCTGTCCCCTCTAATTTATGTTTCCTCTGTGCTCTTCTTCATTTGTTTTTCTGCCTTTCCTGTTGTAGATTTTCTTCAATTTTCTGCTGATCCTCGGCTCGCAGTTCATATAGGAGTAGTAATAAAACACTGATCAGAGGATGTAAGTGTCTGGGTGTGGTGTATTTTCATTTTTGTTGTTGACAGGTGGGCTATATATAAAACGATTTCATGGAGACTTGGTCTTTTCTTTGAGGAAACCCCAAATGTGAGCATCCAAAAATCTCTCTGGTACCTTGATCTCTCCAAAAAGAAAACCCTAAAACATCCCTAGCTACGGCCACTGTGACAGTAGACAGAGAAAGAGAGGAATGGTATGTCATTATTCAGTACGTGGGCATTCATCGAATGTCCCTTTTTTCAGAATCGTGCCTCAACACCTGTCTCCATCGTGCTTGGCATCCCCCACTTCAAAGGTGACACTGTGATTTTTTTTCCTTGACACAATAAATCTGTAATCTCCCAGGGTGTGGGAAGAGGATGGGCTGGGGTGCCCAAATCTTTTAACTAACCCTTGGGTCTTTAGTTCCGAGCCACTTCTCAGGCATCCATGATGCCCTATACCTCCAAGCCCTGAGTCCCTCTGAGTTTTGCAGGACAATCCAACTTGTTTTTCATCAGCAAATGGACTTTGCATCCTATCTGGACAGGTGAATTTATGCTTTCTCTGTCTAAATGAGTTTCCCACCTCTATCCATTTTTAATCTTCCCAAACTTGGTGACATCTACTGTTGGCTTTCATCCTTGCTCCTGTTCCTTTTGTCCTTCTGATTTTATATCTTTTTTTATCCCTTTACTCGTATATTGATGGTATTTTAGGAGGAGACAGAGACACATTTTTTTTCTGTCTAGCACATCAAAATAGAATTCACGACTAACCTTCTAGAGTCTTTCTAATACTCCAATTCTCTGTCAAAATTGATGTTGGCAAAGAAATGGTATGGAGAGTATCCAAAAGTGGGGAAAAAATAATAAAGAGAGAAACAGAATGCTATTGTCTGACAAGGAATGTTCTTAGATATATAAATAGATCTTTAATACCAAGGACAGATGGGGGACTTTTTCTTTTCCTTTTGAAGGTTATTCAGCTTTCTAGTTTTTTGGGAGATCTGTGTCCCAGGGTCAATGTAGGAGAAAACAAACTAGCTCATTTGGATGAGAGAGAAAAGGAGAACATATGTGGTAAAAAAAAAAACCAAAAAAACCCAAAAAAACCCAAAACAAAAAAACCCCTACTTAGAATTGAGGGATCTGGATTAGTTTGAACAGGACATTCTACCTCTGGAATTCTGTGTAAATTTATTTTTTAAATTATTCATACGGAAACAAAACCCTCTGAAATAGAAACTGACAAAAATTGAACAGGGAATAACAAAAGGAGAGTTAAAAGTAACAGTTATGGACTGATATCTTCAATGTACTTCGAAACATATTCAGAAATAAGAAGAATGCATCGAGGAATGGACAGATATGTGATAAAGCAATTGGAGAGAAATAGTGCCTGTGTGGCGAGGTGATGAGCATATGCGTGTTCACTACAATTCTTTCAGCTCTACTGTGTGTTGGGAATTTTCATCGCCCAGCGTTGGGAAAAAAGGAGGGCTGTGGTGATAGACAGAGACGAAGGAAACATCCCTTCAAGACCTGACCTGGCCATCAAAGCAAGCCCAGGGAGGACACTGTCATGCAGACTTTCCTGGAGAACATCCACATGTGAGCGCCTAGAATGTTACCTCCGAGGACTGAGGTTGAAGCTTCGTTCCCATAGCTACAGGTACACGTGGTCTTGCTCCATTTTTCTGGGTGCTTGCCCTCCTTCAAAGCTAAAATTAAGACAAGGGCTTAATTCAGCTCTGAACTAGAAGCTGCCAAATCGTGACCGGGCATTCAATAAGGAAGTGCTATTGATTCTAATTGCCATGGCAGAAGGTCAAATTCCCAATGTGCTGATCAAGGAAAGTGTATTTTAAAGCATCCACTTTATTATCACATCATATCTAACTTTGTAGTTTCAGTTGGCAAGTTCTGATGACTAGAGCATGGCATTAGTGAAATCTAAGGAGAGGCGGCCAAAGGGCCTTTAACCTACAGTGGTGTCATTCTGACTTGACATCGGAATTATGGGTCCAATCATTACATGGATCAGTTGCTTCATATAAAACCAATATCCAATGGCCCCAAACAACCCTGACCCCAGAGCTATCATTGGCAGCTGTGCCCTTTGTGACAAAGGGGAACTGAGAGCAGGTTTATCTCAAACAAACTTATCACCACTTTTAGAAAACACAAGTGACTGATGGCCATAGACGGGGTTTGGTAGGGTTAGCTCTCTAGGTCGGCAGTTTTCAACTGGTGTGCCACAAAGATTTTTAAAGCATTCGATACCTGACTACTTAGTCAGGGGCACTGGCCTCTTTTCCCTTAGATTGTCAAATAAAAATGTAACAACGAACACAACCATAGCAGTCTGGTATAAATGAATCAAAATCATACCTATTTTTTGGGTCAAATCAGCAAAAAATACATTCTTTGGTGTGCCATGGAATTTTAGTAATTCATTCATGTGTGCCATGACATCAAAAAGGTTGAAAATCGCTCTTCTAGGTGTATATGAGCTCATCTGGGGGGTAAACAATTTTCCTTTTAGAAGGAGGATATTTTAATAAAATGCTTTGAAAGTTGACAGTATTACTGAAAGAATTCAGAAATATTACTCCCGGGAAGATGCCATACAAGTAGAAATATCGAACAGACAAGTCCATGCATTGTATATGTTCATCTGGTCTCAGGTTGAAAGATGCTGCAGCTGTGATTTGGGATATCGTGTGTGAAGTGACCTGGCCATGGGCACTATTGTGAGCTGTGATCACAGGGCTGCAAGAGATGCTGTGTGTGCTGGGCTGATGTTTTCACTGATCTGAGGCTATTCATCAGAGAATAACCTCCCAAGGGTTGTCTGAACACGGCGATATCTGCCATCCCGCACAAACAGCTCTTTCATCTTTCTTGAATTTGATCATTTTTTCAGACTTCACGAGCCCCAGTGAATTAAAAGGAAAAAAAAAGTTGTTTGAGCATTTAAATATGGTATATTTTGAAGGGCCTTTGTGGCCATTTTTAACTGTTGATCAGAAGGAACTATTTATGTGTTGGAAGTTGAAGGAAGCCTGGCTTCTTGTTTTTTATTATTTTAAAGGATTTTCTTTCTTTATTTTTTTTTTGAGAGAAGGGAAAGGAGAGAGAAAGAGAGGGAGAGAAACTGATGTGAGAGAAGAACATCGACAAGGCTGCCTCTTGCATACCCCTCAACCGGGGACCTGGCCCACAACCCAGTCATGTGCCCTGACATGGAATTGAACCAGCGACCTGTCATCTTGTGGGTGGATGCCCAACCCACTGAACCACACCAGTCAGGAGAACCAGCACAGGCACCATAGCCCAGCTCTCTGGTCACTGATGGGCAGTTTTTCTCTTCACGGTGCTGTTCAAGACTGAATTTCTGTCCTGGATTGGAAAATGTCTCTGCTGACTTGTTTGTTAATCATTTGGCAGAGCTTTCTCAGCCCAAAATTAAAAATGGTTTTGTTCATACTTGTTAGAAAAATAAAAAGCTTTCCAAAAGTAATGGTTACAATAGCAAGAAGACAAACAACCTGATTAAAAATCGGCCAAAGATTTAAACAACCCTTCATAAAAGAAAATAAGTTCATGAAAAGATATTCATCATCATCAGTCATCAGGGAAATGCAAATAAAAACCACAATGAGATACCACTACATACCCGCGGAAAGAGCTTAAATTAAAAAAAAACTGACGTTACAAACGCCAGGTTTAGGTGAGGGTGAGGAACAGGTAGAATTCTCTCATCTGTTCCTGGGAAGGTAAACTAGTACTATCACCTGGGAAACTCCTCGGCAGTTTTATAGTTAGTTAGATACACACTTGAGTTAAGCGCATTACGCAAGAGGAATGAAAGCATCTGCATAGGTAAAAGTTTGTACACACTGATCATAGCAGTTTTATCTGTAGTAGTCAAAAGCTGGAGAGGATCCAAATGTCCATTTGCAGACGAATAGATAATCAGATCGTGGTATATCCATGCAAAGCTCTAAGCCCTCACCACTGGTCCCTCTGAATGCGAGATAACGGAAAACACACATACTGGTTTCCTCCCCCGATGCCTGGTGCAGAGTTCCTAAAACCATTGCAATGTCCTAAGTGATAAACGCACTAGGGCTCCTGTTCTAATATTTGGTCTCTGCCCCTGGTTCCTGGCACTGAGCTCCTCAGTCCCTTGGAATTTCCTTGGTGACAGGAGTGTCTTTTTGTTGTTTTGAGAAGGTGACTCTGGGTGAGCTTCTGGATGGGGGCTGGTCACCAGAAAGACCAACCCCTGATTAGCAGCTTGGGATTTTCAACCACACCCCGTATTGTCCTGAGAGGGGAGAACAGCTGGAATGGAGTTAATGATCCATCACTCCTACGTGATGAAGCCTCCCTAAAAATCCTGAAAGTATGGGGTTCAGAGACCTTCTGGGTTGATGCACACGTGGAGGTGTGGATGGGGGTGTGGAGGGGTATGTTCAGAGTGCCTGTGGAAGCTCCGTGCCCCTTCCCACGTACCTGGCCCTGCACAGCTCTTTCACCTGGATGCTCATCTGTAGCCTTTCTCACATCCTTTTATAATAAACTGCTAAGCAGTTAAGTAAATGGCGTTCTTGAGTTCTGTGAGCTGCTCTAGCAAATTAATCAAACCCAAGGAGGGTGTCCTGGGAACCTTTGATTTATAGCCCATCTGTCAGAAGCTCAGGTGACAACCTGGACTTGGGATTGACGTCAGTGGGTGGGGTGGGAGCAGTCTTGTAGGACTGAACCCTGAACCTGTGGGATCTGACGTGATCTCCCCGTACATAGTGTTAGGATGGAGTTAAATTGGAGGACAGCCATCTGGTCTTGCAGAGAATTGCTCATTGTGGGGGGAATCCCACATATCTGATGTCCAGAGGGTTTGGAGTGTGGTAGTGATGTGAGAGTTAAGGGGAAACCAGGAGGAGAATGGGGTTTTCTCCACACAGTGACCTCATTTGGAAATAGCATCTTTGCAGATGTGATTAAGTTAAGGAACTCAAGATGCTACCACCCTGGATCTAGGGTGGGTCCTAAATCCTGTGACTGGTGCTGGTGGTATAAGAGAAAGAACCTGGAGACACAGCCACACACGAAAGAAGGCTTCGTGAAGACAGAGGCAGGATGGGAGTGATGCTGTCACTAGCCAAGGACCACCAGGTGCCTCCAGGAGCTGAAAGCAGCAAGAAGAATTCTGCCCAAGAACCTGTGAAGGGAGCGAGGTCCTACAGACTTCCGGTCTCCAGAACTGTGAAAGAATAAGTGTCTGTTATTTTAAGCCACCCAGCTTGTGGTAGTTTGTTACTGCAGCCTTAGAAAACCAATACAGTATATGATTCCATTTATATAAGGAAAAGGCAAACTAATCTATAGTGACAGAGAGCAGATAAGTGATTGTCAGGGCCTATGGATGGGGGGAGGGATGGACAGCAAAGGAACTGAGGGGACTTTTGGGGATGATGGAAGAGCTCTGTAGTTACACTGTGCGCTAGTAGTTCCAAAAGTGAATGTGCTCATCCAATTGTACATTTTAAATGGGTGCATTTTATCCTTTGTAAATTGTATCTCTTCAAAGGTCATTTTTTAAAAGCAGTGGTTATTCCCTAAGCCCAGATGATCTTTGGAAGTAGAGAAGATGACTACGCGAACATGAGGTCTCCTCCATTTGACCTCTGTCTAGAGAAGCGTGCCGGCATCACGGCAGGTTTGAGGATCGGACTGTACTTGCCCAGCTCTCTGTGTTCTGTGAGAAATGCTAAGCAAGTGGTAGCACGGAAATGGTCTCATTGGATAATTCAGCTTTACATTTTTCTTTTACTTTACAAAGTTCAAAGGCAAGATTGGGACACTTTTAAAGCAACAACAAGAGAGCTCTGAAGTTGTTTATATGAGCTGCATCTGGTTTCCCCCATTGTCTGACTTTGGGTGTTTGTGTGTGCGTGTGTGAGAACCTACAACGCTTCCCTGGGGAAGATCAGTAAGACTCCATTGGATAAGGTGGCCCTTCCTCTTGTTTGGTACTTCTAAGTTTCTCAAGAGGTCCCTTTTGCTACTTCAATACTTTCCAGCCTCTGCTACCTACCATGAACTGTTTGCATTTCCCCAAACCCACCAAAGGATGTGATTCAGAAGTTCCCTGGTTCTGAGGCAGCAAGGTCACGGACTACAACTGGAGAAATAATGTCCCTGGAAGAGTTAAAGGAGAGCTCCCCTTCCTCATTCTTAGGTTTCAGGAATTTCACCGGGAGCTGTGCCGCGTTTCCATTAACCCCACTCGGAACTCAGTGAGCCCTTTTGATCTGCTGACTCAAGTCTTTCTTCAGACAGGAAGTTTTCCCTACTATTTATTGGATTATTAACTTCCCTCTCTCTGCTCCTTCTTTGAGCTTCCAGACCTCCTCCTCTTCACATGAAAGGCCTCCCGGACCACCCTTCAATGTTCCTCGCTGTCTCCTATGACTTCTAGCCCTTTGCATTTTATCTGTGTGGCAATGTGTTTCTTCCCAGCCTTTGAGCTGGTTCTCGATTTTGACCGTTCACTTTTACAAATTGTCGATTAAACAACTATATCAAAATTTTTAGTTTTTAAATGCAAATTAAGCTCATATATTCTTTGATGTCACAAAGTCTTTAGATGCCCTAGTTAGATCTCTTTCAGGACACATGTTCCTGCTACGTTGTTCTCATCTGACTCTTCCATCAGGGCTCTCCCAGTGGAACTGCCAGTGACAGCTGGTCACATTTGTCCTTCTCCTCTGGTTGCTGAGAACTCTGATCCTCCTCGGCCAGCTCAGGGCTCCTCTGTCCTCAGAAGCCGGGCTGGGCTGTTAGGGTCTCACAGGCAGTGTGAACCCCAGCCCACCACACTCCCACCTCCCTGCAATTCCCTGGTTCAAAGCTCTGATTAGGGACACATTGGACGGTGGTGTTGAGGTGTGGCACAGTGAGGGCAAGGGACAGAAGTTTAAGGCTCCTTGTAGAATGTCATCTTTTGGGTATCAGACCCTTTGAAATATATATTTGTTCTTAGTTCTCTCTCCCTCTCTCTCTCTCCCCCCTCCCTCTCCCCCTCTCCCTCCTTCTCTCTCTCTACATCTAACCTCTAACCTCTAACTTCTATCTCTACCTCTATCTACATCTCTATTTCTATCTCCTTCTTTTTCTTAGTTGTGTGCTGGGCCTGGGACTCCCTCTTCTTGGGAGGAGACCCCTGCCCTAAAAATCCTCAAGAAAAGGAGGATGCTGGGTGAGTGCTACTGTATGTAAGCCTTCACCATATGTAAGCAGGAGGGCCTTCTCGCTCATGCACAATCCCAACAGCCCCAAACTCATCAGGTCGGAGCCAGCTGACTGATAACCAAAACCTTGGCCAATAATAGTGTGTGGACCTTTTGCCTGCCAGTTCTGCGCTCTGGCTGCAGCTGGGCAGGATTCAAAGGCCTCGAGCCACCTTCCCTCTTTTCTCTACTAAGTAACCTACCAATCCGAGCGTGGAGTCCTCATTCCTTTTCAAAAGAACTGCTCCTCTCCACATTGCTTTTAGTCTCTTACTAACCAAGCAATTCCAAGTACCCCCTGGGAAGGGGAACTCTCCAGGACCCAGTGTCTGGGTCTGTAGTTCAAGTTCTCACTGCAGAGGTCCACAGTGGGGTGAGTAAAGAAGAGAAAATTACTTAGAGCTGTGAATTAGCTCCGCAGAAGAGGGTAGTATGAGTAAAGTCCAGGTAAGAATCAGGTTTTACTCATTCAGTCTCATTACACAGCTGAACGTAGGCTTGTGACAGCTCTGAACGACCGGTTGCACTTGCTCCTTGTTGATCTGATTTTTGCATGAGCCATAGTTCTATTTCTAAAATCTGACCCAACTGATCAATGTACAAACTCAAAGAGACTCAGCAGGTGCACAAGGAAAGCAGCAGGGTCCTCTTTTGACATACCTACAGGGTTTCAGGTCATAGTTAAGATTTTTTTTTTTTAGTGTTTTAATTAAAAGAAAGGTATTCCTACTCCCTAGTTCATCCCCAGCTTACAGAGAGGACTTCTGCCTCAGGGGTTTCTGAGTATTCATAGCCTAAGGAGATGTCCTTCCCCAGGCACACTTTCTTGGCTTGGCAGCTGCTTGGTTTGCTGGATCCCTGAGCGGCAGGGAGCTGGCAGATCCTGGGGAAATGAATGATAGCCATGCTGACTCCAGAGAGCCAGCTGGAGCTACAGTCGTCGGCAAGCAGAGGGAGGGGAAGATAGTCTCTCGGTCATTCAAACAAGTCTTTCTCCTGTTTACAGGACACTTTTCAAAATGTGGTCACTAAAGGTATCTGTGAGCATCACACTAGCCCTGTGAGGTTAAGTAGGAGAGTAATAGTCTCATTTCATGGAGGAGAAAACTGAGGCTTAGGGACTTGCCTAACCTCATGTGGCTTCTCAGAAGCAGACCTAGGAGTATCATCCAAGTCTCTTGGTTCCTACTGCCTACCTACTGGAGCTCTGGCACGTGGCCTAGGCCTGTTGGTGGATGCCTTCCTAAGTTTTCCCTCGCTCTTTATGGATGATTATTGAGTAGCAACACTGTGGGGTGCTATAACATTTCCTTCCCTAGAGGTACAAGGAATGAAATCCCTTTTGTCTGTCACCACGGAGGAAGGCATAATGGCATGAGACCATTGTGAACCAAGCTTGTGGGTCTGCTCTGCCCTGGGTCTAGTCCCCTCACGCTCCTAGGAGCCGTTGAAGGCAACCAAGTGTCTGATGTGCTCGGGTTCTCAAAGTCCAGGCTGGGCTCGGGTGGAAGCCACGTAGCCCTTTGAAACCTTCTCCAAACCACTCATGCCCATTGCTCTGGTGGGCACCCCCTTTCTAGGTGGGTATCCCCTTTCTAGGCCCTATTACCCCTGCCATCAATTTCTACAGGTCACCTGTTCTGGGCAGATGTTGGCTAATTTTTAATTTTTGGAATTTTGTTCTTGGCTCAACTCTAGCAGCGGGTTTTGTATAGATGGGAACGTGCAGCCAGACTTGGGTTTCTCTTCTGACCCAAGTCAAATGGTGAATTCCACAAAAGGTCACCACTGCTGCTGAGTCTCTCCAGTCCCTTCAACAGAACCTTGCCCACCCACCAAGGGAGAAAGCTGTTGCCAACAGCCACTAGGCTGTCCCTCTGGGCCCGCCAGGCAGCCTGGTTTCTGTCCATCACTGAAAGGCAGAAGAAGGGCTCAGTGTGAACTCCTACTGGGCCATCGTGGTGTTTTAATCCACGTGGAACCTTCCTGACTACAGGTTGCCCACACTGCCTGAGCTGTGTGTCAGGAGGTCTTCCCCCAACAGAGCGGGGAAGAGGGGCTCCCCAGAGGACAAAGAACTCAGGGAGCTCTTTGAAGGTGGTGCTGGCACTTAATTGAGCCCATTCTCAAAGCAGAAAAAATAACGAGAGATCAAGTTCAGAGGTCTGGGGGTAGGGGTGGGGTGGGGCAGACTTCAGCCATCAGCTAGGGATGATTTCAGGACGTGTGGGGAGCATTCAGTCACGTGTGTAGATGACACTTCAGTCCTGTCAGCAGTGAAGACTTGGGCTATGAGCCACACTGGTCAGAAGCTGGGACTTAGTGCAGCGTGCTTAGTTACTCAGAGGTAACTTTGCAGTGACAACCGTCCATTTTATCTACACCCAGCCCGAGACTTATAATGATGATGAGTGACAGCCCATGGCTATGGGACACAAGGTTTCTTGATATTCCCTTTCCTGTAAAATAGAATGATCCCCAGTAATTCTAATAGTCTTCATTTCTGCTCTTCCCCAAAGGATGAAATATGCTACTGTCTTATTCCCGGATACGACCTACAGCTTTAAGTTTCAACAGGCAGTTTCTGGAATGCATTGCATTAAAGTTGTCAACCTCATAGGGCCAAAAAAACCTCTGAAAAAAAATCCTCCTATGAATGTCTTCCTTGACTCATATTTGAAAAAAATGCTAGGGCAGAGGTGGCCTAAAAAAACATCTGCTCAGGAAAATTCATTGAACTTTCCCCCTTTGCCCTGTGTGTATTTTCTCGTCTTAGCGTGTTTCAATGTACAACCACGTTGTTAATGTTTTCCGTTTGGCAAACAGAACATCTGTACCCTCTTCTCCTGATGTTCTCAACCGGCTTGGCTATTAGCAAACAGGGAAACTAGTTTGAAATGCAGAACTCAAGGTCACTTTCACCGCTATTTCATTTGCATTCTCCATATAATTCACAGTGTTAATGCTCTCTTTGAAAACACCCTGCTTTAAATATATCATGGCTTTCTCCTGGGGGCCCAGGACAAATAGCACAGCCCAAGCCCGACAGAGTCTTATGCTGGATTAGCACAGTGATTCCTATTTGGTGAGCTGTGTTCTGGGGCTCAGAGAGGGGCATTCATTTATACCTTCAAAAGTAATCCCCCAAGCACTGATAAATTAGTCACCAGGCCCCGCTGGCTGCTGAATGGCATGCTCGGGAATCTTGTCCTCAGAGCTGCAGGAGTCTCTGGGAAACCGGGCTTCCTTCTGAGCTTTCACAGGCCTGGGCTACACAGGTGTGCTGGCTCTGAATTCTCTCAGAGGGGGACATCTGGAGAAGCTGGGGAGAGCTGTTTAGGGCCCCTGCATGGCTGTGGGGCTCTTGCTGCTCCCAGAGAGGACAGGTTACAGTCATCCATATCTAGTTCATTTCATTCGATGATCCTGACTTCTGCAGCCCTCACCTCTCCCCTCTCTATCGTTGGCACTTTCCGTCCCCAAACTTCCCCCATCCCCATCCTCACTTGGAAGTAGTTGTCACTTTTCTACTCTCTCTCCCTATTTTTTCTGAAGTGGTTTTGTTGGATAATTTATTTTTACATTTTTCTTTTACTTTAGCCTGTTCTCAGTTTTAATCTGTTGGCTAAAAACCTCAAGGAGTTAGTAATAACAGTTGCATCCTATTCTAAGTCTCCCTTGGTGTGGTTTTCTCAGAGCCTTCAGGTTTCCACGTGGTCCGCCGGGAGCAATTTGTACATGTCGGTGCTCCCGCTTCCTTTTATTCCACGCAAGCAGGAACATTGTTGGTTATTTTCTTTAAATAAAAACTATGGTAGAAAAATGTAAAAGATACACGAGGAAGAAATATGCTGGTGATTTCAACGGATCCTTTGGGTATGAACATGTACATGGGTTGTAAAAGAATATAAACAGAACAGAATTCACTGCTCACCAGCTACCATGGACGGAGCGATCTGGGGGAAAGGGAGCCATGTTGTGCTGATGCAAGAAGTCACAGAGGCCACAGGTCTTGGACCAAGCAGGAGAGAAACATTAATGTGGCCTAGAATCTAAATGAACTCTTCCTAACCTTGGCTTCTTCCCTACTGCCAATGAGTTTATGCAACATTGTAAATAGCCATGGAGAGTTTTTGGAGTCTTTGATCCTTGATATGCAATCTAAAGATTGAAAAATTACCTTTTCTAATTAAATCTCCTCTAACTGCGTATGGTGTTGTGCCTGCAAGGTGAATGGGCAAGATTCAACCTGCTGTGTGGAGTAGATTCCCAGGGAGGCTGGGAGAGGCCCGTGTGCTTGTGACTTGCAGCCAGAGTTACTGAAAAAGGTCCATGTTTATATACTAAGCAGAGACAGGGAGTGACACATACCACGTGCATTTCTCCTGAGATGCTGATGTTGATGTGCACGCCCCGAAGAACAACTGCCATCTACCAAGTTGGCAGGAGCGTCTGCATTTAAGTGGACAGTCTGTTGTCGGAACCTGTGTACTGCAGCAGTAAGAGCAGTGATGCAACGTAGACAGTTGCAGGCACAACATCATACTATGACAGAGGCCCTAGGTAACACGTGGATTCTAAGCAGTTACCTGAGCTTATTTCTCTTGGGGAAGATGCATGGAGTGTTCCAAGAGTTCTTCATATTCTCATCTTTGTCTTCCCTTTGACCTTCAGGCCATGATTTGCTAACTAATTCTCTGATGGTTCATTTAACTAGTTCACTTTGAGGAAGACGAAACCTCAAAGGTTTAAATCACCCATCAAGGTCACACAGAGAATTGGTAGCAGAGAAACATGTCTGCTATGCTTCTGCCAAGTGGAGCGCTCTATAGCTGGATGAGTAATCCTCACTGACTTTCCGTGGCTTTCCTTGTAGTCTTGCTGCAGTCCGTCCGCTGCAAAGCGGAGATGAGGAAGAACTGATCTCTAATGTGAAATATTCCTTCCCTGGGCAGGAGCCTGCAGGGGTAAATACAGCAGGCCCTCCCACCAGTGCCGTGATTGCGGTGGGGTGGGGGACCAAAAATCACCCCTCACATTTGTTTCCTAGAGTTGCCGTCATAAGTTATGGCAAACTGGGTAGCTTAAAACAACAAAGATTTACTCTCTCACAGTTCAGGAGACTAGACGTCTGAGATCAAAATGTCTAGAAGACTCTGGGGAAGAATTCCTTCTGGACTCTTCCAGCTTCTGGTGCTTGCCGCACGCAGCCCTTAGCATTCCTGAGCTTGTAGCCGCGTTACCCCCATCTCTGCCTCCCTCATCACATGGCCTCATCCCTGTGTGTCTCTGTGTGTACTTTTCCATCTCTTAGAAGGGCACTCTCATTGGATTTAGAGTCCCCCAATCCCCCAAATCTGGGGTGGTATCATTTCAATCCTTGCATCTGCAAAGACCCTATGTCCAAATGAAGTCACATTCTGAGGTTTTGGGTGGGCATGAATTTTGGAGGGCCACTGTTCAACCTACTACATCATTTATTCAGAAATATCAGCTAGTGACTGGACACTAGATATAAAGCATTAAATAAAAATGAGGAAATAATGTTTTTCTATTTGTGAAATCTTGGGATGGTGTATTGCATACCTGAAATCCTGAAGTTAAAACTCCCCAGCAAAAGGCTAGAAGGTAATATTAAGCACTCAGTAGTTTTAGAGAATAATATATTTTTAGTGTGTTTTCTGGTGCCACACATTGCATTCAGTGATTTACCTGCACTATTTCTTTAAATCCTTTCAAACTCCCCATGAGGTCTCTACCATCATGGTCCCCACTTGACAGGTGAGGAAACTGAGTTTCAGCAGCACAGAGCCTGCTGGTCAGCCTTACAATGCCAGGTGCTTAGTCTCTCTATTGCAGGCAGGATGCCACACCTTCTGTGTGTCTCCCTGTCACCTGTAATGAAGAGGAGCTACGACTGCTGGATGTTGAAAATATCAGTAGTAGGAATTCACTACTCCAATCACTCCAACCAATCTCTGCTTCCATTGACACACTGATCCTCCTGCCTCCCTCTTATAAGAATCCTTCTGATTATATCCGACCCACCTGAATAATCCTGGCTAATCTCCCCATCTCAAGATCTTTAACTTAATCACAGTCTCTTAACCATGAAGGGGACACATTCACAGCTTCTAGAGATTAGAGCATGAGCACTATTGGGGGGACCACTATTCTGTCCATCACATTGTTATGAGGGATAAATTACTTAACCTCCGTAAGCTCACTTTCCTGCTCTAAAAGAAGGGCAAATAATAACAAATATATTGAGTCATTGTGAAGGTCACGTGAGATTATGATGAACACATTGCCTGAAAAAGTCAAGGCAGCTGCTATTCTTATCACTATCAGTTAAGCCAGAAACTGTTGTCATGGACCAAGGCGACAGAGTGTCCTTGGAGTCTGTAGGGGAGGAGTGCGGGGTCAGTGGTCTACACCCAGGTCTGAAGTACAGGACAGGCACCCCCATTTTGCAAGTAGGCAAAGCAATGTCGATTGAGGTTCAATCTCCTGGACCTGGAGGACTGGGACTTGGGAGAACACAGGGCCTTACAACTCTACTGAGACCATTTTCTCTTGTGCCTAAAAACTTTCTGAAGTCTCTATGAGAAGTTGATTGAAGCATCCAAGCTGGGAGACTCCTTTGTGAAGTGGAGTCTCCCAACCACGGTGGGGTTGGCCAGACTCCCAGTTCTACCCCAGATTGTCATTTAGCCTTTGAGGCCATTAAAACCCTGGTAGCAGGGGATCTGACTTTTCTCAGTAGTCTCTGACTTCTGTGGCTGAGGCAGCAATAGCCTCTGGGCACATGGACTCCACTGAACAAAATGGCCTGAAGTAGAACAGAACGCACTGGCTAATTTATTTAGACAGAAACACTTGTAGACTCAGGTCTGAGAGAATCTGCCCACCCTCAAGTCCCCTTCCACCATTGCCGTTGTCCCTGGGTCGTGTGATTTACACAGGAAAGACTTTAGTCCCAAATTCTTGCCTGTGTCTCCATCCACTCACCATGGGCTCCTCTGAGTTAAGGCTTCCATTCTTGGGGAGAGCCTTGTTGCAATGCAAATGCCCTTGACAGAGTCGCACCACTGGGCTCCATGAGGAATGGTGGAGGTTACTTCCTTTAATATTGTTGTCTTGCAGATGAGGAAACTGAGGAACTGTGAGGAGCTAGGGCCAAGTACAAGGTTAGAGGAGAACAGTCTCCAGGCAGGACCACACTGCATTTCTTCTATCAACTGCAAGTTCAGGGGGTTCCCAAGCTGCCCTCAGATTTAATAATTTGCTGGAAAATCTCACAGAACTCACAGAAAGCTTTTATACTCATGCTTGTGGTTTATTACAGAGAAAGGATATGGATGAGATACAATGGTTAAAGGAAGAGACACAAGACAGAGCCCAGGAGGATTCCAAATGCAAAACTTCTGTTTTCTCTTCTCGTGGAGTCAGGACACGTCAGTGTCTTGGCATCAATGGGTGATGACACATGTGGAATTTTGCCAACCAGGGATGCTCACCCAAACCTTGGGCTCCATTACACAGGTGTGATGGACAGCCCATGTGGTGGGTCCTTGTCCCCATCTCAAGCCCTTCTAGGTGTGCCCTAATGCGCCAAGCCTAAATCACATCATTGATCTTTCTGGCGTGGCCAGACCCCACTCTAAACAAAATCACCCCTACAGGGGCCACCTCCTAGAAGCCAAGGGCAAAGTCCCAACCTCTTTTTGGACGGGGTTAAATTCCGTACTATGTTGTCCTGAGGCACTGGATGATTTGACCAAGGTCACATGGCTTAGCCAAAGTATTTAAATTATTAAAACTCAGTAGTTCTTCATAGCCTTTGATGATCAGTACAGAATAGGAAACAACATAGCATAATGGTTGAGAGTTTGGATTCTGGAATCAGACTACAGACTCAGGCTGCAACTCTGTCATTTACTGCTCTGTGACCTTGGGCAAGTTCCCAGCCTCTTTGTGCCTCAGTTTACTCACTTATAAAATGGGGACAATTAAAAAAACCCCTAACTCATAAAGTCAATATTTATAAAACAGTTAAAACAGTATCTAGCACGTTATATTCTCAATAATCTTGTTTTTAATATCATTAAGCAAATATATGTATTTATATATATATAAATAAATCAGAAAGCAAATTTTATCCATGATCCTCTCTCTTTTCTCTTCCCAACCAATTGGTGGCTGATATGTTTCCAAACCTTTTCTATTCATAAACAACAACAAACAAATGATGTTACATAAGCTGACAGTTTCATGTTTACCCAAGATTTTCAGCAACAGCTTATTATTTTTAAATGAATAAGAGCTTTGAAATCCTGTAAATATTGAATGACTATGAAAAAGCTAAGCAACAAGATGACTACATTTGGGGGTTGCACAAGCCTGAGTTATGTGAGCAGCTGAAAGCCACCTGGGGTCTGAGAGGCCAGAAAAGCCCTTTGGTTTGTGGAAAGTCGCAATAACAAATGTTTGTCCCCCACACAGTCCCACTCCAGCTCTCCGATTCTTTCATCACATAGAGAAATAGTATTTTGTCAGGAAACACTGCTCTCTTCATGCCAAGGAAGAGAAGTGATGCTGTGGAAATTTCTGCTCACCTCAGTGGCAAATTTCCAGTTTTCCGGTTTGAAGCAGCAAAACATTGTTTTGAGCTGTTCTGCCTAGAACTGAAGAGTTGTGTGTTAAAAAAAAAAAAAAAAGACCAATGGTGTTCAATGAAGGAAAAGTTTGATCAAGTTCCTACTATATGCCAGGCACAGGGCTGGTCAACTGGAGGTCAACAAGGTCAAGACAACATCCTCTTGGGTCTCTAGCCTGGCGGGACCCACAAATGCACAAGATGTGACAAATGAAGACTAAACAGGTGCTCAGCCTCGGGATGTGGATCCGCACCGGAAGAAGCTTTTAGTGTGATGGGATGATGTGAAAGTGGGGACATGAGCTCTGTCTTTAATCTGGGGGCTCGCTGATAGGGCGGGGGGGCACCTACACCACAGAGGATGAAAGCATGCCACCACCTGGGCATCAAAGATTGGTTCTAGCAGGGAAGAATCGCTGAAGCAAGGCTGGCGAGGCTTAGGGTCACCAACCATGGAAAGTGACCCAATCGTAGGAGTTTCCTTCTCACTCAAGGGAGAGAGATGAGTGTGTGTCTGTGGGGGCAGGGAGGTGGCAGGTGGAAGTGTCCTGAAGCATTATACGCTGACAGAAATGACGACTTCCTCTCCCTCCATTTCCGGTAGAGAGCTCACTGAGTAAAGTAATAATATCTGGCATTTACAGGAGTACTTCTTAACTGTTCCAGAGTTTTACGGTCATCTGCGTGATTTGTACTCAGAGCAGTGTTATGGGACAGGTAGGAAGGGTGACCTTAAAACCAATGAGGACAGTGGGGCCCAGGGTCTTGGTGTGAACTGATTCGTTCAAATCATTATCTTCCTTAATTTCCCTCTTAGCATTCTTGGTATTTTATCTCAGCTTTCTGGATTTCTTTCTCTTCTTGCTTTCTTTTTCTTTTTCTTTTTAAATGGGCGAGAGTCTTTAAATTGCAAGGCACGCTGGCACCATTTACATGTTAAGAGGCTTAAATTTTTAATTTTCTTTTCCATCTCCTTGGAACATTTTAGGAAGTTGCACTGCTTTTATTATAGCACATTCTGCACATAGCCTCCCCCTTGGATCCTAACCCCTGCAGAGCCCGGGCAGGCCTGGACTGTCAGGGACACAGTAAAGATAATGAGAGAGGTCCAGTGAGTAGAGAATGTTCCATGGAGCAGAAGTGGGCCAGAGCCCTCACCTTGTGAGACCCCATTATGTGAAAGAGATGGCAGGCGACAGATTTGAGTTACCGGATTCCAACAGCCCAAGTACTCACGGCTGACCTAACATGCCCTCTGCAGCTTCAGGCACTTTCTAGCTTCTGTCTTGCAAAGTATGATCAAAAAGCAGTGTCCTCCTCTGGCCTCACACTGCCGCATTGACTGAGGCTGTTTGTCACCGCCTTCCATGGCTGACACTGACCGTACCCACCGAAGTGCCATGCGAGTGGCGTCCTCGTTAGAGTTCAGGAGGAAGAGCCAGTAGCTCCGTTAGAATTTCCTAACGTATTCTGATTTCCCCCTTAAGCAACTGCTTAATTGGCTTGTCTCCCTTGAGACCTAACATTTTCCTGTGGTGGAAGCAGAGAAAATTAATAGCTTCTGGAATATGGAACGACAGGGCAGGGATTTTGCAAGGAAGTCTCCCTTTGCTAAGATTCTTCTTGGCAGGGACTCCTGACCACTTCAGTGGGCCTGAACATTGCCTGAACTTCCCTCTGCTGACTTCCAAGTCTACCTGCAAAGCAAACCAGCAAGCACAGCGACCGCTGAACGAAGGGAGGTCTAGGGAGGGACGTCAGTGCTCACCAGCTCAGGCCGAAAGAGCCCATTGTTGCTGAGAAAGCTCAGAAAACACACAAATCAACAGCACGTGTCCGGTTCTCAGTAGCCATTTCTTTGTTCTGATCATTAAATCATCACCTCTTTTGAGTGTATACGAACAAGACTTGTGCGCAGAAAGGGATTTCCGCCTCTGACTTGTGATGCCGTTCCCTCAGCGAAGTGGTCTCTTGAGCTCTCTGTTGTGAGTAACAGACTCAATGGCTAACAAAAGTCTGTAGACTTTTGTTTCAGATAAAAAGACTTGGTTTTCAGTTTTTCTGTATCGGTTGACAATGGGTTAATAACTGTCTCCCCTCCTAGGAAAATCATTATCTTTGTGGTGAATGCTGGGAACATTTCATCCCTGCCTCTTTCTTTCCCCCTTTCAAGTCAACCACGCACATTCATCTATTCGAATGTCCAAAACGTACTTATTGATTCCCTTAGTGCCGCATATACTCTGCTAGGTGCTGGGCACATGGTGGTAGTCACAGGACACAGTTCTTACCTCCGTTGACTTTACAGTCTTGAAGCAGAGCACTTTGAAAATTTTACATGGACATACACACATATGCATGTTGTATAGATACACATACATGCATGATGTGCCTATGTACATATACACACACAAACTACAAATTGTGATAAATGATGTAAAGGAAAAGAACTGAAAGACTTCATTGAAACTGGAGTAGCTGGCAATGACCTTCCTACAGAGCTGATTTTGGGGCTAAGACCTGAGAATAGATAAGGCAGGAAAAAGGAATTCCAGGGAGAGGGGACTGGCTGTCAGGAGGTCCTTGGAGGGAGTGGCCCAGTTTGAGAAACTGGAAGAAGTCCAGAGTGGCTGACAGGAGTGAGCAGGAGCCCCATGGCGGTGCTTGGACATGGGAGTTCTGCTGATTGAGGGTCAGAGCCAAGCTGTGCCAGGAGATGAGTTAAGGGTTAAAATGATCACTCTAGCCGTTGAATGGGGGATTGATCTGAGGGAACCAAGAAAGGGGAGGTGTTTACCATAAAAATGGAGCAGTGAGGGAGGAGGGTGAAGCATTTGAGTTCTATGTTGATGGGAGAATTGACAGGACCTGTTGATACGTTGGACATGGAAACCACCAGGTGCGAGGTGTAAAAAAAGCCCCTTTTCCCTCTGATTTATGCCCTGACTGCTAGTGAGTTTCATGTCAGGTGACCTTCCTCCAGCGGCTGCACCCTTGTCTCAGCCCAGCCAGTTTTTCCACTGCGTTCTAGGACCGGACTGGGAGAGGCAGGTCAACTCCACAGGAGGTTTTTCTGGCAGAATAAATACCCAGAGGGGGTTTTGAACTCCTGTTCTTATACAAACAATGGAAAAAATTGGAAGTACTAACACCACACTCTGTAACAGTGATTACTTCCAGGTTTTATATTATATCTGATGAATGATTGGAAATATAAAATGAGTTCTGTTATAAATAGTTCTTCTTCACTGAGGAGTTGGCTTGCTCTCTTAATGAGCATCAATGCTGCCCGGGGATCGGTGTCCCCCCAGGTCCAGGGACATTTTTATCTGTTTGGTTGGTTGCACCATATCGGCTCGTCCCCGGAGAGCTGGGTAGGGATATTCATTTTTTGGTTTTAGGCTTCGTAGAAGTGACTCCTTTCTGTTTGCTTCTGCAAATATGTCAAGTGCGCTTTGAATAATGGGTCTTGGCAAATTGACTTCCACGGCAGGCTTAGTTTCTCTTCCAAACTCTCAAACTTTCATCATATGTTTTATTAGCAGACGATCATACTTAATAACAAATATAATAGCTACTACATATTGAATGCCAAGAAACTATGCTTACTGCATTTTAGAAATAATCTCATACGCTGGATGTCATTGTTCTCTTCCAGGCGTGTGGTCGGCGAGTGGTGGAGGTGGCGCCTGAAGCCATGTGGGCTGGTTTCAAAGCCCGAGCGGTGCCGTGGGTGGCCGATGGAGGCTCCGGCCACCCGAGTCCTCTGGGCTGAGCTTCTCTGGGGTGGAGACTGTGTGGCGTGACTGTGATCACCCTGTGCTTTGCCAAGGGGAGGGACATTTTAACCACCTGAGGAGGAAAAAGCGACCTCTCCCTGGGCACGCCAAAGGAATTCAGTCGCTTCCAGGTCTAACATCCTGTGGGTTACTACACTTGCTCCTTGATTTTCTTTTTGTTTTCAGTGTTCCTCAGTTTCATTAAAAAAGGGATCTTGTTCTCCAAGGATAATGGAGTCATCGTGGCTGACAAAAGTGAGAGTCAGCGATGCAGTTTTATTTTTTTAAAAAAGAGTCAGTTCTAGACTTGGTTCTGGCACATGATAATTGCTGTTTCATTTGTAATTATGAATATTATCTTCAATGAACCATTGACTGCTCCTTCATGTCAACATACAGTGGCTGATACAAAGTAAGTATGTAATCAGTTAGTCGGTGTTGCACCCTAAACAAGGGACAGATTAAGCATTCATTCACTCACCAAACATGGACTGGGGGCCCTCCGCATGCCTGGCATGTGCCATGCACTGGCGTGCCAAGAGGAAGCTGAGCTCACAACCTGCCGGGTCAGCCGGCTTGGATTCAAATCTGGCTCTGCACCACAGTGAATGTGAAGCTTGGGGATTTTCTCACCCAACAGTGGAGGCTAATCAGAGTGCCTGTTTCGTAAGACTGTCAGGGGGAATGAATGAGAGAGCCTACCAGGCCCTCAGCACGGTGCCTGGCACACTGTTAGTGTTCAGTAAAGGAAGACCAAGGGGAGGCAAACTACACCCCCAACATAATGTATCTCAGCAACCACACTAGCAACAAACACACTCACATACGCATGTCCGTACATGGGGTGTGATGATTTTTAATAGTGGGGAGAAGAAGGGTGGATATTTGGGCCAAAATTATTTTTAAAAGCTAAATGATGCATCTTCTATGTAACGCAAACCGGGGAAGTAAAACTTAGCAAGGCTTTTGACATTGGGGGTATGCAGAAGTGGGCAGGGGTCTTCAGACTGGAAGCAGGAGAAGGAAGTGGGCAGTATAAGAATCTCTGGAGACTCAAATTTTAGTTTGTCAGAAGGGATACCTGGGTAAGGAATAAGTGAACTTGAACCACAAACTCTCGGTGTTGCTTGAAATTTCTGTGGACCCAGTTTTGATGTAAATTTAGACTGTGGCAACCAGGCCATTAACTGGATTTTCAGAGCAAAGACAGACATGGCCCAGTGATGTGTGGACAGACGCAAGCTGGACAGGGACAGGCGTGGGACCCACAGCTGTGGCATCGATGCTGCATGGTGGTGGCCCAGCAGCTGGCGTTGCGCTGAGGTCTCGTGTGGAGTCTGGGACAGAGTTCTGGAGGATACAGTGAATGTGGGCCAGAGTCCAGGTAGCACTCAGTGTGGGGTGTGTGGGTGGGCCACTCTCCCCCTATCTTCCCCACCCCCACCTCCCAGGTCAGGATGTTCCCAAGGCAGGCAAAGCATGACCGCAGAGAATGCGGAGAAGGTGGTACTCAAAGTTCAGCAAGATTGGCATCAGCAGGGAGCAGGGTTCTGATCTCTGAACTTGGGCTCAGAGAAGGTGACTGACCAGAGCAAAGCGGGTCTTGTTGACAGACCTGGAACTCCACTTCCTCCAAAACTCAGTTCTGTGTCGCAGGCTTCATTCAGGGCCCAGAGCCTACCACGGACCTAGCAGCACCCCAGCACCTTTAGTTAACAGCTTCCTAGACTGGAGGTGGGACTGAGCTCTTGCTAAGGGTCAGATGTCTCTTGCTCTGAGGAATGGAGAGGCGCATGAGACTGAGAAACCCGAAATTCCTTCCAGAACCTGCACAACCAATTGCTACTCTTTTCTCATCTTCCTGTGTTGTAGGTGTATTTAACTACTGCTAGGACACCGTATTGCTTAACTTAGTAAAATACTAAAAATCCAATATGTGCTACTAAAACTATATCCTGCCTCTACTAACCATAGAATCTGAAATGCCCAGGGCAGCTCCAAGCTGCCGTTGGCTTTGTTGTTTTCAATACATGGAGATCCTCAAACCAAGTTAATGTTTAAAAATATTTTTATATGTCCTTCTCTATAATAGACAACTTAAAGACAATCATTTGTACTTCACATTGTCCACTTTTTGCTTTGGAAAGCAATTGCTGTATTGGGGAGTCGGAAAAAAGTGCATTGTTGTTGGTTTGGGGAAGTGGTCCCCGGGGAGACATTGTTCTTCTAATGGAAAATGCATTCCAGCTTTGAAACGGCCACACAAAAGTTCCTGCCAGGCAAGGTCTGTTTGGAACACACATTTTCCAGAAGCTTCTGTGTCCATAGAGCTGTACACAGAACCCTCTGTGAAATGCTGCTCAACAGATGTCAGATGCAGCCGAGAACGGGGAACTCTTCGAAAGTGATGCCTCCCCAAGCTCCGAAGCCACAGAATCCAAGGTGCTTTATCCTCTGAATTTAAACAGGACCAACCCTGCCCAAGGCAGGGTAACCAGCCTTAGTCATTGGGCCTTTCATGTCTACCCATTTTTGTCCCTCCCTTCCTTTGAACAGCATGCCCCTTTGAGAGGGAAAATTCCCCTTAATGTCCTCAAATATCTGCCCACCCACAGCTCCCTCAGGTGGGAGTGTCAGCTACTGAATGTGACCAAGCTAATTCATTGCCCTCTCTTCTCTCTCACTCTCTGGGAGCCTCCTCTCTTCCCATATTCCCTACAGAGTGAACGCCCCAGCCATGCCCCTGGTATCCAAGCGAGAGACCACACAGTCATTCTGCTGCAAGGGAACTGCGTGCTCTGTGGAAAACTGTGCATCGCCTCCGGGACTCTGAGTCCGTGGGGGCTATTGTGCAGCTCTGTAAATTGCAGTAACTGATAGAATACAAAATGATTCTTAGCTATGGATGTGCAAATACTAGTCTATCTTTTAGCGGTTCGGCTGAATTCTCTCCCCCACTGCTCCAGAAGCTAGTTGTGCCTCCGTTTGCACATTCATTTCAATATGCCTCATCCATAAATGCGTCTTTTTTTCAGTGTTTCCCCTGAAGCAGTTATAACATCTGCCTGGTTCCTTCTTTATGAGTAAAATGAATTCTTTAACATGTGTTCATTGTATGTCCCTGTGAGTCATGATTTTACCTTTTTGTGTGTTTTTTTCAAAAATGACCTTTGAATATTGCCCTGTTTTCACTCATAGCTTCTTGTCTTTCATTTTGCTCATTGGTTCTCTCCCTTTATTTTTTAAAATTATTTTATTGTTGTTCAATTACAGTTGTCTGCATTTTCTCCCCACCCTTCTCCCCCACCCCATCCAAACCCACCTCCCTCCCTTGCTTCTCCCCTCCCCCTTGGTTTTGTCCACGTGTCCTTTGTAGTAGTTCCTGGGTTCTCTCCCTTTAAATGTCTCTCTAATTTGTCCCTTTCCCTTCAGCCCCACTTGCTGCTCTCCCAGCTCAGGTCACTGTCATTTTTCACACAGACACCTGCAACAGCCTCCCAATGGATACCCCGTCTCCCACCTAGCGGCCCCGCCCCTCCCCACATTCTGTTCTGCATACCTCAGCTCCTTAAACTGCAAAGCCATGCTATGTGTCCCCTGCTAGAACTCCTCAAGGGCTTTGCATAGCCTTAGACCACTGGCCAGGTTAAGAAGTCAGGGCATTAAAACACATTGTGAGCTGGGCTTTCTCCTATCTAAATCACTCACTCTCTTTCTTCTTCAGTAGAAAGGCTCACCACTGTTTTTTTTAATAACTTTCAGTACCTTGCTGATTTCTGGGCCTTCTCTCCCTGCCTCTCTTCCTCATCTGCCTTCACTGGCCTAGCTCCTGGGTACCCATTATGTCTCAGCTTAGATGTGGAGGGGTGAAAGATGTTTTTCTTTCTACCCTCCTAGGTTCAATGTCTAGGGCCTGCAAATCAAACAGGAAAAAAAAGAACAGTTAACAAGAGAAAAACAATTTTAATTAATACTTTGCATAGGAGGCTTACAAACAAAACGGAGTTCAAGGAGGAGGCTGAAATACCATCCTAGATTAAACAAAGGGAAAGTGGTTTGAGCTTCCTGGCTGGGGAGGCCAGTTAGGGGGAGAGGTAGGGAGGAAAGGTAGAGCCAATAAGAACTGTCAATGGTCGTGTTATGCACGTAAGAGACTCTCAGACGACGGATTGTGTCCAGAGTAGCTCTCTCCTGGTACAGGGACATCTTTACAAATGGACATGTTCTTTAAATATGTAAATTTCCTTTACAAAAAGGGAATTTTTTGATACTTTATTTTTAGGCAGTTAGGGGGAGTTAAAGAGCTTTTCCTGCATCTGCGGTTCTCAGTTTCCTTCAGCTCAAAATAACCATGTGCCAAAGAGACATATTTTGGGGTGGAATAATCTGTGGGAAGTTTCGTCCATTGCCTGCCTTTTTCTTTCTCTATGGTAGCATGTATGACACTGGGGGGCTGCCCTCTTTACCCCCCAGGAGACGTAATCTCCGTGATGACACAGATAGTCTTCTTAACTCTTGTAGCCCCGATAAGAATTTCCTAGATGTGTGTCACTTGGGACCTGGGCATGGAGTATGGCCCAGGAGTGCTGTGGTAACTTTTTTTTTTAAACTAGGATTTTGGAATAGTTATTAAACTGTAGAGCTGGACAACATCCAGATATCATCCCCACCCTCATCTCTCTCACAGAGAGCACACAGTGGGTCTCGCGGCTTGGTTCTGAAGGTATCACAGCAGCAGCACGAGTTCGAGTCCTGCTACTCAAATGTGGTCTTGGAGACCAGCAGCCCTGACTCTCCTTGGGAGCTTGCAAGAAATGCAGAATCTCAGGCCTGCATTTTAAAAAGATGCCCAGGTGACTTGAATGCATATTAAAATTTGAAAAATGCTGTTTAAAGTTTCCACATTTACTAAGCTAAGTGATCTTGGACAAATCATGTAACCACACAGACACTTCAGCAAGTATAAAGCAAAGCTCCTACTTCATACACCTCAGAGGGCTGTTGTGGAAATTAAAAGAGTTAATATACACAATGCTTAGAATGAAGGCATTGAGTAAGACCTTGGCAAATATTAGCTCTTAGTAATATGACACTTACTAAGACAAGTCGTTGAGTGTCAGACAGCCATCTGAAGGGGCAGCCTAGATAGGAACATTCTTGAGAGCCAAAGCTTGAAAATCTAATTTGGAGATTCATTTCAAAGAGTTATTTTTACTAATGTATGAGTCTCTCACTTAGGAAAGATTCCACTGTTTGTGGTCATCTTCATACAGGGCTTCACAACCAGAGCAGGGGCAGTTGAGGATAGGGCCAGGTCCTCCTTGGCCTTCTTGTGAATTGTTTTATATGTAAATGTATAGTCCTGTGCATTCCTCCTGACTGCTCTCAGTGAATGCCTCACGGTTTCCCTTCACTTGCTTTGTCTGTCTTCCCTCTGTTTCCTCTCTCTTGCTTCTCTGTCCCTGATATTGTCCCCTCCCTGGCCCCCCACTCACTTACCAGATAGTTATGAATCCTGCTGGGTTTTCCATTTCTGGGCTTTTCCTTGTGAACTGAGTTGAGAGCCTTCAGACTGGTACAGGCTTGTGTGGGAAGATGGGGGAACAGCGAGGGGAATGTTTCAACTCACGGGTTTGAAGAGCTTTCTTCATCATCTACTGGGTTATTTGATGGTCTGAGCAGCCGGAACAGGTCATTTTAAGGAGAGCTCTATACCATTAAGTAATGTGGAAAAACTGATAATTCCACCACTTAATATCTGTTATGTATTATTCCATTTTGCTAAACACATGTATGATTACCCTATCACCTCTTTGTCTATTTGCCACTGCTGGGGAGGAAAATGTTTTTTCTCTCCCCTTCTAGATTTTTCTGGCTGGTCTAGTAATTAAAGGAATATAAAGCAGATCAAGAGAAGAAAGAGCAATTCAATTATGTACATGTAGAAATAAGCCCCTCAAAGACACTGAGACCCTAGGACAAGTGGGACAGCTGAGGCTCCTGTGCTATTCTGAGCTAGGGAATAGCAAAGGGGAGGAGGGCAGTCAAAAGGATAGGGTCTGAGAAATGCTCCATTCCGTGGTTTTGTTGTGCAAACAGCACAGAGTGTACTTGCACAAGCCTAGATGGTGTAGTCTACCGCACACCTAGGCTAAGTGGTAGAGCCTGTTACTCCTAGGTGACAGACCTGTGTGACGTGTTACTATACTGAATATTGCAGGCCATAACAACATAATGGTATTCATTTGTATATCTAAACATGGCAAAGGTACAGTAATAGCATGGGATAAAAGATTAAAGATGGTGCACCTGTATGGGACACTTACCAGAATGGAGCCTGCAGGAATAGAAGTTGCTCTGGGTGAGTCAGTGAGTTAGTGGTGAGTGAACGTGGAAACCTAGGACATCATTGTACACCACGGTCGGGTTTGTAACCACTGTCCCAGAAACCCTCCCCTGCCTACTTCTGATAGGGTCAGAAATAAGACATTGAAGCTGTCAGGGCTGTTCCATGAACAGAAAGGTGGGCTGGATAGACTGGAAATGTCGAGGAGAAGCTGGCTGGGTGAGACACCGATCACCATAATATTGGCTATCAGGAGGGAGTGAGAAGTGGCCTGGGGGTCAGTAGGAATAAGAAATCAAGGTGGAGCCCTGGCTGGTGTGGCTCAGTGGGTTGAGTGCCGGCCTATGAACCAGATGGTCACTGGTTTGATTCCCACTCAGGGCGCATGCCTGGGTTGAGGGCCAGGTCTGCAGTTGTGGCGGAGTGGCGAGCGAGAGGCAACCACACATTGATGTTTCTCTCCCTCTCTTTCTCCTTCCCTTCCCCTCTCTCTGAAAATAAATAGATAAATTCTTTCAAAAAAGAAGAAATCAAGGGGGAGAGGTCAAGGAGCACAGGGGACTGTCATGGCCATGTGGTTTTGATGGTTGCACACTGGAGCTACAGTCAGATTAAGGAACCTTGTGATGTTCATCAAAAAGAGGCCGTTTCACGTGGCGAGGGTGTAGAACTGAGGCCTTGATATTTTGACTTTGGCAATTTGGTTTTTGTCCGATTGATCCTCTCTGGTACAAAGGGCTCTCTCTGGCACTGAATTGATGGAAGAATTAAAACTTATCTATGCAGTATGTTATTACAACCTGAAAATATTTTCAAGCTATAAGACAGACTGGCTCCATATGGCCATGGAAAGCTTTTACTAAAGTGGCAGTGGCACTTTCACACCTGTTAAGGTATCTGTGATGGACCTGGGTCCTTGTACAGGACCTTGGGTCCTCAACAAGAAATTTATAGCAATGACTTGAAGACCAGCCAGCTAGATCGGGGAGGGCTACAGCGCTCTCCAACTACGTAGCTCTGGGGGGACAGGCTCCTTGGTGCAGAAACAGGTCAGTGGCTGACTAATCAATATGTGACCTGTGTAGTCAACAGTGAGGTGTTGGGGGTGAGAGGGAGCAATTGCCAAGCCCCACGGATCCTGCTCCCATCAGAGATAAAAACCATCCTGAATCCGAGATCTTTCTATTTCTTACAGGAAATTCAGCTTCATCATAATCTTAAGGGATCATCATCACAGCATGAACTTTCCATCATTGACAAGACGTCATTGTGCATCCCATGTCTGCAGTGAGATGTTTGTCTTGCTATGTAGAAAGGTCATTTGGGGAAAAGGTTTCCTCTTTCAGGACCAGGCCTCCCAGCTGAATCCTTGAGGTGATTAAGGGAGGGGTAAACATTTTTCTCAAGTTTTTTGGGTCTTGATTGCCTTCAGGTCAGCCCTGGCCCTGCCTACACCTGCAGAAGCTGCCCTCTGCCAGCCGGCCTGGCCTTTTCTCTCAAGGCAATCCAGCTCTGGCAACAAAGTGCTTGTTAAAGCAAAGACCTTTTGCATATGTTGTGGCCTTCACCCTGGATATTCTGAAGGGCTCAGAGATACCCAACAAGGGGACGGTGTTTGAGAAGACCTAACACTGCCTGCTGCATGAGTCTTCACTGGGTCTCGGGACTCCTAGGCCCCATGTGCATGGGCAGGAGGCAAACTGCCAGTCCCCTTGAGGGCGGGCCTTGGGTGGCCTGAGTCACCTGTAAAGCTCATCCAGAAATGGCCTGGGGGTCTAGCTGAGACTCACTGGTCTTCCCCATAGGTGGGCATCAGAGACTGCGGGGATTAAGGGTTCAAGACAATCAGGGAAGCACAGGGAATTCTCTGTGTCTCTGGGCTGCTGCTCTTCCAGACCAGGACCACCTTCCCACTTCTGTTTGGGGGTGGCCTAGAGTCTCCTCCGCCTGAAAACACCTGTTCCCTCTTTCCTTCTTGCCTCTAGCTGCCTAGATTTTTCTTCCCTTCTACTTGAAATTCTGCTCTGAAAGAATCCCCAGGGAGACAGGTAGGGGTGATGGAAAGAGAGAGATGGCAAAAATAAATGTGAATCTGGAGCAGACAAGGAACTTCTGCATGCTCATAGGAGAAAGAAGGAGCACCCCCCTCACCCCCTTGCCCCAAACTGGCAATTCACAGAGCATATTCATTTCCTAGGGCTGCCATAACAAAATACCACACACTGGTGGCCTAGAACAACAGAAATGCATCGTCTCATAGTTCTGGAAGCCAGAAGTCTGGAACTGAGGTGTCAGCAGGGCCACAGTCTCTCTGACACTAGTAGCGGAAGGACCCTTTCCAGCCTCTTCCAGCTTCGGGCGGCCCCAATGTTCCACGGCTTGTGGTTGGATCGCCCCAATCTCCCTGTAGCTTTCTCCCTATAGCTCTTTACTGTGAGCGTGCCTGTCTGTGTGTGCACATTGCCTCTTTTCCTAAGGACACCAGTTGTACTGGAGTTCACTCTAATGACCTCATTTTAACTTAGTTACGCCCGTACGACTCTGTTTCCTGTCAGATCACATTCTGAGGCACTTGGGGTTAAGACGTCAACATCTTTTGGGAGGGGGATACAATTCAACCCATCACACAGGGGAAGAATTTCAAAAAGCTACTAAGCTTATGAAGATAGGATCAAAATCGTGAGCAATCACAGAAATGCAAACCAAAGCACTTTAATCCTGTTAGAGTCACAGACATTAAGGAGTTAGTCCTGCCAAGTGTTGGGTGCACATGAGGATATAGAAGTATTTGGGCTGTGTTGATTATAGGGAGAATAGACTGGAGCTCCATTCTGGAGAGCAACCTTGCAATACTTGGCCAAAGTTTTTTAAAAAGGTCCCAGCACTTTGGCTTCTAGAAATATATCCCAGACAAATTCCTACCTGCCACCACCATGGGGCAGGCCCAGAGGTATAACTAATCTTATTTTTAGTGGCAGTGAATTGTAGGCAACTCGGAAGTCCACTGGGAGAAATGATAGTAAATGTGAGTGAAATGTGGGAATTCTGTTACTTTCTTGGGAATCACCAAACTTTTCTGGTGTGGTTGTACCGTTTTGTCCCCGCCAGCGGTGCAGGAGGGGTCCAGTTTCTCCACATCCTTACCAGAACTTGTTATTTTCTGTGTTGGTTGGTTGGTTGGTTTTTAATAATAGCCATTCTAGTGGGTATGAAGTGGTATCTCACTGATTTTGATTTGCATTCCTTCAGTGAGTGATGATGTTGAGCATCTTTTCATGTGCCTCTCTTTCTATTTTTAAAACAACTTCTCATGTCCATGATTGTTTCAGAATAAAAGGCTCATATGTATATTTATATATCTATGTAAATTTAATATTTAATTCTACCTACCCATCCATCCATCCATCCATCCATCCCTATACCCATACATATCACACAGTAATACCTTTTTGCTAGACCACATACAAATAAAAAGATACACAGTAAACAGATTAGAATGGTTGCCTATGAGGGGAAATGAATGGGATTTGGAGATAAAAAGAATAAATAAAGCAACAGAGGGTCACTGAGAGGGCAAAGGTGATAATCTACCATGAACTGAGGGGCATAATTAACTGAACCCTTTTCACATTAAGTCCCAAAAAGTTAAAATACAATAAAAGGGAAGGCAGAGATGCCATAGAGTTGTGCCAGCAGTCATTGCTAGCCCTGCCCTGTCCCCCTCTACAGTTCTTGCTGCTGTTGGAAGACTGGTTTGTCTTCTGTAGCACTCAGGCCTCCTTTTCACTGCCCCCTCCCTTCCCTGCTCCCAACAAAGAGATCCAAGCTGGGGAGGTGTGGAGATGGGTAAGGCTAGTGATCAAAAGAAGGGTTGGCAGGAATAGCAGCCACTTTGCTCCCTCCCCGCCACCTCTCCTCTCCCACACACAATCCACCAGCTCTATAGCCAGGCCTTAGTTTCCCCTTCAGTAAAATTCAGGACTTTATCTTCTCCAGAGAATTCATCTTCTCCCTTCTAGCTGCCACATTCGCTGACATTTAAATTCAACCTTAACTTGATCAACATTCCCTGGGCCAGCAGAACCACCAGGCCCGGAGCCCTGCTGCCCCAGCTGGTAATGTGAGCTGCTGGTAGGAACCACCCTCATTTGCAGGTGGCAAGAGTGGACAGGTTGTTCTTTTACCTCAGTTGGTGACCTCAGTTGGTCTAAAACTGGGGAGGAAACCAAGGGAGGTTAATTTTTCTCAGGAAACTGTCACTCAGCCTCAGCCTTTTCTTTGGCATTCCGGCATCTGCAATGCCAGCTGAGAGCAGTGGGTACAGAAAGAGGGGATTTATTAAAGGGTGTCGTCAGTTTTTAAAAATGCAAACAAAACTCAGAGAAGGTTGAGCCAAGGGTGGTAGGTTGAGAAGAGGAGAATAAAAGACCTGCTTGTTTAAACTCCATTTAAATTCTTGGCTTCTTTTGAATAAATACACTAATGGCACTCGCCAGAGATCAGCTTCAAGAGCACGTCTGTGTGGGACGCAGCCCAGAGGGTGGTATTGGAAAGGCGGACAACTCTTCTTAGAGCGGTCACTCACCGGGAGGTACGACAGAGGACTGATCTCCATTATTTCCGTTACAGTAGGGACACTTCCTGGTCTATTTCACTTAATAAATAAGGAGCTGGCGGTCTTGTAATTAAACAACATGGATTGGTTAGGGGTGACAACTGCACCAGGACCTGCCCAGAGCTGGTGTGGGCGGTGGGCTCATGCAGCCTGCGGAGCTCACCCCGGTGAATCTACTGCTCCCAAGTCCCTTCAAGGGAAATCCACTTTCTGTGGAGAAAAGGAATTTAGAGATTAGAGTCATAGCGGGCTCATGGAAATTTACAGGTGACAAACGCCCCGCAGGAGGGTGCCCCTTTTTCTTTCTTAACATCAGCACTCAGATTCAGAATAACAAACAAGTAACTTTAGCTGGAGGGGAAAATAAATAAATTAAGGAATTCAAACTCCATTTCCTGATTTACTTCAGGGAGCAAGTTTTCAGTATATAAATAAACCCTTGTTGCTTTTTTTTTTGCCATTTAGGAAATGGCAAAAAAAAAAAAAAAGTAGAGAAAAGTGAAAAAGATGTCCATTTGGGGGGAAAAAGACCTATCACACATGTGTTGCTTCTAATCTCAATTCAACAGTCTTCACTGCTACTAGAAAACATAAAATGTTCATAGGTGATAGCCCATTTAGGCACAGATATAACAAAATGAGCCTTTGTTGACAGTGACTTGGCATAAATCCTACATATGTTGGCACAGGAGGGGATGACCCAGGAACCGTACTGGCTGGAATTTGCACCAGCTGAATGCCACACTTTTCAGGAAGTATAAGCGGTCATGCAAACGAAGCAGTCTTTATAGAGAGACGTCAGCAGCCCTCCCTAAGCCGGCGGTGATGGCATATGCAGCTTGGGTTGAGGTGCAAAGAACTGAGTAGGGCACACTGCCTGTGACTGCATGTGCTCGTGCCCACAATGCGCACGCGCACACACCGACTCTGTACACTGCTGGGTGGGTGGTGGGTGCACCTCAATGAAATTCCCCTGGGGTTAGAAATAGTTGGGGAGAAAAATGTTCTCTCCACTCTTCTAGGTTCTTCGGCTGATCTAAAAATCAAATTAACATAAGACAGATGAATAGGAGAAAAACACATTTAATTATGTATGTACAAGACCCCACAAAGACAGTGAGACCCCAGGACAAGTCAGGCAGTCAAGGCCTATGTGCCCTTCTGAGCTTGGGAATGGGGTAGAGTCTGGGGCTTCACACAGGAAGAGGGTAATTCACAGGGTGATGAGAAGGGCAGATGTTTAGAAATGAGATGTTTGCTCTGCCATATAGATAGGTTATTCAGGGAAAAAAATTATCTTTCGCAATAGCTCTTTTTCTAGTCTAGCTTCCCTACCTAAATTCTTTTAGGTAATTAAGGAAGAGGTAAGATTTTTCTTGAGTCTACTGGGTCTTGATTGCCTTCAGCTCAAAATAATCCACAGGCCAAAGCAGCACATTTTAGGAGAGCTCATTCTGAGCCCCTCAGTCATTCTGGGCGTCACTAGGAGGAGGCCCACGGCCGCTTAGGTGGGGTCCAAATCCACTTTAGCCTGAGGGGGGATGTTGGAGCTCCTTGCAGGGTTGCAGCTCTTCCCCGTTTGTCTAGCACTGAAGGTCTCCTGTCCCAGGACTCCCCTCCTTCCCTGGCAAAGCTGGACATTTGGTCACCTGAACACTCTCGGAAAAAGCAAAGCATTCCATTCAATCTGGTTTTGAAAAGAAAATAACCAGAGGCTCACTACAGGGGCTGTGAAAGATTGCTTTTATCTTAGTAATTTCCTCTCTGCTTATTTTTGTTCCCTCTTATCAGTTTCCTGGTAGTAAATCTCTTCTAAAGAAAATGGACTGTGGTTTGCTCCGGGGTGGGCAGGGAGTGGAGGCTGGGACAGCGGCCTGCACTCTGCAGCTGGCTCACTACGGAGGAGCCCTCTCAGGCTACAGTGGCTGGTGGCAGCTTCAGGCCACCACAGGGGCCAGGGAAAGGAAGAGCATGGTGTTGAAGGAGCTCTTCTGGGCTCTCAGTGGCCTCAGAGTGGGAGAACCTTTCCAAGGGGTGTTCAGCCAGCCTCCTGGGTGTGGCTCCAGCATGCGCAGCCTAGCACGCCTCCCTCCACATCAGACCTTCTTCCCCACAGGCACTTCATGGATGAATCCTTGCTTTGCTTGATGTGGAGAAGGAAGCAAGGACCTGGGACCAGACACTAAAATTTGTCTTGAGCTCTTCTTACGTGCCTTTCTTTTGCTTTCTTCCTCCTCCCCTTTTTTCTCCTCCTTCCTTCCCTCCCATCATTTCAATCTTCTTTTTTTTTTTTTAGGGTTCAATTTGGAGCCCCATCACCTTAAAGCCCAAGTGCCACTACTGCCCCCTGGTGTTTCATAGATGGGAGAACTCTGTCCCAGGATGTCCATGCCCTTGGGAAGAACCAAAGACCTTGGGCTGCACAAACAGCTGTGGATCGAGTTGAAAGGTCATTGATTAAACATGTTGGCGAAGGACACACATGCCAGCTAGGGTGACATTTCAGGTGGGGCGGCCTCTGGGAACTGAGGAATTCTCTAAGAGAGAACACCTTGATGTGTCTAGGTACAATGAGCTTGTGCAGGTCTTTGCCTTCAGCTGGGAGACACACACAGAGCAAGACTTGAGTACTCAAAACCATTCCAGATCCCTTAACATTCTTAACTACTGAATGCCCCCGTTAAATAGTGTGCGCATATATGGCAAAGGGAAAGGCTTTGACGGGTATTAATGAGCATTTCCCCTTTTGCAGTTTGAATGCCAGGCTTTGGTCTAGTTGGCCCTAGCTTCTTCCACTTGCCTTGGGTCAAGGGAGGGGGAGCGTGTAGGACTGTGAGATTCGGCATATTACAGTGCGAATGCAGGGAGAGGTGAGATAGCATTGGGCCTCTGACTCAAAGGTGAATGAAGAGAACTTTCCAATCCATCCCACTTCCCACTCCCCTCTCACTTTAACACAGAAAGGCCAATCCTGGACAACCCAGCCCATAGAGTTCAGCTGGGGAGGGCGGACTTGACAGGAAGGCGAGATTTATTGCCAGATGGTGGGAGCTGGGAAGCCTGACTCTTCCAGCCCCAGGGCATTGTGGGGAGGCCTGGGAGTGAGGGAGGAGCCCTGGGGTATGTCATGTGTGCCTCGCGTGGCTTTGGCTCAAGAAAGGAGAGAGAAAAGCCAAGGGCCGACAAATGGCTCTGTCAAACCAAGATGCTCTCTCCACATGAATTCTCAGGTCTGTCCAGCTCAACCTGGGAGGCAACTGTGGCCATCGTACTAGAGAGAAAGGCCTGGGCAGGCTTCCTGGGGTGCCACATGCAGGATGCTGAGTGAAGAAGAGCCGTGGCCCTTCCCCAGGCTGGCCATGGTAAAGGGGCGTTAGAGCTGAGGCTGGAATTGGTGGAGGTCACTAAGTGCAGAGGACCCCAGGATAGCTGGCTGGAGGAGGCTCAGAGTCTACAGCCTGAGTGAGGGCTGAGTGAGTTGATGGGGAGGGGGAAGCCAGGTATACTACCAGAGCAGTGTCCAAATCAGGAAGGACCTGATCACAATTTACACTGTTTTCAGAATTCATCCAAGAATACCAGCAGGACCAACGGCCCTACAGTCCGAACGTCCTGGCTTGTCTACAGAGGAGAAAATGTGGGGGAAGCTGAAGCTATCCAACAGCTGAGCACCTTTACCTGGGACATACTGGATACTTCCTAAGCATTGTCTACAATAGCCAATTGGATTTCGTTTTCAACTGGTTTGGACATTTAGTTAAAAATTTTAAAATCATAAAAATCATGGGAGGGAGGCCCGATTACTTATGAACAAAATAAAAAATGATGTTTCCCCTCTATGTGGGTTACAGTTTGCCATCCTGATACAGCATGTACGCCCAGGCAAATACATCAAGGACCGTGCCCGTATCAAGTTTTTTATTTTCGCTCTTAGTTGTTTCTTTATTATCTCAATTCTTTGCTTTGCTCATGTCCACCGCTTCCTGAAGGCAGTAGCCCTCTGTGCGAAAGAGAAGTGCGGAAAGGGGTCATGGGATTAATAGAAGTATGAGTCACCTGATGATAACACCCACTGGCATAAAGATTACTTGGAGCTGAAGACAACTGAGAACCAGCAGAAAAAGCCCTTTACTACTCTCTCCCAACTGCCTAAGAATAAAGTGTATATTTCGCCTTTTGTAAAGGAAATATATATTTGTACAGATGCCTCCAAACCAGGAAGACAGCCACTCTGGCAGACAATAGTCATCTGAGGGACTTTTATCAGCATAACAAGACGTCCCTTCTTTACCACACCTTCCCTCCCCTCCTGTCCCCTTCCATGACTGGCCCCTCCCTCCCAGAAGCCCAACTCCCCTTTCCTCTGTTTGGTCTAAGATGATATACAAGCCTCAATCACCGGGCCGACTCCTCAAGAATCATTTCCTCATGAAACTCCTGTGCACACATACGTAATTAATTTCTTCTTTGTTAATCCCGCTTTTTATCGATATAATTTGTGGGCCTAGCCCATGAAAACAGGATCCCTCCCCTACCCCACTATCTGTCAGCCCTGGCAACCACTAATCTACTTTCTGGCCCTGTGCATTGGCCTACTCTGGTCTTCTCATCTAAATGGAATCGTATGCTAAGTGGCCTTTCGTGTCTGGCTTCTTTCACTGAGCATGTTTTTAAGATTCATCTATGTTGTAGTGCATGTCAGGGCTTTATTCCTTTGTGTGGCTGGGTAATATTCCATTGTATGGACAGACCACGTTTTATCCATCTATCCCTCCATCAGTGGATATCAGGCTGTTCTTACTTTTGTCCTATTATGACTAATGTCGCTGTAAACATTGGGTACAGTTTTGCTGTGGACATATGTCTGAAATGACCTTGAGCAGACACCTAGGGGTGGAAGTGCTAGGCCACTCGGACACTCTGTTTAACTTTTTCGCAACCACCACAGTGGTTTCCCAGAGGCTGTTCCATTTTACATTCCCACACCCTTGCCAGTACTTGTCTTCCCGCTTCTGGTGACAGCCGTCTAGTGGATGTGAGCCGTGGCTAGTTGTGTCAGATAGCTTTTTGGTGGTTTCGAGTAACAAACCAACCTTTTGGGTAGCTGGCAGACGTTTCTGCGAGGCTCTTGTATTCTTCGCGTTGCTTCCTCATCCTCTTCTTCCTTTAGTTTCGTAGTTTGCTACTATTTCACCTTCCGTGGCTCTCAAGCAAACACTTCTATTTAGAGTTTTTAAGCAAGTGACTAATCATCTGACTCCATATAATTTTAATTGCTTACCAGATGGAGCTGTTCATCTTTGAAAGCCCCAAAATAAAGACACCATTGGCCCCTAGTGACTGTCTGGCGGCATGGGGTAATTTTGGTGTCCTGTCCCACTCTGGAGACATGTGCACGTCCAAACCCTGCTCTGTTCATAACTTTACTTTTCAGTTGAACTTTTACCCTTCACAGGCCGAGGGGCAGGTTCGATGGCTCGTTCCGAGTTAATTACAACTGCCATTATTTTTTATTTGCGGTGCCTCAGCAAGCAGTAAAACAGCAAGTCACATCTGCAGCGGGACCATGACTCAATTAGTGCTTTTGAATAATAGGCGATGGTAATTAAGGGTATGGCAATCGCAGCGGCAGCGTTTTGTGGCAGCCCCGCTTCAGCAAAGGCTGTTTCGCAGCACCCCTCCAGGGAGGGGGGTGCAGGGAGACAGAATAACATAGACAGAGGTTCTCCTTCCTGTCGCTTGCAAACCGGGCACGGAAATTCTTGAGAATATCTTAAGTAGTTTTTCACCATCAGTTTATCCACTTCAATTTCAGAAGCTTGAAATTCAACGCCGTCCTTTAGGTCCGACAAGGTAATCTTTGCAGTTCGGTTAATAACGGCTGTGAAGAGCCCGGCTCCTGGGACCAAAAGCCATATGCAAGCACTAACACGTACGCATTATGCACGTGCAGGGGGAGATTAATAGTCCTTTCACATTGCCTGTGCAAACCCAAGCCTATAAAATTGCTTCCAGTTCAAGGGTGAATGTGCCCCCCTTAAGGGGAAGAAGATTGAGGCTCCGCATGGCTACGTGACTTGGGTGTACTTCCTCCAGGAGGGGTCCTGGAGAGATGTCTGGGTCTCATTTTAGATTTTAGCTGAGTGTATCATGTCACCCTCTTTCCAGAGCGGCAGGTGCTGGGACCGTGTGGGCTCCTTCCTCCAGCCTGATACTTACTACTGCTGGGAGAAAATCCCTGTAGGGTATGAAGAAAAATTTGATCCAAACGATGAGGTGTTATAAATGTCAGGCTCAAGAAGGGCGACAAGAATGGAGGCCGAGACTACCCCGCATTTCGCCATGTATAATGCACACTTTTTGCCCAAATTTTTGATGGAGAAATAAGGATGCGCATTATACAAAGGTGATACCTGAAACACCTTGTATCTGTTCTTGTGTTTTGTAGTTATTTGTTACATAAAATTTCTTATACCGTAATATGTTAAAAAATAAATGCTAAAATCCCCTTATAATGTAAAAAACAAATATCTAAATATACGTGAATAAAACATGAATTACAAAATTAAAATGAAAGATTTTTTTTCTGAGTGGGCCAAAAATGTGGGTGCATATTATACATGGCAAAATATGGTAATACTCTGGGTGTTGTCAACACGGACATCAAACCACCCTTCAAAGTAGGGTGAGAGAGGCTAGAGGAGAGAGGCGAGGTATGAAGATGGACTGATTGTCAACCTCTTTCTCCTACACCCTACACAGTTCTTGTCACCCAGAAGCCTAGTTCTTCCCGGTCTCGGGACAATACACTTGTTGGTATAAGAGGGCTTCTCTGGGCCCTCTGTGGATACTTGCTCTCTCGTTCTCAATGACCCTATTTGGAATCACAGGCCAATGAAAAGCCTTTGAGTCTCCTCAAAATTCAGATGTTGAAATCCTAATCCCCAAAAACGATAGCACTAAGAACTGGGGGATTTTGGGGAGGGGTGTTTCACTCATGAGGGTGGAGCCCTCGTGAATGGGGTTAGTGCCTAATTAAACAGGATTCATGGAGACCCCTAGCCTCGTTCATCATGTGAGGACCCAGGGAGAAGGTACTGGCTGTGAACCAGGAAGAGGGCCTCCACCAGAACATGACCTTCTGGCACCTTGATCTTGGACTTCCCAGCCAAGATGGATTTTTATACTGTCTCCAGCTATCTTGCCTCAGTGTCCATACTTCACATCCTACTCCATCGAGCCTTCTTTGACCTCGCTCATAATCCCTAAGACACATGTGTATTATAAGCATTGGGCTGTCTTAGTCCATTCGGGCTGCTATAACAAAATGCCACAGAGACTGGGGGCTTAAACAACAGAAATGTATTGTCTCACAGTTCTGGAGGCTGGGAGTCTAAGGTCAAGGTGCCCGGGGTGGTTTCTGGTGAGAACTCTCTTCCTGGCCTGCAGAGGGCCACCTTCTCATTGTGTGTTCACATGGCCTTTCCTCTGTGCTTGCATGTGGGGAGGGGGAGGGGGAGAAGAGCCATCTCTGGTGTCTCTCCTCCTTTCCCTTCCCCTTTCCCTTCCCCTTCCCCTTCCCTTTCCCCTTCCCTTTCTTCTTTCTTTTAGAGAGAGGAGAAAGGAAAGAGGGATAGAGGGAGAGAAACATCTGTATGAGAGAGAAACATACTTCCCAACCTGGGTTCGAACTAGCAACCTAGATGTGTGCCCTGACCAGGAATTGAATCAGTGACCTTTTGCTTTGTGGGATGACACCTAACCAACTAAACCATGATGGCCATGGCTGGTGTTTCCTCTTATAGGGACACCAGCCCTTTAGGATGAGGGACCCACATTTATGACCTCATTTATCCCTAATTACTTCCCTAAAGTTCCTCTCTCCAAATATAGTCTCATTGGGGATTGGAGCTTCAGTGTATGGATTTTGGAGGGTAACAATTCAGTTCATAACAACAAGTAACTCAATTCTGAGGGTCAGCCAGCTCTTATCACATCAGAACCAGTTTTTACTTGTTTTAATTTTGCTAATTCTTTCTCATTGTTCTTACCCATTATTTTATATCCCCAATTCATTAAAGAAGGGCAGAGGCGGGTCTTACTTTGGTGGTCCTCTGTGTTTTATGGGAACACAGAACGGCGAGAGAATTTCTCTGCCATCCCTGCTCTTATGGAACACAGGGCTTAAATTTTAATGAAAGAAAAGGCCTCTAAATCATTTAGCTTCATCATCCTTAACCATACATTTTAAGAGCATATATAAATTTCATACAAATACTATATTCCTCCTATATTATATTCTAAGATATACATAAAATATTAAAAATAAATAAAATAATAATTAAAAATAAATAAAACCAACTTGAAGCAAATTTATGTAATTGCTTTCTACATTTTACTCTGGAGACCACTGCCCTATGGTCAGGTTATAGAACTAAAAGCAATGAATTTGGAACCAGTAATTTTAAATCCTGCTTTTCCACTTATCCCTTGTACTATCACCTCCGAGTTGCTGAGTTCCAGCAAAATAAAAGACCCAGGAATCCCCAGGTAGCTCTAATAGGCTAAGATTCCTGGCAGAACTTTGGTCTGTTTTGGTAGCAAATACATTTGATGAATCTTCCAATGGAGGGAGGCAGGCACGGGAAAAGGAAGACTTGAGAGTTTCATACTGTAAAGAGGGCCAAGGTTCTGATTTTTAATCTTTAAAGAGCATACTTAGCATTCAGAGCCAAAGCTTGCCCTTTAGTTACGAAAATTTCACAGTAGCTGCCTTGTTGTCATTGGCATTAAGGACAGTTTCAGAAAGAAAGTTAAATTTTATTTGCTTGCAAATGAATCCAGGCTCCAGTGGACTGAGGATGCAAACCCAGCTTGTGGTCTAGGCACTTAGATGTGAATTAAAACACCCTCCCTGGGGTAAAAAGGGCCGCACCTCTGAGGACCCCCCAGGGGAAGAAAAGAAGAAAGCCTGGGCCTCCAGAGGGAAGCATCTATTCTTATGCTAACGTGCCTGAGCAGGTGTGAGCTGTAGTCAGGGAAGGCTGCCCCTCTGTCAGATTTCCCATGCTTGTGGCTGGGTCACAGGGAAGGACCTAGGTAGGTTCTTACTCCGGGCTCTTTAAGGATAATTTCTCAAGAAAGGGTAAAATCACCAATCTTATACAAATATAAAACTGAACATATTCTAAAGATTTTATTTAACTCGTACTGATAAGGTGTTACAACCACTTCAATGGAAACGTGAAAAATAAAAAAAGCACCCATCTGTGGAGCACAGGAATGTTGCAAAGAATGTGCAAGCCAACCGAGCCTCGCTTTTCTATTAAGTGAGGGAAGTCCATGGAACCTTAGGGATAGGACAGGATGTGCATGTCTGTAGCTAAGAATGACTTGACATTGCTATCAGTTATATACCATTCAAAGGGCTGTAAAATAGCTTCCATGCAATCACGAACTCAGAAGTCCTCTGAGGTCTAGACAATGTGGAGTTGTCCGCGGAAGCACCATATTGTCCCCACTGCTTGACCTGGGGTCAATGTGAACGGTACCCAGTGGAGTTGCACAGTACAGGGCCACTGGGGCGCACTGTCTACTCCCAGTCCCTGCTTTTCCCTCCTGTCCTATCCTTGGGGTCAGTTGTGGTTCTCAGGCAAAGCACCCACACAAAAAGATGCCCCCCACGTCCCTCATGTTGACCCAACTCACAAAGAGTCTGGAGGCTTTGGCTATAAATAAATGGTTAAGATTTATTCAAGGGCCTCAGGGTTTGCATATTGGAAATACAGTGAGGCAAAAACCTAGAAGTGTTTCAAAGAAGAAAGAAAAGAGTTGTTATAGTAAATAAGTACATTCTTGAGAATTTTCAGTCCTGCATGCTTAGCCCTAGGATTGATCCAGAACAGTTAACAGTCAGACGTCAGGTGTCTGGGTGATGGGTGTCAGAATAATGGGTGTTAGGTGGATGTCAGGTGGTCTGGATATGTGAAACCTTCAGGGGGTCACCAGAGGGTTACCTGGAGGTCTGGTATGTGTCTAGATGTAAATGTAGGCATTGATGTGGGAAGGGAAAATTCTAACAGTTTAATCTGCAGACCAGTTAGAGCGGGAAGAGAATTGTTTCCTCGTGCCTTATCCTACATGATTTCAGTAGTTTAGCAGCTTGGCTATGGGGGCTTCCTTTCATTTCTTCACTCTGTTCCTCAGCATGTAATGTTTCTGCTTCTCTTGGTTCCCACCACTTCTGTGATACCTGGAGGAGACTGGAGGAGGAGGAGGAGGATGCCAGGCCTTTTATGTTTCCATTGACCTCTCCCTCTTTCAGAGCAGCATAAGGAGGCTGCAGCGAGGAAGCGGAGGATGGAGTGCAAGGTTTAGATGGGGCTTTCAGCTGTGATGTGCCTACAGAATTTCAGGGCACTTAGCTAGGAACCAGTGGTCTCCAAATTCTCTGCTTTTTCACTGCCCTGTCCAGCGGAAGTGGAGAGGTGGGGTAAAGAGAGTGCCTAGTAGAGAGATCAAGAGAAGAGAAAGCCTAGGACTAAGCTGAAGGGCTTTTGGGGAGTATTCCACCCAGAGAATGCTGTTGTGCTAGCCAAGCTACTATATACACTTGGGGAAAATAATAGGCCTAAAAAACAGTGGCTCATCCTTGCCTTCATAATTTTATCCATATAGTTTTGATTTTTCCATGCAAGTTAAATTTCAAAACAGAACAACAGCACAACACAAAGAGAAAACCCTCTGCCTTAGCAGAAGAAAGATGGGTGGGAGGTGGGTCTGTCACCATCTTGGTGAAAAAACCAGGACTGGAAATTGAGGCGGAGCTGTTGGGTTTCCTGGCTGAGATCCCAAAGAGATGCACAGAGTAGCCTCTGCGATGGGAATTCATATTCAGAGCCTCCCTGAAAGAATTCAGTCTTACAGTGATCAGCTAGGGAAGTGTTCTATTTAACTTACCGCAAGTAGGAACTGTTTTCCTGGAAGTGTTTCATTCGGTTTAATCTTCACCGGTTGAGCTCATGCTGTGTCATTGTGGACTCCACACAGTGTCGTGGACTGGGGTTAGCATACGGAGGAAATAACCCACAAATATCAATAAAATATGATTCTTGTACTTTAGCAGCTTATCAGTAAGTAAGAATTTTTTTTTTTTTTTTAATGTGGAGGCTCCAAGACGATTCCTGGAGGTCTAGACTCCAGAACTCACTCAATATCAGCTCCATCACGTTTCGCTGATCAGAAAATAATCACAAGTTCTGCTTGTTTGATGGGGGAATGATAATGGCACAGTGTGGAGTGGCTTGCGTGCAGGGCTGCAGGAAGTCTGCGGCCCGTAAACGATGTATTTCACACATGCGTTGGTCTCGGTATATGGAAAAGCATGGAGAAGAGGGATTTCTGTCGTGACAGAATTGTTTCTCATAGCTGTCATCATTTTAATCGTCATAAACATCGTCATCACGTAATTTTTTTTAAGCCCTGACAACATAGAAGTTGCCCTTTTGTAGGGAAATGTATATTTATAAAGGAAATGTCCATTCTAGGGGCATCTCCTTCTCTGAATCAGTAAGAGAAGGGTGACTTTAAATCACAAGAGAATCTGATCAATGAAGAAGGCATCGATTTAAATCTGAATTAAAAAACCTTACTTTTATTTCCCGTACTTTTCTCGGTAACCTCTCTGTAACTGGCCTCTGCTTCACCACACCTTTTTCTGCTTCTGTATTTAGCTGCAAATGGCATTTAAACTGGAGTTCTAAGCTACCTCTTTGAGTTACTGCATTTTTTGGATGATAAGACACACCCCCCAAATTTGGGGGGGAATAGGGGATGCATCTTATAATCCAAATGTAGTTTACATGTATATTGGTGAAATATTATGTTATTTGTGTTATTAAATATTTTACCACATTTTATTGCTTCAAAATTTTTTTTCCCTATTTTCCTCCTCTAAAACCTAGGTGTGCTTATGGTCCGAAAAATATGGTACTCATTTTTCTCTGGGTATCTCCTATGTATACATGAGTTAGAAATGTTATTAAACTTCTGTATGTTTTTCCCTTGTTACTTTGTCTTTTGTTATAGGGGCCCCAGCTGAGAATGAAGAAAAACAGAAGGGGGTGGCTTCTCTAGGGAGCACACTCACACCTTTCCCCACTCCCTTCCCCCAGGTGTATTTTCCTTGCCTCTCTTTTTCTCCTAAGCTCAAGAGCCCTTCTTTTGCCTCTGTAACATTTTTTCTGAGCCCGTTTCCTCTACGGCTCACTTATTCCTCTGTAGCTTTCTAAATGAACTTTCTCTTATAAAAAAAGAAAGAAAGAAAAATAGAAGGGAAATTATTTTTCTCCCCTACACATCAACAACATTGGTGGGACTTATGTAGCCCCCACACAAGTCCAAACTCAAGCTAGAGAATTTTCTCAAATGACAATGCATTAGGTGCCAGGCAAAAGACTCAGATGTCTGCTTGTTCTGGTCCCAGTTCTCCTGATATGGGTAGAATAGTCTTTCTCTCACGCTGCTGACTGAAATTCCAATACTGTATTTCCCTAGGGTTCATTAAAATCACTTGTCTCTGGGCATTACCTATCTAGCATTTTGTCTGTGTTCAACATCTCAGCCTAAGAGGAACTCTCCGAGAGGCACAATACGTGATCCTTTCAACACTTATCTCGCTGTTTTTGTGTCTGGCCGAGGAGAAGGCTGCTAGATTCCCTTGCTTTTCAGTAATAAAACATAAGGTTTTCCCTATCGGTCTTAGAGCAAACCCAAAGCAAAATTATAATGAGAACAAATATTTGAGAACTCATCTAAGAATTTTTTGGGGAAAAACTGCTCTAAGAAAAGATTCCAGTCAACACAAACTGCTTTTCTAGGGGAAAAAATTGTTAGCATTTTCCTCCTCCTTTACTTCAGCTTTAAGTTGTCACTGTAGATTCAATTCATGCCTCAAGAGGCAGGACATGCTTCCATGCTGTTTAATGCAAGTCTTTTGGGAACAGAACATAAGATTGGGTATGAAAAAGGTGTGAATGCCATAACGGATGGAAAATGAACAAGTTCTGGTGGAGGTACCATGTCTTACTCATCTCACCACCCTCAGAAATGACGAGCGTAGTCACTTGTACATAGTGGATGATGGATAAAGGGTTACTGAGCTGAACTGTTGGACACAGATGGGACTTGGGATGAGATGTGCACTCTTAATCTTTTCAGGTGACTGTCAGGCCAAACCATGAGCCTTTCTTGGGAATGTACATCCACTCTTATTTCTAACTGTCTTCCTGAAATTTTGCACATGGTTATTTCTTCAACATGACATACAATCCAAGGATATACCTCGTTTATCTTCTGCTTTATTTAAATTAGATTGAAGGCAAGTTTACTCAGCTTACTCCATTATTAGTAAATCAGTTACATATTCAGAAAAGAGACTTAGATACTGGGAGAGGGCTATCAAACCAGGTAGACTTCTAACATCTTGCAGGGGTATCAAACTCATTTTTACCAGGGGCCACATCAGCCTTGCAGTTGCATTCAAAGGGCTGAATGTAATTTTAGGACTGTATAAATGTAATTACTCCTTAACTAGGGGCAAGGAGCTCGGCACTGCCACTGGGTAGAAACAAGGTGCCAGGCCGGATAAAACAAGGTGGAGGGCTGGATTCAGCCCACGGGCTTTGTGTTTGCCACCTGTGTCTCAGCGCGTACTAAGTACTGTAAACACTTTGCGTTAGCAAGTTCTGGAGTAAGTTTTATAGCCCCATCTTGCAGTAGCAGAATGGCCAGATCAGTGATTGGTTGCTTCTATGTCTCATATCTAGTTTTTCGCCCATTAAAGTTATAGCCAGTAAACAACTGTGCTTCCTACAAACCTAGCAACAGCATTGTGTTGGACACGCACAGGTGAAGTATGTAGCAACAGGAAGTGGGTGATGCAGACTGAAAGGTAGTGGTCATGTCCCCACCCAGGATTGATTTTCATTGTTTTTAAGGGAGAAAATAGATGTAAAGATTTCTCAGACAAATATGGTTTCCTGGAAATACAAGTAATAGCTCCCACTGGTGTGCTCTGGAAATGCAGCGATAGTTGCTGGGATCGCTCATGAGCTGACATTACATTTCCAGGCTGGAGAGCTGGCCTTTATCAGAGCCTCCGAGGAAAAGGCGGCTGAGATGGAATAGGGCTGCAAAAGAGCTGACTGCTGAGACTCCCTCCTTTGCATAGAAATCTCAGGTCCTTTAATAACATGAAATGGCCTGTGTACATTAAAATCCCCCATTAGACATTAGCTGGCTGTTAGACACCCAGGCAAGTAAGGATGGAGGGATGAAAAACACAAGTTAATTTATAGTTTGTGAGTTAATTTGAGCCACAGAAGATGATGCAGTTTACTTTGAAGATCATTCTTTGTGACTCTATTCCCTGCCTCGATTTTATACACATAAATGCATGTACAATTATCTAAAAGGAATCCCAAGTGTGTAGCTCTGTTTTCCTTTTTCTAAGACTCCTTCTATTCCGAGAAAAATGAGCAAGGCACAGAGAACCCTATGGTAGAGGTGGGCGGGGGGTGGGGGGTGGGGGGGCAGAGTCAGAGCTCCTGTGGAAGGGAATATGCAGAGAGAGGCAAGATCCTGAGACATACAGGGCCAGCAGAAGGTGTGATTGGACTGCGAACGGATGGGACAGCACTGTCAGGTGGGAGGTCAAGCCCAAGGTGTGTGGCCAGGCTACTTGGATTTCCATCCCAGTGACTCTTGATCCTGAATACAGCAAGGGGAGGACATGCTTCTTTAAGCTTTCCCTCTAGGATTTGGGGGCAAATTTCCAAAATCTCCCTCATATTTATCTCTGTACTTGGAATCTGTCCTTTGGGTTTGCCTGTAGACAAGGTGGGTAATGGAAGAGTCTGGAAGAATCCACGGCCAAGGTCGGTTTAAGTATTTCTGATAGGGTAGATGCACGTGTAAAAAGTGGTACTTAAAGAGGAGTCAATTCCTAAGGGAAGCAAAGCCCAGTTAGGCTTTTGTACATCTCTTGATTCCCTAACATTCCTGAAGGTTCTTTTTGGAAAGGAGGAGGCAATTACTGAGCTAATTCAGAATCATTAGCGATAATATAAGAAAATAGCAACAAACACTTAGTCTGTGCTAATCTGGGCCAGGCACTGATCTAAGATGTTACCTCATAACGACTCTACACAAATTTATCAATCTAGAAGGTGTGACTAGAAACGAAAGTGTCAGGTAGCTGAGTAGCTGTTTTCTTCAGCTTGTTGTATATATGGAAATGTGGGAGAATCCTTTTCCAAAAATCTAAAAAGTTACAGCTTTCTTAGAAGAGGTCCTGGCAAGATCCAAGTGGCACTCCTCTTTATGAACATCATAAAACATGGCACTGAATATATTAACTGATGGAGTGAACCTGCTGAAATTTCACTGAAGTGCCAGAACATTTACCAGCAAGCCTTTAACTGCCAATCACATCCCCTCTGGGTTCATAGCATCCCGAAGGCAGCCAGCTCTGCCTCTTTCTTGTCCTTAGCCTGCCATCGTTCTCTATCAGGTGGGGCACAGATTTCCTTCCCTCTTGCATAAGAAAGGATGAAGGGTGAGTGGCGTGTAACCAGAAAGAGACAAGAAGGAGAAGACTGCACGTGGGCAAGAGTGAGAACATCAGAAATGTGTGGCATTTAACAGAAATCGGCATGGCCAAGTGGTCACATGTAAGGAAAGCACATCTGCAAAGACTCTTCTGCCGCTTAAGGTCACATTCACAGGGTCTAGAGATTAGGACCTGGATGTCATTGGGGTCATGCTTCAGCCTGGCATTGTTCACTTAACCAAGGTAGCTGACACATCGTCACGCACCGTTGCTTTGCAATTAGAGGGTCTACAGGTCTTGGGGAAGAGTGGTAGTATACGCCCTTTCGCTCTCGGGCAAATCTGCTCCACGCAGAGGTCAGCTCCTGAGCTTCCTGCGAGATCGATTGACCTCTCTCTGGAGTTACCTGGGCCAAAGCCAACCTTCTTGAATTATGGACTGAAATGCAAATATGTATCCAAAGTAGCATTGGGGAGGAAAAAGTTTTCCTCTGTTCTCTTAGGTTTAGTGCTTGAGGGCTTGCAAATTAATCTGGGAAAAGAGATTAGCAAGAGAAAAATAGATAAACTTAATTACATATGTATGATGGGAGTTCACAAAGAAAGGTGACTTGAGACCACTAAGATGTGGGACTTATATACCATCTTTGTAGGGGATGGGTAAGGGCAGGGGGCCACTTTGGGGAGAACACATGACTTCTTGGGTGGGGGTGTGGGGGAATAAAGAGTGCTTATGGAAAAACAAATGACTTATTACAAAGATGTATGAGCTCTTAGGGGAATATATGGGAGATAGGATGGCTCTGGGACAATGTCTTTTTTGGGTGGATATGCCACCCCCAAATACCTCTCTTTGGCAAATACACTATTTCTGTGTTAAAGGCCATTAAGAACCAGTAATTGCAGAAAAAGCTCTAAAAACAGGGCACAAGTTATGCTTTGGGAAAGGCGATTTACATTTAGAAAGACATGTTTATTTGTGAAGGTGGCTTCCCTCCTGGAACAGGAGGAACCCATGCATAACACACTTCGCTGAACAGCCCTTGTTTCGCACACTCTTACTGGTCACACCCCGCCCAGAAGCCCCAAAGCCGCTTTTCCTTGGATTAGCTTCTAAGATGGTATATAAGGTACAGCCATCTGCCTCATTCTTTGCCTCTCCTTTCTTTGTGAAACTCCCATGGATGCACACATAATTGCATCTGTTTTTTTTCTTGTTGACTGTCTTTTATTATTTGATTCAAGGGCCCCCACCAATGAACTTAGGATGGGTAGAGAGAAAAATCATTTTTTGTCTCTCCTGCGCAGCCTCTTGGCTCCTCACTCTCGCCATCTCGTCCTTCCGTCTTGCACGCCAGATTGCCGGCAAGTGAACCAGGAGGAGAGGAGCAGCTGCGATTCCCCAGTTAAAAAGTTGCTCAGCACGAGAGGGGGATATGAGGAGGCAGAGAATCACTCCCATCAGGAGGCGTGGAGCTCTCTCACCCGGACTTCCTGGGAAATGAAGGAGAGATAATAGACAGCTCACGCTGGCCACCTACCAGCCTGGGTGGCATTTTTTGACGTGGAAGTGCTCACAAACCGCTCCTGGTGCTGGAGCAGGTCTGACAAGCTGGAGGAATGGGGGGCAACCTTGGGAACCTGCAGAAATCAAATTGAGGCCTTAAGGCCCTTTGCAGAGTTGCTTTTTCAGGACTCTGGGAATACGCTCAGTTGCTGATTTAAAAATCTGATTATGCGACATTAAAAATGTCACAATTATCTTCTTTTGATAGTTACTGGCTTCGCTTGGGGTGACTCATATCAGCCTGTGACAGAGTTCACAGGAAGGTTCTTTATCCTTATTTTTTTAAAGGTTTTATTTATTTATTTTTAGAGAGAGGGGAAGGGAAGGAGAAAGAGAGGGAGAGAAACATCACGTGTGGTTGCCTTTCACACCCCCCACTGGGGACCTGGCCCTCAACCCAGGCATGTGCCCTGACTGGGAATCGAACTGGTGACCCTTTGGTTTGTAGGCTGGCACTCAATCCACTGAGCCACACCAGCCAAGGCTCTTTATACTTATTTTTAACATAAAAATGGGTACAACCCAAATGTACCACTTATTTCTTAGAAGAGTCTAACACGTTATTTTTTTAATGTAAGCTGGATGTGTTGGTAATAAGAACCATCCATTTAGCATGTTCTTTGCTAAGGCAATAAATGCCATGTTGCCATTGCTTTGTTTTTGCCAGAAGTCTCAGACTTAGCGTTCTCACCTGAGGGGGCGGGGGACGTGTGCACAGGTACCTTTGGCAAAATTGTTTTGCAAATTCAGATGGAGTGCCTCTGAACACAGGCATGCTCCTATGTTTTCACTTGGTTATGGGTCGGGAAGACTATGTTTTCCAGCCTGGGCATCACCCGCACTTGCCAGTGAAAACACTAACAGGCAAACACATAAATACAATTTTGTAAAAGTTAGAAACAATAGGAAGGCCAGAAGCAATCTAATTTCGGTAATATTTTCAATAAATTAATGACCTGTGTTTGTGGCAGCATATACTTGGAAAAGATTGAGCTGACAGATGGGCACGCATAAAAGCCACAGGGAAGCTGGGAAGGATGACAAATCTTACCTGCTGGCCGTTTTCATGCCCCTCGTTAATTAACCACCCTGCTCTTCTTACAACAGATACGTTTGTTTTTCTTTTTCCTCTGAAAGTCTTTCCTGGTGTATTGTTTTCTTTCAGGCTTTGTCACAGATTCCTCCTGTGTTTTTTCTACCCTGAATCAGCTTCGAATGTGCATCCCGAGTTCTCTTCCACTTTTCCTGCACCGAGGTTTCTGCAGGGGAGAAAGCAAGGACATTTCCTGTACCTCTTGTCAGCTTCCTAACAATTTTCTGGCTATTCATGTCTAACAACCTTCTAGCCCCAGGGGATACAGATTCCTTTCCTTTTCTATAAATTGTTGTGTCTGTTCCCGCTGCCCATCCCTAAAAATACAACACGGCGTCATTGATCCCCCTCTTTTCTTCCCCTGGCAAGAATTGTTACGAATGAATTGGTTGTGCCCTGTGTCTTTTAATGGTTTATAGTTTCTGATGTCCAGTTTGGCAGCCTGGCAGGATCATGTAGTTGAAAGAACATGGGATTTGGAAACAGCCAGTTTTTGGTTCATATTCTGGTTTTGGCTTTTATTAATTAGATGACCTTGGGTAAGCTTTTTAATCCCTCTGAGCCAGTGCCAATCAATCCAAGAATGATTCCATCCTAGTTGGCTGATGGGTCTCAGGGAAATGTGGTGCATCTCACCTTGCACCCCCTTCCACCTCTCTGACAGCAGAGTGCTGGGAGGATATGGCAGTCAGTCGTGACTTTACCTTCTGCAGAGTTTAATACCTTTTCCTGTCACCGAAGAGGCATAGTTGCTGAATCAAATGAAGCCCTTCTGTCTTCAAGAAGCTTTAACTGGGCTTGCAAAAGGGGCTCTTGTCTGGGCAGAGGAAACTGGGTTTGTGGTCAGCAGGCATCTTGTATACCTCCTCTGGTATACTTTTATATATACACAATATCTTATATATAAATTATATACTTTATATATATAATTTTTAAATTTATTGATTTGAGAGAGAGCAAGAATATAGGTATGTTGTTCTACTTATATGTATTTGGTCGATTCTTATATGTGCCATGACCAGGGATTGAACCCACAATCTTGGCATATCAGGATGATGCTCTAACCAACTGAGCTACCTGGGCAGGGGTCCCTGGAATTGTTGCTCTCTCCTTTTATTTACACTTCTCAGGGGTTTGTGGGAAAGGCAAGAGACAAAACGGGATGATGCTGGAATTCCTTTTTCTGAGCAGCAGCCCAGGAGTGCTGGAAGGTCAAAGAACTGTAATGAAATTTACCAGGATTTGTCTAATTTGAGTAATTCCAATCTCAGCCATTATTACCTCCTCAAAGAAGACTTCCCTGACCACACGATCAAAAGTAATTCCTCCAGTCACTCTCTAATCATTGTAGGGGTTCAGAATGAGCCCCCCTGAAATATGCCACTTCGGCACACACACCATTTGGACCTGAGGGCAGTGAAGATCCAGCAGACTCAAACAAAAACAAAAACCCCAACCCCCCAAGCTATTACCTCTCTCATTACCTAAAGAAGTTAGATAGAGGGCCTGACCCTGAAAGAGAGACAACTTTTTACCTCAATGACCTATCTGTATGGCAGGACAAATCTACCTAGTAAACACCCGCTTTTCTTACAGGCCTATGAATCACCCTCCTCCCCTGTGAAGCCCCACACCCTTATCTCATCCCTTAGCTCAGAACAGCACGGAAGCCTGAACTTTTCCTTGGGACTCATTGTCTTTATGGAACCCCCACACATGCATAATTGAAGAGGTTTCTCTCCTGTTAGTCTGTCTATGTTAATTTGTTAGTCCAGCCAGAAGAACCTAGATGGGTACAGAAAAAATTTTTCTCCCCAGCATCGTCATTCTGCTATATCATCCTCGCAACACTATCTGAAATTACTTGCTAATTTGTATGATGACTCATTTATGTTCTTTGTTTGTTTCTATCATGGACAGAGAAATTCTATGGAAACTGGAAATTTATCTATCTTATTTTCTGTTATAGCCTCATTGCTCAGAGCAGTGTACGATGAAACTGAGCCAATAAATGCTTGTTACATGAATAATTAGGCTACATACAGATCTTGCTAACGTTGGACATCACCCTGACATCTATCAACGAATGAATACAGCAAAATATCTGGTTGAGACTGGGCTCAGATAACTTAAGTGGTCCATTGATATATCTGCAGGTAAAGTGGACAGGCAGGTTTCTTACTAGATTCCCACTGTGTCCTCGTTTATACCCAACAGTTACATGGCTCCTCAGCAAGAGCCAGGCCGCAGTTAAAAACAGTTTTAGTTTGTTCATGGAGCAACAATTTGATTTATTCCTAACTTTTAAAACATGTGTTAGCCTGTCTTCTAGAACACGATTCTCTCTTGACGCTTCACCTGCTTTGCCAGCGCTTCATTTCAGTAGCCACCATGCCAACTCCTACCCGCCTTCATTTTCTAGGTGATTGTCTCACGGCCTCGGACACCTTTCTATTTTGACAGCCCTCACTTTTACAGCCCAGACCTTTGAATTCCATACATGCATTCCCGACGGCCCATGTGATAGCCCCACTTAATGCTGAAGCAGACTGGTGAGCATTCATACCCTTGGCCATGAGACTTTACATTCTGCCTCCCTGAAGAGGCAAGGTCTGCTCTTCCTGCCACCTCCACTGAATCTGGACTTAGCCTTGTTACTTGCTTTACCGATGGGGTGAGGCAGAATTCACAGTGTGTAGGTTCCAAGCCTACCTCTCAAGAGTGTGTGCTCATTCCTACTTACCGTCTCCTGTGATTCTGCCACTTCATGAGAAGTACCAGGCCAGGCTAGCCCTCTTGTTTCAGGAGAAGGGTGAGAGACAGGCCAGTTTCCCTGCTAAGGGGACTCAGGAAAGCCAGGCTAGAGTGGATCACCTATAAACTAGACCCTTCTACCTGTAGACAGGTAATGAGATTAGCTGAGTGCCTCCTGAAGCAGCTGACTTTCATTAACCCCTAGCACTATAATAAATAATTATGGCTTTAAGCCATTGAGGTTTTATTTAAAAACAAAAAACTTTAGATTTAATTTGTGTAGTATAAGTTGCATATATTTAAAAGGTATAATTCAATGAGTTTTGACGTGTATACACTGGGGATCTAAAACACTCGGCCTGTTGATAAGTAGATGGGGGTATCTCATTGTGTTTTAAATTTCATTTCCCTGATGACTACTACTGTTGAATAAGTTTCCGTGTGCTTATCGGCCACTTGTTTATCTATTCAAGTTGTTTGCCCTGTGCAAAATTGTGTGATTTGTCTTCATATCTTTGAGTTGTAAGAGTTCCTTCTATACTCTAGATATGTTATCTGTTAGATATATGTGTTGTAAATATTTTTTCCTGTGGCACATTTTGATTTCTAAACAGCAAAATTTTTTAATTTTCATGAAGTCCAGTTTATCAGGGTTTTTAAAATGGGTTGTGCTTTTCATGTCCTATAAGCTATTGAGTTTTAAGTTGGGTTGCCATTCAGCGCTACCCGGCTACAACAGAAGCCTACTAGGTGTCTCAAAACTATGTGTCCCAGACCGGACTCCTGATTCTTACCCTCTCAGCCCTTCTCAGACCTGTTCCTCCAACAGTTGTCCTCATCTCAAAAGATGGAATTCATTATTCCAGTTTTCAGGCAAAACAAAAAACCAAAAAAACCCGCTTTATTCTTCTTCTCTGGTCCCACTCTACATACAACCATTAGCAAACACAACTGGAATCCCCTTCAAAATGCACCCAGAATCTGACCATCTCTCATTGTCTCTACCACGGTCACGCTGGTCCAAGCTGCTGTGATTTGTGCCTGTTTGTTTTGTTTTCGATAATTTTTACGAGTTTATTGCAACCAAACTGATGATGTACCGGGAAGCAAGATCTCAAATGCTCTGGAGAATGACAGCTTTGTAGTTCTTATACATTTGGAATTAAGGAGGCCATATAAGGAACTTGTGCCCTGTTTTGGGTTTTTGTGTTTTTTTTTTGCAATAGTTTCCTAACAGCCCTTCTCTTGCCCTGTCCCATTATGATCTATTCTCAATACAGAAGCCAGAGGGATATTTTTTTGAAATTTAAGTCTGATCATGTCTGTCATCTGCTCAAAATCTTTCCAAGGCTTCCCTAGCGTTCAGAGTAAAACCCAGAGTCATGATAATAACACAAACACCCTAAACAAACTTAACCCCCACCGCTACTCCCTCTCTGATACCATCCATGATCCCTCTCTCCAGTAATACTGCTCCTGCATTCCTGGCCTTCCTGTTACTCGTTCAATATTTCATGTAAACACCTGCCTCAGGGCCTTCCATTGTCTATTCTCTCTGCCTGTAATACTTTCCTCGGATACTTTTGTGCCCACAAACTCCTTCATCTTCCTCAGGTCTCTCTACAAATGTCTTTTAGGTACCCGGTGTTACATGTCTTACTATTATTATTTTGCATGGCCTTCTCACCACCTCATTGGTACACATTTGTTTTTCTTCACCTCTTTTCCCTGTACCCTGCCAAACCTTTCAATGTGTGTTTCTTAAGGGCAGGGATATTATTTTGTTACTGTTGGACCTTTAGAGTAAAAATTGTAGGCAATTCAAGAGTCTAGTGATACTCTATGCCTGAAACTAATATAACATTGTATTTCAACTGTAATTGAAAAAATTTTAAATATATAAAAAGAGTGTAGGGATAGAATATTAACCAGTATATAGCAAAGTACTTTATTTTAGATATTTAAATTTTATATTGTAATTTTTGATAAATAGGAACACTCTACGTGTTCTTTATACACAGAGAGTAATATCTTTACAACGTTGATTTTCCAGAACATTCTAAATGTTCGGTATTAGAGGACAACAGCGAAATATTGGGTTAGGAAACAACCATTGCAACTGCTTTTTAGAAGATATGATGTAATGATATGAAAATGCTCCAGAATAAGTACTTTCGAGTAGAATAAAAAATGGTATCTGTCATATTAGTAATGAAAAAAATAAAGGCACAGTTAAGAGAAGGGAAGAAAAGTATATCATAATTTTAGGAAGCTAATTTCTTAGCAATAGAATAATGAATTATTGGCCTTTTTCTTCATGCTCTCTGGAATTTTTCACATTTTCTACAAGTTTATGTTCAAAGAAGCCAGTACATTTCCAGGTCTAGCGGTAACTCCATCTTTGCTCTTCCATTTAAGAAAGAATTTAATGTCTGTTTGTGTGTTTTAAACTACACAAGTCTCCAAACACCTGGACTGGTGTGCTTCCCTCTGTTGAGAATGGCTGTAATTAGTTCATGTGAGTTCACAGCGACCCAGGAGGTTAGCAGCATCCTCACAGACACCAAAGCTTGGGCTCAGCTGGGCAGCAGAGGCCGAGCCAGGACTAAACTACAGGCCAGTTTCTCTACCCTAAACCCATCCCCTACCCATCCCCTCTGCGGAGGCGTGAGAGGACGAAGGTGCTGGGGATGAACATGGATTTGGGGGGATCGTTCTTTTCTGGAGAACGTGAGGCTGGCCATTCCTGCCTGGTAGGCAGGATATGAGATGAAATCCTCCTTCCTAGACAACGGTGGGTCTCTCCCGTCTTCCACGTCTGTCCGTCCCTTCCCCAGTTTCCTCCCCCAATCCCTGGGGAAGCAACTCTGGGGAATCTATCAGCGTGAAAAGCCAATGTAAAAAGACCAATAAGATCTTAATTCAAAGGTAAAAATAGGTTCATGCCACCAACTTGTAAAAAGATTGTCAAGAATCATGAAATTCTAAAACTGATGGGCAAAGTGAATTTTGCAAACCCTGCTTGTACTTTTAGAACATGGTTTGTCGTTAAGCTGGAAAACAGAAACACCAGCCTGGCTGGGCAAGAGTGATCCTCTAGAGTCCACTGTTGTTTCTGTGTGCGAGACTCTTGCAAGTACGATTTATTTTTTACTTTTATACTCATATTTTACCATTCACTGTTATTACTCTGTAAAATATTTTTACAATCCAATAACAATGTCATTCAAGTACAGTGCACCCCCCACCCCCACCCTCTGCTTTTCCATGGCTTTGCTTTACACAGTTTCATTTACCTACGGTCAACCAAAGTATGAAATATTAAATAGAAAAGTTCCATAAATAAATAACTTTTAAAAAAGATTTTATTTATTTTTAGACAGAGGGGAAAGGAGGGAGAAAGAGAAAGAGAGAACCATCAACATGTGGTTGCCTCTCATGTGCCCCCCACTGGGGACCTGCAACCCAGGCATGTGCCCTGACTGGGAATCGAACCAGTGACCCTTTGGTTCAGAGACCAGTGCTTGATCCACTGAGCCACACCAGCCAGGGCAATAACTTACAAGTTTTAAATTGTGCACCACTCTGAATAACAAGATGAAATTCCATGCTGTCCTGCCCCGTCCTGCCCAGGACATTGAGCCACCCCTTTATCCAGTGTCTCCACATGTGGTTGAGGCTCCGCACTTCTTAGTCCCTTAGTCACCACCTGGATTGTCAGACTGACTGTCGGGGATCACAATGCTGGGGTCCGGTCACCCTTATGTTACTTCATAATGGCCCCAAAGCACAAGAGCAGGGATGCTGGCAATTTGGACATGACAGAGAGAAACCTTCAGGTGTACAGATGCACAGGACAAAACATAGTATCTACAGGGTTTGGTACTACCTGAGGTTTCAGGCACCCGCTGGCAGTCTTAGAACAGAAACACCCACAGGCAGGGGAGGAGGACCATAGTCATAAAATAGCAATGCACATGCTCCTGCTGAGAAAATGTGTCCCCAGATGAGCCTTTGACCCGACGTTGTATGTGATAGGATGCCAAGAGCAAGGGCCAACAGCCCTGAGGACACACGGGGCAGCTAATGTGGGAGACGGCCCCGTGAAATAGCAGGATGGGAAAAGCGGCTTTAAAGGAAAAAGATACTACAACCTGTAGAAGCGCTCTGAGAATACCTCCGTCTTATTTTATATTTACTCCCTTCACACAATCATTCTCGAATTCTGCAAGTTCTACTTACACAAGGTCTTAGGAGGTGCGTCTTTGGTATGAAGTAAGAGCTCCCCATGTTTTTATCACCAAAATAATCCAACATAAGAAAAAAAGTCAGTGCTGCATTGAACAAGTTTCAGGTTGTCCTTTTGATAGGAAAACTGCATTTTTAGATTATATAACCCATCAGTTTGAATTGCTTAGAAAGTGCTTAGCAAAGGCCCATGTGCAAACAGGTGTAAAGAAATTTTTTTTTTTTTGGTAACGAGAATAGGATAGTTAATGTTTCCAAAGCGTTTTGCTCAGATGTGTGAGGAGCTAAATTAATTTCCTTGAAATGTGTAGGGGGTGCACAGTATTAATCTCATTCAGTTTCTTTTTAGTGCAAAACTCACTGGCATGTCACAGCGTGATGGTCAGCTGTCGAGAGGATTTATGCCATTTATTATTTTCCAAAAGGAGGGATGTTTTGCTTTCTTCTTCTTTTTTATATTTCCATGTGATAGCCTCGGCAGAGTGAAATCCCATTTCTAGTTTCCACAGTGCAATAAAAACAGGTTTGGCTTTTCAAGTTCGGCCATGTGATCGGTGTGTATAGTTTCAATCTGTGATGTGCCAGCCAACGAACAGCTGATTTAATAACAGTTAAGAACCTCTGCTGCACAGCAGTGACGGAAGTCCTATGTCTGTAAACCAACAGAATTGCCTGCTTCTTCCAAGGATATAAATTATTTTGCCACATGGTTGCCAAAATGTGAGGAATTCTGGGAATAATGACAAACCTCTGTTGTCTTTGGAGAGACTGGCTATGCGATCTCAGTCCATCCATCAAGTCAGCTTTAATTAAATCTAATTTAATGGACTACTGCCTAATAAAAAGAATGCTTAAAAGAAAGTCACAGTTGCCCTGGCTGGTGTGGCTCCGTGGATTGAGTGCCAGCCTGCGAACCGAAAGGTTGCCGGTTCGATTCCCAGTCAGGGCACATGCCTGGGTTGTGGGGCAGGTCCCCAGTAGGGGGCATGCTAGAAGCAACCTATCCATGTATCTCTTGTGCATGGATGTTTCTCTTCCTCTCTTTCTCCTTCCCTTCCTCTCTCTAAAACTGAATAAATGAAATTAAAAAAAAAAAAGGGAATGCCACAGTTGGAGCACACAGCCTTTCCTGTGCCCACCAGTGGCTGAGCCACTGGAACGAAAGCACTTCAGTGGGGCTCCCTGCACCTGGAGGTCCGCGGGCAGCTCCCTTTCTGATCTCCTTGCTCAGTTCTTCCCTTTGTAATGTAAAAGAAGAAGAAGAAGAAGAAGAAGAAGAAGAAGAAGAAGAAGAAGAAGAAGAAGAAGAAGCAGCAGCAGCAGCAGCAGCAGCAGCTGTGGGCTACAGCCAGGAACCAAATTGATATTTAATTAGATTTTCAATGTTTAGAAATAGAGATCATTAAGAAACTTTTTCCCTTTCCCTAGACCCTTTCCTACAACCTTATCTTTTTGAAACATTGTGATAAAATATATCAAGAACATGAAACTTGCCAGTTTAGACATTTCCAGGGTGCGATTTAATGGCATCAGTTACATTCTAGAGTGTTGTGCAACCATAAACGCTAGCTATTTTCAAGACTTTTCATCATCCCAGACACAAACGCTGTGCCCGTTAAATAATAATTCCGCATGCTCTCTTCCCCGAGGCCCTGGTAGTCTGGAATCTACTTTCTGTCTCTATGAACTTGCCTGGTCCAGATATTTCATGTAAGTGGAATCATACAATACAGCGATGGGCAAAAGTAGGTTTATCGTTTACAAATAAGTAATACAATACTTAATAAATAATAGCACGCAATAAACTCTATTTCACGTACTCACAACTGTAAACCCACTTTGACCCACCCCTGTAATTTGTCCTCTTTGTTTGGCTTACTTAACCGAGCATAATTTTTTTTTTGAGATTCATCTCTACCATAGAATGTGCCAGAATTTCCTTCCTTTTTTTTAAAGAAAAAATTTTATTTATTTACTTTTAGAGAGAGGGGAGGGAAGGAGAAAAAGAGGGAGTAAAACATCAGTGTGTGAGAAAGATGTTGATCTCCCACAAGCCCCCAATATTCCATTGCATGTAGAGAGCACATTTTGTTTATCCATTCACCTGTCAATGGACACCTGGGCTCTTGGCAACTTTTGGCTGTTCACACAATCATGTCTTGACCCTTACTTGCCCTTGGTCTGGAAGGCACATCCTTCCCTGTCACCTGTGCAGCTTCAGCTGCATTGGTGCCTCTAATAGAAGCCTTGCGCTACACTGGGCAAGGTTAGAGCCCGCCTCCCCTGGTCTCTGCAGGCCTTTCTGCGCCTGCACTTCGGTGTGTAGTACGCTGCCTCACACCTGTGTTTCGTAGTCCACCTTCCCCATGGGATGAAGACCCATCGAGGCCTGGGGTGTCCTCTCCTTCGTGGTCTCACCCCCAGCCCTACAGAGAGTTGCTGCTAGTCAGCGAGTGTGAGTCAAATGCACCCGGAGCTGTGTGTTCCTCCCGAGAAAACCCCCCTCTCCCCTTCCCACAAGTGGTAAATGTAGACCAGTGGCCTGTTCTGCTCCTCATCCCCCTCATTCCAAGGGCTGACCGCACCATGAAGCCTTTGGGGGACTCACTGGGACAAACTCCTGGGATTTCCAGGGTTCAGAAGTAGAATTTATAAGGTTAATTTGCCAGAAGGGAAGGAAGAAGGGAAGACATTGATAGCATCCTCAAGTATGGTGGTGAGAGGGTGAACCCTGAAGACGCGCAGATCCTGGAAAGGCTAGTGTCCGAACAGGGCCTGCCCATGGACTGGGCGGGACTGGGTAGGTGGAGAGGAGAAGTTGGGGGAACAGACGAGGCTACGCTGCTGGTGACAGTCTGGTCAGGTATGAAAGGAATGTGGCAGTGGCAGTCAGCTGTTCAGCAAAGTGGTGACCCCTCCATAGAGTGGAATCGGGAGGTGGCTGTGCAGCTAGAGTCTGCGTTGCCCAGCTCTCCTAGTATCCAGGTAGGACCCCAGGACTAGTTCCCACGGATGCAACATGAGCAGAACTGATGTGTGTGCTCTCCATCTACTCTCTTTCCCTGTTCACTTGCTCAAAACAAGAACTGCAAGGTCTAGAGGATGATGGGTCCATAACATGGAAAGAGCCCAAGTCTCTGAATCATTATATGTGGAAGAATTGGAAAATGTGGGCTTGAGTGGCATGTCTACTTTTGGAGCCAGGGAAGATGAAGGGCTTGGTCAAGTTCAAGTTCAAGGGTGGGGCACAGGGAGAGTGGCAGGCCAGCTCAGACTGGAAAAGGCCTGTACCTGGTGCTAGTGACGAGTATCAATTTACCCAAGTTTAACCAGGGCTACTACCGTCACCAAGTTACATAGAGTGGGTGGCTTAAACAATAGAGATTTATTTTTCTACAATTCTGGAGTCTGGAAGTCTACAGTCAAGGTGTCCGACCATGCTGGCTTCTTCTGGGGCCTCTCTCCTTGGCTTAGATGGTCATCTTCTCCCTGCGTCTTCACACAGCCTTCCCTCTGACATGCCTGTGTTCTGATTTCTTCTTCTAATGAGGAAACCAGTCATATTGGACTAGGGCCCACCCAAATAAGCTTCTGTTTTATTTAATTACTACCTTTAAGACCCTCTCCAAACATAGTCCCTTTCTGAGGTACTGGGGTTAGTTCTTTAATACATGAATTTTGAGGGACATAATTCAGCCCCAACCCCAGGATGTGGACCTTTAGATTGTGGCAATCATGAAAATGCAAATCATTTTTCTTCCACGAATTTTATACACATTTCAGAATAATTTATATACTCAATCCATATCTATCAGCAACTCCCGCCAGGGGCTGAGCAGAGGGCATCAGGCTGGTAGAGGACTGTCAGGAGGTCAGCACTAGGGGGCAGCATAATGGGCAGGTGATGCTGGGAAAAGGCCAATGTGAAATCCTGTTTCCATCAGCTTTGGTATCAGCTAGTAACTCAGGGGAGTAGTGGAGAATTCGATAACATTCTCCACTAGTCTCTTTCTGTGCACACTCGCGATAGCCTTTCCTCTATTGGCCAGTAGAAATGCCCATCATAGACCCCAATAGAATGTGTTATTTTGGAAAATGTGAGCTTGGGAAACACCCAACGATCTATGTAATTCTGTAAAGGTGTAGGTTCAAGGGAAACCCAGCCAAACCTCCACATTTTATTATAAGAAAAACAAGTTTCATACAAAAGTACAGCAAATGGCCAGACCTCTGTTTCTGCTCTGACTCGGCCCCTGGAAACTATGCTATAAAGCAGAGTATTGCAGAAGGCAGGGTCAATCGTAAAGGATTGGAAGGTTACCTTCTTGTTTCAAAGGAATTATGGATCGGGCTAAGAATATATAATTCGTGTAAAACCACTACTTCCATAAACCTTTATCATCATACAAATAGTAAAATTATGTTCAAGGTCATAAAATACACTTGATCTTAGCCGAAAGGGCGAGGAGAGATAAGGTCATAAAATAGACATAAATGTACTATCTATGTTGACTATAAAATAGGGACCAATGTGTTATAGAATATGATTATGTTATGTTAAAAATATAACTTTATCATATATTTGATTCATTTCTAACGTGCTAGCTGTACTAAACGTATAGTTAACATTAAATTGGTCTGACTTACAATTCTGAGATGCCTTTGCGGTGTGCTTTGGATAACCTACTTCTCCAGACCTTCAATAACACGGTAAGGGCAGGTGGAACTGGCGCGTCTGGTTCTCCACAGAGGCACCTCACGTGGCTAGCCAAGGAGATGTTATTCCTCACGATCACTCTCAAAGTCGGAGGCACTGTCTGCACCCCAGCCCCTTCACATATTTGAAGACAGACTCTGTACGAATTGTGTGGGCTTCGGGATTGGCTGTCTGTTGAGTCTGTTCCTCTCGTTCCTCTTCGACACCTCTCTGACTCCAACATCAACTGTCATTCAAGTGTCATTTTTGCCTCACTCACTTCCTATTTCCAGAGCCTCCTCCCCACACTGCATCTTGTGAGGACGGGGTGGAGGATGTAGCGGGTGAGAGGCAGGGTCTTCCTCCAGCCACAGAGCCTGGGGTTGGAAGAGCCCCCTCCCTGCCCCTTGGCAGCCAGCTTGAGGGACCAGACTCTGGCCTGGCCAGGCTGAGCCTCCAGGCCTGGGACTGAATCTCCAGGGGGCTATGCAAAGTTGCAGGGTCAGCTGGTAAACAGTGTTCCCCCGGGTTTCCAGTCCACGTCCCCTTGGCCTGGAGTGTCCAGTGGCAGCTGTGCCAGCAGCCCTGTCCCGGAGCCATTCTTCCACTGCCCAGCCTTCCTGGGGTCCTGACCGTCGTGGAAGCCCAGTTGCTTAGACATCCTGTGAAGCCTGTGTGCCACCTGGATCCTTCTGCTTCAGTTAGCCGGCTGTCTCTGTGCCTTGCAGCTCTCTCCCTTGCAGCGAGCACTGGAGGGCGGAGCCTGCAACGGGCAGTAGCAGACATTTGCACCGGGAGTGGAGCAGGTGGATGATGCTGAGATGCTGACAGGATTCGCAGGTGTCTCCTTTGTACACAGGACTGCCATGCCGTGGTAACTTTGGGCATTTTCTTTTTATGGAGCATCCTCATGTTCAGCTTTGTCAGGGGACCTGAGGTCCAAAGTTCTTAGTGACTAGCTCTTGCAGGCCAGTCTCCACCCACCTTGAACAGTGACAACAGTGAAGAGACTGAGCTCATGAAGAGAGCAGTGGCTGGGTCTGACTCTCCACTGCAGCCCCAGGGTCTGGCACACCAAAGACGTTTAGGAACTGCGGAATGAGTGGGTGCGAATGAATGGTAGGACACTGGGTTAGAAGACAGCTAGGAAAGGCACTTTAGGTTGGAATGCAGGGAAAATCCAAATGCCTACCAAACTCCTCTTTTTAAAAAAAAATAGAATTTTAATTTTATTTAAAACTTTTTATATTTATTGATTTTAGAGGGATAGAGGAAGGAAGAGACAGAGACACACACACACACACACACACAGAGAGAGAGAGAGAGAGAGAGAGAAAGAGATGGAGAGAGATAGGGGATTTGTTGTTCCACTTACTTATGCATTCATTGGTGGATTCTTGTATAATATGTGCCCCCGACGGGGGATGAACCCACAACCTCAGTGTGTGGAAATGACGCTCTAACGAACTGAGTCACCTGGCCAGGGCCCAGACTCCTTTTTAAATGTTATAGGTAAATTTCATTTCTTCTCTTTAATTCCAGATCCTTTTTTTCTACTGCCCTTACTTAGACAGAAAGGGAAATGAGAACAAATGTACCAAATCATTGTTTTGTATCTGATCATTAATTATAATTAAACATAAAGACTGTAATTTAGCTTCAGAATTACTGTCATTATAGAAAATCAGGAAATGCATTTATAATAATCACCTTATTTTCCACCCAAGTTTATTAATTTTAAAATAACTGATATACATTCATATGTTAAAATTTTTTAAATTTTTATTTATTGCCTTGAGGGAGGGGGAGAGAGAGAGAGGAGGAGAGAAACACCGACTTGTTGTACCACTTACTTACACATTCATCGGTTGCTTCTTGTACGTGCCCTGACCAGAGATCAAACCCACAACCTTGGCGTATTGGGGCTGTACTCTAACCAACTGAGCTACCTGGCTGGGGCTTGTTAAATTTTTTAAAAACATATATCCAGTGAAAAGTTAACCACTCTCTCCAGCCTCGTACTGTGTTCTAGTTCCTGTGTTTCAATCCCTAGACATAGCATAATATAACCATGTCTCTTGTGTAGTCTCGTAGTTCATTTCTCCGTAAAAATATATTTAGCTATTTTTAAAAATATAAATGATAGCATACAATACTCATTATTCTTCATCTTGCTCTTTTTATTTAATGAACAATTGAAAGATTAGCCCATTTTACTGCATAGAGAGCTGCTTCATTTTTTAACATCTGTGAATTATTTCATTGTATATATCTATGATAACTTAATCTTTACTGATGCATATTTAAATTCTTATAAACAACATCATTTTATACATGCACAAGTATAACTCTAGCATAAAGTTCTAGAAAGGTTAGGTCAAAGGGTATATGCATTTGTAATTTTGACCGATAATGCCAACTTGCCTTTCTTGAAAGTTGTACCTTTTCTATACAGGTCTTCAGTAATAATTCGCATTGGTATGAATGTTGATGTTTTCTTATTCTTCTTCAATAGTGTTATTAAACTTTTTGATTATTTTACATCTTTTAGGTAAAAAAAACAAATAATCTCATTGTCATTTTAATTTATACTTCTCTCTCTATGAGGTCAAACATTTCTTTGTAGGTTTAACATTTATTTGTATTTCCTTTGCCAGAAGCTGTACTTCTCCTTCCTCATTTCCCTATTAGGTTTTTTTCTAGTTATTGTTCATTTGTAAGAACTTTTTACATATTAAAAAATTAGTGAAAGTTATTGCTGACAGTGGTTGTCTAGGGTTAAGGTGATTACAAAATATATATATATTAAGTTACACTTTAAGGACTTATAACTCACATGTCATGTTGCTGAAGACGTACCTAGAAACAGACCTACAATGATAGATTCTCTAAACAGTAGTTGACAAGTACGGTTAGTGCCTAAATGTGCAATTCACACATATTAGGAGCTCAAGGAGATCTTAGGTTATTTAGCTCTACTCTCCCGTTTATAGGTAAGGAACTAACGGCAAGAAAAAACTTGGCTCTTTGGTTGCAGCTAACAAGAAGCCAGGCTCGACCTGGCTTGCACAGTAAAAATGTATTGGTTCACTTTAAAGGAAGCCCAGAGTCAGCGCAGACTTTAGGGCTGGCCGGTCCAACCAGCTCACCAGCATTTTCAGGGATCCAGGTGATTTCCTACCCAAGGGCGATTTCGAGTACCAATTCAGGGCTACTGCCTCCTTGTTCTCCAGCCCACAGAGGATGATGCTTCTGTAAAAGCCTGTCAGAGGAATGAGGACAAACCTTACTGGAACTCCACAAACCTCTTCTCATATCTCATTGGCCCCGGCTGAGTCACATATGTCTCCTGAGCCAATCATGGGCAAGGGGACAACACACCCTCAGACCAATCAGGACTATGCCTGAAGCTGGGAGGCAGGTCAGGTTCTAGTGAGGGCGGTGGGCTGTTGGTGAAGGGCTGTTTGGTGCCCAAACAAAATGAGAAGTCCATGCCACCTACAATGTTATGTAAAATAGCATCACGGAAGGGTTCTTCATTGTTTTTACTTAGATAGCATGAAAAATAGAGTGGGTTGCAATCTGTTTCAGTGAGGGTTCTCCAGAGAAACAGACCCAACGGGATATACCAACACACACACCAAATAAGGAGAGTTGTTTTAAGAAGTTGGCTCTAACGTGGGGCCTGGGAGGTCTGGAATCTGCAGGGCAGACCAGCATGCTGCAGACACAGGCAAGAGCTCATTCTGTGGTCTTGAGACAGGATTCCTTCACAGTACACTTCAGCGTGTGTTCTTAAGACCTTCAACTAATTGGAGGAGGCCCAACCACATTATCAACAGTAGTTCCCTTTACTCAGTTACTCAAAATCAACTGATTATAAATTATACTCACATCTACAAAATACCTTCACCGCAGCGTCTAGACTAGTCTTTGATCAAGCCACTGAGCATCATTGCTTAACCAAGCTGACACATAAAATGAACCTTCCCTTAATCTTTATTCTCCAGTCTTATTTTCCTTAATGTTTCTGGCTTCCAATCCCCTCGGAGTGAGTGGCTGGTGTGATTTCAGAAACATAAACCCTACCGTGAGTGTATGGCCACTACAGAAACCCCCTGAATCATTTTTTATTCTACCCACAGGGCCCACAGAGATGTCCCCACAAACAGATGGGCCCCCAGCCCAGTTTTACAGGTGAGAACCCTGTCCCGTTTATGCTCCAATTCAGGTTTAGTCTGCAGTGTCACGCTGTGGGGAGGGGAGTGGAGAGAGGCTTTCTTTCACGTTTGCAGTAACAGTCAGTCATGACTCAGCGAGTGTGCCAAACAACAGCACCCAGACTCGGCAAAGTAAGGGAGAACATTAGGGTTAGAAACATTTAATGGGCTTCATCCGAGCCACCCTTGGCTGGTAAACTGATGATGGCGATAATGATGATGGTGAAAATAATGATAATACACTCATTCGACAGGCCTTGGAATATATACAGTGCATTTTGGGGACGTGGCTTGACAAATATTCTGGAGCGAGTTAAGGGATTTTAGCTCAAGCAATCTCTCAGATGGTGTGAGATCTATTTTGGGTGTTAGTGTGTAATTATTAGACTATTTAAAAAGTGTTTTCGTCAGCTGAGACTCCTTTTCCTTTCTGAGAAGGGGATAATTTTAGCAGGCTGTAATTTGGGTTTTTACATGCTGTGATAGTTCTTGCTCATCTCAAAGTTTAAGAAGTCTAGGCTCTTTTTACCCAGAAAGCCACTTCAGTCCAGTGGCTAACCCAAAATCCTGGAATTAATTACTCCTCAGAGGCAACACACATACACACGCACACACACACACACACACACACACACACCCAGCCCTCCATTGATCCTACGGAGCTTCTGAGTGAAATTTTCCCTATACCTGTCAGTGTGTTATCTTCTCTTATCTGAAAACCTTCTTTCTGATTCACTGGGGACAAATAATACAGGGTGACCCTGCGTGGGTGTGTTCACATAAGGGTGTGGAGAGAACAAAGGGACTGTCCTTATGGATGGAAGAACAGGGGGATCTTCGCAGTGGGGAGGCCTGGAGTGGAGGAGCCGGCACGTTTCCCGCAAGTTAGGTGAGTGACCCGCACCCCTGCCCCTGGGGTCCGAGCTCAGTGGAGGCAGAGGACTGCTTCCCGAGGTCTACGGGCGTCCTGCGGGGGATCCACGGACGGTGTGGGCACTCTCTAGGCAAGAGAGGGCGCCAGGGCCCCGAGAGACCCCTGGGGAAAGCACGAGCCCTGGCCACAGAGGCTCCTGTTGCCTCCCCCGGCTCCTACAATGGGGCCTGGTCCTGCTTGCTCATGCCCAGGTTCACCGCAGGTGAATGCCTTTTGCAGACACCAAGGGCAGCAGGACACCGATTCCTTCACAGAGAAGGGTGTTGGAGCTCTGAGGAATTCGTGGTCGAAGCGGTCACACTCCCTTCTTGGGTGGTTTAGCACAGACTTTAGGGAGTCCAAGCCGCTCGGTCAACATTTGCCGCCTCAGAGCAGGGTAGGGGAGTTTCAGCCAAAGCAAGACTCTTAGCCACCCGGGCAGAGTGCTGGCCTGACTCCCCACGGGAGAAGCCGTCCATGGGCGTGGGTCCCGCCCACCCAAACCCGCTCCACCTGGCGTGGAACCGTGGCCGGCTCCCTGTCCTGGCCCCAGGGCCCTGGTTCTTCCCTGGGCACTCCGCCTTTGCCGGGGTGGGAGACCTGCTCAGCAGTGTGGTCTCCGGGAAAACACGCGGTCCTCTGGACAGCAGGGAAAGCATCCAGTTCCATGGACACAGTACCGGGGACCTTGTGAACCTGGCATGATATCTCGAGGGTGGGGCATGTTGCCCAGAGGGAGGCTTCTGGTGGGAGTGCCGGCCACGCGCCTGCCAGGCCCTGCATCTTGGCCTGAAATGAGCTAGCCGTGGCTCTGATGGAAGCCATCTACTGGGGGCCTCCCCCGTTTTCTCCATCCGAATGGGGAGCAGCTAAGTTAGTGCAATTGAGGAATTCTTTTATGGTGCAGAGCCAGCTCGATGGGTTTCCTCCCTTCAGGCATTTGAACAATTAATTGTTAAACCAACAACATTGGCAGGCCAGTGCTCTCCTCTCTGGTTCTGTCTCAGAGCTGGACAGTTCCTTCTTCTCCCTCATTGGGCCTCCCTAGCACCACACTGGATGTCTCTGAGAAGGGACAGTGTCCTGATGTGTCAATGGGTTATCACCCCATTTCAAACCCAGGGACCTGGGAGAACTTGCTGCCAGGGCATTGAACCTGACCTGCATTCTCTCTGATAGATGGTCTTCCAGTAGCTTCCTGGGATCTGTGTGGACATTATTGTCTGCATAACGCACCTTGCTGATGGGAGAGTAATTATTTTTGAACATCTACCCTGGTTTGTTTAAAAAATATAAAATATTGGAAGTTGGGTTTGGCTGTGACCCCATCTTCCAGGTCCTCCAGCTGAGGTGATGTTTCTTCCAGGCTTCAGGTGTTGGAGGCACAGGGCCCGCAGCGGTCTGCAGCTGGGAGGTGGGGCGGCAGGGGCTGCAAGGAAGAGACCTGCGGAGGGGACGTGTGCCCTCCTGTGGCCGAAAGTAAGACTGCCCGTAGAGAGAGGCGTGCCTGGAAGCCCTGAAGCAATGGTTTGGCCGCAAATATCCTTGCCCACAGAGGTAAACAAAGCAAACCCAACCTCCAGCCTCTGTGTCTCTAACACCTTGACTCTGCTTTTCTCAGAGGGGAGAATGGTGGGCGCTGCGGAAGGAAAGGAAGAGCTAAGGGTTTTTCCCATTTCACCTTTTCCCCTTTTTCCCACTTGCCTCCCCCCAGCCCCCTGGCTGACCCAAGCGTCCTCTGGACACTCCCTCTCTTGCCCGCCTGGCCTCCTGGTCTACTGTAAGTCAGATTTCACTTTGCCTCCCAGGGAAATTCGTGGTTCGTTTGTCTGCCTTCTCCTCAGGCTGTGTAGAGGACACGGGTCACATCCTAGTTATGGCTGCTCCCCGCAGAGCATATCCCACACAGACTGTGCTGAAAGCGGGCTCTTAGCATGTTGGATGCACAAGGGGACGTCGTGGTCATCTGGGAAGAGCCTGGTTGCAGTTTAGGATTGTGGCCGCGAGCCAAGAGCGGCAGGCTGGTTTTAAATGTTGGTCCTACCAACTCCCTCAATTGATTTAGATTTTACAGAATGTCCTAGTTCACGTGATGTCACTTAAAACATTCTTGTCTTTGAATCAACTGAGTGGATTGGATGCGGTAGACATTACCACTTTTTAAAAAATATCACAACATGTGCACGGGTATTTCAGGTGCTTTGAAGAGTCAGGTGAGACTAATTTACTCGTTCAACAAATGTCTGTTTTCTGCGTACTATGCGGCAGGCAAGTTTGGGAGCTGGAGGTCCGAGATCAAGGTCCCAGCATATTCAGTGTCTGGTGAGGACCCTCTTCCAGGTTTATAGATGGCACCTTCTTGCTGTGACCTCACATGGTGGGAAGGTAGATACTACCTTTCTTATTTTTAAAAACAGGGAAGTGTTCAGAAAGTGCAGGTGACTTGCCCAAGGGGTCCAGGCAGGGGATCACCGCTCTCACTCTGTTCCTCTTGCCCCTTTGCTCAGTGCTGTGACACCCTTCCATGAAGTCACCCTTCAGGGCTCATGCCATCTGGGCAACTGAATGGCCTCCATGTACTTGCTGGAGATCTTTAGCGAGTTGCAGTAGCCATTTTCACCCATTGATTTTGGTCCCGTCCCTGGCTGGCCAGTGACTTACAGAGCCAATGACATCGGGCAAGTCATTAACCTGTACCTGAGTCTCAGTTCCTTCATCCTGAAAATGAAGATGACAGTAAGTGCTGGCTGCCTCGAATAGTGTCGTGAAGATTAATGAGATGGTGCAAGGAAGCGCCCTGAGCTCCTGGGATGGAAGACTTAGCAGAAGCACAAAGTCTAATTATAATTTCTCAACAGATTCGAAGGAGCCTCTGGGAAGCCGATTCTTGCTTCTATATTTGGAGAGGATGCCTATGGGGGACAGAGGCTTTTCTCTCTACTGGCAGTCCCCACTCTCTCCTGCTTACAGCTGGGCTTGATGGCTCTGCTCTGACCCAGCAGTGCATGGTCTACCCTCAGATTGCATCGACAGTACAAGTAGAGCCCCCCAAAGCCCTGCCCCATCTCCCACGCTCACAGGACAGAGCAAGTGTAACCTCTTTGGGACAGGCATCAGCTGGGGATCTATTACCTTTAGGGGATTTGGGAACAGTCCCTCATGTAAAGGCAGGAACGTAGTATAGATCCATAGGAATCTAAGAAGTCTGCAGGACCTCCCAGGAAAAGCCCTCCCCACACCCCCGTGAAGAGGAAAACCCGGAAGAGAACCTGTTCTAGCCACGTTCTTCGCTTCCTGCCCTTAAACGCAGTGTGAGATCTGGTCCTTGGAGCCAAAACTGCCGTCTCGCAACCTGAGAATCACAGCGACCTTGGCCCTGACGCCACTGATGAGTCACCGAGGCAACATGGAGCTCTTGTTTGTGAGAAAAAGAAGTCGTTGCTTAGGCCGCTGTTAGTACACTTTTCTGTCGCTCAGAGAGACACTGCTGATACGTGGCCTGTCCGCCACGGTGTGGGGCAGGTGCAGTTGGGGATCTCTGCCCTGGAGTGATCCTGCAGAGGTTTTGGAACACTGGGTTTTATGAAGTAAACCTGTGGCTTTGCTCATTTGCTGCCCTGCTTTGACTTCCTTTGGGTCTCTCCCCGAGCTGCCCGTCGAAGGATCTATGCTGAATGGAGCTATCGACCCAGGGCGCGTGCCAGCTCCCAACACTGAGGGAGTGAGCCTGGGCTCCGTGCTTCCCATTTCTCAGCGTCCTCGGCCAGGGCCAGAGCCCGCAGTGCTACCCAGGCACTGCCTGCCAAAACCCTTTTCGTCCTGGCTCTACAAAAGCTGCCTCGTCCATAGTGCCCGAATCAATACTGCAATGGGTAAAAATGGCTTGATGAAGAGAATTCATCTCCTTTTGGGTATTTGTGTTTCCAGAGTTGATCTGGGGAGGGGGGAAATGCTGAGAAGTTTGAGACCCTTTCTGGGACCTGAGGTGGACAGTCAGTGCCTCTGCCTTTGTGACCAAGTCCACTCCTGAAATGAGTGCAGAAGAAACGTTCATGGTTTAGCTCTCAGCTGACTTCCTCTGATTTCAGATTTACTGGGGTCAGGGGACCCAGAATTCGCCACGGCCTTCAAATTTAACAATTAGTGGTGGAAAGGAAAGAAGAAGATGAACTGCTTGTCTCAGGAAGCCACAGACCTTTAAAAGCAAGTATAGACCTCTTGGGGAGGGGGATGCCTTCCCGAGACTCTGGAAAGCTAGCAGATACTTTGAGATACTGAGAGGAAAGATGGAACAGCTGAGCTAATTAAGACTTCCCCCAAATGCCACAGACTGGGAAGATGAAGGGTGAAGGGGATGCTTCCAGGACCACTTGTTTGCCTGAAAGGGATGTGATTTCGAGTGGTGATGTTGACTGGAGAATCGCGTTGGCATCCAGTGGTTTGGGAGAAGACCGCAAGTCAGCTCTCTCCGCGTGAGACTGAAGTCTGTGTGCTGATTGTATTTCAATACAGTGGATCTGAGTCCTCGTAAGATCGAATGTGCTGGTTCTCGGGTCGGTAGGACTCCTCCCAGCCAAAATGAGAAATGGGCTTTGCCTTACACTTGGAAAGAAACTCAGGTGTACATGGGAGCCCACAGACACCACACCTGTGGGCCAACTCATGGAGGCAAGTAAATGAATAAACAGAAATCCTGTTGAGCCATGTGGTACCTGTGCACAGTCACCGATGACATGGGTATATGCATCCGGCATCTTGCTTTTTCAGATCAACTTTTCCTTTTGCCTCTTAAATCTTAAGTTTCTTGCTCTGCCCTCGGTGATTAATGATGTTCTGTTAGTTCAAACTGCTCCAAGCCTGCCTCTGGTGATTGGCTTGCTCCTTTGCTTGCCCTGATGCAATCATGGGTAGGAATGGCATTAACAGACCATGGAATAGTGGGCAGTCATCTGTTGGATGGACTGATTTAGATTGGCTGCCAAAGGGACCCAGTTTATTGTTTAGTAATTGGCCGTGAAGGGAGCCAACACTAACAGATTTAGTAATTCAGTTGTCCTAAACTCACTGCTTAGTATGAGATGAGAGGTACAGAAAGAATAGGAGGAAAGGCCACTGTTTGTTCTGTAGTTTTCTTAGCAGATGTCTTAGAGGCTTTGTGGTGGACCAGGCACAGGGCTAGGTCTTGAGAAGGTGTTGGAGGAGGGATTAAAGGACAAACAAGACATCGCTTCTGATCTTGATGGGGTTTATTTGGTGAAAGAAGAGGTTAGACCCATACTCTCTTTTATTCAACTCATTTTAGACCTTAATGGGAAGGTTTAAAATGCAGGGATGTGCAGGACCAATGTGGACAGACTCACTGTGTGATGACTCATCGTAAAAATGCCAACAGGCAGAGGAGCGGTAGTTCAAAGTCACCGGGTTTGTTTCCTAGTGCTGCTGTGACAAAGTGCCTCAAAAGGAGTGGCAAGAAAACAGCAGGAATTTATTCTTAGAGAGTTCTGGAGGCCGGAAGTCCAACAGCAAGGTATCAACAGGGTTGGTTCCATCTTGGGGGCTCAGAGGGAGTATCTGTTCACGCTTGTCTCCTGGCCTCTGGTGGTTCCCAGCTTCCTTCATGTTCCTTGTCTTACAGCTGCGTGACTCCAATCTGTGCACATGGTCACGTGGCTGTATTTCCTGTGTGCCTGTCTGTCTCTGGGTACAGTGCTATTTTATGTCTCTAATCTCGGAACTGTGTGCTGTTAATTTTGAGGAGCAATGGAAGAAAGTGAATGGAAATGATCAGTGAAATCCCTTCTTGCTCATGGGGAAAAAAACCAACTGGGGAACATGCATTTTTGATGAGGCATCAGCAGTCATCATTCTATTCATACCAGCTAGTTAGTCTCTCTTCATAACAGAAGTTCATTTCTGTTGTTGTATTAGGCTAAATCATACTGCCATAATAAGTAACTCCAAAGTCTCATCGGCTTTAGCACTACAAAGGTTGGTAGCTCTGTTGTATGTCAGCTCCCCGCTCTCTCTCAGACTACAAGCCAGCAGGAGGACCTACTTAATAGTCACTAGGAGACCAAAGCGGACAGGGGCTCGCTCCATCTTGGTGCCAACTTTAAAGATCACTGCAGCAGGGGGTGGAAGACATGGCAAGTTCTGCATTGGCTGTAAAGGATCCTGCTTGTGTTTTATTGACTGTGGGCAGTCACATGGCCAGGTCTAACTATACAGGGTGGAGTAGAGCAGTCCTACTGTGCACCTGTCCTACTGTGCACCCAGGATGGGGAGAACTGGCATATATGTGAACCTCCGGAATGTCTACCACATTGAGATTCAGATTTCCTCGGCTCCAGAGTTGCTGCACACGGACCGCACCATTCCGTTTGGAGAGGGAGCATTCTGCCCTGTGGAATGGGACTCAGGCCGAACTGAGTGCAATGCTGAGCTAAGTCTTCGGGCACGGCCGTGTGTCACCATCCCATTTGTGAGCCAAGACTTAGAAAGAAAAAGGATATATGGTCATCCCTTGAATAATTTAGTTCCCAAGTGTGCTGGTATTCAATAATTTCGGTTCCCAAATGTGCTAGTTAATATAAAGAATGTAAAAACTACCTACCTACTTTAGCTTGCTATTTTGTCTGTAGTTTATTCATTTAGGTCTTATTGGAAAACCGTGCCAAGGATGGTGAAATGACGACCTTCATTTCGATGGTCGCATTTCTCCTGCACTGGTGGTTTTGAGTCCAGCGCTTCTTTGGCTAGAAGGAGCGTATAGAGACTTCTGTGCTGTGAGTTGCTATCTCTGCACCCTCAAGTGTTGTTCTGTTTTTTTTTCTTTGAGACCAAAATGGGAGGGTCTCACCATTTCTTTTCCTTTACAGGAGAGCATTTAATCAGGAGGGAAACAAACCAATGACAGTGATGTTAAAGGATGATCAATTTATATTTTAATGGACGCTTGCGGTTTACCAATGAACTTGACAGTGAAGGTGGCACTGAGGTGAAAAGGGAGAAAGAAGCACCGGCCTTCCATTTCAAGAACCAAACACCTCGTCCTTTTTTCTTCACAATAAAGAGATCACGCTAGAGCAATCTCTGCTTGTGCTATTTTATGCGTGCATCTGTAACAAAAGAACTTTGAATAATGAACAATCTACCTTCACAGTAGGAAACTCTGCCACGGAGAGCCCTCGATAATGCGGTACTTAATAATTAGAAAGATGAGCGGGAATTGACCTTCCACGTTGGGTATATGATTATTCACTTTACTGTTCACTGTCACAGAGACTGTGACTAAACACCTGATAAAGACTTCTCTGCCAAGTCCCATAAATAATCGGTTGGCCCAGCATGCCTGCGGTGCACTTGGCATATGCTTAGATTCGTGTGGGAGTCTGCATGTGGTAAGTGGCCCGGAGTTTACAGAGAATTTGTACCCAGTTTTAGGGAAGGGACACATTGTAAGCCTGGTAGCCTGCCATTGTCCTCCGGAAGTAGCCTCTCGGTCCTTTGAGAGGAGATTAACCTGGGCTCTGTAAGACTCCTGATAATGAACTCCTATCCAGTGACACCTATTTCCACAAAATCTTTACATATGAGGTGAAATTATGATTTCCGGAAAGAATGTCATACTGGGACTTTGCAAGCATGATCACTCACTGTTTCTCAGATGACTCACATCGGCTGTCCCTACCTGGCTTCACTGTCCTCTGTGAGGCCAGCCTTCGATCCTCCGGGGCTTAAGGTGTAGAGGGGATATTAATGATCAGTGGTTCAGAATGTGTGCAGAGCCCCTTATATAATTCATGGGGGAGCCAATGGCATCAACATCACACACAGCTCGACATCCTTTTCTGGTTTTAGGTCTGTGCTTTGCTTATGTTTCAAAGTGCATGACATGACTTGTGTGGAAGCACTTGGCACAGTGTCTGCATACAGTATGTGCTCAATAGTGGGCAGTTTCTCTCTCTCTTCCCTGCTCTGCAGCTCTGCAGTGGTGAGGCCAGTCTGGAGCACGCTGATGTGGCCCTGAGTCCCCTCTTGGGTATAACTAATATTCATCCTCAGGTAATGCCCCTCATTTGAGAATCCTGCCTTGGACCATCATGTAGTCCAACAGTCAAAGTTCCAAGAAATCACTGGCAAATATAAAAATGCAGTGCTGATGAAGCTAATTCTGGAGGTAAATGCCAGGTCAGACAGTTAGTGCCCCTCAGTGGGCCAGTGAGGAACAGCAATTAGGGTGAGTGAATGTCACTGCACATGGGCCTGGCAGGGATTGCATCAGGTTCCTGCAGCAGCCGGGCAATGTCAAGTGCAAGAGACAGAAGGATGCCGTGCGGCCTGCTCTGTGAAGGTTAATTCTTCCACTTTGCAGGGCAGCATTGCACCTGCAGAAAGGGGAACTCACTGGCGTGGCGCCAGGGCACCTGCACTGAACGCTGTCCTTTTGCTGAGGGGCCTGCAGACTGGCGGCACTGGGTGCTGTTTTCTGCAACTGCACACCTTTCTCCATCCTCGGTACCCTCTCTGCACCGCCCACATCAGTGGGGTCATACGAATGGATGTGTCTCTGCTCAGCCATCTGGTGATTCATTTCTCCCTGCTGCCTGCCTGGAGCCAAGAGAGCTGCTCCCTGGCTGCCAAGGCAGCTGGAGAGGACTGTTGCTGCCTGCGACCTGCCAGCCTGCGGGGTGTCTGTGGAGGCCCTCGGCCTACATGAAACACGTGAAATGACTGAATCAAAGAAAAAAAACAATGCCCCCCAAATGAACACACTAATTAATTAATTAATACGTGTGTGTGTTGTAGATCCAGCCAAACTGATGGGCACATAAGGGATTCATACTTAGTTATTTTTTGTGTAAAATGGGTCTTTCAAAATGTGCTGTGGAAGGCTTGTTTTCAAGGGCTGTGGTAGCAAATTACCACAAGCTGGGTGGCTTACGGCAGAAATTCATTCTCTCCCAGTGCTGGGTGTCTGAAATCAAGGTGTGGGCAGTTCCTTCTGGAGCCCCGGAGGGAGGGTGGCCAGCCACCCTGATGCTCCTGGGCTCATAGATGCGTCACTGAAAGCTCGGCCTCAGTTTGCATGGTGTTCTCCTTTCTGTGTCTTTGTCTCTACATTTCCCTTTTCTTATCAAGACGCAAGTCGTTCTGTTAGGGCCCACCCTAACCCAGTGCGACCTCATCTCAACTCTATTGCATCTACAAAGACCCTGTAAGGTCATGTTCACAGGTCCTGGGGGTTAGGGCTTGAAGATGTCTTTTTGGCAGATACAGTTTAACTCACAACAAGGCTCAAAGGTGATGCGTTAAAAAAAGAATAGCCCTTTTCCATAAATGGTACTAGAACACATAGATATCCAAGTGCCAGTAAGATAAAGGATAAGAAGGGCCTCAGTTCACACCTAGTAATCTACACAAATAACCCCAAAATGGATTATAGGTCTAAATGCAAAATCTAAAACTATAAAAATTTCAGAAGAAAACATGGGAGAAAATCTCTGTGACCTTGAGTTGGCAGAGATTTCCTAGAAATGACACCCACGGCACAATCCGAGAGAGAACAAACTGATGGATTGGATTTCATCCACACAGAAAACTCTTGCCCTTCCAGAGGCATTGTTAGGAGAATGAAAAGATGAGCCACAGACTGGAAGAAAAAAAATCCTTGCAAAGCATATACCTAATAAAGGGCTTGTATCTAGAAATAAAAAGAAAACTCAAACAACTCAATTAAAAATGGGGAAATACATCTGGATCTTCCAGCAGATAAGATATATGGATGGCAAATAAGTACATGAAAAGATGCTTAACGTTATTAGTCGTTAGGATCTTACAAACTAAAACCACAGTGAGACACGACAGCTCTCCTACTGTAATGACCAGAATGAAAAACACTGACCATACCAAGGGAGGAAATGGAACTCCTATACACTGCTGGTGGGAATGTAAAGTCATAAAAAGACTTTGGAAAACAATTTAGTGGTTTAGGAAAAAACCCACCTATACCTACCATATGATTCCAGCTATTCCATTCCTAAGTATTTACCCAAGAGGAAAGAAATATGTGTCCGTAAAAAGACTCACACACAAATGCTATTATCAGCTTCACTCGTGACAGCCACAAGCTGCAAACAACCCAAATGTCCATCAACATAGGAATTGCTATGGACTGAATTGTGTCTCCGCCAAATTCAGATATGGAAGCCCTAAACTTCAGTTGGACTAAGAGAGTAATGAAGGTTAAATGAGGTCATGAGGGCGGGGCCCTGATCTGGTAGGATTTGTGTCTTTAGAAGAGGAGATAGCAGAGAAGGACACACGGAGTGAGGACACAAAGAGAAGGGGCCACCTGCAAACCAGGAAGAGGGTCCTCATCCGAACCTGACCCTGCTGGCATCCTGATCTTGAACTTCCAGAGTTGCAACTATGAGAAAATAAATTTCTGTTGTTTAAGCCACCCAGTGTATGGTATTGTGTTATGGCAGCCTGAGCAGACCAAAAGGTGAATGAATAAACAAATAGCAGTCTATCAATATAATAGAATACCACTGTTCAACAAAAAGCAATGTACTATTGATATACACAATGACATGAATGAATCTCAAAATAATGCTGAGTGAAAGAAGCCAGATAAGCCGCACTTCCATGGAAAAGTTTACTCTGTATGATTCCATTTATATAAAACTCTTTGTGTAGAAAGCACACAGTAGTTGCTTGGAGTTGGGGAGGGGCAGGCAGAGATGGGAGAGAGGTATTACAAAGAGGTGTGAGAAAACTTTGGGGGGTGATATATATTTCTATCTTGATTGTGGGAATGGCTTCTGGTGTTATACATATATCAGAACATGAAATTGTGTACTTTAAATATGTGTGAACAACCCCAATTTGCCTTTGCTATTTGCCGTGTTGGGATGGTCTGCTTTTTTGATTCAGAAAATACAATTGCTAATTTTTATCTTTGCTTGTGTTCCTGTTCAGAGTACAGTTGCAGACAGAATCTTAATTGATTTCTACGGATGCTCCTGGTTTCCTCCAACAAGTATCATATAGCTAGCTGCTTTACCTCTTAACAAAGGAATGGCTGAATAATTTTACAGCTCTCTTGTCTAACCTGATTTCACTCTCTGCATTCTGTCTGGTGGGGAGGGTGTTTGCTTTTCAGAGGGAGCGGCATTTGTGGTAAATTGTGGCCGTGGAAAGGGAATTAAAAAACTCATTTGGAGGGAAGAGTCTCTTTTAGCTGCATATGAGCTGAAATGGACCTCCTATCCTGTTTCTCTCACACTTCCTGTGTCACACCATTAAACATCCTCCAGGGGACCAGGAGCTCTGGGAGTTCTGTTTAATCACTTCACGCCCAGTATCATGGGTACCACTCTTGCAGGATGTGGGGCATGAAAAGCCCCTGTGGTTAGGATAACAGCTGTTCCCACATTTTAACACATGCAACACGAAGTGAAACAGTCACAGACTTATCCTCAGGGCTAGCGACAGAAAGGATGTTATTGGGGTTAATTTGCCCACATTCAAATAACTTATTTTTTAGATCCTAGTTTGGACTCAAGTTCACGGTTTTGCTTTGCTAAGTTTATTTTCACATCACACCTCACCCTTAAAGAGGATGTGTGAGAACTGCTTTTCACGGGAGAAAGGGCTAGTATACTCAAATTGAAGATGAGAACTGGCCCGGCTGCTAGTGGACCAGGTAAAAAGCATAAAGCCTATCCTTCGGGCTCCCAGACGCACATCACCCTCAGCACACACTTCTGCCAAACTGTCCTTTGTCTGGAAAAGAGATTAACACCACCACTCTATGCGTGGGGGGGGGGGGGGGGCCCAGTGTAGGTGGGCTGATAATCTAATCTTGGCATGTTTGAGAGAGAGAGGCAGACTCTACACCGGAGTTCTCAAAGTGTGGCAGCATCAGCATCACCTAGAAACTTGTTAGAAATGCAAATGGCCCCAGATGGGTTGAATTAGGAACTCTGGGATAAGGCCCAACAAGCTACTGTTTAACAACTGTTCCAGGTGATTCTGACATAAATACACGGAAATTTGAGAACCACTACTATAACCACAACACACACAAAACTATTTTGTTCATAAGTTGTCCTCAACTGCAAGGACAATTGTGTAAAATACCTTTAGGTAATAGGAAATCAAAGAAAGAGATCCCTTTGATCACATATCCACAATGCACTTATTAAACACCTACTGTATGCAAAGGACTATATGAGCTACTATGGAGGAAGGAAAGGTAAATAATACATGGTCCCAGACTCTGTGAGCTCATTAGCATTGATGAGCTTGTACATATCTAGTATACATTTGTACACATTTGTTTGTACATATTTGATTTGCCAATAGAACAGAGAATAAAGCACAGTGGCCTGCCTCTTTGGTGATTATGTATAAAGCCCTCTCCCCAAATAAAAAATATGGGCAAAATTCACCATTGTATTGTCAATGTCCTCAAATCAGCTTTTGCTCTTTTCAGAGATGGGGGAATAATGTTCGTGAAAAGCGTCACAGTTTGAATCGTAGCTGTTCATGTGTTCAGTGACTTAAAGAGAATCCACAGCCTCATACTTCTTTGCTGTTGGCTCTGCCTTATGAACCAGCTCCAGCGCCAAGAATCTGCAGCCAGGCCAGGATCACCAAGCCACCTTCTTACCTGCTCAGCAGTTAAACGCATTAGCAATAGACTCTCCCTTCTGTTTAACTTTTATTAAAAGAAGTGCTAGGGTACTGAGATGCAGTACATCATATTTATTACCAAAATTATTAACAAATATACAAAACTTATACATGTAATTCTCTTACATCCATTTATCCTCTATAATACTGATTTTTGTTCAAGTAGGTTATCTACAGTATGTAAACATCCCTTGGATTGACCTCACACAGATTAGGAAAGCCCTCTAACCCATGCTTTTATCAGATACTTCTTTTTATTTGGCTTTCATTTGTAGCATCTAATCTTCACATTTGGCATGTGGAAGAGACATCTACAGTGCAAAAGAGGCAGATTTCCTGGCTTCCTTCTGAAAGGTTTTGCAGGGGTCCAGTGAAGGCGCTGCGAGAACAAGAGCACTCCCGCCTCGAGGAGGAGTTCTGTTCCTGGTACCGTCAGCACCTCTCGGTTCAGCCGCTGAACTTGAGCGCAGTGTCAATGCCTCTTCCTTCTCCCGCCCCGCCCCTCCCCCATGCAAGGCCGCTTTGCCTTCACTTGGTCTCAAAAGGGTTAAAAGAAATTCCATCCATCCCAGGACGAGTAGGTTAATTTCACCGAATAACACTTTTTTCCCCAGCGTTCTTTTGTGTGGGCTGGTTTATGAGGTTTGATGAGCCAGCAAAAGTCTTAATTGGAGGATAAAAGAAAATAAAAAAATCTGAGAGTAGACCTTTCTGTCCGCTTTCAATCGTCACCCTAAGATCAGAGCCTCTGTGTGGTGGAAAAGTGACAAAGGCCTTGGCGAAAGGCAAAGAAAAGCCAAGCTTGCTCTACTTCACCTTGGACTCCAAGCCTTTGAATACAGCGTGTCCCAAAAGTTAAAAAGAAAAGAAAGATAATGGGAGATTCTGCCCCCTTCTTCTTGTGTTTCCTTGTGTTTCCATAATCTAACCAAGTAGTAAAGCTGACCCAGACAGAACTCTGCTCTTCTGCTCCCCCTCTTCCCACCCTCCAGCACAGTATTGCTTGTGGGGTAGGTTGCACCGCATCCGCGAAGCAGCCTCCTGGAACGCGCGGGGTTTGGCGCGCAGGGGCCTCCGTCACCACAGGGGGGCCGGCCCCTCCGCCGCCCCGTAGAGCTCGGCCAGCTTCCGGAAGCGGGGGCCCCAGTCCGACAGGAAGTCGAAGCTCTGCTCGGAGTCCGACGTGGCCGACTGCAGGGAGCTCAGCGACCCGGCCACCGAGCCGTCCCCCTCGAACATGTACGTCTGCAGCGAGTCGAAGGGAGGGGCCCACAGGTCCATGTCGGCCTCGTAGAGCTTGGCCAGCACGTAGCTGTGGACCGTGCTGCTGACTGCGCACGTCTGGGGCACGTGGCGGGAGAGGCTCTCGATCTCCGGCAACATGTCCTGCCGCGTCTTGGGGGCGCCCCCCACCTGCGCCTCCCGAGGGTTCCACATGGCCGCGATGTCGAAGGCCTCGGTGTCCTCCTCGCCGCCGCCCTCGTCGTCGTAGCGGACGATGTTCTCGTGGATATTCTCGTCGTCGTCGATGGTGTACGGCTGTTTCCGGTGCCTCCGCATGGACAGGATGAGCAGCACCAGCACTGCGGGGGGAGAGGACAGGAAGTTGACCCAGGAGCCCCGCCGCGCGCCCCCGGACCGAGGGGGCCTCCATCGACCCCAGGCGGGGTGAGTTTCTGGGCGGGGGGCTCAGAGGCAGCGTGGGAGTGTGAGCAAGCGCAGGGCCTGCCTGCTTCTCACCGGTTTGGCCCGGTTTGGTGGAGAGTGTGGGCAAGGGAAGCCCTGTGTGTTCTCCAGGCGGCGCAACGGGGAGTGGCGTGCAACGTCTCATTGCGTCCGCCTGCAGGTTTGAAATCGAGGGTGGGTGCGCACCCCCCCCCCCCACCCGGCACGAAAGCCCGATCCCAAAGCCGGGGCGTTGCCCGGAGTACGGGCTGAGGATCGCTCGAAGGCGGGGTCTACGTTTCTCTTACTGTAATGTGGCGATCTTACTGTGTCAGTGGTATCCCGCTTTCCTGCATTAGCAGCGTCATAGGATCCTACTCTGTAAGTGTCATGTATTCGTGCACTTGCATAAAGACTCATACGCTAAGTGTCGGTCAGAAGCCTTAGTCTTTTTATATCTCCGGAAAAGAGAGCGTAAGTGACCGCCGTTGTCCGGTGAACCCAGTTCCTCAGAAAAGCCTTCCGTTAGTCGGGGAGGGGGTTGTGACTTTCCGGACCCGTCGGAGTTCGCGGGAGGGAGGGGATGAACAGTGACATTTTATATAGTTCATCGTGGTGTCAGAGAGGCACCACCCGGTTAGATGCGGGTTTGCAGGTTTGGATAAAATTTTATCCCCACAAATATCTGTGTATTTGTTTCCAGGTTGTGTTCACGGAGGTTTAAAGGAGAGTTAGAGAACATCGCATTGTTTATCTCGGGGATGGAAAATGGTTTCCAGGAAGTGTGTTGAGGTTTTAGCTGGAGAACGGCTATTGGTTATTTTTCCGGTGGGCGTTGTTACAGCTGGTGAGCAGGGACAGCCTGACATCACTGCAGAATGAGACCCCAGTTTATCCAGGGGGGAAATGGGGTATGGTCAGATGCCCAGTAAGGTGATGGAGGGACTTAAAAAACGAATAATAATGCTTTTTGAATGTTGAATGTGATTTTTGTAAATTGCATTTAATGATGTTAATACCTAGTATTTCCCCAAAGAGTTTGAGTGACAAAAACACACAGAGGAAACCATTATATACTCTCGTGTATTTTCTTCATGTGCAAAAATAGAGCTCGTGGACTGCAGGACTGTGGGACTTCAGAGCAAAGGGCTAACGCGCTCCAAGGACGTGGAGGCTGGAACTGGCGTGGGAGGCTGGGGTGTGACTTGGGTGGATGCGGACAGCAGAAGTGGGGCTTTAAGTGAACAGGCTTCTTGTGGGGTTCAGTAAATAGTACTAAACTTGGTATTTTTTAGGCATGGTGCTAATCCGTGTGGAGACAGTGTGGAATGCGATGAGTGCTCTTATAAGCCAGCAACCTAAGGAGATTGTAGACACGTGATTAGCACAAGTCTGGCAGTGATAAGGCCTATCGTAGGGTTACAGGCGTTGCAAAGAGAATGCAGAGGCAGGGCTAGTAGTTCTTCCTAAGGGCCTGGAAAAACCTTCACATCGGTGACCCCGGGATGGCATTTTACTAGAAAACTAGGAAGGGAAACCGGAAAAGTCTCGGAGTATCTGCTGGAAGAATTCTGATGGTGATGAAGAGTGAGTTAGGCAGTTCATAGAACTGGTCCATCTCTTGAAAATTACAGATTGCTGCATATTTATTTTTTAATCTGATTCCTTGAGTGTCCATAATCAGATTCCAACAGCAAGTATTGCAGGTAATTGATTTAAACAGCAGGTGTTGCAAAATCAGATTTGGGAGAAGATTCGGGATTATTAATCCTAGTATCTGTTTAGCCCAAATGCTTCCCTGACAGAAGAGAATCGGTTCTCGGGATGTTTATTCTTTAGGTACTCTGGGCACAGCATAGAGGGCCGGTGAGAGCTTTCTAGGAACTAGATTCCTACTGGAGATACGAAATAAAAAAGAAAAATCCCACAAAATCAAAATTACTATGTTTGTTTAATTGTCCACAAAGTGAAGTATTTTGTTGACAAGTCAACTTCAGTGTAATCTTGCTCACTTCTGTGAGTTACATTTCGTGCGGGATGTGCGTTGTTAGAAATAAGAGTGCCCGAAACTGAGGTTTCTGTGACGCCTCTGCTCAGGTTAGCTCCCGACAGTGTCTGTTCTCCACCATTCAGACGGGCAGAGTGGGTGTGGGCGGTACAATAAATTACCCCTCGCACACACTTCTAACTTGAGAGCCTCTCCACCGCAGACTCTTTAAATCAGTCTTTCTTTAATGATGGCACCTCTACCATCATCTTGTGGACCAGGGTGAACTTAAAACGTGGAGGTTTTCCTGAGAGCCAGTCTCATCCCAGGCCTCTTGCAGGTTATTCTGTTGGGCACCCAAGGCCTCCCAGTGCCACCGTATGGACACTCGGGGAATTGCAGGAAGGTTTTATTCGCTGCTGCCAACCAGCACCAGAAACAGGACAATTCCCTGCGATTCGGGGCTCCCAGGACTTGGAAAGGTTGTTTATTTATGTACTTCTCCCTTCATGTATCACTGAACTAAAGCAACAGAATTAAACCTGTATTACAAGAACTTCCTTGTGAGGAGCATGTTCTCCAGACCTACCCAACGTTGTCAGGTGTTAGCATTTTGCAGTCCGGACCTTCTTTCTGCGGTCTGACGGGGTCTCGGTGTGGAGGTCAGCCTGGCACCGGGGTGGTGGGTGGGTGTCGGCGTGTCTGTCCTCACGTAAGTCCCCAGTGCTTCGCCCTTTCCTCTCGTAGAATGCCGGCATTTCTTTCATGTTGGATGATGTGACTATATCTATTAAGTCTGCTTTTCTCTCAGTAAAATGTGTATGTTATGAACGATGAATGTGTGGGGATGTAGTACAGAAATTTTCTTGGTTTCAAGAATTGGTTTAGGTGTTCCACTGCTTGTTTTTGAGTGTGGAGATCAAGAACAATGACACGATGGCCTTCTGTACAGGGGAGCTGGGGGGCTGCCGTGAGTGTGACGTGAGATGAGGAAGGGAGGACCCTCCCCCAGCCGTGGGGTCCATCTTTTCACTTCACCAGCAGAGGCCACCTGACGCTGTCTGGTCCCCACCTCTCAGTGGATGGCCACAGTGCCTAGGAAGGGAGCTAAGGCCCAGACGGCTCATTTTCCCAGACAGCCCTGTGCTTTCGCCCCATCACTTCTTTCAGACCTCTGTTCACAGGTCTCCTTACTGGGGAGGCCTTTCCTCAGCACCCTATTTAAAACGGCACCTACCCTATCTCCTGACCCCTCAGGACACCCCGTCCCTTGTCCTTTCTCTCTTAACACTTACCACCACCTCCAGAATCTGGGGTGAACGCTTAGGAGAAGAGCCGTACCTCTCGGGTACAGGGGTGCACAGTGTAGGGCCTGCCTGCATTTCAGGCCTGGCTCTGTCTGGCATTTTGCCCTTAGGCCTGTCACTACCTCCTTGTGGTTTGACTAGTACTTATCTGAAATGAGGGGTTAGAGGAGGCGATCCTCGTGTCCTGTCCAAAACGGTCATTTCGGTTCTGTGGTGTCAGAGTGAACCGCTGTGTTCCGCAGAAACTCTGTGAAAGCTGGGACGTCGTTTCATGAGTCCCAGCCCCCGCAGTCGTTCCCTGCCTGGCCTCCAGTGGATGCTTTCAGTCAGCATGGTCCGGAAAACTGGTTCTGACCACTGTGCTGGGGCAGTGCCCGAGCGATACCTAGGTAAGCGAGCCTTTGCAGGACCCCACAGAACGGCAGGGAGCCACCGACTCACCCAAGAGGACGAAGAAGCAGGCCAGGATGGCGATGAGGGCACCCCTGCTCAAAGTGACCGGGAGCATGTAGGCCTCAGGGCTGCAGGACAGGACGTGGCCGCTGTCGTCACAGCTGCACACCTGGATAGTCAGCGTGCCCGTGCTGCTCAGCACTGGCTGCCCGTTGTCCGATACCAGGATGGGCAGGTAGAAGACGCTCTGCTCCTGCTGCCGGAAGCCAGACCTCCTGGTTAGGATGCGGGCAGTGTTATCTGAAAAAGACAGGGTTCCAGGGTTGAAAAGGGGGAGAGGAAAGTGAGAGCGAAGAAGAAAATGGAAGAAACAGCAAATGAATTGGTCTCTTGGATTGAGGACAGTTTGGGGGCAGGAACACCCAGAGTGTTTGTGGGAAGGAGAGAAGGATGCCAAACATTTCCTGCAGGCCTTCAGCTCCAGCCTTGTCTGGATCAGCATTTGGATGCAGAAACCAAGATTTCTACTTGCTTCTAGGCAAACCCCGAGGCCTAGGAGAGAAACCCTTTTTGAGATTATGTCTTTCCCTTGGTGACATAAATTGCCCAGGGCAAGCTGTCAGACTTCAGATCTAACTGAAATGTCCCTGGGAAAGCTTGACAGAAATGAACACTCAGTGGTGACTTGTGGTCCTCAGCAGCTTTCCAAGGCCGGTGCCACTTCGTGCCTCCAGGAGAAGGATGCTGAGGAGCCCATGAGTCTGTAGCAGATTGCTTATTTTTGCCACTTGGGCTAGAATTCATGTCTTTTGCTATTTTCTTTATGCCTCTGAAATGCAATCATCAACTCCTCCTGCTCATTTAGCAGAACCTTATTTGAAATCCTCTAATCATGTGACACCCTCTGTTATTTGTCCCTATTTGTGGCTAAGTGTAAGTAGTTAATGTGAACTTGGTGAAAATCCATTCCGATCAGCAGTACTACTTTTTTCCCTCTAGTTTTAAAAGGGATTAGCAAAATTTGTTGTTTCCACAAAGCTGGTGTGTGTGCGCGTGTGTATTTGTATTACATTTGCCTGATATGATGTTTTGGGATCTTCTGTTTTTTTAATCTGTGTTTTCCAGTTTCTGTGAGTGGGTCTGAATTGTAAATCAGAGATATTTTTGCAAAACTCAAGATCATTCTTGGCAGAGGAAAAGTTTGAGAGATGTGGTAGGACACACAAGCAGTGACTCTGAAAGCGAGTGTCACCACGGAGGGTCCTCTGGATATGTTTCACACTTCACAGGGAAGAGTCTGCAACTTCACTCAAAATTCTGAGAGTTTAACAAAGCAAACATTATTAATATCAATATTAACATTTCTGGTTCTCCTTCCCTTCTTGGACATACATAATAAAGGATTATATTTTTCTACCCTTTTGAATTTGGACAGTTTAGATGATGAAAAATGAGCACGAAGTCATTCGTTTCCCTTCTAGGCAGAACCATGTGACACCTAGAGTGTGATTCTCTGTGCTCTGCCCTGGTGTTGTGCCAGGAAGGAGTGTTTGAGGCGGAGACCCAGACAGCCGGGGCTCTGAGCTGCACATGGACAGCTAGCTCTCCTGGGCCACTCAGACCCTCGGCCAGCTTTCTGTGAGCAAGACATTAACTTTAGTTGTGTTAAGTCATTGAGATTCCTGTACCATTTGTTTCTGCAGCATAACCTACACTGTACTGACTAATATTCCCTCTTAATTAAATTTTCCACCTTCTCCTCCCCTGCTTTTTCATGGTAGCAGCTATTGTTCACTGAGTGCTCATGTGTCAGGTGCTTCAGCTTTACCTGCAGCATTTCATTTAATTTTCACAACAATTTGGTGATAATCTCCCCTTTTACAGTGAGAGAGTTAACCTAGAGATATGATGTAATTTGGTCAAAGTCACTAACTTAGTAGCAGAGCTGGGATTTGAACTCTGGCCTCTCTGACTCCAAAGTTACAGTCCTTCCATTGTGCTATGTAAAAGCTTATTTAGTTCAGTGACATTAGCTGAAAATTACTCAGCTAATTGAAACCTCTTCCTGCTGTGGTACAGGCCTTTCCTCTTATTTGCAGATAAATATAACAACTGGTTGCCAACCTCAGGATTATATTCTTATTTCCACCTACCACACAACCCATTCAGTTTTCTGTTTTCCAGATGTAACTGCTAAATACTGTTAGTTCTATTTCACAGTCTTAATTTTGTTTTTTTCAGAAACCAAGTTTTTCTGAAACGGAAATCTTTTTTATTTTTCAGTTCCATTGAGTCCAGGCCCTAAGAAAGTCTGACCAGAGCTGAATTTCATGAAAGTGTTATTCCTGCTGCACACTAGGTGTTTCTTGATCTCAGAATTATTTAAGATTAAAAAAAAAAAAAAAGGTCAGAGCATCACGTTGCCGAGTCTGTTTCTGGAAGGGGTCTGGGATATAAAAGTCACAGGATTTTTGTTGAATACAATAACTAGGGGGTTAGTAACCGATTTGGAAAAAGTATTTGTTTCCAAGGTGACACAAATGTTTTTCTTCTTTTTTTCCTTTTTTTGATGTGGCTAAAACCGGTCCCAACTTCCAGTCCCAATATCAATGTTTACTCACTGACGTGCTGCCTTTCCTTACGTGCCGAATCAGACTGTGCCCATCAGAGGGGTTAGTAACTCCCTTCAGACCTCATAGGGCTGTTACGAATGCCAAGTGAAGCAAAGGGTGGGGGATGCATTTGGAATGGTGAAGTGCTGCCGCACACACAGGACTTTTCAGAGTGCTTTGGGGAGCAGAAAACAGCAAGGCTTTATTTGAGACGGTGCTCCGTTGTGTTCAGAAAAGGGCGTCCTGTTCTGGGCGTGGGAGAGGGGGCGTGACAACAGACCTGCCACGTCAGATGTCGGGCAGCTGGCTAATGAGCCCCAGCAGAGGGCACTTGTGGAGTAAGTTGTCACGGGGAGACCAAGAGTTGATTCCTTCTAGTGCAGATGTGTTAACTTCCATTGTGGAAACCCGCCCAAGAGAGGAGTCATTTCTTTTTAGAGTCCTCGTGTTCCAGCGGCCCCTCTTTCTACGGCTTTGGCTCCATGAATCGGTGTCCAGATTCACCTTTAAGAAATTTGCAGCATTTGCTGCCTGTGGTTTCTGGCAAATACCAGACAGAAGGCAGAGAGTGACGCGGCTGAAATCTGAAGAAACAGTATTGTGCGTTATTTTTCCCCCAGGGTTTCCACTGTGAGACCTGTCCTGAGGGGTTGAGGGGCTGAGCCCCTTTGTGGGAAGGGTTTCCTTGTAAAGCATGTAAGTGAACAGTTCAAAATTTGACCGGATGGAAATGTCAGGGTGTTTAATTGTAGTAGTTCTGTTGTTATGTATATTACCTTTCCTTCCAGAATTGGCATAGTGATCTTATGATAACATGTAGAAGATTAAAGGGATCACTTGCAAGGACGTTTTCCACTTAGAAGAACGCAGGTTTGATATTCTCAACTTCTAGTAACAGAATATCACATGGGGTGGAATTAATTCTTTAAGTCTCAAATAGTTGATTTTTGAGACTAAGGTCAGGCATGCCTAATCACGACTTTCTGTTAGCTTTTGTTTAGATTGTTATAAATTGCCAATTTATATTGTAGAATTGGAATTAAAATGAGGCCCCTGCAAACCTCCCACCTCAAGTTAGACAGGTGGTTGGTAGCAGAGTTAGTGGCAGAAGGGCTTCACTTGACAGACTTAAGTGATTTTTTCACTGGTTCTGACCTTTCTTTGAAAATGATCTGGCTAGAGAACAGAAGTCCCTCATCCTCCCTGCGCTCCGCCCCCCGCCCCACCCCGCTCCCGTGCCCAGGGAAGAGTCTGCCAGGTCTAGAACCCCCGGGCTGATCTGGTGCTCATTGGAGAGGAAGGTCTGGAAGTCCATTCCAGCAGAGCTGTGGTGGGGAGCACTTTCTGGAACAGGGAAGCTCTGGCTGTGTCTTCCTAGAGTAATGAAGTTGCTGTAGTGCCAGAGCTACTTTTTGTGGCCCTGTGTTTGCCCTTTGCCATCTGTTAGCCTTTGCCTCTGTTTGTTTTGGGAGCTTTTTACTGTCTCCCTCTTTGATCCTTGCTTAGAAGTGTTTCTCGGGTTTTTCTGTGTATCTCGTTCCGTTGCCATCGTCTTTCTCAGCTTCTTCCCGCAGTTACGGAACATACAAACACGGCTGCCATCTCTGGGGTGAAGGCAGGTTTTTGCCTGCGTGCCTTACACAGTGTCCGGGACGGAGCCAGCTCTCAAACCTGTGTGAACTGACTGAAGGAAGGTTCCAGAATGAGCAGGGCACGTCCTTTGTCTCTGATGTTCTGAAAAAACTTTGAGAGACCCTACGAATTAGCACTAACGTCTCCCCTGCTAGTAAAGGGCAGGTGGGTTTGGACACTGAGTGGGATAACCCCAAGTATGCAGCCCAAATTGTAGACAAGCGTCGGTAGCCAACATCCACCTGGTTACCTTGATTGTCCCTGAGGGTGAAGTTGGGGTTGTTTGCAGCCTCGGGAGCCAAGCTGTAGTAGAAGCGCTGACCGTCGCGTGGGTCATCGCGGTCCACTGCACTCACTGTCTGGATCAGCTGAGGGAGGGACATGAACTCAGGTGAGCTGGAGCCAGAAGAAAAAGCTTCAGGGCCCAGTGATACCCAAACCCTGAAATCCAACCGCAGGTTACTTTACCTAATGAGAAGGACATCCTGACACTTACCTGGAAAATCTCCCTGCTGTCCTGCAAGTCAGGGTTTGGTTTGGGTTTGTGTTGGGGCTGCGTCGTTAACATCACAGGGTGAGTGTTACCTAAGTACCTCAGACGTCAGACGTCAGCATACCATGTTCTCACACCAGTGCAGGCCCCCTTCAGGCACACTCAGTAGGAGGTTTTGAATACATGAACTCTGGGGTGCTGCAAGGGTCTGCTTGTCTCCCAGTCTTTCATCCCCTCCCCCCACCAATTTAACCCCACTTTGCGGTTAGTATTTCAAAGTCAAGTTGTTATCTTTGAGAGGTCCCTATTTAAAAAGGGCCAATACCTAGAAGGGTGCGCTGGCTGTGCCAGGTTCCCGGGTCTCAGTGCGGTCAGTCTCTGTTGGCAGGGAGGGAGCTGGACAAGGTACAGAGCCCCAGTCTGCCAGGGTGGGATGTGCGCAACAGACCAGGGTCAGAAGCAGATCTGGGGGCTGCGGAGAGGAGGAGGTGGGGTGGCTTCTTCTGGAGCTGCTTTGGCCCAAACTTTGCCTTTTCCGCAGTGCTTTTCGAAGTAGGTAGTTGCCTCATGGTTATGAAGACCGCGGTGAAAACTACCGAGAGCGCGGTGTGAAATACACCGTTGAACCTTTGACAGGCCGACGTGGGGGCATGTAGAAAAGGTTCACCGGGGGTCTCCTTCCTGTGTGTTTGCCTCTCTATTGACCAACAGCGCACACTCCTCCACCCCTCCTGGGCCCGGCCCCGTGGATGTGACATCCTGCTGTGAAAAGCCAGCCGTGTCTCTGCCAGGGTAGAAACCAGAGCAGCAAAGGTCGGCTGGGGCCCAGGTGGGCTTGCTTAGTCTTTATTTCTTCTTAGTCTTTATAAGTTAAGGGAGGTAATGCTTCCCTCACAGTACTCTGAGGATTACGTAATAGGGGAAGCTCCAGCAAGGGGGCTTTCGGTGGGCAGTGTGCTGCTCAGACCCCCTTCAGTGAAGGACTCGGTGCCCCAGCCTTCCCCTGTCTGTCACTTTGGGGATTGCCTCAGTTGCTGAGAGCCACCTGCCCCCAGTCACCACAATCTTCCAGTGCAACTCACATCCAGTGACTGGTGGCAGTAGTACGAGGGCCTGGCCATCGCATCTCAACTCGGGAAAACTCTAGTTCTAGAGCCCTGTGAAGCCATCCAAGGCTGCCAGTGGGTCTGCACTGCAGCTGGACTTCTCCTTTTGCCCAGTCCTGCAAAAGCCCTTCCCTTCTACAGGCTTTGGCCCAGGGACACTCCTGAATAAGCATCTTATATTGGAACACTTTCTCAGGGTATGCCTCCTGGCGAACCCAGCTGGCAGCTAGCCTCTGTTGAATCAAAAAATGGGGGCAGTTATTGCTATTTTTGTATCTCATCTCTCAATCTCTGTGCATACAGACATAATTTTACATAACTTCAGCATGCACATGTAGTTTTTATACCTCCTTTCTGATAATAACATGGATCATTTCTTATGCTATAAAGTCTTCATTGTAACTTTTATGACCTGCGTAAAATTTCAGGTCTTTCTAGACTAGAAATTCATAGATGTGGAAGTGGAATTACCCCAGACTTGTTAAAGAAATTTTAGGAGAGCAATAGACCATTGCACAGAATTTCAGGAGTCAATGGATGAGATAATTTAGCTCAAAAATCTCTACAGGACACACTTCCCCCGCCCCACCCTGGAAGAGGGGAACCGCTTTTTGCCCGGACTTAGCAGAATGGTAGGGACGTGTGTTGGGTCAGTCTGCGGTGTGCTCAGGGGCGTACGGACATAGTCTGTCTGTGCAGCAGGGTGCTGGAGGTGGTGGTGCAGGTGAGCGAGAGGAGAGAAAACCAAAACCACCTTACAGCAGAAGGCCTGGACTGCCAAAGCCTGAGTTCTTGCCTTGGAGACACGCATGTCACAAACCCACAGCCTGCACACTGAAACTCTCCTGACCCGTTTGCACCCCACCGCACATACCCGGGGAAACGGGGCTGTTAGGGGGTCTGCTGGCTTGCAAGTAGAGGAGGAACGCATCTTACAAGGCGGGAGCAGAAGGGTGACGTGGCAGCCCGCGATCTGAGGTGTGGAAGGGTGGGTACAGGTGGCCGACTGCCCATCCAGATGTTGCTACATGGCCCCTCCAAGCAGAGTTTTGGATGTTTCTCAGTTACACCACTTGGAGCTTGGTCAACCAAATACTCATTTAAGTTTAAAGTTACTTTACAAAATACAGTTTTTTTCCCAAAGGTTACAGAACTAAAGTTGTTTCAAATTAAGTAGAAATTTATTCCTTCAGATTAACTTTTTTCTCAAAATTTACCAGGCATGAGCAGCACTAATAAAAGGGGTGTTTTAAGTGAGGGAGGAGTGAGGATGGGTGATTCTAGGTCATAAAACGTGCTGAGAATCTGGCAGGCAGTCCCTAAACAAGGTATCTGTTGCAGAAGTTAGGAACGCGGGGTAGGAAGATACAAAAATTAAACTTCCCCTACTGTAAATATTTTCAGGGATTCGTGCTACACTGAGGAAAAGAGGATTCTTCTTTCTTTGTATCTTTGTGGTGTCTCCCGTCCGGGGCCCAGAGCGTACTATCGAGGTTGGTTCTCTACCGCGCAGTCACAAGGCGGGTAGATGGCTTATGACAGGCTAGCCCGTGAATCAAGCCACCATCACGGCGTTCTTTAGCTCATAAAACGTGATGGAGACCCAGGTAGTTGTCTTAGCAAATAAACTGTTGCGACGTGATACACGGAAGTCGGGCACTCCGGAGTCTAAATTTCTCTGATGGCCGATTTGGTTATCGGTAACAGTCATTTCCGCCTTGGGGAGTTCAGCGAGGTGTCTGCCTGGCGGGCAGCCTTACCTGCCCTGACTTGGCATTCTCACAGACAAAGGCTTCATAGAATCGGGGGAACTCGGGAGCGTTGTCGTTCACATCCAGGACTTTGATTGTGACACAAACACTTCCAACCTGGGAAGGGTTGCCTAAAGAGAGCAGGAAGAGGGTGAGGTTTTAGAGGACCAGGCCACTGTGTGACCTAGTGAGGGTGTGGCCGGGACTCAGAAGCATGCAGGGGAGGAGGTGTGTGTCTGAGGGTGTGTGTGCGGTATCGGGGTGCGGGGGAGGGCCAGACTTGACTGGGAGCAGGTATCCAAAAATGAGTGTTAAAAAGATGTTTTGATCCTCTCCTTTGGTTCTCATAGTTCAGGTTCTGGAATTAAAGGATGTCAGTTCCATATTTGGGGCTTGAAAGTAGCCCATTTCTAATAAGCGCGTACTGTGGGGCTTGGGTTTATTCCTGTGAAACATTCTGTTCTTTGGATTATATTTCGGAAGGTTTCAAGTTATTGACAGGAATACAGATAACCCTGAACAGGGACTGAGGGGTTATTACAGGGTCACACACACCAAACCCCTGTCTTTGGCTGCGGCAGGAGAAGTTATTTGCCACTCACGGGGAAATGTCGTTTTGGTTCGTCTTTTGCTCGGCATTGCCACATAAAGACAATTTCACAGCCCCAGTAGTCCCCCTCCTGTCTTTTCTGTTTTGGTCACCATCCCAAGAAGACAAAGTAGAAATTATAAGATGTACAAATTATTCTTAGTAAGTAAATAGTAAATTTAGTAAATCAGAATGCCTTATTTTTCTGGTTCATTTTTTTCTTTATCAAAAATATGTTCTACTACGTTTCTCCTGTAAATGTTTTTATTGCTTGGTTAAAAAATTTAAATTTTTTTATTGTAACAGTGGAATTTGTTTATAGAAGGAATAATTAAAATTCCAGAAAAACATGAGGATAACTGTCATTCACAGTCCTGCCAGACATAGTCATAATATATTTAATATTGAACGTGTGTCCAAAAATGTGGAGAGACACACACACACACACACAGAGCAGTTAAGTGAAATAAAAATGTTGGATTCAGAACATTAATATTTTAGGGCAAGATTATCTCGTGTCATTGAAATCTGCTTTGAAAGCGTGGGTATTAATATCTACATGGTAGCCTCATTTAGTCAGACTCCTATTAAACATTTAGATAATTCCCTTAAAAAAATTTTATTGATTGATTTTAGAGAGAGGGAGGGAGAGAGGGGAGAGAGAAAGAGAGAGAGAAACATCGATTTATTGTTCCACTTAATTTTGCATTCATTTACGTGCTCTGACCAGGGGTCGAACCTGCAACCTTATCATATGGGGATGATGCGCTGACCCACTGAGCTACCTGGCCAGGGCCAGGTAATTCTGATTTTTAAATAATATTGCAGTAGACATTTTGGTATATAAATTTTTGTTGATCTCTATTGTTATTTCCTTAAGTTAATTATTAGAGGTAGAATTCTTGAGAAAAAGTTTGAGTATTTTGGAGAATCTTAATACAGAAGATTAATTGCCAAATTGCCCCCCTGTATGGCTGTACATACTTTGGCCAGTACATTAGGGCCTGCCATTTATCTGAACATTTACCACCACTAGGTGTTATGGAAAAAAGTAAACAGTAGTAAGTAATGTAATTTTTGTTAAGTGTATAATAAACATGCTAATCTCAATTTTATTACTTTCCTATTCCATTTTTAAGTTTATGTTAATAAATCTGCATTTTGTTTTAAGATGTCTGAAATTTTTGTATGCCTGTGTATAATAAGGGTCACTTGTTATAAATGCTTTCTTTCACCCAAAAATAGTATTTGATGCTGTTTGTTCATTCTCGATCTTGTCAAACATTGAAAGCCTCTTAGATTTCTCAAGAACTGACCCTTTTCCTCATAGAGAATTCTAGCTTCTTGGGTTGAGGAGGCTATTTTTTTTTACTGCTTTTGCATGCTTTTTAAAATCTCTAACACAGGACTAGCTATACAGCGGTTGCTCAGCCAGTGTTTGAACTCAGTACAGTGTTTGAACTATGACCTTTCTGTAAAGAACACAGTTCCTGTCCCAGCGAGCTCTAGGAACTTCCACTCTCTGCAGCGCTTACTTTTGTCACCAGATAGAGACCAGTTTTTGAGTTACTTACTCATTTCTATAGCAAGGATAGTGATGTTATGCCAAGAAAACTCTTCCCGGTCAAGGGGCCGAGCGGTCATCAGAGCCCCCGTTGTAATGTCAACGTAGAAGAATCTGCCGGGGTCACTGCTTCTGTCAATGGAGTATCTGTGAGAACCCCCCCAAAACCCCACAAAATAAAAAAAACAAAAACAAAAACCCCGAAAACAGATTAAACATGTCAGTTTGAATAAACATACTACAGCATGTTACGTACATGAGAGAACTGAGCGCATACCAAGTGAAACGTGATTCCGCTAATTCTGAGTTATGGGTACTTGGAGACTGGATTTACTGTTTCATGTCTGCTCCCCTCTGCCCACCCCCATAAAAACCAGTAACAAACTATTACTGCTTTAATTCCTGATTCATAAAATAAAATGGAACAGGGCCGCTAAACCTTAGGGCAATTTTAAGCTGTCCAAGGCTTTCGGGACCCTCTGAATATCAACCTCTACGTGTCTTTGTTCAAAATGAACTGTATTGAAATAAGTTCTGAAATGCCATATGGAGACTGAAAAGCATGTAGTTCAGTGATCGTAGTCCCCTAATTAATATCAGCTATTGAGAGGAAGAGATTTGCATCGGGTCCTTTGTGACGTCCTAGTGACTGACCTGTTGGCAAACACAGTGATGCATTCACTCACTGGAGAGCCCTTCTCTGTGGAGTGTTTTCAACAGGATGGACCAGGTCCATCTAGGTTGCTTACTGTAAGTAAGCCTGGAATTCGTGAATTCATGGGGCACAGCTTGCTGGAAAATGTCATGTAAGCTGTGTAATTAACAGGGTGTAAAAAACGGATGTTTCACAACCAGAATGGCTCCTCCGATTCAGGCAGTGCACTGAATAGCAGCATCCATGGCATACACCTTCATGCTCTGTGCGGACCAGCATGCATCCTTACACGGGAAAAGGAGGTGTTTACGAGCCCTCGCGCCTGATGGTGTCAGGCCTTTCCAAGGAAAGAGTGCTTGGCTTGCATTTTGCTGTCGTCTGTACCCTTTGCGCCATCATACACCTCGGCACTGGGTAAGCGTCGAGTCCCTGCTGAGCGTGACTTGGCAGCCCGGCCCTTCGTGTCATCTCGCCTGTGCCATTTTAGGGTGTCCAGTAATTGTAGAGGGAGCTTCAGGCCTCTGTATGTTTAAAACCCTCCGTAAAGGATTTTGATACGTAGCCATAATTGAGAGCCATGCTGGAGAACCTTATGTAGTCCTCGGTAATGGCCAGTAATTATAATAGCTGCCGTTATTGAACACCAGGCATTTTATAGCTTCTTTTTAAATTCTTACAACTTCTCTAGGAGGTAGGTGTTATCTCCATTATCAGCAGAGACCAAGACTTAGAGAAGTTAAGTCCCTTTCAGAGAGGTAACACCGTTAATACTTTGCAGTAGTGAGATTTGAAAAACACACACACTCTAATGTACTGGGCCCAAAGTTCTATTTAAAGTTGCCAGCTGCAGGGAGCCTGGGAAACTGCCGTTTTGATGGGAGCAAGCATTTTCTTTAGGGTGCTGTGTTTTAAACTGCAGGTTAGTTAAGGCAGTCTGGTGGGGTATGACTGGTGTTGAAAGAAAATGAAAGAAAATAGCGTGTACGTGTGCCAGACTGTCACGTGCAGTAAAGGGTAATGTTGATGGTAAAACTTTTGTCTCAAATACATGTAAATACAGATATGTATGTGTGTATATATAATATGCATGTATGTGTATTATTTGGTAAAATGGTTTGTTTCAAACACATATTTTTTTCCTGCAGAGATTCAGGGTGGCTGTTGAGAGGATTACAGATTAAAGGGAAAGGTGGCCACTGAGGGCTAGAGAAGTTGGAATCATTTCCCATACAGCTCTCCAAGGGTTGGGAAATTTAAGGAAGCAAATTAATGTCTCTTTCTGCCTATGACCCTATTTAAGGAACGCTAGTGTAGCCAGGTACTGCTTTATACACCTGACTTACATTGACTCATTTAAGCCTCACAATAACCCTGTGAGGTAAGTACTGTTATCACCCCCATTTTACAGGTGAGCAAACTGAGGCGTAGAGAGGTTAAGTCTCTTGTCCAAGGTCTCCCAGCTGGCAATCAAGAGTAGGCAGTTGGGTTTCCGGTTCCTGCTCCTACCTACTGGGCCATACTGGGCCATGCTGCCTTATTTCACGTGGAACGAGTGAGATTGTTTAAGGAAACAAAGCTGATCTCTTTTTGAAGATAGATTAAGCCATGGTAGTAAACAGTTAACTTTTTAATAAAGAACAAACACGTGCCTGTGAAGTTCATTTAAAATTAACTGGAACATTTTTTTTCCAGGTGTAACTAGTGATTTACTTTTAAAGTTTACTGGCTGTTTTAAGAGTTGAATTTGTCTTAGGAAAAAAAAATTACTGGTTAGCTCCTGACAGTCTTTTCTTCCAGCTCCCTGCCCTCGAGGAAAGCCAGCCATTCGGCCATGACCTCGATGGCAGCTCTGCCAGCCGTAGGCATAGTGCCGAGGGAGAGGCAGCCTATGAAGAACCAGCTTCCGGCAGCCCACCCTAGGAGGCCAGAGCAGATGTCACAGAGAGCATGGGGTGGAGTGATAGCAGTAACGAACGGAAAGAACTCACAACAGTACCATCTCGTAACACTCCGAGGGGAAACCCTGCCTCAGAGAAGCCTCCCTCATCCAGCGGAATCCTTCCCGGCTCCCCAAACAGGGCCTGAAGGGAGGCAGTCACACCATTCATAACTTGGAATGGGACACTGGGCCAAATTGCAGGAGGCAGGAGAACAAATTGAAGGTGTAGATACAGATGGAAAATGAGGAAACTGGGACACACTAGTGAATGGTGTAGGTGGTTTTCCTTCTCTAACCACAATAGTCTCACCTACCACGGGCCGAGTAGGCAGTGCACGCACATACAAAACTCCCTGCGCGAACATTAGCTGGTGTGCTCTGGGCTCCCTGCTCATTTGCTTGGCTCAGGACATTTTCTGAATTTGGAGGCGATTTGGAGGTAGGGCGTCATGGGCAGGCTCGAGAATCCGCGCATCCCTCCAGGATGGCACAGGAGGGCAGGCTGTTTTCACACAGCGGAAGCCGGTTTCAGTTGCCAAGTGCTTCAGTGCCCGCTTGCCAGAAATTCCTTGAGTATTCACTACAATTTTAGGAGAACCAAGCATTGTGTTTTTCATGTGTATAGAACTAAATCTGGAGACTAGTTTGGGGGTTCACTAGTAAGTAATGACCAGTTTATGTGCCTGAACACACCATAAACTTCCTAGAAAGGAGATTATAAAAGTCTTAATCTTTTAAAAAAGTTAAATGGCTCTTTGTTTATAATATTTAAACTTTAGGTAATATGTTGGTTTTTGGGCAATTTAATATGTAATTTCTTGTCAGAAATACAAATCTCATTTATTTGTAATAAAAATGCAGATGAATTAGATGGCTAAGCAGCATATAAGGTGTGTAAATTATTTCAAAAGAAAATAACTTTAATAGGAAAAATAAGGATAAATAATTTTGGGGAAAGATAATATAGGACAATAATTCCCAAAAGGGTATTAAATAGTAGACAGAAATTTGAGTTTTGGGTGCTTTTCCCCCTGAGAGTCCAGGACCCCCAATTTTCTGCTTGGGTCCAGGGTCCATTCGTTGTTCCTGAGGGACACCAGGAAGAGTCAGGGACCTGGTATCTGGCACTGTGAACTCTGCTCTTTCTTGGCAACTGAAATGCAGAGGGAGCATTATCGCTGGTTCTGATCAGTGGAGTTCTGCTTTGCCATGGTGCCCGAACCCTTGCCTGTCTGTCACCTACGTGGCTGTTGCCTTGTTCTTGCCTGTTTCTTAGGACCTACAGAGAGTCCCACCCGCCCCAGAATAAACCCAGTGGTCCCTGCCCCGTGCTTCCAGCCTGTTCAGTCTTGGGTTCCTTCTGACCGAGATCTGTTGGAATAGACAGGCATTTCCCTGTGGACTTCCGTGATGCTACCTGGTGGCTCTCGGTGGCCCATCACGTGAAGCAGCACTCTGTTAGCTAGACAGGATTCCTCCATTTCTTTATACCTCATTTCGCTCCACGCCAGCAGAGGATCTAGGCCTGCTGGTGTTTCTCTTTCCTTCCTAGGATGCCTTGCGGTAACAACTTTCGTCCTGAAAATGCGCGTTCGCTGTAGGTCTGTGTGTGCACACGCATGTTTCCAAGTGCTCAGTCTCTCTTGCTTGTCGTTCAGTAGCGTGACCCCTACCAAAGCCCTGTTTCGGTGCCCACCGTGTAGGAGTCCAGAGTCAGTCTGGAGAGAAGGTGTGGGAGTCTCCAATGAGTATTCTGACTCTCACAGAAGTGAGACCTGAGTTTTTCAAGCTTGTGTTTATTTCAGACATTTCCCCCCATAAAGTTTTATTCTCTAAAGTTTCTCCCAGAGTATTTTTGTTATAAATAGATTAATTAAATAATCAGAAGATATGTTGATAGGTGTATATAAGTGTGTGTATACATGTATTTGGCTTACGAAAATATAAATTTATAATAGAATCTGTTTCATTTATGTCACGGTGGTTTTGATGATGACACGGGTTCACTAACTTCCTCCCACCCTGTTATACATTTAAGAAGCTTAAGAGAAATATTACTCCTATAAGGTGGTTGTAAGATTAGTTGAGTTTTAAAAACCAAATACCAGAATTCAAATGAAATCGTTTTAGCCACTTTAATGCCTGGAAATGTAAAACGTTTCCATTTGGGTAGAGGAAGCAGATCTCCCCCAGTGTAGTCATTCTCAGGAGAGAACCATCTTTGTTAAACTTCAAGAGCACATTTTCCTTACCTACGAAGTGGCGCCAGCCGAAGGAGTGGCCGACAGAAGAGGCAGTCAGTACGTTGGGGCGTGTTTAAGATGTGTTATCTGCACTAAAGCCCTCGATGCATTTGTGTGACTTCCAACAATTAAGGTGACAGATGGCCTCCAATAGCCTTGGAATCCTGATCTTTGTGTCGAGCTTCAGAGGCTTGGCAGTCACTCTGGAAGGCTGAGGTATCAACCTGCCCACCAGCTGTTTGCACTTCGGTTCCAGAGTTGACGGGAAACGGCCGTGACTGTACGAGCAGCTCTCCTGTCCCCTCGTCCCCTCTCGAGGGGGAAGCGGCCTGGTTGGAATCTTTAAGCTCAACCACGTTTTGGACAGACTGATAGGTGGGCTCGCAGTGGAAAGCCCTGTGTGACCAGCCTGCATGGCAGGGAAGCCACTGACAACACAGGTAGTTTTGTGTCTGTTCTCTCTCTATGGAAATATATATATCATGTATGTTATTTTTCCCCCATTTTTAAAGTAAAAAAGTCAAAGGTTCATAAAAATCAAAAGAATGTGCAATGATCACCTTTATATTCACAACTGAGATTCAACAAATTTTAACATTCTGACATCTATGTTTCTGTCTATGCTTTATTTAGGGGTGTCAAACTCATTTTCACCAGGGGCCACATCAGCCTCGCGGTGGCCTTCACAGGGCCAAATGTAATTCCAACTCCTTCACAGTTAAGGAGTAGTTACATTTACACAGTCCTAAAATTATTTCAGCCCTTTGAAGGCAAGTGCGAGGCTGATGTGGCCCCCGGTAAAAATGAGTTTGACACCCCTGCTTTATCTGAACTAGTGGTTCTCTCAACTGGAGGTAATTTTGTACCCTACCCTCCGCAGGGACATTTGGCAATATATGGGGACATTTTAAGTGGTCACAACTCAGGGGGCGCTACTGGCATTTAGTGGGTAGAGGCCAGAGATGCTACTAAATGTTGTGCAATGCACAGGACAGCCCCCACAGCAGAGAACCATCGTCCCCAAATGTCAGCAGGGCTGCGATGGAGAACTAAGGGGGGAGGTGTGCTGCTGAACCAACTGACAGTAAGTTGTAGACATAATGAATACTTCATTATCTATAACATGAAAAGGCCACATAATTTAGACAGAAAGAATTTTAAAGACATAGGGGAGTCTCCAGAGGTGGAAGAAGAAAAGGGGAGAAGTGCTAGAAAATTTGATGCAAGGGAAGGGAAGATTCCACTATGTAAGGGAAAGGTGAAATCTGTGGGAAAAACCTGATTGAGTTGTTGGTCGCATCTGGGTCCTTGGCAGAAATGATCTGTATGGTGGTTCCAATGGTCACATCTTCAGGCACCTCCACGAAATAAAAGCCGGGTGCAAATACAGGGGGCTCGTCCACATCTTCCACACTGATGTGCACTGTAGTTGTGTCCTGAAAGGGGCCCAGGTTCAGGAAACGCATCTCCAGGTGAGGATTGGCTCCCTCCACTTTCAAGGTGTAGCTTTTCTTGCTTTCAAAATTCAGTGGCTGAAAAGTAATGGCAGGGAAATTGATAAGCCAGCAATATACATGTCAAGTTCCGAAGGATGACTGACCAACATTGATGGCTGGTGGGTAGATTCCTCAATTTATTAAAATCGTGGAAGAGAGGTAAGGGGGGAAATGAGGGATTTTATTTTATTTATTTTTTGGTTCCACAGTTCTGGGTCTTAATGTCTGTTTCAACAACTGGGGTAAAGAAGGTTAGGAAGGCGCTAGATGGCTCAGAGACACTGAGGGAAGCCAGTTTGCTGGTTAAGAAGGCTGCTGTGCTCTGGGTAAGGCTGCCTCTGACGTGCCTGCTCTCTAATCAGCACGCTCGCCTTGTCTTTAGAGGTGTTTGCTCATTTGAAAAGGTGTCGTGATCATTAAGAGAGCATCCGAGTTCCGTTTCAGAATACTTGTACAACTTAGGCCTGGGCTGTTTGTTTGCTTTCTTCCTTAAAAAAAGTTCCTGCGTACCAAGGCAGTAGTGATTTTTTTCTAAGAAACCATCATAGGTGCGCTTCACAAGAGTTCTCAGGGTAGTGTATCAGATCAGTATTTGTGTATTTAGCTTATATCATAGACGGTCTTTAAAAAAAATGTCTTTTAGAAACCTAATCCAGCGCCTCATTGTCCAGTTGAATACACAGACCCAGACAGAGCTCAAAGGCTGACTCACCTAACACGGTTATGTAGTGTCGGGATGGAAATGCTGGTGCAGAATTTTGAATATTTCATTCAGGGCTCACCCACAAAATAAAAGTCCATGGCGTAAACTTTAATTTTTTTGACCTAGCCCGATCTCAGAATGTTTTATGTCAAAATAAATATAGCACTTCAGGGCAGAATGTGAACTTGAATGCTAGCTCTTAAGAATAATCCATTTGCTTCCTTTTTTTTGTTTTTACTGACAAAAATGTTTAAAGTTTTAAGCAATAATTCAAAACATCATCAACAAAAATATCATAGAAAGTCAGTCCATAAAATAATTACAGAGGATAGCAAAGAAGTAACTAAAGCTCAGAAGTCACAAATGACCTAAATTTTTGTAGCTAAATATTCATTCATGCTTTTTTTCATAAAATATGCTGAATTAAGCACATTTCATGTTAGAAAGAGGCATATGTCCATTTAAGCATCTGTTTTGTTTTTGAGAAACAAACAGTAGTAGTTACTTTCAATTTGCTATTTAAAAATTGGAACAGGATTTCGCTGCTTGTGTTGCTGTTGCTGGGTTACTGCTTGCTCTGTGTGTACTGTGTCTTGCGGAGTGCGCCGTTCCCATGGGAACCAGGCAACTTGCCTTCCTAGTGCCTAGTTAGAAGGCCAGGTTTTCATTAACAGGGAAGTCTGCCCCTCAGATTACGGTATATTTGAAGGGATAGTTTCATCTGTTTGTTTCATTTATACTTGCTCTGTAAACCTGGACATTTAACTTCCTGGTAACTTACACTACGCTCTCTTAAAATTCTTTCTTTAAATATAGGTAACCAAAGTGGGTGCTGTTGTTTCTGTTAGGTTTGAGCTAGGTAAAGTATTTCTCCTGTCATTTTTCTAACTTGGTGTGTATTTTGTATTTGTTTTTTAAATGAGGGTGTATTTTACACACATTGAAGTTTATCTTCTTTAGTGTAACGTTTTGTGGGTTTTGACGGATGCCTGCAGTCATGTTTCCATCACGATCATCAAGACAGAGAACAGTCCGTCACCCGCTGTCCCCTTCCCTGTGCTCCCGTGTGGAAACCCTCCCCGCTGGCAGCCACTGTTCGGCTCTGGTCTGTGCTCTGCTCCTATTGCAGGAATGTCACATCAGCGGAACCAGTCCTACAAACTGGTTTCTTTCATTTAGCACCATGCATTTGGGACTCGTCCATGTCATGTAAATGACTTGCTTGTTCCTTTTTATTGCTACGTTGTGTTCTGTTGTATGGATGTACCACAATTTATCCATTTGGGTAGTTTCTAGTTTCTGAGGGTTTTGAATAAAACCATTGTGAACATTTACATACAGGTTTTCCCATGAACATGTTTTTATTTCATTGGGGTAAATGCCTAGGTGTGGGATAATGGTTAAGTGTATTTTCAACTTTTTATAAGAAACGTCCAAACGAGTTTTCAGAGTGGCTGTACTGTTTTGTATTCCCACCAGGAGTATATGAGAGATAGAGTTGCTTCATATTCTTGTCATTATTTGGTTTTATCAGCGTTTTTGATTTTAACGTCCTAGTGCATGTGAAGTGGTATCTTATGGTTTTGATTTGCATTTCCCTAATGCCTGATGATGTTGAACATTAAAAAAAATTTTAAAGATTTTATTTATTTACTTTTAGAGAGGAAGGGAGGGAGAAAGAGAGGGAAACAACAATGTGTGGTTGCCTTTTGCAGGCCCCCTGCTTGAGACCTGGCCCGCAGCCCAGGCATGTGCCCTGACTGGGAATCGAGCCAGCGACCCTTTGGTTCACAGGCTGGCGCTCAATCTACTGAGCCACACCAGACAGGGCTGAGGTTGAACATTTTATAACTCTTCTGGAAGAGTTATTTATATATTGTATATTCAAGTCTTAGACATGTGATTTGCAGATAATTTCTTGCAATCTTTGATTTTTTTTATTGACAGTATCCTTCAAAGAGCAGAAACTCTTAATTTTGATGGCATCTTATTTATCAGTTTTTCTTTTGTAGATTGGGATTTTGGTGTCATGTCTAAGAATCATTGCCTAATCAGGGTCAGAAAGATTTTCTCCTATGTTTCCTTCTAGAAATTTATAGTTTTAGTTTTTTACATTTAGGTATATGACCCATTTTGAGTTTGTTTTTGTGAGGTATAAATCAAAGTTCTTTTTTCTTTTTGAAAATATGGATATACAATTGTTTTGGCATTATCTGTTGAAGATACTAAAGTGAGTTTTTAATAAATGTTAGAATTGCTTTTAAAATAAGTTACCTAGTGATCATTACATTATTTAAGATTATTGTCTCCCTCACTTAAATAATTTTATTATTTAAAATTCAAGGAAAGCATTGCCCTAAATACCCTAAGCTTTAAATTGCCTACAAAAATATGTTTGACTTTTCTCTCTCAAAAATTTTTATACTTGTTTTTAACATCAAATAATAATGTATTTTTATACTCACAATAGTCAATTAAAGCGTAGTAATGTCTGAGAAACAAAATTTCAAATTCAAGAAATTTCTTAGAGTTGGAGCACACAAAAAAGGAAATGCCATTTTCTGCGTGGAAACTGAGTGAAGAAAATAGTAACGCGGGGACCCCAAGCAGAATCCCTTCCCCCCTCTGTCGCTGGGGCACTGTCTCACAGAGTCATTATGGCTCTCCTCCTTTTGTGTTACAGATACTTCTTTCTCTGCTGGTCCCTCAAGGGCACAGGCATGACTTAGATTTCTACTCCCCAGGGCCTAGCAAGGGCCTAAAACTCAAAACGCAGCAGAAAAGGTTGTTGCGGTGAGTAGTGCGAAAACGTTTTTCAGTGTGAGTATTAACAAGGCCTGGTTGAGTGCTGATGTGTAGGTTTTCTGTTACCATAGTTCAGTGATTCTCAGGTGTACATTTTTTCACGTTTTGACATTTGGGAAATAGGGTTGCTTGTCCAGCTATGGCACCTTTAAGCCCAACAGGAGACAGGGTGCAGTTGTCTGTGCAGAAGTCAAACCAGCTCCAAGCTGTTCTCCTTGAATGTACTTCACCTGAGTTCTGTATGTCATTGGCGTGACGTGTGTTGAACTTGATTGCCTTCTAAAATGTCTTCCAAAAGATTGCATTATGGTTCAATTTTGAAACAAAAGTTGCGAAGGCAGAATGGCGTGCAGACAACAGCAGGGAGTAATTCTGAAGTTGGCGAAGCACATAGTCTGTGTCTACGAGAGTTTTTTCAGAAACTATAAGCCAAGGAGTAAGAAAGCATCGCATCATTTAAATGGCAAGAGTTTCTTTCTAAAGTGGTATATAAAACAATGATGGGATGGACATCTCTTGGGCATCTTAGGTTTGATGAGATGCGGGAGCTTTGCTCTTGTGGTCTCCCTAAGAGGGTAATGGACTCGGCACGATTGTTTACTGCGTGCGGGAAGGTGGAGGACACGCTGAAGATAGGAAGGAAACTGGCACAACAGCATGCGCATAGAATAAAGGGTATGTTGAAAAACGCGTACTTCAAGTTACCTTTCAAACATTTAAGAGACGGAAAATCAATTGATTGATCACTTAAGAGCCAGAATGACCCAGGATACCTGTTGGTAATGTGTGGTTTTATGAAAACCCCATTCTGTCAATGCAACTTAACTTTTCTTTTTGAAGAATATGTGCCTTTTAGATGAATAATAAGCCTTAGGGAAATACATCAAAAGCAGAACTTTTGTTTCCATTTTACACAACACTAGTAATAACAAAGTCGGAAGGTGGGTGTGGGTCAGGCGTCTGAGCAGATGTCACTCCAAACGTTTGGGCTGAGCTGTCAGCAGCCTTTAAAGTATTTACTACACTTGAAGTGTCCACCCAAGGTATGACCTTGTTCTTAATCCCATTTCCTGTCACCCTGGAAGTTCAGAAGAGAAATACAGATGGCCTTGGCAAAACTGACACCTGTTTTGATGAAGCACGGACACAGTTTTAGTAATGACAATGAGTGACAGTGTTCTGTCTCATGAGGTTTAACCTCCTCTCCAGGTAAGGGGGCTGGAGAATGGCATTTTGAGGTGCCTTCTAGATACAAAATTGTAATAGTTAACACTTTAAAATTAATGTCTTGTAATAAGGTATATATTCTAATAATTTGACATAAATTAATAATATTACATTATTATTTAGAATTTTCTTGTATATTATTTTAAAATATAAAATTTGAAATGTGGAGAATTCCAAAATACTTTCTTCTGATTGCTTAATTTTTTAAAGGGAATTTTTACATTAAAGTATCTTTGCCCCCTGTGGCCTTTTCTCAGCAGAACCTACAGAGTAGTTATTTTATAATGAAAGCCCAGTCACGTCACACGTTTGTGAAGTCCTCCAGCGTTTGCCCACTTGCCTCGGAGTAAGACCCGAGGTCCTTACCTCAGTCTGCAGAGTCTTACACAGTCTGGCTCCCTTAGTGCTTTCTGCGTGTTTTCACCTCCTACTCGTCTTTCCCTCCACTCCATCTTACCAACTCCCTCGTTCTTAGGACGAACCAGGCAAAACTCTACCTCGGGGCCCTTGTGCTGGCTGACCCCTGTCCTCAGCCTCCCCACGCTCATTTCCTCATCTCCAGGGCTGCTGGGGCAGTGCTCACCCAAAGTCATTCAGATGGGGCCTCCATGGGTCGTGTCTGCCAACTCACCCAACTGGATGCTGTGGCTCTGCCCCCTTACATGTCTTTGTATAAATGTCACTTCCCTGGGGGGCCAATCCTAACCACCCACTTTAAATGTAAAGTCATCTCGGCTCGTCTGATACCACAGTCATTGTTTTACCCCTCTCCCGTGGTACTTTTCACTTTCTAATTTATTATTTCATTGGCTTACTTGCTATTTTGACTGTCTCCTTCCTCTTGCCAGAATGTAAGCTCCATGAGGGTGGAGTTTTTTGGCTAATTTAGTTACTCTCTATGTTAAATACCTAGAATGACACCTGGCACATAGGTAGACACTCAACAAATATTTTTGAATAAGTAATTTAAGATATCTTGGGTTTTTAAATGTAAAAAACTTTTTCCACTGAAGGTATCCATCCATATACTACACACAAAAAGTGAGAACTTATATTTAGAAAATTTGGTAATTTAACATGTAGCAAAGGAGTTTCAAGTGATAATTTCACGTAGCAGCTACGCTTTATAAAGCTTCTTCCAGATCTAATTAGCATCTATGGATCTTTAAGTAGCAATTAAAAAATCCCTACATGTTACTCATTGATTCATAAATGCTGTTACAGCTTGCTTTATTGTTACTTAGGCTGTGCCGTGGTAAAAAGTGAGCTATTCAAGTGCAAATATTGATTGTCCTCAACATCATCGGGGACTTCAGCTGTAACGGGTTTTTAAGTGGCTAAGTAGTGAGCTGGGAGAAATGATGTATTTGTAATTTATTTTTATTATGACCTGATACCGCCTCTGTAAAACGACACAGCCAGTGTTTACATGTAAGCAAAAGGAATTATTTCGGAATAGTAGAGAAGAACGCTTATCAGGGGATTTGAAGAAATACATGTCAGTAGTACAACAGCCCTTACTAACATCTCATGTACGTTCAAAGACTCCATTAAAATGATTTGGATTACCTTCTTCACAGTTATGATGCCGACTTGGAAATTGGGGTCTGTGTTAATGTCAAAGGCATCGGCACCGTCTCCATCCACAATCGTGTACTTCATCTCTGCATTGATTCCTTCGTCCAAGTCCTTGGCAAACACTCTCCCTACAGTGGAGCTAATGGGAGCCGATTCCAGTACACTCATCTGATAATGTTCTGTGAAGAAAGGTCAGAACACGTGGTCTCGTCATCTGGCGCCGCACAGCAGGCCTCATCCCTGTCAGCCGCACGAGGCCTGCTGTGCAAAACGCCCTTCTCCTGGTTCAACAAATGAAAGGTGAGTTTTGCTGGTGAAAACTGACATCTGAAGAGGCTGAGCAAATGGTGTTAGGTCATAGACTGTACTGGATGGTCAGTAAGGAGGGGCAAAGCAGCCGACTGTAATTCTAAGAGTAGCACAGGACAGAAGTAAAAATACTTCTTATCTCAGTGAATCTGCCCTTAGAGTGGCAGGAAGTACCTCGCTTTTCAATCTTTAATTTCTTCCTAATGAACTATTTCCCCAAGTGTTAATTCCTTCTGAGAAAGATAGAAAACATAAACGTTGTGTTTATGATGTGCATATTTATTCTGTTCACATTTCAAATGCCTCTGTCTTCCTTCCTGGGCTGGCCAGTGTACTGACTACCCATGTCTGTGACCAAACGGCCCAAATTTATTGGTGTCCAGTGGCCTGTAAAGAAGGAACGGCCGCGGAGAGGAAGCTCCACTGGCTCTGTGTGGTGGCCACCACGGTGTCCTTGCACCTGGACAGACCTCTTATGCTTCTTGTTCTCTCGTTTTAGCATAGAATACCCCCAAAGTTCTCAGAGCTTACAATGTCCTCCTTTTCAACCTGATACCCTGAATTCACAATGCAATTTAGTTTATTTTCACCTCCATGGAGTTTTATCTTTACTAACTTACCTTCTCTGGGGCTCAACTTTTCACATTCTTCATTATTTTGTCAATCAAAATGTGACTAACAAAATCACAGTCACATTTTCAGTATGTACTTGGTCTCTCTGATTCTAATATGCATCACAAGCTGCAGGGACGCCTGGGATGTGAGGCCTTGGTTTCACAAAACTTTGGGGGGGCTGATAGCAGCCAGCTGCTCACAGTACCCACCCTTGCACAGGAGAAGAAACGATGCCTGGTCTCTGGCAGTGTGAGCTGGGAAGTTGCCCATGTCTGCATCAGGCTGGCAGGCGTTTGGGTATTATGGTCCCTTCCCACACACTTGCAAAGTTGTTGATGGATTACACTTTGCTGTTGCAGAACTTTTGGGAAAAACAAACAGGTATCTGCCTACAATTTTCTCCTCACCAGGAAAGCTATGTGTTCTGTGTCTAAACAAATATACATGCAATTCCTTACCTAGTATCCTGCCTTTTTATTTCATGGAATCTCCTGGGGACTTTGTGTATACCAGTTGCGCCTGAGTATTCGAGCTTTCTTGCTGTATTTACATTGATAAAAGAGATGGAACACTCGGTCTGGCTGACTCAAAATGTAGCTCTTCTGCTGATAGCCAGGCTTGATTCTATTTCTAGTTTAGTTTTTTTAACCTGATTTCCTTGGTTAAGTCTTTTCACCTGGGGTTGTGTCTGCGGCTCTGACATCTCCAGCTGCTCCCTGTAGGCACCTGCCCCTCACCTTCTGTCTCCATTCCACAGCCATAGCTCTGCATTTCCGCTCTTCCTGAGGACATTTAATCTGACCGTCCTGCTGCCAGTTAACGTTCAGATCTGAATTTGTCCTTCTTGTTCCCTTTCTAGTTGCATTCCGCCGCATCCTCTGTTTCCGTCACTAGCACAATTCTTCTCCCTGTCCCCCAGTCCTTGGCACCTTAGACTCCACCCTCTGCCTGGCTCCCTTAGCCAAGAAATCACGAGGCAGAAATCCGTGTTGTCTTCTTGGTCTCAGTCCACTCCCCCTGCCATTTCCCTGAGTCCTTGTTAGTTCAAGTTCGGGCCGTTCTCAAAGCCTTCCATCTCCAGCCCTGCCAACGCAGTCCGCGCGTGGCTCTCTGATGAGGCTTTCCGTGCGTGCCTTGCCTGAAAGCTTTTCAGGACTTCCATTAGTCATAATACCACACTGAAACTACAGATAGGTCTTCATTTCATTAAACATAAAACTACACTTGCAACTTTATTTCCGGGTCTTTATAGATACCTTTTTCTTACATTCAGGTGAGCTCTAGGAGAGCAGGGATTTCATTTGCTTTGTGTACTGTTCTATATCTCATACCTAGAATGGTGCCTGAAACAAAGAATTTTGGAATGAATCATTGCTTCCCCCTCTGGCATGTTCTCCTTTCTGCCTGTTTAAATCCTTTCTATTCTAGAGTTCAGTTATCTTAGTTTATTGTGGAGGCTTCATTCCGCACTTGATGTCCAAGTAGGACAGCAAATGCTGCTTCCTGGTTAACTTGTGGTGAGTACGGAATGTGTACTCCCCAAGCTTCACAGGGGCAGGGCCAAGGTTTCAGCATCTTGTGCCCCTTCTGCCCAGTGCCCTTACGAAGCAAGTGCTGCCTACCTGCGTATGAACTGATCAGGTGAGATGGTGAAGTGGGTCACTGCTTTGGTTTAGTTTCCCTGCATGCATTCTCAGCACGGGCTGTGTCACCCCCTGTTGTGATAAGGAGGGACTCCGGTCCTCTTTCATGACTCTGTAACAGGTGTACCCCTCTGGCCTGAGAGCTGAACTCTCCCCTGGTTAGATACTTACTCTGGGGAAAGCGGGGTGGGTTATCATTGACGTCCGAAAGAGTGATGTTGACCGTCGTGGTCCCAGATAACCCGCCAAGCTGCCCTCCCATGTCCTTGGCTTGGATAATCACTTCGTAGTATTCTTTCGCTTCTCGGTCCATGTTCATGAGTGCCGTCCGAATCACACCTGTGGGACAGAAACAACTTTGTTTTTGAAAGCAAAACCACAAATCCAGTGCTTAAGGTTGGTTCTGGGTTTCTCCCTCGTGTTTTGTTAATATATAGAGTCTAGATGCAAGTCACCTGTGTTTTCTTAAACTTGAGGTCAGAATCTCAGCTTCAAAAGAGGCTGTGCTTGCACCAATGCTGAGTAAATGCAGTTCTGTCGGGAAGAGCACAGGGGGCTCACTTCCTCTGGCCGCATTACTGAGAGAGAACAGCAGATGGCAGCAACGGCTCTCTAACCGACTAGGGTGCTCGCTCTCACTGCGGGGAAACTGGAGCTTAGGGCCGAGAAAACGGACTTTGTGAATCTGTGGATCTGTGATTTTAGAGCAGTTCTCCAGCCCCTACAGCCCTTGGAGTGTGAATGGCTCCTCTTGAGGGAAGGCACTGCTGGTCTGCGTTTTCCTGCCTCCCTAATACCTGTAAGCAGGGTTGGAATTCTGATTTGAGTTTCCTTTTGTTATATATTCATTCTCTTTTGTCATGTTCTGCTAACCTCCGTGCTTCGTTGAATTCCATGAGCTAGAACAGGAAAGTTGCTCTGTGAGTTGTTGATTTTGAACACGCACAAGGAACGAACTTCCCCGGACAGTGCTCAGCAGCATCGTGATGTACTAATTAATGTGGTTTCATTAAGAGGGGTCTAAACCAAAACCCAGGGAATTGTGTTTTAATCCTGCCAAGGACGTGTGGTAATGTTTTATCTAACGTTTAACCCTTCCACGTAGAAAAGTTGACTTCTGTACACTCTCGGCAAAGGCTAAAGATGTGCTTCCTGCAAGGTCACAACGTGGGCCTTGGCTAAACAGACCCGTGCGAGTGCCAAGGGAAGGGACTGAGAACCGCAGACCCATCCCCAGTTTACCGCTCAGAATGATTACACTGCCTTCTGAAGTGAAATATGCAGGCTTTCCTTTTTTAAATGCCCTGTGGGCACAGCAGTAACCATCTTTTCATGGAGTTTTGACCTCAACACTAAAGATACCTCCTGGGAGCTGTCAAAATGTGTAAGGTTCCCCTTACGATGTACAGGACACTTCATCCTCTGTCTATACTTCTCTCCCCTTTGGGCACCCTCGTACCCTCCCCTGTTTTTAGAATAGTTGAGGTTACTGTTTCATAGACGTCCCTAAGTGCAACCTTTTTCTTTCCTCCTTCTGGTATATACTCCTTTACTTTCTGCTCTTAGGACGTGATTTTCTGAATGCCGGGATCCTCTCAGGCCTTCTGGGGAAAACATTCCATCGGGTTGCTAGAAGAAATGAATTTTTTCTCTTTCAAATAAGCAGATGACTTTGAGCATGCACCATTGACTTTGCCTTGTGGCTGTAAGTTTCTTTATTCAAATTCCTTGTTAATTACTCTTAGGTCCTTACTTCTCCTTTATATAAAATGGGAATAATAGCATTTCCATATATTTCAAAAACTCACAAAATTTGGAGACTCAAGTATGGTGAGGGGCACGAAAGTATCGTAAAAGGGAGAAAGCCCAGCATGTGTGCAAGATAATAACGATATAATTATTACTCTGCCCAACTCAAAAGTATTGAAGGGAATTCTTCACAGGTGAAACACATTCTGGAATTAGAGCTCTCAGGCAAAATTGAAAACAAAACAAAACAAAACCAAGCCTCCGCTGATTCGTGCTTTTCTGCCACACTGCCCCTTACCCATCCAGTTCTGTATGCCGTCCTCCCTGTTAGAGCTTCCCACTCAGCACCTGCCTTTTGGGGGGCCCACACCCCGTGCTCTGTGCTCTTTTCCCTTATCCAACCTGTCTGTACCAGCATCCATGTGTCCTGGCCTTTTCTCTGCTTGTACAGGGTGGTTTAGAGGAAAGAACATCAGACCACACGTCAGGGGCCTATCTGCAGCCAGAAGCAATTGTTTTTAGGTCTCAATTCCCAATTTCCTTACCTACTGTGTTTTGCTGTGTACAATGTACTCCCATGTATAACGCACACCCACAGTTTTGTGCGCATTATACATGGGATTATCATACCCACTATTACAACCATGGTATGTAATCATTATACCCACGTATAATGCGCATCCTTATTTTGCCCACAAAAATTTGGGCAAAAAAGTGTGCATTATACATGGCAAAATACGGCCATGAACTGGATGATTCCCCTTTCTAGTTTCTTTCTAGTTTCTAGTTTCAGAATCAATGATTCTGGTTCTCTGTTGAGCCAGGTTAGCATGTCACTCCTCTCACGTCTTCTTGGAGTGACAAAAGACCTTAGTCCCGGGAATAAGTACAACCACAGGAGCTCTGGAAGGCTGAGGAGGAGGCACTTCTGTGCAGGAAGGCCTTTCGGCTTCCCCAGCCATACCCTGCATGCTGTCTGTACGCAACACTGCCCTCACCCGCCAGGGCAGTGCTGGTTCGCTCCTAGTCCCAGAGCCTATCACAGTGTTCTCTGGTTACCACACTCCCAGGAGAGTCCTGGACAAGGAGAGTTGGGGCTGTCATAGTACCGGTTACAGATTATCAGGGAACAAAGCAACACCCGCCCCGACTGTTGGGTCAGATACCTGACTTGGAGTCCACAGAAAAGTATGGCTGGCCCTGGAGAATGCTGTACACTACCCGGGCACTGTTGCCGTAGGTTGGGTCATCCGCGTCTGTGGCTGTCACCTGGATAACGGAGGTCCCTGAGGAAGAGAAATGGTGGAGACCTGTTCAAGGTGAATTGCTAAAGGCTAGACGCGATCCTGAATGGCAGTCTTAAAGCAGTTGCTAACGTTACGTTTGCTTCCTTGGAAGGGCCCCTTTCTAGGGCAAGCTTCCATAGCTCCTATTTCTACCTCTTTAGAAAGTAGGGATGGGAGCTATGCTTTAAATTCTTAATAACCAGTTAGGACAACACAGTTTTTTGGCTCTTCGTTGCTCTTTCGATTATGCCAAAACGCTTCTTCCTTATGAATCAAACATTATCCATCCATCCATCCATTCATCTATCTTGTTTTTTAAGGTCTAGAACTGAACAAGAACATTAGGCTAATTACTAATATTTCTTCCTATGGCTGATTTCAGTGTTTAAGTGGTTTTCTGCCTAAGGACTTGGTTGTCAATATTGGTTCAGTTTTATAATCTGTGAGCTGTTTTGCACATTCTCTCCTGTGTTGAGACAGGAGGGCCTGCTGTAGAAGAACTGCTCTTTATGAGAACCAGTGAATCGCCACCTTACCCACTGGTGACATTTCTGGCACAGTGGCAACATACGGTCCGTCCAGGAACTTGGGCTCATTGTCATTGATGTCTTGGATTTTGATGATGAACTCCGACTCCGGTTCCATTGGCCTGCCTGTCCGCCTGTCCAGGGCTTGAGCCCTTAAAGTGTACTGGGCCCTCTCCTCTCGGTCGAGCCTCTGAATGGCGTGGATGTCCCCTGTGGTGTCATCGATGGTAAACACGATGCCTGCGCCTTCTCCTGAGAGGATGTATTTGATGGATCCGTCCCCCCTGTCCATGTCTGAATGGAGCTGGCGGAAGAAGCACCAAGATCTCGTTATGGACAATGAACAGGTGTCAGAAATAGGTTGACTTTCAGCGTGGTGCTAATATATGATCTCCTTTCAAACAGGCAAAATTTATTTCTTTCAAATGTGTAAAATGTTTCTCTACAAAAAACTAGTATTTCTTGAATAAGATTGTATCAAAGAGCAAATATAGGCTGATGGACAGGTAATGTTTTTCCACACTGCATTCAGTATCCTATTGTTCTGAGTTCCCCTCCCTGAGAAGTACAGAAAATAGGAAGGGGCTGTGGACAGGGTAGTCCTCAACATGAGAACGGGCACACGCTGAATGAAGAGGGACCCAGTTTCCACTGCAGTTTTTAAAAATGGAGAAACCTAAACATTTTCAGATAAGAAAGTATTGATGTAAATTAACTTTCAGAGTTTCAGAAGCTTTAGGAAAATTTTAAGTTGGCTGAAAGGTTGGTGAAATGATTCGTTAAGTGGACTGCAGCTCCTGCCTGGGAAGTACTCTGTGACTCCCGGGGTGGTGCAGGGCTCCGATTCCACGGTCCCAGCTCTGTGGTCATTCCTGGGACTGTGCTCGCTTGTGGTCAGGTGTCAGAAGGGAACGTACTGCTGGTTGTTACTCTTTGCCTCGGTGCCTCTCCCTTTCCCATGAGACCAGTTCCTGGATTGATAACCGGGCCACTCAACTGTCAGTGGGTGGCTGTGTCAGGGACACACTTTTATCTACTCAACCAACTATATTTCCTCCCAGATTACTTTGTAATGACTCCTGCAAGGAGTCCAGGGGCACTGTTTTCATAGTAAGCCTAGAAATAAATTGCTGCGTCTCTAATTCAGACGATGTATATAGGTGGCAAAAATCCTGGAATTTAGAGCTATGTGAAATTACCAGTATCTCTCTAAAGGGGGCCACAAAAAATGGGTTACATTTAGCCAGCCACCGCTAACTGTGGCTGCGGGGGCGCAAGCACTTTCACTCCTTCAGGGACGGAGGTGATGGGGTTCAGTTTACCAGACAGATGGCCGGTGTTAGGCTCGGGCCAGAGAGGCAGGCAGATCTGGCCTGAACATTAGGTCAGTTATGAATTGAGTGCCCTTGACAAATTATTCTTTATAACTCAAATTTGTCATTATATGTAAATGTAGGGAACAGTATGAACTCTTACTTTGAAGGGCTGTTGGGATCACTAGAAGTTAATGCACGTAAGCGCCTAGCACAGCATTTCACGTGATAGGAACGCTGTAAATGGCACCGATTATGATGATGGTGGACGTGCATGGAGAGAAAGGTGTTCCCATGCCCAGCTCTTCTCTGCCCCCTTCAACCTTCAGGAATGCCGCAGAGATGGCAAAGCAACCTGTTGGCTTTTTAAAATGCAGAGTTCGTGCAGAAGGCTGCCTAAAGCATTGCTGGGACAGTGTTACTCTGAGAATCAGGTGGCACAGACACCAAGAAGACACCTGGAAATGCATTCACAACACCCTCAGACAAGGATGGGATTGGAGGTTGTGGCTGGCTTTGAGCTGATCTCACATTGACTCACGGCCAGATCACGCAGGCAGTGATTTTCTGCCCAGAGGAATTCAGCTGTGTCTTATCTAGGGAAGGGATATAAGAGAACAAAATTGACCGAAAAAATAGCTGTGGATTTTTTCTACTTAAAGGATTCTATTTAGAATATGAACTGCTCACATTACCTCATTCCATATGCAATATTTTTATGATTTTTTTGCAATCCAGACCTTCTATTTTTGCAGTTAAGAAAGCAGAGGTGCACAGCTCTTACTGTGTAGAATAGAAAGCCATTTTATTCAGACTTGGCCACAAAGAAATGAAAATCCACTCCATGTGGAACTGTGTTTCCAGGTAGAGGAATGGCATTGGGAGGAGGAGGACAAGGATCTCAGGATTTTTTTTAAAATTAAAAAATATCTATGCATGCATGTGTTTACATATATGAATACCCATCTAAATCTAAATATAAGTGTAGCTATGTATAATTTTAAGTCATGTGGCGTAGGACTTTCACTTAGAATGGAACAGGTTAATTCAGGGCTTGGCGGATTATTTAGGGGAGAAAGAAACAATAGAAGCTGACATAAACAAAGAACCCAGGACTGTTTTGAGATGTTCTATTTGTCATCTAAATAGTTTTGTTCTCTGAACCGTAAGAAAGCTAAGCACACTTGTGATCGTCACAGGCCAAGTTTAAGTGCTCTGCCCATGGAGAGAGCTTAATAAGTAACTGAAGGCTAAACATCTTTGCTGTTGTGGAGAAGGTTCTGGTTCCTCTGGAACCATCTGGCTGGCTGATGTCAGTAGCCTGGGCCGAACCTCTGATCTGTTGTCTTTGTTTTCATTTAATACAGGGGAGCTGGAAGAGTTTAAAGACCCCTCTCATCTGGCTGGCTGATGTCAGTAGCCTGGGCTGAACCTCTGATCTGCTGCCTTTGTTTTCATCTAATACAGGTGAGCTGGAAGAGTTTAAAGACCTCTCTCGACTGTGACTTCCTTGAAGTCAGGAACCCTGTGGCTTTCATCTTGGTGTGGGTCCTCACGTGGAGTAAATGCTCAAAAATTTTGCTGAAACAGTGGTGTAAGGTGTGAGGTTAGAGTTAAAGCTTTTTGTGAAATCATTTTACCTTTGTTTGAAAAGAGCTAGCAAACATCTTCCAGGTAGCTTCTGAGTGTGTGTTTGCTAGTGCATCCCTATGAGGGAGGGGGAGGGAAGGAGAGGGGAGGGGGAAAGGGAGCGTGAGGATGCAGCAGAGAAGCAGGAGGGCCCTGCTCATGAACGGGGAGAGTGCCAGCTATGAAGGGGCCAGGATCTGCGTACAGGGAACTGATTTCTGGGGAATATAATTGTGTCAGGTCAGGGTCCTGTCAGATACCAAAACCTACACCTGTTTTTTTTAGCAGAAAGTTGAATATGAGAACATAAAAAGGGACCCTTAGGTACAAGAGGGGTTGTGACTCCAGGACACAGTGAGTGCCCTCTGGCTGGGAGAGCAGAGGGCAAGGGTCAGGCCCTTAGAATCCAGATGTTTGGAGGAGGCTGGGCCTGCCACCTCTGAGGAGGGAGTGCTGCTGCCCCTTGGGGCTGGGAATTCAGGAGCTTAGAGGAGGTGTCCCCAGCACCCCCCCCAGCCCCCACAGAACTGAAGCATCTGAGAAGGGGATGCCATACAGTGGGACTGATGTTTGTGAGGAGCTCTGATGATGCTGGTGCTGGGAGTATGGACAGAACCCAGAAACTGGGATCAGTTGCTGGCTGGGTAAAAGGAGCGAGTCCCTTCCCCCTCTTCCTGCCTCCAGTGATTCTCCCTGTAGAAGAGTCTGCTGCCAGAGCCCACCAGGGAGCAGGGTGCAAAAGGAGAAATGGTGGCTTGCAGAGTCCCAGCACCAGCGTCACACAGCGGAGTGTGGAGGAGTGAATGTGGAGCTAAGTGACACTACCCAGTAGCCAGCGCAGTAATGTGCGCTTGATAGGAAGCTTCCCCGGCCACGGGATACACGTTCGGCTGTGAAAATTGCAAAGAGGAGACATTAACAGCTTTTCTCTAAGTCACTGCAAATTGGCACTGTAATAAAAATGTTTTGTATTATCCACATTTAATTCAGCTAACACTGACTGAGCACCAGCTCTTTGGAGGAAGGTGAGGAGCACATAGTTATGTACAAGGTCTGTCTGGAAACAGGCCAGCCGTTGTGAATGTAATGAGAACAGTTTACATGACATCTATGTAAGCTGTCAGTCAAGGAGAGCGGACTGGAGTGCACACGTGTGAACAATGACGACTTCACTGTACCAGTCAGTGGGGGCGGTAGATGCTGTTGAGTGAGCATGTGTACTGTGTGGCTGTCGCATACAAGATGACTGAGTAGAGCAGTGAGTCTGCATCACGTTTTGTGCTAAGCTTGAACATTCTTCTGCAGAAACTATTGACATGATACGGAAGGCTGCAGCTATGGGCAACTGGTGATTGGCAGCTTTATTATGACAATGTGGCCGCTCATGCATCACGTCTCGTGCAGATTTTTTTGTGAAACATCTAATCACCCAGGTGACTCAGCCCCCCCCATACAGCCCAGATTTGGTGCCCTGTGATTTCTGGCTTTTCCCAAAACTAAAATCACCTTTGAAAGGGAAGAGATTTCAGGAAAATATGATGGGGCATCTGATGGGGATTAGGAGAACTGAGTGAGGTCCCAAGGTGGCTGCTTTGAAGGGGACTGAGGTGTCATTGTCCTGTGTACAGTGTTTCTTGTATCTTCTTCAATAAATGTCTCTTTTTCATAATACATGGCTGGATACTCTCTGGACAGAACTCGTATATCTTGGGAAAACACCCCCCGCCCCCAGTCTCTCAGACAGAATAAGATGAGTGGATATTCTACTGAACTTGATGCTCCTTCAGTCTGTGAGATCTTCAGCCAAAGGACTGTGACTGGTGGAAAGTGCCCACAGGTTATGAAAAATCCTAGTTGATTTAGGGTTTTAAAAACAAGGGCCAGTTCCAGTCCTTTGGTGGAGCTCGTTCACGGTGCCTCGTCGAGTTCCGGGGATGCAGCGTGTAGCTGTTAACCTCGCCTGGCGTGGCACCGCAGACGCGCGCACAAGCGCAGGCCCTCTGCACCCCATCTTTGCACATGTCAATGTAATCTGGCCTTAGCTCCACACTGCCTGTCCCTGGGAAGCCCAGTGTGGATTTGTGAGGCCGTACCAATTACAGATGATAATTGTTGCCATACTCCTTTCTGAAATAAGCAAACAGGCAGGCTCTCTAAACAGACATCTTCCAGAGCTCAAGGTGACAAGCTGAATGCTCCTGGGATGTAAAGGGAATGAAAAGTAGATGAGTCTCTTTTAAGAGAAAGGAAAGGAGTAAAATGCCTGGTAAGTGAATAGATAATTATCTTCATGTGGAGGTAGCACACCAGTACAGGGCAAAAACTTGCACTGGTTGCGGGTGTGTTGGCTAGACAAGGTGACTTTCGGGATGCCTGGGGTGGGGTAAGTAGGAAAGGGTGAGTACTAGGCGGTGCTGCAGAGGTAAGTACTCCCGGCGTCAGGAGGCAGGCAGGCTAGGTTGGATTCCTCGTCCCACCCTGACACCGTTGCTGCTTCTGTGTGTCTTTCGGGGCTCAGTCTAAAGGCAGGGCCGCACGAGTGCTGGGCAGTGTAAAGGAAAGCCATTGCTCCGGTGTCGGAGTTGGGGTATAGTTTGATCTGGGCTTTGACTGTTGGTTACCTCTTGTGTGATTTGGGCGATGAACAGAACCTCTGTGAGCCGAGTTCTCTAGGCCAATGATCTTACAGTGGAGAGTGACACCGCCTCACTGCACTGTTGGGGTGATTAAGTGATCTCTGCGTGGGTGTGACTGACGCGTGGGGCTGCAGGGGCCCGTGCGGTGCCCTTGTCGGTCTGCATCGTGGTGTGCCCAAGTCTGTGCTGGGTTTTCGGTGCGGGGAGGTGTGTCTCAGTGTCTCCGCTTGGGAGAAGGGAAGAGGGCTCTAAAGTGTCCATGCAGACAGAGCAATTACTGAACACAGACGTATTTTCTCACAGTTCTTTTAGCAGTAGCCATATACGTCCAGTTGGGAGAGACAGTTCACAGATACTGAGTAGCCGGAAATGTTTGGAGTTCTGAGTAGATGGAAGATGTGTGCACGATGGAAGTGGTTTTTCAGATGGGACCGCGAGGAATGGGAATGTGACCGAATGGAGAGTGGGGGACTGCGTGTCTGGGGCAGGGCAGTTGCATGGACGTACGTGTGGGGTAGGGACAATGTTGTACTCGTGTCAGGGCCAGTAAGGAGACCCAGCTCAGCTGGGGTCAGGACTAGATTTGAGAACCCCTAGGGGAAGGCTGGGTCCGGGAGGAGGAGTCATTTTCTGAAAGTCCTTGAAGTGTGTATATGCTGAGAGCGCTGAAGCACAGAACGCTCTTAATCAGAGGAGCAACAGGGTGGAAAGGATGCCTGGAGGAGGTAAATGTCCTGAGTCCTGGGGGAGGGGTGCGATGTGCCTCTCCACAGAGGGGCAGGCAGGGCCTGCTTAACCTGAGAGCAGAGGGACCACAGTAGTGACAGGGCCTGCAGAGGATGAGCTGAATCCGAGAGACTAGCAGGACCTATTCACAGGGTGTGCTGACTGATGGTGCGTGGAGAAAGGAGAGAGGACGGGAGAAGCCAGGGGAACTGCTGCTGCTATTCCCACTATTACTGTTACTACCACCGCTGCTGCTGCCACTACTACTGCCGTTCCCACTATTACAGTTACTACTACCACTGCTGCTGCCACTACTGCTGTCCCACTGTTATTGTTATTGCTACCGCTGCTGCTGCCACTACTACTGCCGTTCCTACTATTATTGTTACTACTACTGCTGCTGCTGCTCTTACCACTATTCCTGTTACCACCGCCACCACCGCTATTACCACTATTACTGTTACTACTATCATTGCTGCTATCACTACTACTGCTCTTACCACTGTTCCTGTTACCACCGCCACCACCACCATCTCTCTACAACTACAGGGTCACATTTGCTATGATTTTCCTCTCAACCGGCTTCTGTGCTAAGTGCTTATAGTCTAGTCTGGGGCTTTGGGCAGTGCACGTGTAAATAAACACATGACTTACACGCTGTGAGATTAGAGCTGTAAAAGAAACACGGTAGTGAGAGACTCTATCACGAGGGCCCACCTTAGAGACTGGCAGAGGAAGACCCGGATCCAAATGAGGAGGCAGCGATGGTGAGAGAAACCGGGAGGAGGGCCTTTCATTTTAAGTTAACAATAAGGCAAAGCTTGGCAAGTTGTAGGAAGGGACACAGGCTGTGTCCCTGGAACACACAGGTGAGGGGAAGAAAGAGTAGTGGGTGAGGAGGCAGGCCGCGTCAGGGAGGAGTGGCCTGGAAGGTGCGTTCAGAGTGCCATGGGAGGACACCGAAGGGTAGAAGCAGAGTGGCATGGTCAGACTCCTGTATTTAAAGATCACCTGTGGGGAAGAGCTTGGAGGGACGTGTGGGTAGAAGTGAGGAAACTGGCTTGGAATCTGGGTACGTGCACAGGTGAGGGAGAGTGGTGGAAGTGGAGGAGAGAGAAATGAAGGATTTGGGACTGATTTTGGCATGGGATTGAATTGGCAGGTGGAGAGAATGGGGGGCAAGAGAGAGTGAAGGATGCTCACAGGTCTCTTTTTAGGAACTGGGGGAGCAGTTGGTCTGGGCAGCAAAATAAGAACTCCTTGCTGGGTGCACTGCATTTGGGGCGACTTTGAGTCATAGATGTGGAGGAGGTTTATGAGGCTGAAGCTCACATGATGGTCTGAGCCAGAGACGGATGTTTTGGACTTATTGGTTTACAGGTGGAGTTTACAACCACAGGGTGGTGAGTCCACCCAGGGAATGAGTGTGGGAAGAGAAGAGGCCCAGGGCAGAGCTTAGTAAGACCTCCAATGACTGGGGTCAGGGAGCAGGAGAGAACCAGCAGAGGCTAAGAGGGAGGAGGAAAGACGGTTGTGGTGAAGGCCACGAAGCCGAGAGAGGATTGTGAATCAAGGACGGGCTGGCTGGTCAGCAGTGTCCAAGGCCTCTGCTGGGCGGTTCCATAGAATGCAGCCGCTGGCAGTGGTTGGGGGGGGGGTCCTTAGGTGCATGGAAAACACAGCTTTAGCACAGTGGTGGGGGGCAGAATGAGATAACTGGGCTAAGAAGTGAGTGGGACTGGAGGGAAGAGTTTATGTAGACAACTCTTGAGAAGGTGTCGTTCTTGTATTATCCCCCCTAGACATTTAGAGAAACAGAGGCTGATGGGGCTTAGGGACCTGTCCAGAGTCCTGTGAAAGGAATGGGCAGAGCAGGGTTTTGAACCTACACGTGTCTGACTGGGAAACCCATATTCTTAGCCTTTGTGCTAAGTAAGTGCTCAAATGAATTATTTATTTTCTAATTAGTTCCTTGTTTTCCACTTCCTCTCACTTGGTTGCTTCAACAAAATAGTCTCTGATTAACAACCAGATAATGTAAACATAGGAGAAAGCCTGGATTAAAAATGAAATGGTAGATATATCAAGGGGATTTGAGTATGAAGTTTATCAATACGTCCATTGATTGTCTCCAGCTGTCCTTTAGGATAGAGCACTTACTAGGATACTCTGAAATGAAGTATGTTTTATTCTGCACCCCCCCAATTAAATTTGGGCCTCAGAAAATACCTGTGGAAATACTTTGCGGGGGTGGGAAGCAAAAAGCATTCTGCTTCCCCCTTTGCATTCCCTAGTTTCTTTCTTCTCCACCCTGTCGTTCCCAAGGCTGCTGCTGCTGCTTTTGTGACTTGAATGGTCTTGCAGGGGCCCAGGCTTCCCCTCCCAAATCCCATCCCCATGCACTCCTCCCTGCAGCCCACCCCTGCTTAGAACAGAGGCATGAGCGAGGAGAGAAGTCTTTCATTTCTGACTTGTCACCTGACAAAGCAAAAATCAGGTTCAGCTAGCTGTCAGGTAACACACACACCACTAGTTCAAGTTGTTCTTAGGCTTCAGACACAGGCTAAGTGAGTTTTCGTATTCGGTTCATAGTCAGTTTCAGTATTTAACATCCTGATAATTTTTTCTTTCTGTTTGGTAGTTCTTACCTTGCCAACATACAAAGGGTCGGTTCCAGTGTACTCTTCCAGAACAAAAAACTGGTTCCAAACCCAGCTCCTCTTTGTCCGCAAGTGTGACTGTGGCTTGTCTGACAGGAGCGCCTCTAAGTTGCCTGGTGGCGTTGGTGTGCTGGAGAGAACAGTGGTCGTAAGGTCCATCAGTCCGCAGAAGTACAAGGACATGCCAAGTCCAAACCAGCTCTTTGCATTGCTCATTCTACCAGAAGCCCACATGGGATCGCCAGGTTTTCAGAAAGTGAAGTACAGGATGGTAAGCCACTGGAACTTGAGTGTTTTCCAAATAAAAAAAAATAACGAGGTTTATTGGGTACTTATGCTTCCCAAATGAGATCCCAAGTCAAGTCAATGTGCTTGAAGTTGACTTCCTGTCAAGTTAAGGAAAACACAATGTAAAGATGTCAAATTCTCTCCTGTGGGCCCGTAGCAAGTTTTCAAGAAATGTCAGTAGTCAGTTTTCTACTCAACAAATTAAAGAGTCTTAACCTGGTATTGCTTTAGAAATGCTTGAGTAATAAATAATATTTTGATAAAAACAAGACAGTTTTCCTTGCTATAATCAATCCCAAACCTTTGGATACGGATTTCAGTAGAGTAAAACTAGTCAGTAAGTTTCTCCTCATTGCTGGTGTAGCTGAAGGGTTACTGTGCTGTATTACGGATTGGCTTGAATTAATAGTGTGCACTTTGGACTATTTATGATCAGGCAGCCCTCTAAACTCTTAGAACAAGTGGCATTCATTTCCGAAATTTACAGCTAATAACTAATATTTTCATTAACCCAACCGCTTTTCTTGGCTCATTAAAAAACTAAAAGCAAAATCTAACTGTCTTTTTGCTACCCACAATTATCTTGCACCTACCCCAGGTTATTGATGGTATCAGGAATCTCGGACTTCATTTCTAAGCAGCCAGGGAGCACCTCTCCGACTTTAACCTTTCTCTGAGCTCACAGTGGAGTTCAGGGTTCACACTCTACTGCCTGGGCTCTGAAGCACTGACAGGGGCTGCTAAAGTGACCCGTCTGGGATCTGAATGGCTAGTTAATCGTTACATCATTCCCAAGAGACTCTAAGGTGCTGTTAGTCACACGCTGCTGGGGGCGCGCTAAGAGTCTAGCCTGCAGATTTCTTGCCCCTGATTGAAAAGACTCATTGAGTCAAAGGGATGTTGACTTCCACCCTAGGGACAGTGTGACTTCAGTCAGACTTCTTTTGTAGCTGGTGACCTCACTCCTGGGCTGTGACCTCATCAGCCTTTTCTTCGGCTGGCAGAGCACCTAAGTTGCTCTGTTGGAAACAACCAGACTGTCTTCTGTGGGCTTAGTGTCTCCACTGTTCCGTGGAGAACTGCCGTCTCTTCTCAGAACAAACGGGTGTACTCGGGGACTCCAGACCCACATGCCCAACAGCGCTCCGCTCTGGCACGTGGTTTGACGTGAATGCATCGGTGCTCGCTCCGTTCCCACCTGGCACCTGGCACCGCCAGAACTCATTTTAGCTTTCCTCTCAAACGCTCACTGTTAACATGACCAAGGGAATTAAAGTGATCTGACAATCATTTCAGGCCGTATGCCATTTCATTTCTGTGTAAGGAGCCACTGCAGTGAGAACTGATGAAGAGGGAGAAGCTGAGGGGGAGACTCCGGAGTGTCTGGAATGGAGTGGGAGGCTGCGCCCCTGGTGAGTTGTGCTCTAAGGCAGAGTCCCTGTTGAGTAAAAGCAAGCCGAGGTGCCTTGTTTAGAGCCATGCGTTGTTCATAAAGAACAGTGGAGTGCCAGAGGGTGCGTTACCGAGTGGTAGTGGTCCTTTCTCTCTGGACCAGTGGAAACCCAGCTCATGGTCTCTGATCCCTAAGGGGAGACGTCTCGAAGAAGCGGAGATGAGTGATTGATAGAGATCGGTGAGAAATACCTATGCTGTTTTAGGGACATAGATGATGGCTAAATGACATTGCAAAAAAAAAAAAAAAGAGCCGTTGCCAGAATACTGGGATAGGTAACCACGAAGGGAATAGTCCCTCGGTTGTGAGAGAGAAGCCTGCCTGCAGTTTCCCCAGAGAGCACCGGGCTTAAGAGTCAGTCACTTCAGCTCCCGGTTCTGCCTTCATTCCCTCTGACTTGTTTACTCTGGTGAACTTCTGTTTCTCTTGTGTCAAGCAGGGACGATCCCTCTTCTCCCCCCTGCCTCACAGGACTCGCGCGAGGGTCTGCTGTGATCATGTAGGTAACAGTCTCTGAGAATGACAAGGGAGCCCACGTCTCATAAGCAGTCACATAAGGAGAAATGACCTCGGCTATCCATGGAAATGATGAAGCTAAATCTGAAACATGTGTCCTGGGTACCTTATTGGACCAAAATTTGGAAAGGGCTTAATGTATGTATATTATTTCACAGACTTTTATGTCTGTGATAAGTTCTGTTGGGCAGTGGGTTCTGGCCCGGCCTAATTCTGTAATAACCATTCTGGCCCGGCCTAATTCTGTAATAACCAAACATTGCTTTTCCATATAAGAAAACTTAATGAAGGACTGCCTATTAGAAAACTCTGCAGAACAGAGAAAATTCTTTTTTCTTGGATTGCATTTCATTAATGATAGAACTCAATACATATACTCTAACATATTTCCTTTACGTCTGTGATTCATACGTGTACGTTCTGCCCAAGAGTTATTTTCGATTATTTCGATGACTTCTGGCCAGTTGTAGCGTCACGCTTCGGGTTTGAAGCGCACAGGTGTGGGTGCAGTGTGCAGACGCCCCTTATCATGCTGCCACTGGCTAAATTTTATGGACAGAATGAGATTTGAGGAAATGTTGGGGGGTTGTAAGTCCATCTGTTACGAAGTGGACGTGCACTCTTGTCCGTTAGAACCCCCACCTTTACCTGTAGGTGTCATCTGAAGAGCTCAGGGGGGAAAGGCAGTTTCTGGAATCTTTGTGATAAGCATTGGTAGGCGGGTCGTCCCCTCAGCTTCCACCTCCCTGTCCTGTCCGCTTCGCCTCCTACACACCAGCACAAAGCCCTCGTGTCCTTCCCTCTCACTGAGCCGCACAGAAGTGGCTTCTGGGTGGTCAGGACTGTGGAGCCCTTGGTGACTGAGAAAGCTCCGGTGGCCCATGCTCCCCTCTCACGTCCCCTTTTACAAGCCTGAAAGCCTGCAGTGCCCGTAAACTCCATGGGACATAGCGTGGTAGCTGCTGTTAGTGGAAAACGCTTTATTCCTGCTGTCTCGTGGCGGAGTGCACGAGAAATACTTCCTGACTTTTTAGAAAGTGAAATCTGGGTTATACAATAGTTACATTATTCTTTGCATAATTAGAGCTGTTTCTATACAAGTGAAGGGAAGATCAGAAATACTAACCAGTTTGCAATTATTATAAATAATATGGTTCTCATAGTCATGTTTTTCCCTGCAGGATAAGAATAGTGAAGGAAGTGGGCTAATTTCTGTTGTTCTAATGAAAGAAGAGGCCAATATACACATATTTGTGTATGTAGATCTGCTCAGAGGACCGCATATGCCACATGGAGACTGCATTAGTGGAAATTGACTTCTCTGTTAAATGAGTCTTTTAAAAGTTTTCCCCCTCATCCTGCCTGAAGAAAAGCAAATAGCTTGGTAATGAACACAGTAGGAAGAAATTAAAGTTGTACATAAAGTGTGCTCTCAGTGGATTGTTTATTTTGTTACTTGAATTCGTTGTGAAATTTAAAGTAGGGGGAAGGGACGGTTACTGCTTTCTTATTGAAATGCACTGGGCTTTTATAGTCTCCCTCTGATTTCTCTCTTCATTATCCCAGTTTTCCTGAGCTTTTCATGGTTAATGGAAGTACTATTTGGTAAACCCAAATGACATCGCCGCAGAAGCAAAATATCAGTTGCCTCTGCTGGTGACGCCCCATGATGTGGGTGGGTGTTAATTTTCTGATATGGCCTCATTCCTTCTCACGGGTAAATATAGACAAGTGGTGTCATGGTTTTCGGCAGCTGAGCTTCCTAAGCTGTCACTTTTACTTATACAAAGAACCTCAAACATGCCCTTAAAATGAAACTTTGTGAAGATCGCAGGGACACAGAGCAGTGGACAGTGGACAGTGAGGTGCGTCAGCATTAAATCAGAACACAACTCAGGGTGACAACGTCAGCCTGTCTCTCAGTCAAGGATTTCTCTTGAGAAATGCAAACACACACATTGACTTAAGGGCCAAAGTTCTTGCAGGGGTGTCCAACCCACGGCCCGTGGGCTGCATGTGGCCTCGGATGGCTATGAATGCGGCCCAGCACAAAATCGTGAATTTACTTAAAACATTGGGAGATTTTTTTTGTGATAACATGCCACAGTGTATTTAATGTGTGGCCCAAGACAACGCTGCTTCTTCCTGTGTGGCCCAGGGACACCAAAAGGTTGGACACCCTTGGATAGAGTGTAGAACCCACAGAGAAAAAAACAGGTGGTGTGGATATAAAGTGGAGTGAGAAGTTCATAGATATCTTCGAATATGTACAGCTCACAGACAGTAAGATTTCCACTGCGGACTTCCGTAAGGAAGATACTTTCGGTGCTCCTGTAAACAAACTGCCAACACCCCTGAAGCTGGACGCATGCGTCTGCGCACCTGACCGACGTCTGCCGCTGGGGACCGTTCTGCAAAGGGTGTGCGGTGCAGTTTTGTGTGCTGAAAGATGAGACCCATCTCTGACTCGCTGTCTTTCTCATTAACTGCAGGCCTTCCACACCATGAGTAGATGTTTCATCCCTCGTTCGTGGCCGTGAACTCACCAGCCTACTCAAAGCCACCCATCTGCGCTGCGACCAACTCTCAACAGAGCCAGAAGAGGTTGTCTGGGGACTAGATCTCCTGCATTTGGGCTGTGCTCTCGCTCCCACCCTCTTCCTCCACATCTCTCCTGCCTCATGGCTTTGCCCCCATTCCCAAAGTTAACACTTCTGAAATGGGATGTATCTTAAAATCAGTGTTTGCATTTAATGTGGTCATATTGCCTTCCCTCACCCTTCCGAGAGGCTGTAAATAAGTTGATGGTATGACTGGAGTGGAGGAATTAGTGTATCACCTTCTTTTTAGATTGAACAGAAAATGCAAAGAATACTTATTTCCATGGAGATTTCTTAGACAAGGTGGCCATCATTCTTGTGTATTCTAAATTTGATTATTTATGTTTCTGTGAACTCCAGGTTCTTCAGTGGAATCCTGAGCCTCAAGGTCCAGCTCTTACAGCGTTCACTGAAGCCAGGGGCGGCCCCCGAAGCCTGCCCTTTCTCCACGCGTTCTTTTGCGCTCCTGGTCTGCCCCACAGCCAGACCGGTTTATGGGACAGAGTGCTTTTCTCGAGATTCAGAGATGGAATGGTGGGGTTGCCGTGGTTGAGAGGGAGAGTTTAGGAACAAAATCTGGTTTTACATTAGGACAGATGCTCTGCGAGGGTCAGAGCAGTAGAACAACAAGTGGAAGGAAGCTTGGATCGTGTAATCAAGAGCTGACTTTGAAAAACCTGACCAATCCCGCACAAAGCCTGTGTTGTGTGTCCTGTGTGCGTGCTGAGCCTGTAGGTGCAAATCCCCCAGCTCAGGTCTCCAGGAAAGGCGTTTCCACTTCGGAAACCCCTCCTCCGGAGTTCACGCCCACTTCCTCTTTGCTTTTCATTCTCATTTCAATCATTTTTCCCACTGAGGATGCCCTGTCTTTCTTTCCATATCATCCAAGGACGGAAAATATCACCAGATTGTTACTGATCCTTTCACACAAACTTCGTGAATGTTTACATCCTGAAGGAGTCGGGAGGAAGTTTTTGACCTACTTTACCCTTCCTTTGGTTTCACGTTTAATCAAAGCTAATGAAAGTGTGGTTCAGTCCATGGGCACTTTCTGTGGCTACAGTTAGACAAGAATGGTCAATTTTGATTTCTCAGAGTTGTCTCACATGGTCACTATTTAGTTTAAGTGACATTTATAATAATTGCATTAAATGTGTGCTTGTTCATTTTTAAAAAGCATGTATTTTAAATGTACATTTTTGGCTAAAGTTTTTCTTTGATAAGAACCTGCAAATAATTGCTACTCAATGTTTCCTCTTAAAGCTTTGCCTTTGTACAGAACTTTAGGAAGGCCAAATGATTCTGTAGCCTTCCCTGGACCATAAAGATTAATCGATAGGAAAAAGAGTTTTGGGGAAACATTTGCTATCTACAATTAACACTTAATTTGCTACTTTGATAATTATTTGAGTACTGACTGCGTTTAATCAAAGAATGGTTTGTGAAGCCAGAGGAAACTGAGTTAAACTTCCAGCCCTACCACCGCTCATCCGTGCAGCCCTGAGCAAGAGCCTGCCATCTGCAAAGGGGAGGCAAACTCACACGGTGGTTGTCAGAATTAAGTGAGAGTATCTCTGAGGCTTGTAGCAAGGTGTTTGGCAGGTAGGAGGTGCTTCATAATGTTAGTTCCCTTTCCCTCCTCCAGGGAGTTTACAGTTTAGAGGGGAGATACTAGCGTTAATACTAGTAGTAGAAATAAGAGTTAGGAGTAGGCGCAGGCATAATACCGGCACTAGCAGTGGTGATCCTGTTGTAGCAGCAACAGGAGTAACAATCACAGCAGAAGCCATAGGATGGAGTACTTACTCTGTGCCAGGCGATGTTAAGTAATTTATGTTTACTTTGTCATTTAATCTTCGTAAGAATGCCATGAAAAGGTATTCCTTTCCCATTTTACAAAGAAACAAACTAAAAGGAGTGTGCTGGCGTGGCTCCTCCCAGCTCTCCTGAGACCTGATTTGTACATCGCTCCCAACCCCTGCAAATGAGCCGGGGTGTGAGTATTTACACCACAGCTACTGGCGAATCCTGTAAAACAGGGAAGTGGATGAACTGGGCTGCTTTCTTGGGAGTGACTCTGCAGATGTACTTCATACATGACCGACTATAACACAGACCTGTTTGTGATCAGGGCCGCAAGACCCCTGACAACAAATGTGAGGCCAGTTCAGAAGAGGGAGAGATGATTTCTATCAGGAGGAAAAGGTTTAAGGTAGCATAGGAGCCAGACCTTGAAGGATAGTGAGGAGGGTGTTTCAAGTGGAAGAAACTGCGAGTGCAGAGGTGCAGATGTAGGACGCAAGGGGCCTGTCTGGGAGAAAGGGGTCCATTCAGGAGAGTAATGAGGGACGCAGGCCAAAACTGCTAGGGGCTTTGGCTATTGCAAGACCGAAGTATTTTGAATGTATTTAGTTGTTCATAGTGAGCAATTAAATGCTTTTGAGCATACAAACATAACTGGTTAAATCTTTTTAGTCCTGCTGCTGGACGGGGTGGGAGCATCAGTTGAGAGTCCAGGGAAAACTGATGAGGAGAACTTCAACAGGGTCTCAGGGATGGAGAAAGACCGATGAGATGTCAGAGCTCCTGAGGAGGCAGACTCGCCATCATTTACAGGCTGGACAGATAAGAGCACAGGTGGCAAACACAAGGCTCGAGGGCCGAATCCGGCCTCCACCTTGTTTTATGTGGCCTGGCACCTTGTTTCTACCTTGTGGCAGCACTGAGCTCTTGCTTAACTGTTAAGGAGTATTTACATGTATACAGTCCTAAAGTTACATCCAGCCCTTTGAAGACAACTGTGAGGCTGATGTGGCCCCAGGTGAAAACGGGGTTGACACCCCAGGATTCGAAGGAAGGTGGCTGTGGGGGTGGGTAGGGAAACGGTGACAAGAAAACTTCTGTGCTTAGGTTATGGCAGGAAATTGAGAGGAGGCATTAGTTAGAGGCAAGATAATACATTTGGTTTTAGACTTAGGGATAAAAAGTTCATTCTTCTATGGCTGATTATTAAAGGAGGTGAGGCAAGAGCTTTCTCTTTTTAGTCCAAAACTCCAAAGGAGGATTGGGCAGGCCATAGTAATCAAAACAGCCTGGTACTGGCATAAAAACAGACACATAGATCAATGGAACAGAATAGAGAGCCCAGAAATAAACCCACACCTTTATAGTCAGTTAATATTTGACAGAGGAAGCAAGCTCATACAATGGGCTGAAGATAGTTTATTTAATAAATGGTATTGGGAAAATTGGACAGATACATGCAGAAAAATGAAACTAGACAACCTCCTTATACCACACACAAGAATAAATTCAAAATGGATCAAAGACTTAAATGTTAGACCTGAAACCATAAAAATCCTAGAAGAAACATAGCAAAATCTCAGATATTGCTCATAGAATTTTTTTTTTTAGCTCATAGAATTTTTTATCAGATGTATCTCCCCAGATAAGGGAAACCAAAGAAAAAAAAAATAAATGAGACTACATCAAACTAAAAAGTTTTTGCACAGCAAAGAAAAACATCAACAAAATAAAAAGACAACCCACAGAATGGGAGAACATGTTCACCGATACATCTGATAAGGGGCTATTATCCAAAATTCATAAAGTACTTATAAAACTCAGCACCAAAAAAAATCCAATTAAAAAATGGGGACCTGAATAGACACTTCTCCAACGAGGACATACAGATGGCCAACAGACCTATGAAAAGATGCTCATTATCACTAATCATCAGAGAAATGCAAATTAAAACCACAGTGACATACTACTTCACATCTGTCAGAATGGCTATCATCAGTAAATCAAACAAAACAAACAAAACAGGTGCTGGCGAGGATGTGGAGAAAGGGGAACGCTGCTGCAGTGTCCGTGGGAGTTTGGACTGGTGCAGCCACTGTGGAAAGAAGTGTGGCTCCACCTCAAAATGGATCTGCCTTTTGACCTGACCGAGCGATTCCACCTCTAGGAATATGTCTAAAGGACCCCAAAACACTAATTCAGAAGAACAGAAGCACCCGTGTTCAGTTATTTACAATTGCCAAGATACAGAAGCAGCCCAAATGTGCCTCTGAGTGGAAAAAACAACTGTGGGATGTTTACACAATGGAATTCTACTTGGCTGTAAAAAAGAAGAAAATTTTACCCTTTGCAGCAGTATGGATGGACCTGGAGAGCATTGTGCTAAGTGAATAATCCAGTCAGAGAGAGACAAGTACTCTATGACTTCACTTATATGTGGGATCCAAGCAGAACACAGAGAGACTCATAGATGGAGAGCAGATGACACCAAGGGAGGTGATTAGGGGGTAGAGGGATATATCTCCAGAAAAGTAAAAAGGACTCATGAATATGTGGTGACTGATGGTGGGAGGGGGGTACAAGGGAACTAAACAGTAATGGAAAAAAGTACAGTGAAGATTAAACTAAAAAAAAAAAAAAAACGCATGTGAGTTCCTTCCTCTTCCTGAGAGCCCTTCTCCCTGCCGCTGAGCACCTGCGTTACACAGGGCGCTGATGGTGGCCGCCCCGGGTCGATTCGGCGAGCGCGGGCGGGAACTGGGCTCAGCTAGGGACTTTGGACCGCAGACACTGTTCTTTCTGCCTCAGTGTCACATTGGGAGTCATGGGTGTTCATTAACTTAAAAAAAATTCTGGACAATTATTAATGATACAGATAAAAAACCCCTGAAAAGAGACAGAACGTTCATGCCCAAGGTCACACAACCCTTTGTGCTCTGACAGGATGAGAACCCATCTCTTTTCTTGTTAGGTCGTTGCCACACACCTTTTAGTGGGAGAGACAGAACTTGGCCACTTCACAGTGATCAGAGTGGGAAATCTAGTCTAGAACTGCCTCGGAAGCCCTACTGCAGTGCGCTGTGTTACGTTAGAATTAGCTGACCCCAGACTGATGCTGTGTGTCTACAGATGCCAGTTGCCTTCGTAGAAGGTAATCGTAGAAGACATTGTCTGCAAGTGCGAGTCTCAGTGTTTTCTTCTGGATGCCACTGTCCCTTCATCTCCCCAACAGAGCATGCCCAGCCGTACGCATGTGACCAAAGCGTTCTGCAGACTGCAGTAGCATCCTGCCTCCAATTATCCCACAGTAACACAATTGTGGGGCAGCGATTGGTTAAATGTCCTCATTTCCCTGGACTATTTAATTCCCTGATGGTTCTCTAGCTCAGTAACTGGAACCACCTTTCAAGCAAATGTGTGAGGTGGTCTTAATTGGAACCCTGAACAGAGAGAGCCCTCCTGCCCCCCTCCCTCCACCAAAGCCTGGTCCAATTAGCCTCTGATAGAATCACTGACTATATACTTAGGTTTGTGTTCTTCCTTGGGAAGTTCTGGCATGTTAACAGGGATGTAGGAAAAAAGAGATTCCCAAATAGCCCAAGACAAATTGGTCCCAAACTAGGTCCTTCCAAGCAAAGTGGAGCTGTCATGGGCCCCAGAGGGACCAGCCCTTGATGAGGAGTAGGAGCTGTTCTGAATCCAGGACCTTTTCAGTCATTTCAGGCTCATCCGAGTCCAATCTAGTTTTGGCATCAAGATGGCCAACCACACTGAGGCCTGGATTGGGGGCACAAATGTCACCTCATGCACTGAGGAATAGAAAATCCAGTCCACCAGTCCTCCCTCATTTGACCTTGTACTGGATCATTTGGACACTAATTCCTGTTTTCTGGCTAGCTACTGCTGTGAAACAAATCCCCTCAAGTTATAGTAGCTTAAAACAGCGGTCATTCTATTAGTTTCTGTGGGTCAGAAACTCGGTGTGCCGTGACTGGGTGGTTCTGGAGTGGGGTTTCCCAGGCGTTTGCCGTCAGATGGGGGCTAGACCCCGAAGGCAGTGGTGTGGGGCAGGCCGGGGCTCCTGGGGCAGGTCTGTCCCTTCACACGGTCTGGTCCTCTGTGATTTCCACGTGGGCTGCTGGGGCTTCTGTACAGCACAGCGGCTTCCATGGTGACTGTTGGACGGGGTGCAGGGTGTGTGGCCAGGGCTCCCGTGTGAGTGCTCCTGTTCTCAAACCAAAAGCCGCCCCACCTTGTGTGGTCCCTCCTGTGATCTAGCCTCGGAATGTCCTCAGCTTCACTTCTGCTGCTTTCTGTTGGTTGTGAGCCACCCACAAGTTCACACCCATGAGGGGAGGGGCCGCGCTCCAGGAGAGCTTGTGGGATGGGAGCTGTGTTGTGGCCATCTTTAGGAAGTACAACCCACCACGCCTGGAATACCAGCCAAGCCAACTGAGTTCAGTGGGGAGGAATTTTTGTAATCAGAAGAGCAAAGGGCCAATAACCTGCCCGGGATCGCGAGCAAGTTTTTATGTTTAGAAAGGGATGGCAGAAATAGCTGTTGCTTGGTTTAAAAAGCACGTATGGAACAAGTTCTGTCTGAATGGCCCACTTCTCATTTATGTTGTGATAGAGATGGTGTATCTACAGAAGGGAGTTCTGCGTGAGCTCTTTATGCAAAAGTGTGGACTGTGCCCACTCAGGCACAGCAAATGAGGAAATACGGTTCTGACTGTTCAGTACCGAGTGACTGGGGAATTGCTATTAATGGATCATGTTCAACTTTAGTGCAATGAATGATAAGTAGTATTTTACAGGAGTAAGTTCTGTAGCAAGTGATTATTGATTATTCATAGTTTTAAGGATATCTAAAGTCATGATCACTAAGCATTGAGACTTTACCAAAACGGAACAAATTAAAGTGATGTTGGTAAAGGATGTGTCTTGGCTTTACACACCTGGCTCTTCGGAGAAGTATTAGAATGTAAATAGAGCAATAATGAGTAAAATAAAATGCAGTGACACTTGGCAATGAGAACTCACTGAACAAACAAGATTCGTGGGTCATAGGGGACAGCTTCCAGTTTGGCTCCTTTGTGGGGTTTTTTTTTGGGGGGGGGTCTCTTGCTCTGCTTCCTCTAGCCTGGGGAATGAGTGGCACTCTGGCTGGAGAAACCCAGCAGTCAGTGCACACTAAGACTCCTTCCCTCCCCCAACCCCTACCCATATCTGGTTGGTTAAATCTGCCAAATGTAACCAGCTATACCTTCTAAGTCTTTCTGAAATCCATTTTTCTCTCCATTCCTCTTCCCTTAACCAGAGTTCCGGTCTTTTTAATTTCATACATTCCCCTCACAGGGCAGCAACCTCCTGACTGGTGTCCTTGTTCTAACCTGTTCTCCTCTTATCAGCCAGAGGGACCTTACCAGGCCACTCACCTGCTGAAAGGTCTGTAAGGCTCCTCATTTCTTAACTGATAACATCTAAATGACTGGACAAGGCACTTCAGGCCCTACAGATCTGGCTCCTCCTTGCCCATCCAGCCTCATCTGTCCCTGCTCCCCACACGTTTTTCTGTCCATCAAAGTAAACCACAGCTGCCATGTTTTAAGACCTTCATACATTCATTCAAACATGAATGCCTTTCCCAGCTCTCTGCTTAGCAATCTCTTTCCCAGGAAGCACTTACTAATAGTTACCAGGCCTGACTTCTGTGTCCCCAGCCACTCTGGCCGTTAGGCCGGCAGAGCCTGCGTGATCTGCTTTCCCCACTAGCCTGTGGGTTCTCTCAGGACAGCGACTGCCCCTCTGTATCTTCCGAATTAGGACAGTGTCAGCACCAAGCAGGAATTCAATACAGGTCAGAGTAGAGTCAAATTAAATGAAAGTGAACAATGATTCTGTAATACAGTTTTCTCACTTCAAGAGAATCGTGGCTCTTGTCTGGCAATATTCACAGCGGAGGTATCTGGGGAACCGCTGGGTGGGCCAGGGGTCCTCAGCAGAGCATTGCCAGTTTCTGGGGGCGAGAACGGAAGTTTGGAGCAGGTACAGAGGCATCCACAGGACCCTAAAGACGAAACCTACAGTGGCTGAGGAAAGGAAAGGACTCTTTAAAGCTACTGGAAAAAGTCGCGGTGCAGCTTAATAACGACATCGAATTTTAAAAATCCGTCTTCACTAAAGATGGGCATGTGCTGGGAATCAGGAGCAGGGCACGTGGCCTGCGTCAGTAGCAGGAGAGGTGTAAGCGAGGACGGATGATCTGGCAGTGAAGTTTATAAACCAGACGGGTTGCCTCGGGATTAAGAACTCTCCTCCTTTTGGGGGTGCTCAGGCTGACGATAGAGCAGAGACCGACTGCGGGGAAGGAAATTTCCCGCTGACTTCAGTGTGTGTCTGCCAAAGGTGGGGATCAACCAAAGGGGCTTCAGGTCTTTTAAAAATCCCGTAAATCACGGTATTTTCAAATGCCGTCTTTATATCATAGTACACGTTTCCAACATCTCACTCATTTTTGCCTGGGAAGAAGGTTGGATTTGCAAGCATACATTGAAAAGACTTAGTGGTCCCACTCTAAAGTGCAGTCAGTTGATGGTGATGATGATGCTTGGTTCTAGCTATTTCTCCTTTTACTTGCTGTAAAGTATCAGTAAAAGAAACGAAAAATTTTAAATGACTTGCTGATTGATCTCAGGTAACATTGGTGGTGAGGTAGGATTGCTAGCTCTGCCGTGGGGAAAAAAGCATGTGCCTGCCTTGCTTTCACGCCAGCACCCCTTCCCCTTTCTGGTACTTAGTACCGTGGGGCAGTACCAGCGAGATGTTCAGGTGGCACTGGTGGGGCCTGCATTAGCAGTTCCTGTCCCTGTAGATTCCTTCTCTGTGTTGGTAAAGGGATGGGGTTGCTGTGGAATGGAAAATGCTCTTCTGTATCTTTTGCAAAATTTAATTTATTATTTCTTCCTTTATAATCCCTCCCGTAATTTCATTAAAATTTTATCCTAAAATTTCATCAAGAAATCTTTCCTATAAAGATTCATTAAAAGAAACCCATATAAACTCTGCAAGTTTTGTTCTTATACTTTAAGGCTATGAAGAGTTTAACGGGAACCAGTCCACATATTTTAATCCACATTAAGGAAAAAGATTTTGCTAATACTTCTCTTCAAAGTACTAAAAGTAAATGAAGGTTAAAGAAGGAGGCTAAAAAGAAAGCCTTATTAATGGGAAATATATTCTGATAAATCAAACTGATTCTAGTCTTAATAGTCAATTTAAATAATGGAATTGGTTAATAGCATCAAATTAGGATTAAAGAAGGATAAAATCTATTTCCACAAGTTGTTTCAAAACAAGACATTCACTGGCCGATGCCATAGTATATCAGTCTGATTATACTACACATAATAAAACGTGCCCTATGATAAAATCCTGCTGGGAGATGTGTTTAATCAGATGCCTTTGATATTATTTGAGTGAAAGCTACTTTGGATTCAACAGAATCAAAGAGAAAAATCTTTAGCTCCTGCAGTCAATCCGAGTCCACTGTGGTGCTAGTGTTCCACACACTCTGTCCCAGTCTACTGCCAAATAGAAGCACAAGCTAACTGGTTGGGATTTCAGGCTTGTTTTCAGAAGCCACGAACAGAAATTTGTTTTGTTTCGTAACCACGTTCCACACTGATTGTTCATTTCTAAGATAAAGATTTTCGGTTGGCAGGAATTTTAATGGGCACTGGTGACTACAGTTAACAGCCACCCAGTGAAAATGTAACATGACTATCTTGGCTAGCTTTGTTTGGCTCCCACAGGAGCTAAGTCAACACAGTCATTTCCCAAGACAGTTTTTCTGTGCCCTTGGCCAGTTTAAAACCAAATTTTGTGAATACATGTCATAGAAATAACAGATGGCACGAAAAGTTTTATAAGTTACTTTTCTTCTTCTGTGGAGTACACTGGTTCTGCATTTTCCTGAGCTTGTCACTTTAGTTGTGAAGTTCACTTTTGCTGCCAGCTCCCCCTGGATGCCAGAACAACTGAAAGTGGTCTTCCCTTTGCCAGTTTGAAACTGGTCTTTTAATTGTAATGAGCTCTAAAGGAGTCCGCTGGGTGTGGGGAACTTAGTCCAGTGACTTTGAGGGGAGAAGTCTGTACCGGTCTGAGGCTTTTCTTCCCACTCTGCCTGTGCCATGGGGTCAGAATGCATCTCTTGAGGGGAGATGAGACCCAGCCAGCCACCAAGTTGCTGATGCACCCTAAAGCTCTTTGGAAAGGGAGTGAGATGTTGGCTGATTAGCGGCCAATGATGTGTGGGGGTGGGAGGGAGCCTGGCGTATACAGGGAAGGGGGGCTGGCGGTTGCCCTTGTCTAGAGGGAAGAAGGACAAAGGATGCTGTCCCTGAACATTTGAGGCCCTGGGGGATTTCTTAACAGGATCAAACGGCAAAGGACTGTTAGCAGCGTTGTATAGTAAGAGCTAAAGTTCTTTGGACATGTTGGCAGCTGAAAATATCTAGCAGCAAATAAATATGAGCTACTTATGTATTTCAGAAACAAAAGATAATGGGAAGGCTAACAAACTGCACATCTTTTTCACTTACCATTGCTTAGTGTTTCCAGTACGTAAATGCTGCATCTCAGCTGTGCTGCGCTGTCGCATTATTGTTAATTAAATAACACTCCCTAAGAAATCTGTCATTACCGGCACCGGGAATGGGTTTGCCGAATTTGCTGGAGGCCGTTAACGCTCCAACAGACGGGCTCTTAATTGCCGTAGGAGGCAATTTCACTGGGGATTGCAGTCCACTTTTCCCAACAGTTTTACAGTGTGTGTTAGATCTGAAACTCCCTTTTTGTTTCTATGTCTGGAGTCCCATAGGGCTAGCGGAATCATCCTGTAACGATCCCTCTGTTGAATTAGCCCTTCACTGTATGGACAGATGCGTGTTGTTACAGAGTCTCTGATCCCCCTTCCGCATGTCCATGATGACTGGAGGGAAGCACCTAATAACAGGTTTTACAATTAACTCAATTTCCCCCCGTTTATTTCATTACTTATCCCTTGAAATACGTGACTCGGCTGGGGTGTCTCGGATGTGACCCTGACATTACTTCAGGTCGGCTGTTTTCCAGGTAGACAGGAGCATTGGACAGGTAGGACAGTTGTCATTAGATACAGTTGAAAGGGGGGGGGGATGATGAGGGTGTTCGGCCTCAGAGAGACACATGTGTCATGGCCTAGAATTAAAAGTGACCTTTTCTTCAAACATTTTACTTCTCTTCATAGGCAGAGAATAAGGACAAATCTAAGAAAAAGTCACCTTTTTTCCCAGTGCTATAAAAGCCTCCACGTACCATTTCAAAAAGAAGTGTCATTTCAGCCTTTTCTTAAATGACCTCTTTTTCATCACAATGTAATATGTTTTTTACCCTTTGACTAGTACTTTGATTTTTAAATAAAGTCCTGTGCTTTATTCCACAGGAATTATACTTCAGGCTGCATCTCGGTGATGTTTCATTCTAACAGTGTCATGTGGTTGAATTAACGTGCAGCTCTACTTTAGAGAAGAGGGGGTGGAGAGAGAGAGGGAGGGGGAGGGATAGAAAGAGAAAAATAACCTTTATCTGTAATAAAAGCATAATTTAGCTGGGTACCACTCAAACATATCTATCTACACTATCTCAGTGAGTTACTGTTCTGTGGTCAGAATAGTTCCTTCTCTTTTTCGTCACCAAGTTGATGTTTTGTTGCCTCTTGTCACTTGGTGATCTTTCACTCTGTTTCTGCCTGCCCCCCGGGTTCTCGTCTCTCTTTTTCCCATTCAGATGTGCACTGGCGGGCATCCCGGCTGGCATGCCCGGACATGGCCGAGCGCACTTGGGGAGAAGCAGGGCCCCCTTTTGTCGGGACCCTGGATGCTGTGCGTCATTGCACACAAGGGGAAGGGCCTCCCTCTCAGCGGGAGCTTTGTAGTAATTGCCAGGGCAAATTGAGCTCAGGCTTAGCTGATCCTTCCCCCCCCCTTTTCCGTTGGAAAATGGAGGGAATGGGAGAACAAGGCCATTTGTGACCAGTGACAATAGAGCGTAGAAATAGATTGGATACAGCCAGGGCCCACTCGTGGCACAGACAGCAGCCACGGGGTCTGTGGCGTACAGCAAAGGTAAGACGCAATCCCACGATCACCAGGCTGACTGGGCCTTGCCTCCCGACACTTCCTAGGCACCCAGTGTTAACACCCGATCCGCACATACAGCAGTGGGCAGGGGAGTTAGTGGGGCTTCTGCACAGCCTGCCAGCAGAGGTGAGCACACAGGGATGAGCCCGGTTGGCGCTCATCTTTTTATCTTCATTTTTAGCATTCTTAAGTCTGCATACTGGGGAAAGAAACTCATTTAAAAATGGATTACATGTTTTTCTTACATAATTAATTGTTTTTGTATCAGAAACTCTGAGCGATCATTGATACAGTTTTTATATGATATCTGCAGTGTCCCTAGATCCCTTTCTGTGGTGTTTGTGTGTGTGTGATTACACGTTTTTATTTATTCATTAATCCCACGTGTATGTAGATAGCTGGAAACTATAGTGTACATACGTAAATGTTAATGTAAAAGCAGAAGTGATTTTTATATTTGTACACAGGTATTCATATATATACTCATGCTCCTTAGGTTGATTTTATTTTCCTTCTCATAGGTTAATTTTAAATCTACAAATTACCATAGGCTCACTTCCAGAGGTCCTGCCACCTTAATGAGAGCCGCGTTGGGATTGAGGGTTCCATGTACCGTCCGGGCTGTGCACTGTCTTGTCACCACAGGACAGTTGGGAGGCAGGGCTCTCGCAAATTGGGCAGCCAGCCTGATGTATCAGAAAGGCTAGAGCTGCCAGACCACCTGTTCCTGTGACAGCCAAGCCTATATATTTTTAATAATGCTATTTAAATAAACATGTGGACGTGTGTGTGTGCGTGTGTGTGAATTCTCATTCAACAGGGGTTCAGCCTGGCTCAGCTGCTTCCAAAGCAACTGGAGGTAGACAGACAAGGCTCCACAGCCAATTGAATGGCTTTCCATCTGCCCTCTGCTTTGCCTGGAAATAACCAGTCAGACCAACGGTTTTTTGCTATTGTTTAGCTTTTATTTATTTATTTTTTTCTGATCTGAAGCAGAGGCTGACATGAAACAAACATGACATTTCCCTTTGAAAATTGGATTCTGCAGTTGGCTTCCTGTTTCTGGAAGCACGGTGCTCTTGCGGTTCCTTCCCAGTTTCGTGAATACCGTAAGGAGTTTGCACACGGACCTCCACATTTGGAGGCAATTACCACGTTAGGGTTTTGAGATTTCAAGGGTGGGGGTGTTTGATTTTTGGTGGTCATGAAGGGATATGTTGTAATGAATGCAAATGGTTTCCTGTGGACAGCAGGAGATGAAGAAAAGGGGTGAGCAAATTAATAATAAAGAACACATTTGCCAGTCTTTTATTAGCAATTTTAAAGGAGACACAGCAAAAAGTGAAGTCATGCAAATGTGGCTTCTTGAAGACCTTCATTAGCATTATCCACGAGCTATAGTTTATAATAAGTGGCCACTGGGGTCCCCATAGGTCATGGCCATGGCCAGCTCACTGCAGTTGAAGTGATGCTTACTGTAAGGCAAGTCCCCTGGACACAATGTATGAGCTACATACTGCAGTATGTTACCTAAGCCAGTTGCACAGTAGTGACTTGAAATTGGAAGACTTTTAATGTAGCAAGCAGAGAGAAAAAAATATAATCGAGGAATACAGTCTTGCAGAGAGACCGAATTTGCTTGTGTTTAAAATGAGAGGTAAGGACAAGAACATCCTTAGGAGAGAGTTGCCAGTGTTCCTTAATACTGTGCTGTCCCCCTCCTCAGGCACACATACCCCTGCATATAGAAACGAAGAGGTTTCCCTCATCTGTAACACCCTCAGCCTGTCTGAATGTCCTGAATCTTTGGGGGATGTAAGGGAAAGGAGCTGCTTTGGGATGAAATAAGGATCTGAGAATCCTGGCCACCAAGATTGTCATTTCTGTTCTGCACACATGCAGTGAGAAGGCAAGCTACACACTCTAAGGCAGTTTCACTTTGAACTTGTGATGGATCCTGGCTGCTCTCGCAGACCCGGTTGAGGCACATTGATGGGACAGTGGGGACTCTCACTAGGAAGGGCTGCGCTTCATCTACAGGATCACGCTCTCCAGTGGAGACCGCCTTGCGCTGTGCAGCTGGGGTGCCTGGGAGGACCCAGGCATCTGGGTGGAGGATCTCGGCTCCACATCTCCGGGCTGTGGGAACTTGGGCAAGCACTTCGCTCCTTGTGCTTCCCTTCCCACATCTGCAGTGGAGCTGGTAGGAGCTAGTTCGTACATCGTTCATCTGCGGGCTGCGTCAGGGTGCGGGAAGAGCTGGAAACGGGGCCTTGGTTCCCTGTCAGTGTCCCAGCAATATGGTGCTAGCCAGAGTCGGGCCGCTCCAGCCTTGTTTGTAACGGGGTCTCTGCTCCTTCCTCCCCGCCCCCCGCCTCCTCCACCCCACCGGCCGAGGGAGGCCAAAGCTGTGTGGAACAAGGTTAGACAGTTGAGTTAAGCAGGGCCAGCCAGGTCTTATTTCCTGGAAATGTGGACTTGGGGTGCTGTTTTGCAGAGGCAGCCCAGAGGAAGTCTGGCAGAGAAGAGGGGGAGACATTGGAGGGCATGAGAAGAGAGGAGGCTCTTCCTGCCTGTCCCCCTCCTTTGGGAAGCTTAGTTCAACCTCCCACCCTGGACTTCTGTGAGGTGCCTCTGTGACTGTGCATCCCTCCCCCCTTCTCCTGAAAACCAGCTTGGGCCCTGGCTAGTGCGGCTCTGGGGTTGGAGCGTCATCCCCTAACCGAAGGGCTGCGGGTTTGACTCCCAGTCAGGGCATATGCCTAGGTTGTGGGTCCCAGCTCCGGTCTGGGTGCGCACAAAGGCAACTGATCGATGCTGATTTGCATTGATGTTTCTGTCTCTCTCTTTCTCTCTCCCTTCCTCCCTGCCTCCCCGCTTCAAAAAAAAGCAAATGAAAATGTCCTTGGGTGAGGATGCAAAAAAACCCCCAAAACTCAAAAACACCCCAGCTTGGGAGATTTTTGGTTCCCTCAGACCAAAACTTTACTGGCAGGACCGGCCTCAAGTTGCAGACCCAGAGAAGAATAGTTATAGTTTCAAGATTTTCAGAGTTACCTTCTCTCCTGACCTCTGCATTGTTTCAAACACCGTTACTAATCAGGTGAACTGCAGAAGGCAGATTCATACTGAGAACAACCCCAGAGGAAAAGGCGGCGGCATCAAAAGCTGCGCAGTCTGTACCCTCGCGTGACCAGGACATCGTGTCCTGGAGAGAGTATTGGCTTCCTCTCCTGAAGGAAGTGCCCTGGGGTGCAGCGCGTAAGTGAAGAAGCCACTCGCTGTTTCAAGTGTTAGAACGTACGTTTGAGCACATGTGACTTCCCCACGGTAGCATTCCTTCTTTTTTGTAAGTGGTGTGTAGGGTATCACTCTTAGAATTATTATCTATTGTGAATCTTATATTTGTACTTACTTTAAAAAACCAGGTTGTTTCAAACAGTGAAAGGAAGTTGTTTTTTCCTCCCGAAGTATGCCTTCACTCTGCTTTGTACTGTTTAGGTGGCGAGCACACTCGCTTTCAGGGCAGATCCCCACGTGTGGGAGGGGACCGCGGCTCTCTGTGGTCAGGATGAGGGTAGTTTCATTGACTCTGCACTCACAAATAGCCCCTGTCATCACCCCTCTGGGTGTTTGATGCTCTATTTTGTTCACCCTTCCTGTTTCATTTCAGGGTAAATTTTTAAAATGAGCCATTAAAATTCACCTGGTTTGGTAACAAAATTCTAGACCATAACTCTTTTCTGTAAGTTAGGAATATTTTTATTGCTAAAATAGGAAAGTGTAAAACTATTCTGGCGCCTGACTGTCAGTTCACTCTTGCAAACCTGGTAACTCACCAGCCCCAGGACTCCCAAGGCCAGTTTAGCTGTGTTTTCTTCCGTGTGATGGGGAGTATGCGTGTTACTAGCAGCGGGTTCACAGTCAGAAGATGGGAGCGGTGCCGTTTTTCGTCACAAATGGCAGTGGGACAGGCAGAGGGAAAGCAGGGTGAGGAAGGCCGGGCCGAGGACGACTAGCGTTGACCGGTTTGGCGCTGCTGCTGCTTTGCACTAGTCCTAGGAGGACGGACAGTGACCCCTTCTTTCTTTTCAACTGGAAATGCTATCGGGGGTGTGCTTGGCTAACCAGGCCAGTGGTTTATTCTCCGCGAGCTCTGTGATGAGCACCTTTAGAATAGCCTGTAGGATTTCCTCGGGGGTCGAAGTTGTGTGCTGTTCCAAGGCATTTTGAAATCATTGACTCCATTTGTGGATATTGTCATTTCCTGCAGTTGGTTGTGAATCACGATTAGTGTAATTACACGATAGATACTGTTCAGGACTTTAAAAATAATGTCAGGGTCCCTAGAATTGTTTTTTTGGTGAGAATAATTTCTGTCCAGACCACGACGGAGGGTTCTAACCAGTTTCATCACACTCGCAGCTTCAACTTGCGCTCTGCACTTGGGCCCTTTATGTCGCTTCCCGGTTCAAGAGGCCTGGCTGGTTTTCACTCTGATGCTTAAGTGTCCTCTGAGTCTCAGACATTGACAAATGGTGTGGTTGCTTTCGGCTTCGAGTGGCAGCCCACACTCACTCCAGTATTTAGGTCAGGGATTCTGTCGTGAGCAAAGTTTTGACAAGCAACTGCCAGCTCCACAGCATGCTCTTCCATGGCTGGTATTCCCAGACTGCCAGGGTTGAACAGCGTGTTAATCAAAGCTTCCAGAGACAGATGGAAGGGGGTATTCCTGGAGATTGCCTGGCCTTTCCGGCAGTGGAAGAAGGCTGTGGGAGACAGTGTTCTGTGGGAGGGGGGGGGTAGAGGGCGCGGGTGGGGGGAGAGAGCCCCAGACCGGTTAGGACAGGAGGAACAGCGAGGAGAGTGAGATCGCACAACTGCATGAAGAGGTTGAACTTTTTATTTTTACCTTGTTAAACCACTAAACTGTTCTTCTCTCAGATGTTCCCTTGTATTTTTTTGAAAGTTAGGAACAGATAACCATGCTGCATAAGCAGAAAAACCCTGAGCTTACATAAAGCGGATAACGCTGTTATCAATAAAATTTAAAACAAAATTATCATGGCGATGCATATTTAATTATGTGCATACTTCTTACTGTGCTCTATGGTAGTAATGGCAAGGGAATCACATAAACAGCGTAGCTGGCATTACTTTTAGTAGGGAAGGGAACTCATATTTATCAAATCCCTAATATCTGTGGGACTCCATGCTGGGTGTTCCTTTACATATGTTACCTCATTGAATGCACAGCTAAACGAGCCATTTCCTGGGGCCAGTGTGGGTGGAGGAGGGGGAGGTTACACTTCCAGGCCCTTCAGAAGACCCAGGATTTGTTTTTCTTAGGCACACACATTTTCCTCGAGTGTGGGGGCCGTTGCCCTCTCCGTGGTCTGGGAGTTTGGATGGCCGGGGCCTGGAATCTTAGCCCCAGAGGGACGCAGTGAGGACACAGCTGTCCCCTCTGTATCTGAGCTTACCTTCAGGTGTCACTAAGGGGAGGAGTTCACCCTGCAGCCTGCACTCCAGCCTTCAGGCGGGAGTTCTGTTTGAATACAAGGAAGCTGAACCCGATGCAACTTCTCCTTGGAGTTTGAGGGAATGTGGGTGGGAAACCGGCTGCAGCCCCAAGCTCTGCTGTGTCCCCCTCCCCATGAGCACCCTGGGGGGTGGGGAAGGGCCAAGTAAGTGGTGTGCTTCAGGAGGAGGCTCCTCCACCCCACCCCTCTCACCCCTTCCAGCATGGTTGTTGACCGGGCCTGACATTTTGCTGCCTAGAGTATGACTCTTTTATCTTTTGGGATTAGGGAAGGTCTGATAACCATCTTGACTCTGCTCCCCAGAAAAATGTACCAATATTTACACTTCAAGTGAAGACTACTTGAGTTAGAGATTCACACAACTGCCCAGGACAAGCTCTGGGAGGAAGGGGAGAGTAGTTAAGGCGCGTGTAGGAGCCAGTTATTCTTCAGTATGAGCCATTTGTGTTACTCCTTTGCTCCCCTGAGATGTGCTCAAGGCAGCAGGAGCTGCTGAGAGAAGGAAGGTAGTGGCGGTAAGAGGTCATTTTGCACCGTGAGGTCTTGGGGGGAAGGGAGGCCCAACTGGGGAAGATAGTAGGGTAGTCAGGTTGTATAGCCCTTCCACAGAGTGGTCCGTGGACAGTGGCATGGGTGTGACCCAGGGGCTTGTTACAAATGCAGGATGGCAGACCCCCCCCCCGCCCGCCCCCAGATGTACAGAGTCAGAGTCTGCACTGTGACGAGGGCCCACATTCAGGTTGGAGAAGTGCGGGGGGGTGTCGAGGACACTGGGGTAGGAACGGGGAGTTGAGAGTAGAGGAAGCCAGCCACCAGGAGTGAGCTGCCGAGCGGTGTCTGGGCCGGTGCCCAGCAGGGCCTTGGAGGAAGAGAGGAGGGCCCAGACGGCAGGAGGGGAAAGGGACCTGGACAGGGCCCTTGACGTGGCACTCGGGGAGAGTTGGGAAACTTGTAAGTCTGGGAAGAAAGTGACATTGAAAAACAGGCACAGAAGTGCAACAACAAAAAGAAGTTGTTTACCACAGTTTGTTAAGTCCTGAAGGGGTCCCTGACTTACTAGTGTGAATTGTTTCAACTGGTGTCAAAGAATTGTCTGTCACGTGAAATTATTTATGATACTCATGAAGTAAATGGCTCCAGACAGACTTCTGCCTCTGCCCCTTGATGAATCTTTTGAACCTGTAACTTTGTTTTCTTAAACCCTATACCACCCAGGAAGGTGACGTACTTGAAAACCGACAGGCTCTTAAATTATTAGCTCTTGTCACTGATGCAGCTGTCACTGACATACCTCAATTCCTTCTTTTCTTTTTTTAAAAAACTTTGTGAAAGATTTTATTTATTTGCAGAGAGAAGGGAAGGGAGGGAGGAAGAGAGGGAGAGAAACATCAGTGTGTGGTTGCCTCTCACTTGTCCCACACTGGGGACATAGCCCACCACCCAGGCTGGGTGCCCTGACTGGGAATTGAACCAGCAACCCTTTGGTTTGCAGGCTGGTGCTCAATCCACTGAGCCATGCCAGCTAGGGCTTGATTCCTTCTTTTCCGAGAGCACCTGTATCAGATACTTGTTCCACACCTTTCATTAGCAACATCGTTTGACTTCTAATGATTTGTTTGTTTTTCCAAGGCAGGTGAAAAGAAATGATAATTTTTGGAGCAGAGAGAGAACAGCAGTCTTGTCTTGGTGAAGTTAAGGCTGTGCCGCGTCCCTGAGAGAATGCTAGCCACGTGGTACGTGCGCTGCCTTGTGTCTAAACCCCTGTTCATGGGAACGCGACCTTATTTGGAAGTGGGGTCTCTGCAGATGTTATCAAGTTACGATCAAGTCAGTAGAGTGGGCCCTTAACTCAGGAAGACTGGCGTCCCTATGAGGAGAGAAGCCAGAGACCAGAGGGACGGTGGCCGTTAGAAGATGGAGGCTGCCGTGGTGCTGCTGGGGCTGTCCCAAGCTGGAGGAGGCAAGGGGGGGGTCCTCCCCCTAGTGGCTTGGAGGGAGCAGGGCCCTGCCCAAGCCTTGGTTTTGGACTTTGAGCTTCCAGAACTGAGAGACAATAAATTTTTGTTGTTTTAAGCCACCCAGTTCATGGTACCTTGTTATGGAAGCTCAGGAAACCAATATACCATGCTTAGCTATTCTTCCATAGTTACAAATCATTTTGACCCAATTTTCAATGAGTTCATTAGTTGTATAATCCTATTTGAGATGGGATAGTCATTCTAGTCATTAAAGAAACTCAAAAGATTTAAACATTTGAATTCCCTACTTGTATAGGCCACTTGTCTAATTTTTCTACAAGTGGTCTGTAGATGCTATGGTTTAAATTTACCTTTTTGCAAAATGCCAGAGTTTACACTGTTCTTTTAAAATTAAAATACTCATTTGTATTATGTTAGTGAAAAAATATAACAATGTCATACAGTTGTTTAGCACTTAACCACCTGTGATATTTTAAGTAAGATTCTGATTCAAAAATATTGAAATATGTATTTACTTCTGCCCTGGCTGGTGTGGCTCAGGGGATTGAGTGAGTGCCAGCCTGTGAACCAAAGAGTTGCCGGTTCAATTCCCAGTCAGGGCACAAGCCTGGGTTGTAGGCCAGGTCCCCAGTAGGGGGCACACAGGGGCAACCACACAATGATGTTTCTCTTCGTCTTTCTCCTTCCCTTCTCCTCTCTAAAAATAAATAAATAAATAAAATCTTTAAAAAATGATAGATGATGTACACTCATAAATGTTGAATAACTATTAAATAAAAACTGGTAACCATTGAAGAGATGAAGTTTTTGGGTTTTTTTTTAAAGATGTATTTGCTGCTAAATCAGCAAATTATTTGAAAATAGATTTAAAAAGCAGTTAAATATTGTCTGATGTTAGTAGCCACTGGTGTCTAGGATACCTACTTATTGGGAAAAAATGGCAAAAACATGAAGAAAATACAAATGGCTAAGGAAAAAGAAAACTGCAAAATAGCTTCTGTAATGAATACACCATATGGTCAAAGGATGTCAAAAATCTCAAATTTATTTTGAGACCAGAGTCAGTTTGACCCTGCAAATAACCTTCAGGAAAGGATGATGGAACTGCCCCCATCACACCCACGGATGTCCGTTGTGAATGTGAGGTCCAGGACTGTGGGAAACTGCGAAGGGGGCAGCCACTTCTGAGCCTCCGTCAGCGGGGTAAGCACAGCCTTTGCGTGCCGGTGCCCATTTATGTTACAACCTCCCCGTACTGCGTGCGGTCTCTGTGGCTGGCTCATCCACTTAAATTAGATGTGTTTTGGATCCTACTACACCTCCCACTTTTTGTCATTTGCCTGAGAGAAATTTAGCATATTTTGCACAGCAAAGGAAACCATCAACAAAATGAGAGAATGACCCACTGGATAGGAGAACATATTTGCCTATGATACATCTGATAAGGGGTTAATATCCAAAATTTATAAAGAAGTCATTCAACTCAACACCAAAAAACAAACAATCCAATTAAAAAATGGGCAAAGGATGCGAATAGACACTTCTCCAAGAGGACACACAGACGGCCAATAGACATGAAAATATGCTCAACATCACTAATCATCAGAGAGACGCAAATTAAAACCACAGCGAGCTACCACCTCACACTGGCTAGAATGGCATCATCAGTAAATCAACAAGCAGCAACTGCTGGCGAGTTTGTGGAGAAAAGAGAAGGCTTGTGGGCTGTTGGTGGGAATGCAGGTTGGCGCAGCCACTGGGAAATAGTATGGAGTTACTGCAAAAATTAAAAATGCAACTGTCTTTGGACCCAGCAATTCCACTTTTGGGAATTCATCCAAAGAAACCCAAAATCTGAATTTGACAGAATATGCACACCCCTGTGTTCATTGCAGCATTATTCACAATAGCCAAGCTATGGAAGCAGCCCAGGTGCTCCTCTGTAGACGAGTGGATAAAAAGCTGCGGTACAAGGGGATATTACTCGGCCACAGAAAAGGATGAAACCCCACCATTTGCAACAGCGTGGTTGGACCTTGAGGATAGTATGCTTATTGAAATACGCCAGTCAGAGAAAGACAAGTACCATGTGATTTCGCTTATATGTGGAATCTAAGGAACAATATAAACAAAACAGAAACAGACTCACAGAGAACAGACCGGTGGTTGCGGTGTGGGGGCACCGGGTGGGCAAGGAGGAGGGACTGAGAAGTACAAATGGGCAGTTACAAACTATTCATGGGGTGTGAAGTGCAGCACAGGAGACACAGTTAATGATACCGTAATGACTGTGTGGTCGGCTGGGTCCTGGAAATGTCAGGGAGAAGACTTTGTAAACCATATGGTTGTCTGACCACTATGCTGTACACCTGAACCTGATACAAAGTAATAGGGAACATAACTTGAATTGAAAATTAAAAATTGAAATTTCGCATTAAGGATGTCATTTTGAATGCAATGCCAGGAAGACTGGGTACGAAGGAGTCCAGAGGAGCTTATTCCGAGATGGCTCTGAGATGTGAATATCACTGCAGAATTCTATCAAGGTCACTTGTATTTATTTCCATCTGAAGTTTTCTAACTTTAAAATGCCTTTGTACTTCCCAGCTCAAAATTCTAATCGCTTTCAGTGAGCTCAGTCTCTATGCAAAACTTGCTTCCTGCCTGCCAAATTGAAAGCATCTGGATGGAATACTGAATTTAAGTCATTTTTTTTCTAATGTGTCCTTCTTTAGAAGAAAAGAAATCAAATCCAATAACATCATGCAGAGAGGATTGGAAAATAGTTCCAACAGGAGCTTTGTGTTTCAACAGTTGGTTGGAATTAAGTGTGTGACACTTTCCCTCTTCCCTGTGTCTACCTCCCAGGCCATGGGATCTCCGCGGTTGATTGGCGGTCTCACAGAGTTACAGCTTTTGTCTTTCCCTTCTGTCGGTTCCACCGCGCTCTGCCACGGGGAGTGACCAGTACTCCTAGTGAGTTCCTGAGGTTAATCTGGGCCAGGTATAGACAGGGCTGCTTCTCAGACTTGAAAGCACATAGGAATCCTCTGAGGGTCTTGCTAATGTGCATATTTTATCAGGTCAGCCTGGGTGGGGCCTGAGCTTTTGTATTCCGAAAAATCTCCTCGGTGGTGTACACAGCTGCTACTAGGTAACCAGCGTGGAGTAGGAAGGTTGGCCCACTTGGGGTGTATCTAGCTTCAGGCTCATTTTCTTGGCCCAGGCTCTCCTAACACCTGGCCGTTTCCGGGCTTGGTCTGTTGAGCGCATTTAGGATTTAGCTTTGAGCAGTGTCTCCTCCCACACGTGGATGCAGTTCCGCAGTTAACACTTTCCCCTGCAATCAGTTCTTTCCCCACTAAGTGCACCGACCGGAAGTTCAGAAATCAGGGCAACTAGAAACTTGCCTTACAGAGAGAACACTTTTAATTGACTGAGTGAAGGAAAGCAAGGAGAGATGAGTATCTGCATTGAACTTACATTCTGTCATGGAAGAATCCAGCACGTAATGTTACCAGAGGTGATAGAGTTTCGTTAGTATGTACTTAGCATTAAGGTAAGTAATAGTTGGAATGATAGCAGATTGAGGCATTTTATGTTCAGCTTTCCAGGTGCTCTAAATAAAAGAAATTATAATAATATGACTGAAGCTATTATATCCACAGAAGCACTTAAGACATAGATATAATGTCCCACTTTGGAGCTATCATGGTGCAATTAACTAGGTGGTATTAAGAAGAAGTTTCTCAAAATACTTAAAGTGGTAAAGCTATGCAGAAATAGATCTGTGCTTCGCAAGTAAATACAAACAAGGACTAGAGTCATTTTAATGGACAATAAAAGAAATCAACAAGCCCAATTCTCAGTCCCTGTAGATGAGCTTTAAAGCAACAAATCTGTGCTACTTTATGCAGTTCACATACAAATATTCTTAAATTTTGAAGATTTACTCTGCCATCGCCTTCCCACACAACAAACACAAATCCTGGGCTGATTTACTTTTACCATTTACACCCCATTGTAGGGCCACTTTGCTCTCTTGGGCTTAGGCACAGTATCCTTTCGGGTGAAGTTACTGCCTGTGGGCCCTCAGCTTCTGTCCAGATCCGGATGGAATCATGGACTGCACACACACCACGAGCCCTTCGGCCCAACTCTCCCACCCAGAAGGATGCTGGACTGATGGATGTGGAATGAGGTGTGTGGAGAACAAGGTTGCCTGTGGTCTGGCAGAATGCAGACCCAGCTGCCGTGCTTTGGGGTGGGGGAGGCTGTGGTGGGCCTTGTGTGGGATGCCTCTGTGGTGGGCCACTTTGCTGACCCCCCCCCAAATATTACAGGAATGGGACTAATAAATTATGATCGAGGGCAGAATAAATTATTAACAACTGAAGGTGTTTTGGAGTCCTTTTTGGAAAGGATATTTAGAAATTTTTATTCCCTTAACTAGGCAAAATCCTGTTCTGAGAGAGAGTAAATAGTAGATGATCTATTGGTTCAATATTATAATCTCAGTAAGCTAAGAGAGGCTGGAGGGGCAAAGGGAGGGGTCATAGAGAATGAGAAGGCACCCAGGCTGAGGGTCTCATACCAACAAGGAGGCGGTCAGCAGGAAGGAAACGGACGCAGAGGGGATGCAACGAGGCAGGGGAGTGAAAGAAGGACATGCTGCCGTGTGTAAGCACTTGTGCTGTGCTCTGCGTGTTTTCTTTAAAAGCATGCAAAGGGAGTCTAGTTTCTTTGCTCTTAGTAAGAGTCAACTGAAGACCCAGGTTGTTCACTGGAGAATCTGCATTTTAAAAATAGATCCAGAATACAGAAGAGAGGGAGGGGGCTTAAAAGGGATGGGTGGTGATGGGAAAAGTGCAATAAGAAAACAAACAAGACACAGAGCAGTTTTCAGCAGCCCCGAGGCAGACCAGCCAGGGCAGTAGAGGCTGGGCCTGACTAGTGGGAAAGGGGGAGGGGCTGAGAGGCCGGAGAACCCCGGGCTTCCTCTGTTCTCTGTGTTGGCTTGACTCTGGAAAGCACTCTGTTCCCACTCATAGCTAAGATCTTGCCACGTGCCATCTATTCTGTATTCCTTATTTTATAACTGCTCCAAAGAACAAAGAAAACCCACACACATTCCCTCCCATCATATTTGACTTCTCCAACAATTCTGTGCGGTGGATGGGACAGGCATCGATACTGATGCCAGATGAGGAGACTGAGCCTGGGGACTCAGCTGCTTGGGGGAAGTTACTGAGATGGGAAGGGGACGTATAATTAACGCTCAGTGGCTGCACATGGAGTGCTCTGCCACTATGACATTTGGGGCAAGTATTTTAACCTTTCTGTGCCTCAATTTCCTGTAAAATGGGGAGGGTTATAAGAGTACCTGACTTTCAGAGTTGTTGTCAGCTTTGAATGAAATAGTACAATGGGCACTGAGAATAGCATATGGCCAAAACAAGTGCTAAATCAAGGCTAGTTATTTTTATTGTATTTGTTGAAGACAGACACTCAGAGCCAGCGTTCTGGACCAGCAGCCACCGCGGTAAACCGTGGTTAGGCAGCCACGGGGCAGCAGCGGGTAACCAGAGGGCACCACCTCTTTCAGATTCGGGGACTGCTTCAAGGGCAAGGCTGCTGCTCTGCTGTGGGAGCTTCGAATTTCTGACTGGAGGAAGATCTACTGGAAATGACTTCATTAATCAAGGTTTCTTTTTTTCTTTTCTTTTTTTTAAGGTAATCTTTCTGGAGGAGGACAGAAGAAGCCAGAGTGGATATCTTTAAAAGGAAAAAAGACTAAATGGAGCCAGTGTTCTCTGGAGCTGAGAGGGGCCTCCATGATTCAGGGCGGTCCTTTCCTTTCTGGGTTCAGTCTTCGTGTTGACCCCAAACCAGTGCACCCGTGGAGCCCGGTGTTCTGAGAGGAAAAGGGTCTGGGTGGGCTGCGGTGTGACCCTCTGGAGAATTGTGGAACGGGATCTGTACCCTGTGGAGCTTCTCCACTAATCCATACTCACTGGCTAAGAGGTCAGGATGATTCTTTCCCTCTTGAGAGAAAAGAACAAAGTAATTAGCCTCTAGAAGAGAGTAGGTTTTCTGTAAGATTATCCAAGAACTCTGAGTCACGAGGATCAAATGAAGAATGCTTGTCAGTTGTTCTCTTTCCTAAACTCACTCCAAAACCTGTACTACTCCCTGCTACCAACTAAAACAATGAAAATCTCAGTTGTATAAAAAATCAAAATAAAAATAATCTGTTTCATTGCAAAATGCCTCCCATGCAAACCTAGGTTCAGGTGGCTAAAATTGTCTTTCTCTCTAGACCTCTCCTTTCAAAGTTTTTTTTTTGAAAAAAAGTTATGTAATTATATAGTTCTGTTTAACCATGGATAGCTTTTACTTCCCCCAACTTAAAAGCAGCTCTATTAAAACACACTAGACGTTTTTTGGCACTGGAAGTCTTAACTACCAAACCCGGGAAGTGCGTCACCTGGTGGCATTACCCGGGAACAACAAGCAAAGACAAGTGACGGTCTGGCGGAGTGCAGGGAGGAGTCCACGGCATCCTGTGCAGAACCCAGAATACCAGGCCACAGATTGTATTTGATAGCCTGAAAGAAGGAAAGAAACAATTCGAGCCAAGTACCATCACACGTACTAACATTTACTACCTGTCAGCCACTTGGATTCCACGCTCAGAGCAAGTACTGGAACGGGGCCACTCCCGGCTGTAAGCTTATTAAATGGCAGGGCTGTAGGAGTTCCATGTTTAGAACTCTGCAGGGGAAGTTCTGTAGTGAGGAGGGGTGTAGAATTTCAGCTTACGTGCCTCTGTCAAAACATTTTTCAGTAATTTACTAAAAACCCTCTTTGAAAGGAATGCTCATCGTGGAGATGGTGTTAACTGTACAATTTATATAACAAGTATTAATTTGAGATAAAAGTTAAAGGGCCATCTTTTAAATGCCATTTAGCACAGAATTATGTGGTCGTTTCCTATGGTAAATTATGGCTTTTTGCATGCTTGTCTAACTCAAGTTTTCATAATATCTTCACATTCCCACATTTGGCAAATAATTATGTACTTGTAGAATTTCTTAGGAGATCATAATGTGGCCAGAAGAATATTATTAAGAGAATAACATGACCTTATAGTGGTTTCATAATTAGCCATGTTGAAGAAACCCAAAATAAGTATTACTTGAAAGCTTTGTCATCTTAGGATTATTTAACTATGCACATGTTCACATTTAAAAAGAAGAGTTGACCTCTTTCCCCAAAATGCTTTCATTAATGGCTTCAGAACCTTGATCCTGCAAGCTGTCCTATTAAAACTTTTACCCATCAACCCTACTTTTTAATTAACTGAACTACAGACTTCATTTAGATTTCCCTGGTTTCCCACTAATGTCTGTCCCCCATTCCAGGATTCAATTCGGGATCCCTCCTTGTGTTTAATCGCCGTGTTCTCTGTAGCCTCCTTTGCTCTGGGACAGTTCCCTGAGCTTCCCTTGTTTTCCCTGGTATTGATTGACACTCGGAAGAGCCCTGGAGAGCTGTTTTGTGGAAGGCCCGTCGTGTGTGTTTGCGTGAGGTTTTCTCGGGATGATTTCAAGTGGCTTTTAGAGCAAGTGCAGACAAACATATGAGACCCTGCAGGGAAGGCTTTTGGGGATAACGTGATTGGCCAGTGGTCCTGAGGTGGAAGACGGTGTCTGAAGGGCAGATGTTTTCTCATTCCAGTGCCTAACGCATGTTTTCTTTGCAATAATCATGGTCTTTCCTGCATGTTTAGTAAGTGAAACATGTTTTTCGTCCCCCCCCCCCCCCTTACGCAGACAGGGCCTGGAAGGCTGACAGAATGTACTATTTTGCATTAATTTCACAATTCACAACTCTGCATGTTATGCGGTAGAACTTTTTGGCTTTTCATTTGCTTTGTTAATGTGGGGTTTTATTATAGTTATAAAACCACATATCTAGACAAAGGACTAGTAGATAGAATACGTAAAGAACTTTTAAAACAGCAGAGTACAAAAAGAAAATAATGGAATTAGAGCGTGGGTAAAAAAGACATGAAGATATTTCACCAAAGAACTTACAGAGATAGCAAAGGAGCACATAAAAAATGTTCAACACCATTAGCCATTAGAGAAATGCAAAGGAAAACTACAATATGATAGTGCTATAGACCAGTCAGAATAGCTCACCTAAGTAACTGTGACTCCAAGCGCTGGCGGGAATGTGGAAAAACTGGATTACTCAGGCCGTTGCACCCCTAGGCACTTCTCCTGGAGAAATGAGGACTAATGTTCGCACAGAAGCCCATGCATGAGTGTTTAGAGTAGATTTATTCATAATAGCCCCAAACTGGAAGCAACTCTGATGTCCTTTAGTGGGTGAATGGTTAAACAATTGTGTTCCATCTACACCAGGGACACTACTCAGCAATAAAGAGAACCACCGATGAATGCAGTAACCTGGCTGAATCTCCAGAGAGTTACGCTGAGTGAAGAAAGCCAATTTGAAAAGGTTACGCGTGCTCTAGTAGTCCATTAGTACAGTATTCGTGAAGTGCCCAGATTCAAACTGGTGGTATAATATCTGTGATGACTGATAATTAAAAAATATAAAAATTCCACATATAAAGTATGGAAAATACATACTCTTTACTATAAGTAAATGTAATTCTGTCTAGTAAGTTAATTTTCTCCGAATGCTTTTCTTGGTTGGTTTTTTAACTTTGAATCTGTAGTCAGTTTTCAGCCCGGAATTAACACTGGAGCTACATCTGAGTCTGCCACTCTTCTCCCACTAACTTGTGATGTCTGATGGGTGGCTTATTGTAAAACATCTTCCGACCCTCATATAAATTATTAATTAAACGAAAAAGAATCTTCCCCTTTCAGCACTAAATCAAGCCCGGATTTACAGCACTCGCTGAGCTCTGTGGCACAGATACTGCCACCACGACCAACCGCAAAGGTCCCAATGCAGTCCCCGAGCCTGGGGTTGGGAGCGGCGGGCATCCGGCCCCATCCAGATGCAATGGCTGTGATGGACCGCACGGGCCCTGACAGCAGTGACATTTAATAAAGCGATTAGGAGGAGGTGGTATACTTGGAGCATTTATTACTTTATTTTAAATATGGTTTATTTCATCGTAAGTTCACATAATTTTTAAATAACGGCTGCATTTTACAACTGGTTCTCAGAATTCCCGAAAATCGGGCAGTTGGCTTTTCCAGGCTGTCAGGCCATCACTCCGGCACGTTACTGTCCCTAACACAGAACCGCAAGGCAAGAGGTTTGGAACGTCTGAAATAATGAAACCATGACAAAGGTAAAAATAAGACGTACATAACAGAAAGTCGTTTAGTTGCCTTTCTGGAAGGCAGTTTAACGATACATACCAACATACAAGGTTACCAATTCTTTGGCCAACCCATTTCACTTTCACTCGCTCATTAACTAAATAACGTTATTGAGAACCTGTTACATGCCAGGAACGTCTAAGAATTGATTTTATAAGCATATGAAGTTGTATAAGGGAGGGGACTTGCCACAATGTTTTTATGGAAACAAAAAATTAAACACAACTATTTATCAGTAAGGGATTGGTTAAGTGAATGGTGGTTCATTGATATAATGGAATATAATGTAAACATAAGAATGGAGCTGTAGATCAGTGTTTACTGTAATGGAAATACATCCGTGGTACATTAAAAGAGCAAAACCAGCAGGTTTTAAAAGTATATGTAGTGTGATTACGTTTTGTAAAAAACAGATACTGTGTATCTTTAAACATGCCCACAAATATGTGGAGAGAGTCTGGAAGGATATGCACAAGTTATTAATAGAGGTAAACCTTTCTATTGCGAATGAATGGGTTTATACTGAACATGTGTTACCTCCAAGACTAGAGATAACAACAAAGCTCTATCAACCTTGGCCAGTGGGGCTCAGTTATTTGGCCCATCGTCCTGTGACCAAAAGGTTGTGGGTTTGATCCCTGGTCCGGGCGCACACTGGAGGAAACCAATTGATGCTTCCCTCTCTGTCGATGTTTCTCTCTCTCCCTTCCTCTCTCTCTAGAAGCAGTGGGAAAATGTCCTTGGGTAAAAAAAAAAAAAAAAAAAGAGTAAAACTCTTTCAATTAAAAATTGCTGTGAAAAATTCTTTCACCTCATAGATTAAACGTGTTCTGGAAAAAGGGCTTTAGACTGGGAATTGAAAGTCTTGTTTTGAGTTCATAATAACATTTTTTTCTACTTGGGTATCTATTTTGAAAATTTCCATAATAAAAGTAAACATTTTAAAAATGCCGGGTTTGAATTTTATCCTCATTTCTCTCCATGTGACTTAGATTGAGATAATTTCCCACCGTGAGCTTTATTTTCCCTGCCTAAGGGACAGGACAGACCGTTTAATCTATGCTTCCCACGCACTGGTGGCTCTGAACCAGTTCCTAACGCGCCCTGTTGTTCGGGTTCTCCATGTGGGGGAAGTATGGTGGTGATGGCAATGAGGCTGTGGTAGTACGTCCCTCAGAGAGTTGTATTAAGTGAATTAAAATACATAACTGGTATTTAACAAGTCTTTATTACAACTCTTACCTGCCAAATGGGAAGATGGTGATGATGATAATGATGGTGATAAGGAGAATTATGCTAAAATAAGCCTTGAAGGTTTGTTGCGGGATTACACTACATACCTGACACCTGGTAAGGGTTTATCAGATGTCAGGTGCATCCCCGCTGGAAGCGCTACAACAGAAGCAGGGCCTGAGGAAGCTCTCTTCACAGCCAGCGTTATTTATCTTAGGTCACATCTAGAAAGTAGGTAACGGAAAGTTGAATGCAAGACTCTTGATTTTTTGAGTCATTGAAGAAAACACCCTTTCTCTGTTCAATTGTCCAATATATTTTCCTATTTTAAAATCTAGACTGTCATATTAAACAACAGAAATATCTCTATTTTATTTCAAAAGATCTGTTGGATCACTGTAATTCTTTATTGTTCCATTACCTCAAAACAATTGGCACCGCCTTCCTTGATAGTCTCTGTAAATGGAGGCGATACAGTTTTGCTATTTTAAATAATTTAAAGTGACACGTTCCCTCCCACCGCTCCATTTGTGTATTATATTATATTACTCTGTGTGCGTGGCTATCAGGTGCCACCACACTGCCTGATCCTTTAATACAGAGCCATTAAACATGTAAGGAGCAGACACGATACATATATATTAATGACACATTTTAATTTAACACACAACAGCAGGGGAAGGCTGAGTGACAGATCGTATTTGGCCACAAATAAGGGAAGAACTCACTGCTTAGGAGTGTTCAAGTCGCAGGCGAGCCGCAAAAGGTTTCCCTTCCTTCCCTGACAGAGCAAATTTATCTCCTTAAAAGTCACCTTTATGCGTCCTACTCGTCATCAGGAAGGCTGCGTTCTCTATTTCAATTTTATGTGGACAAGGCATTAATTTTACGTGAGAGACGTTGTTCTGTGCTGGAATTAAATGAGGCCATTATTGGTGTGAGTGGTAAAGGTGGGGGAATTCGGGCTCGTGGTTGGTTTTAATGAGAAAAGTGCAACGTGAATATGGTCCCCTTGACTTTCTTGGCACTGAAAGCAAAATATAAATGGGGCAATGGACTCGAAAGCCATCAGGAGCCTCTCTCAGTACCTGGCATCAGGTGTACAGCTGGTATCATCAGCAAGGGCATGTGGTTCAAGAACATATCGGTTCTTTCTCAGTGGAGAGATTGATGTGACCCCTTAGGACTGATTATAGACAGAGGAACCCAAAGAGCATCAACTTCTGCTATCGAGAAAGAGACCTTAGAGGTCACCTCGTTTAAACCAGAGTTTAATCCTTTCAGCAATAATGTCTATCCATTTCTAAAATATATCCAGAAAGAGAGATTTAGCCACTCTTCCAGATATATAAATGTCCTCAAATTGGCAGGAAAGAGAGAGAGCTGGTCATTAGAACAGGATGCATATTTAAAACAACCTTAACTCGTTCCAAATCGGAGAGAAAATAAATGAGGTTTTGCTCCAGTAAGACCAAGAGCAATTTTGCTCTATTCAGGGCAAGTTCAGGTGACGGTGGAGGAGCGCCAGCTGATTGTAATTAAACACTGCCCGGTTCTCATTCCTGCAGCTGCCGTGCTTCCTGCAAGGGAGTTTGTACAATTTTCACTTCCTCACTTCCTGTTTACTCTGCAGCCTACTGACAGCCGGCGTTGCCGTCTCTAATCAAGTGAAATGGCTTTTGAAAGTTACTTCAACGTGTTCGTCCGTGAACACCTTTCAGTCCTATGTTGTTTGACCTCGCTGTTGCATTTGAGAGAGGAGGAAGGTTCTTGTAAGTCTGCTGAAATACACGGTCTCCTATTGTTCCCTGAAACGGTGTGATAGGGTGAGGGCCGCGCTTTCTGTGGCTTGCTCTCTAAATCAGGGGAGGTCGGGGTGTCCTAAACACAGCTCTAGTTTTTCTGTTTTTGTTTGATATTTAATGAACATTAGGCCAAAAACTGTGGTCTGTGCTTTACATACATTATCTGATTTAATGCCCTGCAATATGAATAGGAGGGACGTAGCTTCACCTTCGTTTTATAGATGAGAAAACTGAAATTCATAGTGGTTAGTACTTGCCCGGGCTCATGTAGCTAGTAAGTAGTAGAGCCTGATTTAAACCAGCCTTGAGTCCTGGTCAGGTGTAGAGTAACAGAGTAACTCTCAATGCTCACAGTAACGTGTGCCCTGCTGTGTGAGTATACGTTACTGTGGCAGGAATGAAATACAAATTGGGGTGTTAGAATATTACCGGCAAGAGCGGAATGGGAGTGAAACAACAGGCTCCCGTGTATGCAAGTTTGCACAATAAAATGACTTCAGACTGGCCATGCAGGGAGCAACTACAGTCACGACGTGAAACTTCTCTTCCCAAAGGGAATTGTTGGTTTAGCTCATTACATTTAATAATGACTAATTAAATGTCTGTTTACCCCGTAGGTCATGGACTTTGGTCACCTTTTCCACTGCGGTATCCTCAACCCACAATGCAAAGGCAGTTAATGAATATTTACTGAATGCTACAAACGCCTCTTCTCTTGAGACTCTCTGACATCAGTGAAACTGCACTTTCCGTGTTTTCCTCCCAAATCACTGGCCGCTCCTCACCACTCTGTGTGTCGTATGTTCCCTTTGACCTCCAGGGGTTTGCCAAGAGTCTACCCCTAACTGGCATGTCGATCTACCATGGTTACGCTTCAGGGGTTATGAACTCCACCCAATGGCATTAGCTGTCCTATACCTGTTGCTTTTAAAATCTCGAGGTCAGTTTGAATTTCTCTGCTGAGTGTCATAACTCTGTGTCCGTAATAAATCTAAGGGGGAACACACTAAGCCCCCATATTCAAATAGTTGTGTGTCTCTGTCAGTACATATAATTATTGCAAAGGGAAAATCCAGAGCTTCCACTGGATTCTTAGAAGTGTGGAACTCTGCATTCTTCCTAGGATAAAACTCGTTCCCGTGAGCGTGAGCCCAGTACTCGGGGCAGATACTTGTGCAGACTTAACAAATGCTGGCCTTCGCAAGATATCTCATCTCAGGCTCGTGCGCCTCGGGGTGATGACACAGTTACTTGGTTCACACATAAGGCAGCTTGCTTTGCTGTATCATTCATCATAGGCTAGCACTCACTTCTGCTTTTAGGAGTGGCTTTGCTTTCTGGGGCTCTTCTCTTACACTGAAATGAACGGGGGCAAGGACAAACATTTCCCAGGATACAAAAAAGGGAAAAGCTTATAGAAAGAATAAGCAACTGTATCCAGTGGTGGAGAAACAAGAAAAAACATGAGAAAAGGAAAACGGTAGTTGGGGGGTTTAGTAATCAGTAACTTAGTAAAGCATGTCAGAGGGACTGTGAGAGAGGGAGACAGACTGCCAGGTGACACAAACGGAGTAGATAGTGAAGCGGGTGTGAGGAAGGGCAGCTGAGAGGGGTTTGGACAGAAAAACGAGGCATATTTAAGCCAAGCTGTGCTCAGTTTCAGATTTATGAGGGTGTCAGAAAGGGCAGCAATGAATTCCTGACCATGGAGCCCAATCTGAGAGATGAAGGACTTGAAGGATGAATATGGAGAAAGGGGTTAGAGTTCTTGCTGGACAAGGTCAAGTTCAGAGCAGTAAGGTGGGAGGGGGGTGAGAGCAGAAAGCAGTTAAAGGTGATCCCCAGTCAGAACTTGTGTTTGGTGCTTGCTTTGGCGATGCCGGGGTGGTTGAGGTGTGTTTATTTTCATGGGCCGTGGAGGAGGATGGCGGCGAAATGCGTGAGAGACTGGAACGGTGTGTGCGGTAATTTTAACACGTCTGCACATTCTTTGATATTTCCCCCTAAGAGTTGTACTCTAATACACTTGCCCTCAAACAAAGGCCGGCCTTAGTGATTGGCCTCTAACAAATAAAGTCAGTGGAAGGGATGCTCTGCAGCTTCTGAGACGAGGCCACAAAAGGCAAATACACCTTCTGTCTGGCTCCCTTGCGGGGTTCTGGCCTTTGGAACCCAGCCCTGTGCTTTGCGGAAGAGGCCTGCTTGGAGAGGCACCGAGGTATGTGGCCTTCAGCCCAGGCTGAGCCCCCAGCCAGAGTCCAGCACCACCTTGTCAGCCCTGGTGGTGAGCCCTCTGGGAAGCAGATCCTCAGGCCCCTGGTCGAACTACCCCAGCTGATGCCACATGGAGCAGGGAGGAGCCTTCCCTGCCAAGCTCCGTTCACTCTGCAGACGTGTGAGGAAAATGCGTGATTACGGTTGTTTGAAGCCACCAGCTCTGGGTGGTTGGTATGCAGCAACAGGATACTGGAATAGAGTTTCAGCAAGGTAATCAACAGAGATGCTTCTGTATGCCAGTGTGGTCCCTTCAAAGAGCTAAAATGTTGGACTCGGCTTGATCTGTGTTCAAATCTCTGACCACCTTTTTGACTTGGATCAGGCTACTTAACATTTCTGAGTTTCATGTTTTCCTTGTCTCTGAAGGGGAAATGATACAGACCTTGAGGATTATTGTGTGACTTGGAAATAATTGGCTGTTATGTAGTAGTCATTCAAAAACTGGTAGCTATCCTTTTTATTGTGAGGGAAGCTTGGGTTTTGCCTCAGGTTCTGTTGCTAAGTAACTGTGGCTTTGGGCAAGTTCTGTAACATCTCTGAATCCTGCACCCTTCTTGTGTCAGCGGAGGACGAAGCCTGCCTTGCGGGGTGTTACAGATGAGAAACAGCATAATGGCTGGCACCTGGTGTGCACTCAGTAAATAGTAGATACAGTTATAAATATGATAATCAGTACGATGGCCCTGGACTTATTATAACCATTGGCAGGAGTAGGGCAGACTAGAAAATTCTGAGGTAAGCCTTTGAGGCCGTTGGAAGAAAGTTCTAGTAGAAGATGGCCATGAAGTTTTGGAAAGGATGATGCTAGTAATTGGTACAAGTTTCGAAAGAAGAAACTTTTGAATGATGAGTAAAGACTTAGAAAAAGGATTTTGAGCAGCCCCTTTCTTCTACTAGTACTGAGAATAGGAGGAAATAGGCTAAGGAGATTAGGAAAGTGATGAATTTCTAAATACTAGAAAAGGCCACATAACTCCAACATAATGTGAAATTATGAGAGAACAAGGAAGGTCAAGAGACCAAAAGGAAAGGGACGAGATCGATGAGCAGGATTCGCTTTGGGAGTTTCGTGGAGAAGAGGGAGAACCACTCCGTACTCCCACGAGAAGTCACGGTCATAGCTCGGTCCTCTGCTCTAACATAACTACCCACGGGGGCTTGCGCAGGCTTGCGGCCATCCACTGGTCCTTCTCCTTGGGGCTGAATCTTTCTTGACTTCCTCAGACAGAAAACCTATTCTTTTGTTAAAAGGCTGTCAATCAGTAGTTTACTAGCTCTCAATGTTGGGGAACCCTCACCCCAAATTCTTCCCATATCTACCAACTTCAGTTTCTTTTACAAGCATCTTGGTCTTCAAGCGTTTCCCTTACCATATTCGATAGTCACCAGACATCTCTTTTGTCCTGGACATAAAGACAAGGTATATTCAACAGTTCCTAAGAAAGTTAACGTGTCAGCCTCTGAAAATGTTTAAAAAATTGTTTTATCTATCTGACTGGTATGTGTGCACCTGTCGTATACACCTTTCTATAAAATCATCCATTCGCCTCATACTTACAGAGTATCTGATATGTACTGGATACTGGGTAGACTTCTTATCCCCCTGGAGCTTGTGAAATATGTGGTGGGGCTGGGAGGGAGGGCAGCGATGAGGAGGGAGACAATACGCAAATAAACACGTCCCACTAGAAAGAACATCTGTGACATGCAGTATATCTTGACCAGCTACAAGCCCGAACTCTTAGCGGCCCGAGAGGCTGCAGGCAGGTGTTGCGTATGTTAAGACAGGAGAAAGAGCAATTAGCCTGGACACCTGACCGTCTGCCTGCCTGCCCACGTGTGCACTCAGATTCACTGGAGCTCAGGCAGGTCCCGCTTCCCTGGCTCAGTCTTGGCCTATCCACTAGCAACCACACAGACCCTGCTGGAGTTCTGCTCTCTCCATTCCCCTTTCCACCCCTCCGGGGGCTGGGCTTCAGTGGGCCACCATGGGGTCCGTGCAAGCCTCCGAGAGAGCACCGAGAAGATGGTCCCTGAAGGCTGCCCTCGAGAGCAGTGCTACCCCAGGCACCACCCGCAGTGAGACCAGGGGCTTGTGCCCTGCATCTGCTATAAAGAAAAGCTCGCTATGGAGACGATGTCAGCTGTTCTCGGTGATGCACTCGATTGACATTCTAGCGTTGGCTCCTGTCTGGTCGCAGACTGGGAGCAGATGTTTGTGCGCGGTGCCGATGTGTGGGCCACACCCTGAGGGGCACTGCTGTGCAGGGTGGACTGCACTTTGGGGCTCCCTGTGGCTGCATGCGGCCTGCAGATTTGTTTCCATTGTTAACATTTTGCAATGGAAAGACTTCTCATAAAATTTCACATTTCCAACGGCTCTTAATCACACCTTTGTTTTGTGTCCCTTTAACATCTGACACCTGTGGCTCCACATTCCTACATGGCAAGTCAGGTGGAGCTGAGAAGTGACTCTCCTTTTTATGTAGGGCATGGACCCCCAAGGAAACCAAGGGATGCTGTTGATCTGTTTTTTTTATGTGGCCTGCTGGCCCTTAGAGGCATTTGAATCCATAACCTCTAAGAATCGTGAGGGTCACTGAAAGCAAGCGTGATTGTATCTCAAACCCCAGTTGGGTTGGATGTGCTTAAGAACCCTCCTCCCCTTCTTCCTTTATCCTTCCATCCATTCAAGGGGTCTTCCCTCATATCCTCTCCACACTCAAAAACACACTCAAAACTCATTGCACTGAGCCTGCTTAGTAACCAGATCGGAAGAGGAGGGTGAGGACAGGTGAATATGCGTACGCTCTGTCATGACAGCAAAGTCACAGCTCCAACCTGTCATGCACTGGTGCCCCAGGAACCTGGGGAGCCGTTAGATCTGTAGACCTGAGCACCAGGCAGTGAGGGATAGGAGGGCGTCTCAGTCCGCCAGCCCTGCTCACAGTGGCTCACTGCTTAGAGTTGAATTACTGTTGACCTTCCGCAGAGAGGAGGTTGTATCAAAGCACCGCTTTACAAGGGGCCTGTCGGCTTCCTAATGGTTCAGCGATTCCCTGCTGCTTCTCACCCTTACAAAGCTTACCAGGTGGCGGTGGGTCTCTAGTTTCAGTCCCACCGCTGGATGCTGATTTTCATGGCTGTAAAGCCTTCACTCTATTTTCCTGTGCCGCGTGGGGTAGAGTAATTGAAACTGAAAATTATAAGTGAATATTTGTGGTGCATAAGACTTGATTTTAGAAGCCTTCATTTAGCTGGACTTCAGAAAAGTTCTGGGAAATGACTGAAGTTCTAAGTCCCATGTGCTGTGAAGTTGTAAGTCAAAATGGGCAAATGCTTATGATTAGCCCTTTACTTGGAGTTTTTTGAGTCTTGTTTGCATTTTCTTTGTTTTTATTTATTTGTTTGCTATAAAATATGGTAAGATTTTATGGCTCCTGACTGAGAGGAATGGGAGAGGAACTGGGTGCTGGGATCATCTTTTCCTCAGTCTGAAGGCAACTGGATTTAGAGTTTTAAGCAAAGGCATGGTGGGTGGGAGAATGCAAAAAAAAAAAAAAATGCAGTTTATAGGCTCCACTCAAGCAGGAACCCTACCTGGAGGCAGCTTGGTGGAGAATGCGGAGTCGTGCGCACGAAAGACTTAAAAAATTCCATTACGATCTAGATCACACACTTTGGGGAGTGTGAGTGTATAAATGAAGGAGGAAGCATTTTCCCTAAATGTAAAATACTCCACAGAAAGCAGGATAAAGGAATGGCGAAGGACCACGATGAAGGAGTAACCCAAGGTGAGCATTATCAAGTACAGGGAGGAGGCTTCAACAGAGGAGCCAGGTGCCATCGCTGTCAGCACGACTGCGTTTTATGGGCACGAAGGTCGTTTAGTATTTCTTTGCCTCACTCACTGTCCTCAGTGTAATTGATTGTGCAAAGGTTATATTTATTGCTTATTTGGCTCATCTAATAAAAAGGACAGACAGTACCTGATGAGCTCCAGCCCTTAATTGTTCTTTCGTGAGTCCTGCCTTTCTCTGCATCCACGCCCTCTGCAATGTGACTGCAGCTGCACCCAGCGCTCAGATGCCTCCACTCGGACGCTGGGTTGGCCCGGTCACATGACTTGGTCAGTAGAATGCCGAGGGAGTGACAGTGCCTGAACCAGATCTTTAAAGCCTAGACCTCAGGGTACCTGGTGTGCTCCAGACCTCGCGGGACCCTGCTGAGTAAGCCTGTCTGCCCCGACCAAGCTCCCAGAAGAGCTGAAGAGTCTAGCCAAGATCAGAAGATGTTCCTAGCTGGCTCAAAGTTGACTACAAGTGCTTGAATAAGAGTCACTGAACCCAGCTGGGGCCATAACTATCCAGTTGACGTTAGTTGTTATTGTCATAAGTTTGTGTTGCTTGTTACACAGCATGGTTGTGGTCATAGACAATTGCTACAGAGGAGTGTGTTAGTCAGATTTGGTTGCAGTAAAGCTGTGGAACAACCAACTTCCAACTCTGTGGTTTATAGTATTTATTTTTCTTCTTTATTTCCCTCATAGATTTGAGGTTGCCTGCTTCAGGCTGAGGGTTGGGTTTAGGTCTGTTCCATGTGTCTGTCATTCTGGGATCCAGGGACACGCAGGACATGGTTTTCTCATGACAGAAGGCAGAAACATAAGAGTCAAGCTAAGTTATGTAAGCAAATTTAGTCTTTGTTCACATCATGCCCACTCATCCTATTGGGTAAAGGATGTCATGTGGCCGAGCCTGAAGTCAGTGTAACAACATACCATTTAACGACACTGCTATAGGCCCCGCAGAGTCACATGACAAAGGGGATGATATGTCCCTATTAGAGAAAAGAAATGAGGAATTGGGAACAATAATTCACCACAGGGAAAACTACTCAGAAGGCAGAATGGGGAAACTTTTCTGAAACACTGATGAAATTCATTAATGCGATAAAGAATTTGCCCCAGAAAAAGCCAAAACAGTCTATCAAAGACCTGTAGCAATTACTATGCTGGTATGAATGTGGAATCTCTTTTATCTTGAAACACGCTATTTGGAATAGGAATGGGCTGAAAATGTCCTCACTCCTTTTGCTGAACCCGTCTATCAGTTCTCTTTATGTTTCCTGCATTTGGGTATTATGCACTTATTTCTCCTCTTGGCTTTCTAGTCCTCTTTCTTCTCTTGGTTTTGTAACGTTACCACTTTTTAATGAGGTTTCCAGTATTGTTAAAATATGGGAAACTATCTTTCTTCTAGTAAGAAATGGTGGAGTAAGGAAATAGCCGTATATGTGAGTGCAGGCTAATACGCACTCTAATTACAAAATGTCTCGTTAATTTGAACTGCAAAACGAGTTGACACAATTAAACCAGAGAATAAATATACTTTATTCTAGAAATGCAGGATTCTACCATTCCCATAACAGGGCACAACAGAAAAGTCCTCTAGACACTTCATCATATATGGTAGGTTGCATTCCTCTCTCTCTAAGAGTCTTAGCGTGTAGCCATCGCTTTTTGGGGTCGACTGTTAACATTGTTTCTTTCATTGCTTGAACACTGCCACTGTATTATTTAGGAAGTATGACAGACACAAAATCAATCTTCTGTGTTAAAAATGAATATATGCCAGCACCTCACTATCAACAACTATTTATCAGAAAAATTGATTTGAAATAACATATTGAAAAAAAAAACTTTACATATTGTTGGCCAGTTTGCCCTTTAAAGGTGACCTCTGCCTATCTTCCTGTGTTGAATGTGTTGGGCCAAGTGCTTGGGAGAGAGTCGGAGCCCTCTCTAGAAATGCTTTCCACCTGCTCTATCTTGTGTGCATCAACCCCGCTCTTTTTCCTGCCACCTGAGCGTATGCACCTGAGCGTACATGATGCCAGGGACTAAGTTTCATTAGGTCAGTGTCAGAGAAGCAGTTAATGCCAAGGGAGTCGGGGTAAAAAAAGCAAGAGATACAGGTGAAAACCCAACAGAGGACAGGGGGCTGGCTCAGGGACCAGTGCGCCAGGAAGAGGGGGCAACAGAGACACAGCAGGCTTGAGTGCGGATGAGATAGCGTGCTGCCCTCAGAGCTGAAACACCTGCTGAGATACCGCTGCTCTCAGGTTCCGGCTTCGGCCTGTTCCTTCTTGGTCACTGACACACTTCTCTCTACTGCCCACGTGCTCTGCGCATGTCTGGCATATTAGTGCCAAGTAAAGGCAGTTTGGGCAATTCTGCCTTGAGATTCTGTTTCATCCAACCCTGCCTGAAAACAGTGTGAATGATGAAATGAGAAGAGAACTCACCAAGCGGGGAAAAGAGTAGTAGAAATAAATTCCATAGTAAATATTTTTGTGGACTCAAATAATTGCCAAAGCTGGAAAGGAACCTAGACACTGTACCGTCTAACATCTCATTTGATTGATGAAACTAGTGCCCGGAGAGAGAATGACTTACTCAAGGTCACATGAATGCCAGAGCCAATATTTGAACCCAGGCTTCTGGCCCTTGGGCTCGTACTCTGGATCCAGAACTTCCTTTCTGCCTGCACCTTTGAACCATTTAACAGTGATTTTTGTGCAAGAAGAAATCAGCGAAACGTCACAGTCACATTTTGTGGCATCTTCAGTGTGCCTATTCACCTCTTCATTTAATAATATTTAATAATGTCTATTTTAAGTTCCGTATATTATACAGTAAACACATAGGGCCAAGACTATTGTATTTTATGCATTCTCATCAAGAGTGATGTTGGAAGGGCCACGAATGGCCTGATGGAAGAGGATGATGAGTATGGGGGCTCCCAAATCACCGTGACCAGCTAAAAGAGAGAGGTAACCATGGACATGAATTCTTCTGTCTGACAGTCCCACAGGGAGCCACCTGCCCGGCAGGATGAACATAGAAAAACAACTACCATTTATGTTTTGTTTGGTCAAAGGATGATGGGTGATCGAGGTGCACCCTTTGTGTGGGTTGAGTACACCCTCCTCTTGTAGTTGAGCCTTGGTTGCTGTTGGCAGGTCAACGGTAGGGATTTTCCCAGGCGAGGGAGCTGTAAGGACTGGCTGTGACCACTGACCACCAACCTCTGCCCTCTGGAGGATCAGCTGTGCAGGGGCAGGGTGGTGGTGCCCCGATGTGGTCTGTAGCTGTCCACTGGATGCACTGGCCCTGGGGTTTCCCGGGTGGTGCAGGCCAAGGTCAGTCACCACCGGTGTTTTGCCTGGGGCACCCTTCCTGAGCTATAAAGCAATGTGAGATGGCTGCTACTCGTGCTGGGCTTGGAGATTCCCAGGTGAAGCCAAGCTGTGAATCTAATCTGGCTGCCTTTAAGGCTCACTGAATCTAGCTGTTGCTTGTTTGACAGGATTTAGGAGCCAAGATGAGCCATTGTTAAGGAGAAGTAGCTGGGGTGGGTCTGTAAGTTGGGTGGGGTAGAGCATCTGTGGATCTCCAAGGCGGGTCACACAGTGTTAGCCAGGTAGGTGGAGTATCAGATTTGGCACTAGCCTACCGGCTCTGTGGGGGGAGGGCTCAGCAAAGAGACAGTAGCCTCTGCTCGCCCAGATGCCAGACACTTCAGTCTCTCCCTGTGTGCCACTGGTGCCCTTCAAGCTGCCACCCCAGTGCTGGATCTCAGAGGGCATGAGTCTGAGTAGGTGAGTCTGTGTGTGGCTTCCCCAAGAGGAACTGCTTAGGGCTCCAGCAGCCTCCTCCACTGACTCAATCCCCAGTGGGCTTTGCAGTCAGAAGTTGTGGGGACTTATCTTCCTGGCCCTGGAATCCTGGGCAGGGGGGCCTGGTGTGGGTCTGGGACTCTTTGCTCCCAAGATATCCATCCCTCCCGAATTTTTATCCACGTGGGTAGGGGCCAGCCCATTCCATGTCTGTGTCCCTCCTACAAGTCTGGATGGATGTGGTTTATTCAATTCTGTAGTTGTCAGACTTCCATTCAACTTGATTTCTGATTTCCCCAGCTGATGGTTGTTCCATATTTTAGTTGTAGTTTTAATGTGTCTGTGTGAAGTGGTGAGCCATGTCTGCCTATGTCTCCATCTTGACCAGAAAGCTCCCTCTGAGGACTTTATATCCATGCATTCATTCCTTCATTTCTGTGAATTCATTGATTCATTCTTTCTTTCAGTACATTCAACTGTTATTTATTGAGTGCCTACTGTATACCAGGCCTGGTTCTATTTCTTTTTCATTTCTCACAATAATCTTAGGATGTAGGTATGCATGTTTTCCCCTCACTTGCAGTAAAGGAAACAGATTTAGAGTTTAAGAAAAGTGGCTTTAAGTCATGCAGTTATGCTGTGTGAAGGTCAGGATTTAAACCTACAGGCTGAGCATGTAACTCCTAGGTACACGGCTTCCCCTGCCACTGGAAAGTCTCTAGACAGGAAAAGCCTGATTACAGTTTGCTTAGCCAAGGCTAGTCTTGGGTGTAAATAGTTAGTAGTTACCTGTATCGTATAACTTATAATTCTTGGGAGAATCCCACATCCTAGATAGTTTCCACTTGATACCATAGTGCTTACATCCCACAAATAGAAATGCATTTTTTAAAAAAAAGATTATGACTGCCTGACTTTCAAGTGTAAATACAGCATCTATCCCCTGTCTAGACTTCTCACTAAACTTAAAGCTGCAGTTATAGAGGCTTTCTAGATGTTTACAGGCATCCCAAATTAAAAGTGTCTAAAACGAAACTTATGTAGTCATTTGGGAATGCAGATCAAAACCACAGTGAGGCAGATAGCCCTTCATAGCCACTGGGATGGCTAGAATAAACAGATAGTAAGTGTTGGCGAGGACATGGAGAAATTGGACCCTTGTACATCGTTGGTGGGAATGGAAAATGGTACGGCTACTTCGGGAAAGAGCATGGCATTTTCTCAAAAGATTGCATGTAGAGTTGTCATATAACCCAGTAATTCCACATATAGGCATATTCTCAAGAGAATTTAAAACATTTTCCCATACAAAAACTTGTACATGAATGTTCACAACGGCATTATTCACAATAGCCAAAAGGTGCAAACAACCCAAATGTTGACTGGAAGATAAAATGTGGCCCATCCATACGAGGGAAGGTCATTCAGCAGGAAGAAGGAATGGAGTACTAATGTGTTCTACAGCGTAGATGAACTTTGACAACGTGCTCAGTGAGAGAAGCCAGTTGCAAAAGGCCACATGTTGTATGATGCCATTAATGTAACATGTCCAGGATAGGCGACCTATGGCCGCAGAAGGTGGAGTGGCGGTTGAATAGGTGTGTGGAAATGAGGGCTGTAGGCTGATGACTACAGAATTTCTTTCAGGGGTGTTTAAAATGTTCTAAAATCGACTGTGGTGATGGTGGCACAACTCTGAGAATATGCTGAAAACCACTGAACCGGGCACTTGAAATGAGTGAGTTATATGGCATGGGAATTACGTCTCAGTGAAGCTGTTACATATATTTTTAAAAACAGCTTGTTCTGCCTATTCCCTAGTTCCAGGAGAATGGCGTCTCTCCTGTGTTCCTGCCTGTACCGTGTGCCCTTTGCAAGGGCCAGCTTTCTGATCGTATTTGTCCTCCTGCATTCAGCATCATGCCTGGCCCGTATTAGGTCCTCTTCACGACGTGAGTTGTTCTGTGGAGGATAGTAGCATTTTCCTCTGTGACAAGGGTAACCTGGACAGAATGAGTGGGCCCTGGGGGAACCTGGCAAAAATGGGCACATTGAAAGTAGGGAAGTTGGGGTACGAGGCAATGGGAGGTGCTGAGGGGTCCTGCCCGAGTTGGTGGTTTTGTCTGCAGGTGGCCGGAGTGTAGTAGGCAGTGGCACCGTGAGAGGCAGTCTCCTCTAAGGGGCAGAGTGCGAGCTTTGCTCCAGGTCTCAGAGGTAGTGAATGAGGAGGTGGGGCTTATGGCCCAGCCACGGGATTTGAGGAGTTAACTTTCCTCTGAGTGTCCCTCAATTTTCTTATCAGTAAGAAAAGGGTAGTAATACTTCTAGGAATTGTTAAGATATAATGAGAATATATGTAAAGTTGTCTGTATTATGGTGGAAATGCCTTGTTATTGTTTTTTTGTTACTACTTTAACTCGTAGTCCTGTCCCTAGACACCGTCACAGTAAGGGGATAAACCGGGGAAGTTGACTGTGTTTTCTTGCTCAGTTCTTATTGTGGACACTGAAGAGAAAGTATTCTGAAAGAGCTGTGGAATAGTATCAAGATTGGAATACATTCAATTACTGTTCACTTCATTGGTCAAAATTACCGATATCCTGATTCTAATTTGTGTTCTATTAATCCTTCCATCAGTCGTAGCTCCGTGACTAGTGAGCCCCAGGAGGGGACGTTGTGACAGTGGAGACGTGGAGAAGAAGGGCTGACTCTGGGTGCCTGGGCTGGCTCCCAGTAACTGCTCACAGCCGGCGCTGGGACAGGCTCTGCGGTGCAGAGAGAGGGCAAGAGTGAGCTTCATGCCCATCTCACTCTGCCACGTGCTAGCTGTGTGGCCTCGTGGTAGGTGACGCAAGCTCTCCAGCCCTCAGCGTCTGCCTGTGAGAGTCAGGCCGTCATCGTAGCTCCCGCACAGGTGTCTGAGGTCAACATGGAAAACTCTTGTCATGGCGTCAGGTGCTTGGTAAGCCCTAACAAGTGTGCTTTACACTGAAGGGTACTGTGAAGACCCTCTCCACATAACCTGTACACCCAATGCAGAGCGCTAGACCACATTTTATAGCCATTTATCTTCAGATGAGTTCAACAGGTATTTATCATCGCGTATAACGTCAGGGACTGTGCTCGCTGTCCCTATCGGGGACTTACTCTAATAGATGAAATGGACCAGCTAACTGGTAAGATTTATAACATCAAGCCTCCTTTAATTGATTCATACATGCCAGTTTTTTAATACAGAATGCTACATGAAAATATATCCAGACACATGCAGTCACTTATGAAATATGTCACAGGTCATAGGGGCCTCTGGAAGAGTGCGTATGTGCACGTGTGTCCCCAGGTAACCAACCCTTGCAGACTTCTCTCCAGGGACCACCTCATCCAACACGAGGCACTCAGTGCCTTCTCTTCCTGTCGTATCCACCCTAACTCTGACTTTGTTTTCTAAGATAGAGAGGACTTATGCTTTCCATACTGGTTTCTCATTTCTCAACTATGAAAGCCAGTACAAGCCAACACCCCGCTCTTGAACGACACAAACAACAACAGCCATGGCGGCAAACAAAGAAGGGCCCCCCAAACAGAACAGCAACCCCTCAAAGAGGCAGTTGCTCAAATAACATTACAGAAACACCCCTCTGATTCCCACTTCAGTAATCAATACTGTTTAGCTGAGGTTGCTCCCTGGATCTCATTAGCCTCTCGCTCAGCCTGAGTCCCCGCTGGTGCATCAGATGTGTGGAGCTGCCGCCCATGAGAGTGAGGGGCCGCGAGGACAGCCCTGGCCTGGCCCAGCCTTCCACTGCGAGTTGCCCTGTTCCACGTGCGAGACCACAATGAAAGAGTGGTGACAACTCGTAGGGACATAAACGATTATCTCCCGGGATCTTCTAAAGCAGTCATAATGTACGATATTCATTGATTGTTTTTAACATATATTTTTTCCCATTAAATTTCAAAATAAAAATGTACTACAATGAAATAAATACCAAAAATGATAATGCAGATCTGTATTTAATTACAGGAGCTCTGTATTTTGTTGAGTAAAACATCAGGCACCAAATTGGAATGTGGGTGTGATCTCAGGTTTGACAAAACACATGTTATTAATAATGCACACCATTTGTTGAGCGCTTGCTTTTGGCATTGTGCCACGATATAGCATAATATGGCAAAATGGTGTAATAATGAATAATATGTAATTTACCCCTATTTTGTAGCTATGAGACTGAGGTTATAGAGATTTAGTAACTTCTTCACGGTCACATGGGGTGGGTGAGAGCCGGGAAGCTCTTGACTCCGCCTGCTCTGCCCGTTGGTGCGCTGCCCCTACCAGACAGAGGGGAAAATGCCTAAAACTGTTCATGACTGTTATCCTTGGATGTGGAATTGTTTCCTCTTAGTTTGTCTGTATTTGCTATTTTTCATCAGTGAAATTATTTGCATAATAGGTAAAGGGGGGAAATAAATTGAACCATGAAACAATCTCCCCTTACCAAAGTGGAAGGCGCTGGAGGGAGAAAGGAAAAGAAGAAGGAAAGCAAAGTGAAAGTAAGACAAGAAAATGAAGAAAGGAAAAGGGAAGGGGAGGGAAGGTGAGGAGGGAAGGAGGAGGGAAGAAGGAGGGAGAGAGAACAGGCCGTCCTCCAGTGGGGGCCGTAAGGGGCTGTCTCTGTACAGCTCTGCGCCCTCACGCCTGCTCCTGTTGGTGGCATTGCACGCAGAGCAGCACAGAGGCCAGGAGCAGAGGAAGCTGTGCTTCGAATCACAAGGGCTTGGGAAAGGGACCGCCACACTCTCAGAACACCGTGTTCTTTCCAGCTACGGCAGCTCGAGTACTGCAGTACGGAACGGAGCTGTAATTTGTATTGAGGACCATGTCTTCTGCAAAGTGTAGTCTTTTGGCAAAATGTTTTGAGGTTTTTGGCAGAAGACTGTTAGGTAGGAAAACACTGACCCTGTTTAACGGCCGGGGCACGCTCTGGGCTGCAGCAGCGCAAGCGGACGGAGTGAGGGGCAGCAGCTGCAGTTAGGTGGGGGAGCCCCCCGAAAACAGGACACAGGGCGACGGCACAATTCATCTTTCTGAATTAAGGGCCTTTAGTTAGCAGCTGGGACAGCAGACATAGATGAGGTTGTCCTTGACAAACTGGGAAGTTGGGTCACCCCAGAGAAGCCAGGTAAATCAGAAGAAGAAAGAAGCTACCAGAATCACATAAAGAACATGAATGTAAAATATAAACACAAGCTTTTAAAAAAGTCCAGCAGGATTAGTAATCAAATACATTTAAATAAGTAAATATATACAAAAATATATTCTCTCATTTTTCAAAATGGCAAAATCATTTAAAAAATTAATAGAGCTGCCAGTTATTGAACTCCTGTATGTGCCAGGAATTTTCTAGGGTCTAAAAAAAAATTTAATAAAGATTTTATTTTAGAATAGTTTTGGATTTACAGAAAAGTTGCAAGAATATTACAGAGAGTCCCCACATTCCCTGTATTTGGTGTTCTCTTTTATTACTATGGTAAACCTGTCACAACTAATGAACCGATATTGGTACATTGTTGTAAACTACAGTCCACAGTTTATTTGGGTTCCCTTAGTTTTCACCTAGTGTCTTTTTTCTGTGCTAGGATTCCGTGCTGGCTGTCACATTACATTTGGTCATCGTGCCTCCTTAGTGTCTTAGACTCCGTTGGTTTTGATGACCTTGACGATTTTGAGGAGTACTGTCCAGCTATTTTGTAGAATGTCCTTCAGTTTGTGTTTGTCCGATGTTCTGCCCGTGGTTAGACAGGGGCTGTGGGTTTTCTCGTGGGGAGAAGACCACAGAGCTGAGTACCACTCTCAGAGCATCATGTCCAGGATACATACTGTCAGCATGGCTCACTCCTGCTGATGTTAGCCTTGCTCGCCTGCTAGTGCTGTCCGGTTTCTCCACTGCCAATGACTCTCCTCCCCTCTCCCCTCTCCGCCTGGCAAGGACGTTACTGCACTGCGCAGCCCGCATTGAAGGAATGGGGAGTTAGGCTCCACCTCCTTGAGGGTAGAGTATCTACGTAAAGATTCTTTGGAATTCTGCACAGAGAGTTGTCTTTCCCTCCTCATTTCTTTCTTTATTTAGTCATTAACTTATATCAGTTCGGACTTACGGGTATTTATCTTACACTCTGGGTTATGACCCTGTGCTCTGTTATTTATTTGGTGTTCTAGGTGCGCTCTCACCACCGGGTTGTTACTTCCAGGCCCTCGTAGTGGACAGAGTTAGGAAGTACATGTGTATGTGCTGACTCATGTACACCTATGTATCTCTAATTATTTCTCTGTCTGTATCCATCTGTGTCCACATTAATCTAAACATGAGTTCATATTATTTCCCTGGTTCTCACCCAGTACCTCATGGTTCACTCTAGCATCTCCTCGTTCATCTGCTACCTCTCATTACAACAGTGAGAATCTTCTACCACCCACCGTCCATTTCCTTATACTCAGTTTTGGTGAGATTGCTGGAGAACTGGCACTTTTGCACTGTTGGCACAACCTTGTGGAAGGAAATTAGGTAAAATGTGTCAAGAACCTTAAAAATATTAGCTAGACTTGAGGTCAAGCAGTCCAGTCTCCAGTCAAGAGGGTCACAGGCACAGGGAGTTAGGAGCAGAGTCCCCAGGTGGGAGGAGGGCGGCCGAACTGGGAGGCAACTCCTAGACTCAAACATGGCCACTTTCACCCCGTCCTGGACTCAGGTGTGACTTGACATTCTGATCAAGTCTTGCCTGGGGACATGTCGCTGATGTTAATAGGGAAACAAAACATTTGAAGTTGGGCCAATGCAGCAAATCTAGTTAACCAAATTGTTTTCTTGACATTTTCCAAGAAATTTATTCATGGTTTGCTTCTGAAGTCAACTGACTGATAGTTGTTAAGAATCCCTTTTATTCCCACCACTGTTGAAAGAAAAAAAAAAGTACCTGCTCTCAGAGACCTTACAATTTAGAGCTTTACAATTTAAGCATGAGCAATCTGGAAAACAACTTGGGCAGTTTCCAAAAGAGAAAAAGAAAGGAAGAGAGAAAAGAGAGAGGAAGAGAGGAAGGGAGGGAGGGAAAAGAAAGAGGATAGCTAAGGGTAAGGGGCAGTAACTGGGAGCCGAGTACTCCGCGGTCCTTACTGAGCCCTTCTAGGAGCTCTGTGCTGTTAGGGTGCCTGCGTGGGTAACCTCTGAAGTCACAGTCTCCTCACAGTTCCACATAGGACATGTGACTCAAAACTCAGGAGCTGGAGTGTAAGGGTTCCATAGTCTTTTGTTCAAATTCATGTCAAGTACAAAGTCTGCTGAAGTAAGAGGGAGAAGGATAACTACAATTCTAAACAAGAAAAGATCACTGTAAACTATCTTCGTTTACCTCCGAAGGGATTAGTGAAGAACTACTTCTCAAGTGAATCCCCAAAGCTTCTCTCGGCTCTTGATTGGATAGGCATGTTGCTAAGACTTGGGAAGAATTGCCAGGTGGGTTAACTCTTTTGCGCTAGAGATTATAAGGGGAGGAGAGGCTGTCCAGGTGTGCGCAAGAGAAGAAGAGGCAAGAGTGTTCTGCACTTCTTCAAGGTGGTTTGGGAAAGATTAGTCAAGTTTGGAAAAGTTAAAAAGTTAAAAATAACTGTGGCTGCATTTGAAAAACAGGATTTCCTGTCAGAGCAGGAGATATTGAACTGGCCTACTATTTCTTCAAACAAACACAATAATTGTGACTATCTAGAGGCTATAAACAAAAAGGGCAGAAGACACAAAGATATTCAAAAGCCAGGTCTCAGGTAGGTTAGAACAATTGAGAGGAAATAGCGCTGTAAGAATGGTAAGTGGTATCCTGCAAATTCCCAAATGTAGTCACAGAATCAACCCTGGCACAGTGCTCCGTGTTTGGAAGGAGAACAATGGAGGAATGAAAGTCAAAAGACAGGTTAATTAGCATTTTAAAAATCCAACACATTATGATTTTCTACAATAATTTCCCTTCTTCGTGCCTGCATGTAGCAAACAGATCACAGAGTTGTGATCGATTCTCTGCACTCCCTCATGCCTCCCAGAGGTTTGGATAAAACTTCCCCCTCCACCACGTGGAACTTCCCTCCTAAGTCTCCACTGCTGTCCAGACTAAGACATATTCGTGCATGTGGTGGTGTGGAGGCTTATTGAAATTGAGAGTCACCATGGTATAAACAGCTGGTGATCATTAAAAGTAACGAGAAGGGGAGGGGGCATATTGTTGCCGCAGCCTCTGTCAGGCACGTCTGGAGGACTGGCGGGTGGGCCGTTATGGGTCTGTTCTACTGGAGAGAACTAATGGGGTGATTTCAGCTCAGGGGAGGAGAGATGCATGTCTCAGGGAGCCACCGGTTAGCGTCTGAGAGGCCTGGGGGTTCTGTGTGGAGTCTGTCAGTGACTTCCCACCCCCAGCCCTGTGCACCGGGACTTGAGTTCTGTGCCAGGGAGATGGGGCCAAGCACAGTGGAAGAGCAAAGACAGCCTAGGAGAGGAGATAGTGAGATAGTGAGATGCAAGGCGTCGGCACTGATGGGCTCTTTGACCCTATGGCAAGGCCATCATTATCGGGTGCAGGAGACAGGTGACCATCAGAGGCTGAGCTGTCACTTCCCTCTGTGCAATGCAGATGTCACCACCGTGAACCAGATGGAAATAGGAGGAAAGTCCCTCCCACGTCCCATGGGTATCAAGAGGATTAGTTATGGAGTACACATGAGACACCTTCTGGGACCCCCCAGACCTCTTTGGTAGTGACATTGAGGCAAGAGAGGGCCAGAGTGGCTGTAGCACGGGTGAGGACAGAGCTCAATGAATGCTTTTACCTGGCTGGACATTCCACTTATGTGCTACGCTGACACCTTGCACCCTATACTCAGCTGGTGAAGGGGGGCTTGGGAAACACAGGCTTCCTTCTTTTTGTTCCTTGAAAGGGGCTGAAGGGGGAGAGGAAGGAACATCTCTTCTGCTTGCTCTTAACTGCCATCACTCGTGGCGGTCTTGCAGCCTCAGATGCACGTTTTTGTCCTCCCTTCTGGAGTCTGAGTTTGTGCAGAAGCTGTATCATTATCCTTCTATCCTTGACACAGGTAGGGCACCGGAAACAAAGCAGATGCTCAGCAAATGGTGAAGATATCTACCGTAAAGTGGGCACTGTAGTGAGTGGGTGCTTTATTTCGCTTTAAATTTAATGTCTGTTGGAAGGAATTGAATTTCTGTAGGGAAGGGGGAGACCTGGGCAGCTTTTTAAAATTTGCCCTCCAGAACCCTGAAGCGGTAGTTGGGAGCACATAGGTTCGGTGCTGCCCACAGCGTGCTCGGTGGGCTGGGTCCTGGCCCTGAGGCTTGGATTATCAGTCTGTGGTAGCGTGCAGAAAGGGAGAGCATCTCGAAACTTTCTTAGCCCTTTGACATTGCAGGAACATCCGATTCTGTGTGAGTTTTTCTGGTACTTCCTATTTGTAATGCTCTTACCATGGTATTGGTTTATGAAGGGTTAGAAATGAAAGAAACAGAAAGGTCCATCTTTTGGTCCACTCAACACAAGTTCAAGACACACGTGAAGTTCAATCCCCTGCCTCTTTGGACAGGCAGTTGGCATGTGGCTGAGTGCTCGGGTCCTGTTTAAATTCTGCTCAGACGCTTCCCAAGAGAAGGAACTGATTTACCTGTAAGGCTGGAGTCAGAGTCTTTCTTCTGTTTGGTCAAAAAACAAACAAGCAAATAAATGAAGAACACCTGCTCCCTCCCCATTTGCTAAGCCTGTTAAGAATGTCCACATTTTGAGAAGATAACAAAATTGCGTGTTTTCCTCACGCAATCCTTCTCCTACCCCCAAAACTTTGAAAAATTATTTTCAAACCCTTTATGAAGTTTTGTGTCCTAGAACATCTTGTTCACCATATTGTATTTCTTAAAAAAAGAAAAGAAGACTCAGTGAGGGCTTACTGTGTTTAAAGATCCTTATATAAGGTTGGGTTCCAGTACATTTCCAGTGACTAAGAAGGGTTACTTCAAAGCAAATGTCAAAAAATATGCATTCTGGGAAATGTTTTTTTCACAGACAACATTGACTAATCTTAAATCAATACTATTTGACATTAAATAAAATTAGTATATACAAAAGTGTAGGTGAATGTGATCTCAGGGGAGTAAGCATACTGATTGTATTTTATCAGCCCCCATAGTGCGACAGATACTGTACAGGCTGGGAAGGGCATCTTCTCTTTCCAAGGGCACATCCAGGCTAATTTGGACACAAATAATAATCAGTTGCAATACTGCCCTGCTGTTCAGTGCCCAGAGAGATAAGGTTTTACAATTGCAGTTGGCCTCCTGTTTAGTAAATGCTGCATAAGACAGTGGCGAGTCTTGTGGGCCTTCCGCACAGCGCTCGTGAACGGGGAAGACCCTGGCCCTTCCCTGAGTGTGCATCGGAAGTGGTGCTGGCAGTGGTTTTTGGCACAGGAGACTAGGAAGACTAGGCTAACTAGGGCATACCTGCCAGAGAATAGGAGAAAGATAAAACTGGAAAAAATTACAGACTTTTAAATGATTACAGTCTTTGAGAATGAGATCACCACCTCTGTACATGTGTTACATCCTTTGCTTTTGATATTTTGGGAAACAAAAAAAAGCACTGATGCTTTAGGAAACAGAAAAGCATTTGGATGTGAAACAGAGGCAACCCATTTTCTGGCATTTGGAAGTGACATATATACAACTTATATTAGGAAAAAGAATTTGCAGAGCTTCGTATTTATAGAATTAGATCACAAAGCCTTGAATGTAGGGATTTTCATGGAGAGATGGATAGGGAGGAGCAGGGACTGGGAAGTCTTAAACACATCATGATTAACAGCAGCCGCTCTTACTGGCTAGGTGGTATAATGAAGCATAGATCTGTTAAGTGAAAAAGACAAAGAAGTTTCTGGAGAGAACCTGTGTGGACTTAGGGGATCCTCAGTCCTGTGATGCATTGTATCAGGAGAGCCAGGGCAGAAGGGAGACTGGGCCTTGGCCCTGGTCCACGAAGCAGGGATCACTGGCGTGGAGATGAATGGGGCTGTGCTGCCAGAGTGTAGGTCAGCATCATGGATGCTCCACACCAAAGGGTGGGTCCTCAGTCACGCTCTGAGAAACTCAAGATGACGGGAGATCCAGTCTGTGCCACCAGAGCACTGAGGGCTCTGATGGGGTTTGTCCTGGCCCAGCTGACAAGAGACACCCCCAAGGGACAGGGACCCCTTCCCAAACCTCTTCTCCCTGAGCCCGGAATACCTCCTTCCTCCGTTTCTTTGATGCTGACCTGAGCCTGCTGACCACGCCTTTCCTGGTCCCCTCTCCTGTGACTCTTGACCTCCTTAGGGTTTGCTCTCTTCCTGTTTCTCCCAGTGGACGAAGCCCCCGACACCCTTCCTGCTTGACGTTTTAGTTTTAACAGCTCGCTAAGCTTTGCCTTACTCGCATGTTTTCCAGAGTGAAAACACGATCATCAATTTCATAATTTTGCTTAAGATGGACCCTTGTGGGTAACCATTGTGTGTAGTAGCCAATGCTGACTGTGATGTTGGAAAAAGGAAAGAACAGAAAGCAGTGAAACTAAAGGAGAACTAGAAAGTTATCCTGAGATACAAAATTAACAGCTGTATTTTTTCCTCTCTTACTTCAAGGAAGGTTAACTTGCCTAGAAGCCGGAGGAGAGAGAAGAATTGCAAATGTTTTAAGTTTACAGGAAATATTTCCTCCTTTGCTAAATGATAATGTTTAAAGACTCAGGACAGTAAATAAACAAAAGTCATAGAAAAACACATTTCTCTCTGTGCAAAAGAGAATTCCCATCTGAACGTAGTCAACAGCAAAATGTTGTAATTGTTGGAACCCCCACTGCTGTTACATGGGTGGGTCGTTGGCAGTTGCGCTAATGAATTGTAGGCCCTTTCACACTCAGGAGTTCTGTTTATAAAGTATGGTCACTTAAATAAACACATATATATATTTATAATATATTCATATATTTAAATATACAATGTATTTACATATTTACTGTGTTTATGTAAATAGAATATTTAACAAATATATCATTTTGTTCTTCATCCTGTGTGCTGTGGATTATTTTTATTAAATCCCAAGTAATAAAAAGTTCACAGTGTGATGATCTTTTTTAGAAGCCTGGCAACCATGCTCAGTAATAATATTTCTCTGAGATGTAAAAATAGCTTGAGTTTGTCTAAAAATGTAATTTGTGGACACAACTATCTAGTTTTCTTCTAGTAACAGCTTTTCTCAGAGACACAGAGTGAGAGTCAAAAGAAATGCCTGGCAAAGTAGAAAGCACTTAGAGAAATTTGGCTATTTTTTTGTTACTTGTAGAAACATTATTTTTCCAGTAAAACACTAATTTCTAAGGAAACGAATGATATCAAGACAGAAGAGGATGAGCCGGAGAGCCAAAGAGCGAACCAGCACCTGATGAATGAGCCAGTAGTTTTTGTTTCAACGGCTAGCTGCCACTTGCTTTTCCCACAGCTGTATCGGACATGCTCGAAAGAATATTCTTGAAAGATAAATGAAATATAGGCTTAATATTCTTGAAAGATAAATGAGATACAGGTTTAATATAGGTCTATCTCCCATGGAGATAAAGAACTACTCATGTTAATTGAACATTGCACGTCATGAATTTTTTTATATCCCCATCCTGATGGAGGCCATGAATGTGTGGACTTAAAACCTTATTAATCCCAAAGCACTTTGCTTCTTTTGTTGTTTTAGATATTAAGCGCAGTAAGCATCACATCGCAATGTGTAGATGTTTGAAAAGCGGCTTGTGGAGAAGGAGATTACTCTAGGATACAGACTCCAGGAAATTGGAATTTGTGACCATTCAAATGAAAAGTACTGTTTTTTCTCACTGACACTAAACAAACCAAACTCAGTTTTCCCAGTGGATCTGCTAATTCTGTGTTACGAAGTCCTCTTTGAAGAAGCAACACCCATGAGAGCGTACGTTGTGAGAGACCCGTGCGCTCGGGAATAGAGGACAAGTGTGGACGGCACGAGGAAGGAGTAAGACATTTTAGCCTGATGGCCAGAGACTCGGAGGTCTAGCTCCAGAACCTCCCTTTTGAGACATGTGAGTAGGATTTACGCCTCTGGATATTAGTGCATTTGCAAAGATAATTAGGGACAGTATTATGAATTTCATTAAGTGAGATTTATCTTTATGTTCAACGGATTAGATGACACCACTTTTAATGTTCCGAGTTTGTTTCGAGGTCCTTGCCATCCCTTTTTCCTGCTCTGCTTCATTTGTTTGCAAAGAGATCGTTGGATATTTTCTGAGACATCATTTGGGTAATCTAACTGCTCCTACCGTTGATCACATCATGCCAAACTTAATCACTAATTAGCTGTTATGTTTGGAAAGTTCAAGGAAGGCCGTGGACCTTTGCTTTGTATAGTGCGCCCCGTTTCAGAATGGGTCATTCGGCAGATGTTTTGAACGCTCAGCAACGGGTGGGGGTGACTTGGAGTCAGCGTGGGCATCGTGGTTCCTCACCAGCCGGCTCGTGGCACTGGAGGGGGGTTGGTGGTGCTGCTCTGTTGAGTGCCCCATGTGGTTCCAGCAGGAGGACAGCACCTGTCCCCTGGAGGACGCACAATACATCTTTTGAAAGAATACACAAACAAATCAGGGCAGTGAAAACTAATATTAGTTCTTATTTTATGTTTAGGTTACTCATTTGGGTATGGTGGTATTCTATGCATACAGTGTCCGGGATTTCAGTAAGATATCCATCATTTGTACATGACACCTTTCTGGGGAAGACAGGTGTGTGTTAGGTCGTAGCTTAGACACTGTAGAGCCTGTCCCACAGTGGTCACTCAAAAAATATTTGTTGAAAAAAAAAATAAAAACCTCCAGAAGGAAGCTGTATGGCATAGTGTTACCCCCCTGCTTATCTCTCTTCCACTGAGATGAACAAAGACGTTCGCAAGTCAGGTGATGGCACACACCCAGTTCACAAGGAGCTCCTTGGGCCGATGGAAGAGATGGAAAGTAAAACCGTGGAGGATTAAGAGAATGATGCAGACGCTCCTCACCTTGGTTCAGAAAGTTTAAAAAATATAGGCTGACATAGGTGTGATTTTCCAGTGGTTAAAAATACAACACGTGTCAGATGGAGATACAGTTCTTGCAAGTCATGTGAATCAACAGTAATGGGATGTGGCCAGTAAGATATAACTGGTTTGAGGCCTTGTCAATAAGTGATTAACCTTGGGTCTGTGATTCATGGGACCTCTGACATTGTGTGCGTGTTGCACATATGTGTACTTTTGTTTTTAGTAGAAAGGGTTTGTGCCTCTTACCGATTCTTAATGAGGACAGTGACTCACAAAATATTAAGACCTGCCAGTTCAGAAGAAGATAGATAACAATCCTGTTTTGTACACAGGTCAGGTTAAAGTACAGTTGTACCATTGTAATCAGTTTTTGGAAATATATTTTAAGAGTGACAGTGATAAATTGAAGCACCTCTAGGAGGCAAGCTGGGAGAGTGGCAGGTCTGGAGACCACGACCTGCAAAGGAGGACTGAAGAAACTGCAGGGCTAGGCTCGGAAATAAACGTTTTAGAGATACTGCATATGACTTCGAAACGTAAACGTTTCAGATTGGGAAAGGATACAAATAGCGATAGTGTCTGGTGCGGATGAGAATGTGAGGAAGTGGAAATTCCCATACTTTGTTAGTGGGTGTGAAATGGTATGATTATGTTGCATGGCCATTTGGAATGATTGATTTTTTAAAATTCACATTTGTTCGTAGGTAATTTAGAAAAATTTTGCACATAAGTGCATTTGTACAAAGGTACATATACAAACAAATTTACAAAGGTATTTAGCAGTTTTATTAATTGCCCTAAATTGGGAATATCCTAAGGGTTTATTATAGCTGGGTTGTATCTTTGCTATAATTAGGAATACTATTCAACAGTTAAAATGAAAGAGGCAGATCTATAGGTTCTGACATACAAAATACCATCAAGATTTATTAAAGGATGAAAAGCATGTTGAATATAGTATGTATGTATTCTAATTTATGGAAAAATCCCATAAAATGATATATACCATTCCCTCTGTGCATAAAGAAATACGGATCTGGAGTAATGCATAACAGGTTGATAATAATGGTTCCCTCTGTGGGATTTAGGGAGGGTCAAGGAGCTCTTTATCTGTATAAATTATAATTTTTACATAAAAATGTGTTCAAGTAGTTTTTGAAATAAGAATAAGTGGAAGTTACAAATAAATAAATAAAATTTTAGAAGATTTATACATGGAAAAATTGTTAAATTCCTTTTTCTAAATAGTTCCAGAGAGGAAACAAGTAAGTTGTATTAGAATGTTTTTTTTTTAAAGATTTTTATTTATCTATTTTTAGAGAGAGGTGAAGGGAGGGAGAAAGAGGAAGATAAACATCAATGTGTGGTTGCCTCTCATGCGTCCCCCACTGGGGACCTGGCCCGCAACCCAAGCATGTGCCCTGACTGGGAATTGAACTCACAACCCTTTGGTTTGCTGGCTGACACTCAGTCCACTGAGCCACACCAGCCGGGGCTTAGAATCCTTTTCAAAATTTCTATATAAGGAAGAATTTCCTAGGATTAAGAATTGTTTTAAAAAGGAATTCCTTGCCAATTCTTGACTCCATCCTCATTGTAAGGGTCAAAACGGAGCTTACTCAGATACTAGCTTTTAAAGAGGTTTTATTCATCCATTTAATTTTGTTGTATTGTTTCCATTACCATTTGGTCCCCTTACACCACAATTCTAAGTTAGAATTCCTGGACTTAGCAGCCGGTCTTCTGTCTCCCCCTACCCTCGGTGGACCTCTACGGGCTTAGCCTCCTGTCGCGACTCTTCACTTTAGGCAGCCTTCCCCGAGTAGCAAAGACATTTCTGTAGTAGAGAAGAAGGGAGTAATGGACACTGGATAGGTAACCATCATTTCATGCTACAGCTGCCCAAAACAGATGAGAACTACAACACATACAAGAAAAACAAAGTGATATGAACTACAGATATGTATTGTTGATAACCAAAGTTCAAAGCCCAAGAGCTTCTCTTACTTGGTTAAAAAGGGAAAATAGCAAGCACTAACAAATGTCAGTGATTTCCCCCTTGACCCCACTCAAAAGCACTGAAAAAGGTAATCACGGTTTTCCCAGTGAATTGATAGTTCTGTGGTTCCGTATTATTTAATGTCATACGTATGTAGCACCTAAAATCACCTCCTGAATGACTGGTGGTGGCCTCCCACCCGTTTGGAAAGTTTTATTCATAATTTACAGAAGAACAGACAGACAGTGAAATTTTTAAAATAAATTTAAAAAATTAAAAATTAAAAAAAGTCTTATATCCTCCTCTCTGGCAATCATATGTTACTGAAATTAAAACTCAAATTGCCTTCCAGTGATTGCTTTTAGTAATGACCGGTCTCATTCTTACTCATGCCTTTATTGTGGGTGTTCTCCACAGTTTTGGACAGGATTGCTATTACACAGAACTCTACGGATATGCTCATAAAAGAATATATACACACAGCATGTAGGACCTGTGCATAGCATGACATGTGGAACCTTAAATCATGCATCTGACACTTGGCAATGGAGCCTATATCTATTTGAGCACAACAAAGTATATTATATTTTAAATTAATCTCTCCGTGTATCTGTAAGTAAGATATAATTAAGCTAGCAAATGATTAAGTACTCGAATTCCCACAGTTCTTTTGGAGCTACGGTTTTCTGCAGTGTGAGGGTCCTAGGAAGCCAGCATGCATACGGCTGAGATGCACTGATTTCGCCGAGTAGCTTCCTTTGTGCTTCTCCAGTTTCTGAGTCAAGCTGCATGTAACAAGATTCTGAGCTCTTCTCACTCTTGAATATTCAGTATCCAGGACCCACTGGAGTCCACACTGTGCATCTGTTCCTTACTTGTCTGGTTTCCCACCGGTTTAATTTCATCCCACACTATTCATATTACACATGCCTACATCTAATAATACTTTAGTTTCTAGAATTTGATGGAGAGTCCACGAAGTCCACAAGAAAACTCATTTATAAGAACTCAGATAAAGGTAATTTTGATTAAGACCAGGAGACATGAGAACTCAGAGCAGAATGAAAGATGAAACCATGTCTACCTCAAAATTAAGTTTCTCTTGATCTGCTGAGGTTTATTTTGAGTAAGTGGTCTGACAAACTGATTTTCTTAAGCGTAGTGCATTACCCTAAGATGTATGGAGTTTGCATACTGAACTGTGACACAGGAAAAGTGTCTTATACAATCCGTATGAAATTCCTTCCTGTTTGTGTGCTTAATGTTACTGTCACACTCTAAGTAGACTCTGGTTTTTCCTAGGAAATTGAAATGCTCCTATACTGTTTATTGCATGGATTTTCCTGAAATTTCTTAAAAAACCATTTCCACCAATGGGGCCCTTTCAGAACACCCACCGAGGATATAAACATTTATTGTGGGGCATTCTGGTGATGTCAGCGGCACTGTGTGTTTTCGCCCTGGTGTGATGTCAGAACAATGCAGGGCATCTTTCACGGTGCCAAGTCACTGGGATAAAAGGCCCATTCACAGAGAGACCCTCGGATGGCCACGGTTTGTCGGAGTGTTTATGCATGGCCATGCAAGCTTCTAACTTTAAATTTTTCTTACAGTGCATTGTATTCTCTTCCCATTGCGGTTGAGCTTTCATATTGAAAAGTGAGTACAGCAGCTGAAACATATATTCATTCTTTGATTGAAAGATAAAAAATAAACATGTTTTGCAGAATGGTTGTATCCCTAGGCCAGGGTTAGCACATTTCATTCATGCTACTTTCTAAGCCCCTTGTGTTAGGATTGACAGCAGAATGTGGAGTTGATAGACCCCCCCATACAAATTCCACCCCCGCCCCAATACGGGATTAACAGAAACGTGGAAGGTGTGAAGGGTGCTTCAGAGATTAAATTAAAACACTCTGTGTTTAGTTGCATTAAATGAGCATAAAACTTTTATTTTGGGTGGCTGGGGTTTGGGGAGAAAGGAAATAAAGCACTTCTGTCTCAGGAATTCTCCCTTTCCCAACTCTTCATTTTGTTGTTCTTGTTAAATTTTTATTGCCCCGACTATAGAAATTGGTTGTGATTGTTAAAGAAATTGGAAAATACAAATAAAAAGAATACATTAAGTTACCACCGAGAGATGTCCGTTGCTAATATGTTGGGTGGCTCCTTCCTTTGGAGTACACACATGTTGCAGAAACAGGTCACCCTGCACATGCGTGATATTATAGCCTCATTCTAACCAGCACTCCGTGACCCTTTTCCTCTTCAGGTAGATACGCTAAAACATCGCTTTTAATGACTGGGAAGTATTCTGTTACAGAGGAACCATAGTTTTAAAGCATTAGCTTGATTATGCCGCTTATGTTTTTTTATTTTTTGTTTATTTGTATTTTAATTTTTAAAAGTTCACACCCCCTTTCAGATGAGTCGCGATGTCTCTGCTCCACACGTATTCCCCAGCTGCTGGGTTGTTAGGCTCTCCTGTTTGTTGGTTTTTCTGTCTAAACCGAACTGCCACATCGACCTTAGATCTGTATCTGTGCTCTCGTTGAGTATTTACATAATGTTGCTTCTGGGGAGAGAAACGTCTGAGCACGCAATGTGTGGCTTTTAAAAAATTTTAGTGGATATTACCAAACTGTTGTCAAAAAGTTGTACTAATTTACACCCCCAACAGCAGGGTGAGCGCTCACGTTCCACACCTTCTTGAACATTATAAATCACAACATTTTACCGACCTTATAGGCAAAAGTTCACGTGTAACTTAATTTCCATTGACTTAGTGATTTAAAAAATTAAGCATCTTTTCAGTGTTTAATGTCCATTGTATGTATTTCAATTTCAGTGAATCATTTTCTGTTTGAATCATTTGTGAGCCAATATTCTATTAAGTTATATCTTTTTAATTGATTAATAGAAACTTTTAACCCTTTGTTTTTTTATATACCTGGCCAATACGTTGTTTTAACCCATCATTTATCTTTTAGTTTTACTTATTTTTTTGCCATACAAATATTTTTAATTGTAGTCCAAATTTTAGTCATTTTTAAATGCATTCTTGGCTTTATGCCTTGGCTAAGAAAGGCCTTCTCAAAGATTATAAAATAATTTTCTATGTTTTCTTCCAGGGCTTTTCTGTTTAGATGTTTAATCTATTTGAAATTAGTTTTTGCTTAATGATATGAGGGAGGGATCTAATTTTTTTCTTTCCCCCCAAAATACCCAGCTGTCTTGAACCTTTTCAATGTGGCCTTTTGCCACTTATTTTAAATATCAAATTAGTATACCAAATGGTCATATCTATTTCAATCTCTTTCTATATTCCATTCCATATTCAATAATACACTATTTTAATTGTTATGCCTTATAATTTGTCTTGCATGTGGAATGAAGAAAAAGACATCACTTACTTCCTCAAGTGAAGTTATTGGGTCAAATTTTATGCATAGTTTGAAGGTTTCAGGAAGGCTGGACCAATTTGCACTCTTACTAGTTTATACAAATGCTTATTTTACTTTAGCTTACTAATGCTCACAAATATACATTTCATATATTATATATATATCATTTTTATGTTTCCTACTTGATTGGTGAAAAATAGTCTTTGATGAACTTTATTGTACATATCTTTGGTTACTGGTAAGGCTGAACGCTTTTCATACACTTACTCAGTTCTGCAATTATTTTATTTTCAGTTCAGTTTAATGTCCTTATATTAGGAGATATGTATGTTTCAGTAACAACTCGTGCCTTAACAAAGGAGAACATCATGGCTGACCCAGGAGCAGGACAATTCTGAAACCAGGAACGAAGGAACTTCCCACCACTAGGAGAACAGGATGATAGTAGCCGACCTTTACTCAGCTCTGTTCTAAAAGCTCTCTATTCCTTGGCTTATTAAATCCCCTCAGCACCGCTATGAGGGAGGCACTAGACAACCCCCACTCTCTAATGAAAAACCGGGGCTCAAGGAGATTCACAGCTTGGCCCAGTCCATATAGCCAGCAAGTGGCTGGATCAGGCTGTGAATCCAGACAGTGTGACTACTGAGTCCAAATGCTTCCTTAAAGGGTCTTGTGTGTCTCCTGTCCTTTCCTTAGGACAGCTGTGGACACACATGAAGGAGTCTTCCCCAAGGGTCAGGCCAGCAAAGACAAAATGAGTTGCCTGTCCCTTTAAAAGTCAGGCTCTTAGCCACAGTGGTCTTGAGAACGAAGAACAAAGTTGGAGGAATCATGCTGCCTGACATCAAACTATACTACAAGGTTATGGTAATCAAAACAGCCTGGTACTGGCATGAAAACAGAAGCACAGATCAATGGAACAGAATAGAGAGCCCAGAAATAAACTCACACCTTTATGGTCAATTAACACATGACAAAGAAGGGAAGAACATGCGATGGGGTAGGGACCGTCTATGCAGTAAATGGTGTTGGGGAAATTGTACAGTTATATGCAAAAAATATGAAACTAGACTACCTTCTCACACCATATTCAAGAAAAAACTCAAAATGGGTTAAAGACAAATGTAAGACTCAAAGCCATAAAACTCCTAGAAGAAAACGTAGGCAGTAAAATCTCTGACAGTTCTCTTAGGAACATTTTTTTCTGATATGCCTCCTTGAGCAAGGGAATAAAAGAAAAACAAATGGGACTAAATATCAGACTCTTCACATCTGGAAGAGTGAAGGTGAGAATGCTGTCTCAGAAGCACTGTGGGACCCCACGTGCCCACAGTGAGACGTGTGAGGGAGACTTGCATTGTTTTTGACGACAAAATCGTGTACTAGTGAAACATTTCTAAGCAACCATTTCAAAACGCTCAAAGAGCTTTGAAGGCATTGTATAGGTTTATTGTGAATAGCAGTAGCGTTTTCAGGCTCCCTGAAAAGGCATCCTTACCTGGAAAGGGGCAGGTTGCAATTATTATTTTTTAAGAATGCTGAGTGGTATGTTACCGCTTTATGTGATTGCATTGTGCTTTGAAGTTATAATGTGTCAGGTGAAGAGCTGATACTAGAATTACAAATGGTTCTGCCAGTTTCCTTATTAGTATTATCTTTTGTCTGCACTTACCAATTTTGTGAAGTTTAGTTAAAACTAGGTAAGTTCATCTGATGCAATATGACTGTTTAAATAAAAAATGGGTGGTGATTTTCTTTTGGATGCTGCAATTGGCTCAATTACAAACACCAGAACATTCATCTAAGGTTTTAGTTACCCCTTTATTTCTCAATAGACTGCTGGCTAAGGTTTAGGAGTAATTTCTGCGGTATGTGGAGGGAACGAAAGTGAGCCTGAAACTAAATATTGATAAGAACCAAGTCTTGCATGTGCACGGGGTGCTGTGTACACAGGTGTAAAATGGGGTCCAAAGGTTTGTCACCACCTCTGTGAGGAATCATATTAGAGTCGTACACTGATCAGTATAACATTGACCTGTGCCCTCTGCTCCTTTGCAGGGAGCTGGATTTGTGTGCTGACCTTTTAGAGGGGAGGTTGGAGCTACAGGTCATCTTGCCTAAAACCCCATGTTCCCCTTAGTTTTACCCAAACAACTGGTGTACCCCCAGTTACTTACATCAAAGTCCTAGGAATGACCCCGGGCCCTTACTTCACCCGCTCAGATCTCCAAATACAGTCACTTCCATCTGAAAATGACACTGTATCTCGTTTTTCTCCATCTTTGCAGCCACCAGCATCAAACTCCTGTCTCACCTGGACTTTTCTCCTTCACCTCCTACCTGGTCTCATTGCTTCTGCCCTCTCCCTCCCCTATCAGTTTATTCACGCAGTAGCTTAAACGATGTTTGAAAAAATAGTACAATGAAAACTTTTTAAATTTTGAAATAATTTTAGACCTACAGAGAAGTTGCAAAAATAGCGCAGAGTTCCCGGATGTCCTTCACCCAGCTTCCCTACATGTTAACATCGGACATACCCAGTTATGGAAACCAGGGCATTATCACTGGGGCAATGGTGTTATTGGGGGTAACAGACCTTACTCAGTTTTCTCCAGTTTTCCCACTTATGTTTCTGGTCGAGGATCCAGCCCAGGACCCACATTGCAGTGAGTTGTCAACTCTCTTTAGTGTCCTACAGTTTGTGACGGGTCCTCAGTCTGTCTGTGCTTCTATGACCTGGACATTTTTGAAAAGCACTGGTCAGTTCCTCTGTAGATTGCCCCTCAATTTAGCTTTGTTGTTTTCTCCACTTAGATCGAGGTTATGTATTTTTACCAAGAATTATCACAAAACGTCACACCCTTCTCAGTACCTCATATCAGGAGGTCTTATTACAGGTGTAAACTAGATCATGCCAGAACCCTTCAGTGGGTTTCCTTTTCTCTGCAAGTATGAGTATAATCTCCTCCCAGACCCTGGAGAACCTAGCCTCCTGTGTACTTTAGTTCACGCTTCTTGGGAGGGCAAGTACACAGGAAAAGTGAGGTTTAACTCTCCCTGTTGGCAATCAGGGAAAGACTTCCTCCCATGTTGTATTCTTTTACTTTAGGAATCTACTAATTGTAAGTTACCTCTCTGTCTCTTTGAAATGTCTGTAAATCTTTCTAAAGCTAAATAGACTCTTGGCAGCTTTAGGACCCAGAATGTCTTTCTCAAGAACTGGGACCCATCTCTCTGAGGAGGACAGAGGCCCTCTCTCCTGGTGTCTGTGGGAGGGGAGGAGCTTCAGTTCAGCAGGGCCTCACTCCGAGGTTGTTGGAAAGAGAAGGTTATTTTTCTTTTGGATAAAGTCAATTAGCTAACACAGACGGTTGCCCCAACAACTAAGTAAATTCAGGAGAAACTGTGTGTGACAAATGGCTCTGTCAAGTCCTCTTACTTGACTAGTTATTGTTTATCTCAGAACAGGGCTGTATCTGCTTGGCTATAGAAAAGGGCAAGGTGTCTTTCAGTCTTTGTAATGTCTGAGCGGATTGCCTGTAATGGGTATCACATCTGGCTTAATGCCTATTCAATGATAAAATTGTTTTCTTTCTCTCCTGTGTTTGTGGAGAGCTTTTCTGGATCGGGAGAAGATTTTGTTTTTAATTATACAGGGTCTGGCAGGAGTAAGGCCTGTTTTGAGTGTGGTTGGTAGGGTGATAATATGGATGTAATAATTTATAGTTGTAATTTGAACATTTCACCTAATGTCCTATAGTGTGCTTGAGTGTGATACTGTTATGTCACAGAACTACATGTGTATGCTTTTGTAGTAAAAAGGGCGCTATTTGTGCTGGACCCTGTATTCCCCAACACTCTGCTCCGCTGGCTCACTGCAGCTCTTCCACCTCATGAAAAACTCCAGGCTGTTACTCGCAGTATCTAACCTCGGCTGAAACCCTCCAACTTCCGCCCCTTCTTCACGTCAGAGGCTCCTCCCATTCTTCTGGGTGGAGTCAGACATAATCTCCCTAATGGGGCCCAGATCGGCGTTGTCTAAGGAAGCCACCCTTTCCAGGGAACTTGATCCCAGTAGTCTGTTCATATCCTGCAGAGTTCTTAACACAATCTGTAATTATTGTATTTATTGATTTGTTAACTTAAAAATATTTTATTTATTTATTTTTAGAGAGAGGAGAAGGGAGGGAGAAAGAGAGGGAGAGAAATATCAATGTGTGGTTGGCTCTTGCACTCCCCCTACTGAGGACCTGGCCCACAACCCAGGCATGTGCCCTGACTGGGAATAGAACTGGCGACCCTTTGGTTCACAGGCTGGTGCTCAGTCCACTGAACCACACCTGCCAGGGCTGTTGACATTTTTTTTAATAGTATGTTTCCCTCCATTATAGTGCAAACTCCACTTCTCCGCTCCTCTGTTTTATTCACAGCTGAACTGCCCATGTTTAGAACAGTGCCTGGAACCTAATAGCTGCTCGATCTGTATTTATGGAATGAGCAAATGAATGGATGAATGAGATAGGCATGATCAGCTGGTTAGGATAGCTATGTAAAGAAGATGTATACGCACATGTATCTGTAAATAAATGCACATATATATTACATGTATACATATGAATACATATATATGCACACATCTGATTTTATCACACTTCTTTTCAACTTGTAAAAGTCTTAAACTAGTTTTAGTACTGTTTGTATTTAGTGAACATAAAATTATATGCAAGAAGCAGTACATGAATTCAATACACCTTCACACTTGAATAAAAATAGGTGCAAATGCTTGTTTTTCCAAATAGGAAAATCTGCAGTGTTTTTAAAAGAACACTAAAATATTTCAGGAAACCTTTCATGTCAATTCTGCACACACTGGGGCCACTTGAATCGTAGCACTGACTAACTGACCAGGGTGAACATCGGTTGGTCCTGAATAAGGAGCAGGAGTGGGGATTCGGATCATTTAGCAAATCCACTATGAACTTCACATGGTCACAGAGGACGCCTTAGGGGTTCTGCTGGCTTTGGAAGGGAGGCCGACAACAGTGCTTCTCAAACCTCAGCCTGTATTGGAGGGCTTGATTAACACAGGTCCCTGGGCCCCACCCTCTGAGCTTCTGGTCTGGTGGGCCCGGGGTGGGGCCCAGGAGCCACTGCGCCTGCTGCTGGCCCAGGCACTGCACGAGGAGACTTACTGCTTTAAGGGGTTGTGAGCCTGGAAGAAGCTGATGGAGTTAGTTTCAAACAATATTTTGGGAGTGGACAATGCCTTCTTTCTAAAATTAAACAAGCATTATATATTTTTAATTGCCAAGGAAAAGGGTGTGTCTCTTGCATGCTCCCGTCTCACACCCCGATCTCTGTATTTCAGGTCTTATTTATTGACGTCTATTAGTTACACGCATTATTCATTTAATCCCTATAATCATGTGCAAAGAAAATTTTATCTTCATCTTCCCCAAGAAGAATTTAAACTTCCAGGTGGCTTGATAAGTGCCCACACCAGTGAGGGAGGAAGCTGGAGTGTCCAGGGTTAGGCCTCTTTTCAACTGTGCTGCTTCTCAGCCTGAGAAAACTCAAACTAATTTTAAGACTAACTGGTGACACCTTGGGGTGTGATAAGGCGAAGGCGGAAATTACTCATTAGCTTGAGGCGAGCCTGACCTGATGTAGAAGCTGGTTCAGCTGCAAAAGTCGTTATGTGAGTTTAAGCGTCTAGGTGCATTGTTACCCAGGAAAGATGGTGGACTTCCTCCCCAAGAGGGTGGGAGTATTTTAAAGTTAACTTTAGCAAAACACTCATTTTCTGTATGAGTCTGAGTAATTTTTCTAAGTTGCATAAACAAATTGACTTTTTTTTTTTGTCTAATTGCCTACATGATTCAATGACTTCTCTGTCAAGAGACATCCAGACCAAAGAACTTCTCCTTAACGTCCCAGGAATGTGCATCACCTTGGAGACCCCTGAAAAACTAATAACAAGAGGCAAATGACTGAGTTCATAGTTGCTTCTTGTTCTCTAAGCCAAAATTGATGGCCAGTAGGAAGGCTTTGAAATCCCGGGCACACTGACACTATTTATAAGGCCTTGATATTTTAGATTTGTGTTACACTAGTCCTCCTAGGATCATAAAAGTGGTTGTCAAAATTTATACCATATTAGTCTGATTAACACTAAGATGGGTAAGAATAAAGGATTGGGGAGAAATATTTATTTCATACAGGTAGGGACTTTAATATACAGAAAGCTGCATAAATCTGCAGATGTTCTAATTAGATTCAGCTGAACTGCTTCAGGATGCAGGAGAACATGGATTTACTCTGCCAACAACTAAGAATAACTTTTGTGATGCAAAAAGTGTTCAACTTTCAATAATGAAACATAAAATACCCCAGCCCAAGGGATAGATTCTTTCCACATCAGTTTCTTCATTGGCTTCGATTCCTCTGTCACACACGCTACTTCTTTATTATAAGAGATAAACAGGATTTGCTAAATTGTTTGCTAATGGCACTCTTCCCAGGCCATAGTAGCTGGACCCCTACTGTCCGTTAATAGTTAAAATTCACCTTAGGTCACTAGAATACTGTGGAGCAGTGGAGCACGTTGCTCGTATGGTGCTTGCTCCACAATCAGGGAGTAGGCCGTGAGAAAACCTGGCTCATGGAGAGGATGATGTTAAGGAATCAAGGGATGTGGTTCATGGATATTTTTGTCCGCTGAGTTCTACTTTTTTTTTTTTCCTTGAATATATGTTGTTTTTCAATCTCAGGAAGTCAGTCATTCCTGTGTGCGGGCAGGTAAACTTCTGTCTTCCTGCATTAAGAAGTACTTCAGCAAATCTTATCTGAGCTTTTGTTGAAGCCCAAGTTATAGCCAGGGTGAGGCTTGAGCCCATCCTCCAGCAGGGGGGTCCTACTCAGTCCCCAGAGGCACGGGGATCTCTTTACTGTGTCTTCAAAAGTTCCTTCGACACCAGAAGCTTTCACTTCCATAGAGCGCAGCTGTCAGATCCAGCCGGGCGTTTCGGTTGAACTGTTTCAGCTTTTGGGAGGCAAGGTGAGGGAGGATGTTCCTTTTCAAAGGGTGTCAAGGGGGCAATGAGAGAGGCCACATCTAGAACCTCATGTGCCATTGACGGCCCCTAGACAAACCAACCTTTGGTCAATATTCTCTGAATTACATTTGATAAGCCCACCCGTTCTCCTTAATGAAAATATTGGCAGGCAGTTTTCATGTGAATTTATGCCAAGCATTGTTATAATGTTCATAATGTTCTTGTTTTGTGGTTTCCTGTTTTGAATAGGGAAAGAAAAATTTCATAAGCCTTTCTGAAGGAGAAGCTCCATAAATGACAGTTTTATCTTCTTCATAATCTTCTTGGATCTGTGTAAATTTGTGTGGAACAAAAAAAAAACATTGCCCAAACATGCTGTTTTAATATATTAATTAAAAAAATATAATCGTGTAAGACATTTGCAAGAAATTGATTTGAAATAGATGTTACTGTGACATAAGCATTAGTTTGCAACAATAGGAGAAATTAACATAGAAAATGAATGTTATTTATAGACTTACCAGCTCCCTTTTACTGGTATAGAATCTGAGTCAGGGATATTATAAAATGTGTAGACCCGTGTCCCTGCATTTACATTTAACTCCTGGATGTCTAGTATGACAGTGGCATTACCTGTTTCCCCACGATCCTAAATATAAACTGGTAGTAAAAACACAACTGGTCGCTGATGTAAAATACCAAGTAGTGCCTGTAACATAGAAGGAACTCAGTGCATGTGAGTTCCCTCGGCCCTTCCTATTCCCCCCTTCTTATTTCTTGGGCATTTTCTTTTCTCCTTTCCCCTCTGTTAAAGGAGAGGTTGGGAATCAAGAGGAGATGGAATGGGAATAAGCATATTAGAATGCCTGGCAGCACACTGTACAAGGAAATATTGGCAGATGAGTTGCAGCGTGGGTAAAATGAGTACAAGAATGATAAGTGCCTCTTCTGATTCCAAGACAGCTTCTCTATTAGCTCGGGCAGTGGAGATGCAGCTGCTCGGGAGGCCGAGTCTGACCTGCCAGGGCTAGGAGGCAGTCCCGGGAGCACCAGCCCCTCCGGGCTGATGGATGTCCCCAGCCCAAGGCCAGTCCTTCAGATGGCAGCCACTTCTCTTCCCCTGACTCGGGCCCTGGACTCTGGGCTTCTGAATTGTGATGACTCAAACTGGGACATCAGAGACTGAGCCTAGGTCATCCTGATTCTCAGTCCCCAGATTTCTGCACTGTGCTAGGTTTCTGCTGGGACACTGTCCTAGCTGAAAACATGCGGTTTTGCTTTTATCATTTGCTCCAAGGTAAATAACTTGCTCTTTACCCATTATCATTTGATAACTTCTGGACAGAAAAATCTTTAGAAATACAACAGTGTTGGTATTAGAGTGATGAGTGTACTTGAATCCAGCAGAAGCACTTTAGAAACAGCCTTGTGGGAAGAGAGAATAGTAGAGGTTGTGTTTGCTTTGTGGGTTTTGAAGCAAAGGAATTGCACTGTAGTAGCAAGATTTCCTTTAGCTCCAGCGTCCTGCCCGCACTTGACTCCGTGTCCCTGTGTTCATGTTCACTTGCACACGCTCTGAGTTATGTGGCGCGCATCAGGGAAGAGAGTCTGGCTTTGGCCTTTAAATCTTTCACAAGGTAACTGAAGAAGGAATTTTTTAGATTATTATCTCACTAACTGTATCCCCCCGTGGCCCCCCCGCCCCTTGCTAAATAGCACCGACTTCCCTTTGTACTGTCTGGACTTGACAGTCTAGGCAGAGTTAATGCTCATTAGCAGGCTGGAGAGGCCCCTGGATCTTCTCTGATGGGTGGTGTGATGCCACGCTTTCCCTGCTCTGATAGGATTTGGAAAGAGGCTGAGACCACAGGTTGGGGACAGGGACACGTACCAGGAAGTGGCCCTGCTGTCCCCTCACTTGGTAATTCACAGCACAGCAACACATTCAGCTCCCAGGATAAAAGCAGGTGTTTCGCCTTAATTAAGACCAACAAAGACTTTTCTGTTCTCAATAGGCTTATTATTTTTAGACACTAAGGTAAGGAGGAAGAGAACATTATCCCATTCTGTGCATAAAAATAAAAATTCAGCATGAACTGCATAATTAAGAACTTAAAGGGGGAAAATGCAATTCAATTAAAACTGACAGAATAATACTGGGAATCAATGGCTTTATTTGGTGTTTAATGATGGTACTATTTTCATTTCATTATACATGAGTCATAACCAGCTTTGCCTTAGCTTAATTGTATTCCTTACAGCGTAAACCAAAGTATGCAATTTTCAGCAGACTCAATTTGAACAGGGCTTATTTAAGATTATCATAAATTGATCTTTGAGACTGAAACCAATTTCTTCCCATTTCAATATATCAGTTTATTGGAATGAAGAACAATTTTAGGCAGGCCTAGAGAGGCATTGGTGGGACAGATGAGCGGTGTGCAAGGGAGAAAGCCTGATTTCCATCAGAAAAATAATGATAGTATGTTTTCCAGTGGAGAAAATGATATGGCAATATATTTTTGATCCAGTGAGCTGAACAAAACACGATGAAATTTTGGGCTGGTGAGGAAATGCTAGATTGAGCTGCCCGTATGAAATGAATTATGGTATTGGCACAAAATCAAGTGTGACAGGGAGATAGCATTTCTATGCGTGGCTCTAGAGCCATAGAGATTTTTAAATTGGGACAGGGACCCAAGGAAAGCAGAAAAGAGGTAAGTATTAGAAGTTAGGCTACTTGAATATGTCATGGAATTTAGTGGGCAATATGAAACATTTTGCTCTTAGGCACATCAATCACCAAAGACTTCTTAGGTGTTCTACTCCATAGGGTGCCTCTCCTTGGGAATCTTGCTGAGGACCTAACATGAATTAACAGTGAATGCTGAGTGGCTATAGGGCCAGGATCTGACTGGTTGGTCCTAGGAAAATGCATCTATCTTATGTATTCATTCCATTGGCTGTGTAGATAAAAGGTTCATGTTCCCTGGGCTTGACTAAATTGCAGGTGTACTGTATAAACACCCAAGTAAATGGATTCTCACTAGCCCGTTGACAGCCCTGCTCTCCTCAAGAGCTGATAATGGATCAGGTCTGGGAAACAGTACTTTTCCCTCATCAGGGAGCCAACGAGGCCTTCCTGCCCCCTTTGGATGCGGAGCGCGGCCACCCAGGACACAGTTATGTAGGCTGGATCTTCCATACCAAGCACAGCCTTCTAACTCGTTTCCATTTTCTAACATTAGAATAATCTCCTTTCATACTGAGTAGTGCTGGACCAGCTCCCTATGCCAGTGAGTTCTTTATAGTGACCTGAAGTGGATAGGGGGTTAGCAAAGCGACAAGTACATATGCAGGAGCCTTAAAGCCCATGAAGGAAGCAACACAAGAATGCTTTGTAGATATGGCAGATAAATTCATAGCAGTGACTCATCTTTAAGCATCGTTTTTATATCTTCTTATACTTCTGCTTTTCCTTTATTATTTTTAAAAAATATTTTATTTATTTATTTTTTTTAGAGAGGGGAAGGGAGGGAGAAAGAGAGGGAGAGAAACATCAATGTGTGGTTGCCTCTTGAGTACCCCCTGCCGAGGACCTGGCCCACAATCCAAGCATGTGCCCTGACTGGGAATCGAACCAGCTACCCTTTGGTTCACATTCCGGTGCTCAATCCACTGAGCAACACCAGCCAGGGCTGGCTTTGTTTTTGAACACTGAAAAAATGTGATCAGCAGAAAGATTTGCAGATACTTTCATGAACTAACCCTTCAGTTAAAGCTGATGAAACACTAGCTAGTATTTATTCAGCGCTCACCAAGTGCCTGGTGCTGTTCTAAGAGTTTTTACACATCATCATCACTTGTGTTTCCCAGGGGAAGAAGTAGGGGTGCACAGAGCTGGAGCAGCCTTCCACCAGGGCATTGCTGGTGTCAGAGCTGGTTCTCAGCCCCAGGCAGCCAGCCAGGCACCTCCTCCTCAGACCACCTTGCTGTGCTGAATCAGTGAGCGGGGCCATGACAGCAGGGACTGGAAGCTAGTGGGTGGGGTGTGGCCCTTAAAGAAGCAGGAAGGTCTGCCAGGGGGAAGGAAGAAATAGACTTGGACAACTCAAAGACTTGGCCTTGAGGCATGAGGGGTATGGATCACAAAACTGCCTGCACTTGAGATGGTTGCAGGTTCCAGAGGGCAGTTTCCTCTGGAGAGAGCTTGGGTTTCCATTACATTGAGGAGGTGGAAGCAGCATTCTAAGCAGAGATGTAAAGCACACTGGAGCCTGCAGGCCCAGTGAGAGGGGTGGACAGGCAGGCTCGGGGGTGGTCAGATGCACAGCCTGTGTGGAGAGGAGGATGTTGGTGATAATGGCCAAGTGACCCTGGGCTTCTGGTGGCAACTGGTGTGAACACCTGTGAAGGCCCCGGGGGGGGGGTGGTTTCCCTAACAGCTGGTGAGGGTACTGGTTTGCCTAGGCTGCCCTGATGAAGAACCAGAAACTTGTTGGCTTACCTAACAGAAAGTTACTATCTCACAGTTCCGGAGGCTAGAAGTTCAGGATCAAGATGCTGGCAAAGTGGGTTCCTTCTGAGAGCTGTGAGGGAGACTGTTCCATGCCTGTCCCCGAGCTTCTGGGGTTCTGTTGGCAAGCTTTGGTGTGTCTTGATGTGTAGAAGCATCACCCTGCTATTTGTCTCCGTCTTCACATTGTGTTCTCTGTGTGTATGTGTCTGGACGGATTTACCCCTCTTATAAGTATATAAGTCAAACTGGATCGGAGCCAACCTATTCCGGTATGAGCTCATCTTAACTAATTATATCTGTAACAGCCCTACTTCCAAGCAAGTTCTGAAGTTCTGCCCACTCCTGACCACTCCCATTTAGTATGTGTCCCGAGCACCCGAGCATTACTAGGTATTGCAGGGAATATACAGATGAACGAAACAAAATGCCGGGCTTCAAGGACCGGGTGTGGAAGTGTGGAGAGAGTATGAACAACTCAGAGAACTAAAGCACAGGTAGGAGCTGTGAGATACGAGCAGACTGTTACATGAATGTAAAGATCATTTGAAAAGGGGAGTGGGACCTTGGGACTAATTTGGCTTTTTTTTTTTTTTATAATTATACAGGTGAGGAATCTCATTTCCAGGGATGCTGAAGGTCTGCCAACTGTAAGTCCACTCTTGCAATTACACAGTGTATGTAAACACACTTTCAGACCTAGTTTCTACTATGTCAAATGTCTTTGAAACGTATTAGTTTAAAAATTACTTTTATATAACTGGTCAGGAAAAAGATTACATGAGCTTATGAACACAGTGGAAAACGATGTTTAAAAGAAGTCACAGACATTTATATCTAACAAAGTGATTGAGCTGTTGACTAAATATTGACTTTAAATCTTTAACCACCCACCATCCACAGGTGCCAATCTGCCTACACTTGTACACAAATTTAAATTCGATGCCAAAATGCACAGAATCTCTTGAATCCTTTAGAAGTGAAACCATTCACCACCTTGAACCACTGGTCGTCTTCTTCCTTAGCATCTCTCATCTTCCCGTGAGAGGTCGGGGTTACCTAGCCGGAGAAGTGGGCAGGGCTCTGCACATTGGCCGGATGCTCTGCTGCACTGACCAACACCGATTATTGCTAATGCAGTTCCAAATGTTGAAAATCCAGCGCTGAGCCGGGATTCAGGGAACAAAATTTGATAAGCATGGGAGCAAAGTGTCTATCTTGAGTTTTGTGGGTGGTTGGGGGTGGACTGGGTGGCACTGCAGTGTGCGGGGTGGAAGGCTGGAAGAAGAGAGAAGGATGAAGAGCAAATGAGTCTCTCCCTTTATGGTTTATAGTGGAATTTCCCCAAGAAAGTGGCACTATCTTAGGGGCCGTAGAAAGAGAAGTAGAAGTCATGAATCATCAATTTAACATAGAATTTTTGATTTACTGTATGCAAATAGGAAATGGAACTGGCTTTGTTGACAATATTCATGAAATCAGGGCTCTGGCTTAGAGGTGTGTCTGACTCTTGGCATCAGAATGTGAGGCTGCCCCCGGAGGTGAGTCTGCAGCTTGTGTGTGACAGGGAGGAACGATGACCAGACAAGGCACCACTGACCCTCTGATTTGGAAGGGATAAATAGTAGAAAAAATACCTTACTACCTCCTTTTAAGAGACTATTTTTTAATCATTTTTTTGTTATTCTGTTACAGTTGGCCCAGTTTTTCCCCCATTGCCCTCCTCTGCCCATCCCACCCCCTGCTCCCACAGCAGTCCCCACCCTGTTGTCCATGTCCATGGGTCATTCACATATGTTTCTTGACTAGACCCTTCCCCTTCTTTCCACCATTATCCCCCTCCTCCTCCCCTCTGGTCACTGTTAGTCTGTTCCATGTTTCCATGCCTATGGTTCTAGTTTGTTCTTTAGTTTATTTTGTTCATTAGATTCCTCTTATAGGTGAGATCATATGGTGTTTGTCTTTGACTGACTGGCTTATTTCACTTAGCATAATATTCTCCAGTTCCATCTATGCTGTCACAAAAGGTAGAGTTCCTTCTTTCTTTCTGCTCAGTAGTATTCCACTGGGTAATTGTACCACAGTTTTTTGATCCACTCATTTACTGACGGGCACTTAGGCTGTTTCCAGCACTTGGCTATTGTAAATAGTGATGCTATGAACATTGGGGTGCATAGGTTCTTTTGAATTGACGATTTAGGATTCTTGGGGTATATTCACAGTATCAGAATCACAGGGTCAAAAGGCAGTTCCACTTTTAGCATTTTGAGGAAATTCCATACTGTTTTCCACAGTGGCTGCACCGGTCTGCATTCCCACCAACAGTGCGCTAGGGTTCCCTTTTCTCCACATCCTCTCCCACACTTGTTGTTTGTTGATTTATTAATGGTGGCCACTCTGACAGGTGTGAAGTGTTATAAAGCAGTTTTGAGGTCACAACAATATTGATCAGAGAGTTCAGGCATTTCCCTTATGCCCCCTGCCGCCATCCATGCATAGCTGCCCCCACTGTTCTTCACCAGAGTGGTGTATTTGTTATAATTGATGAACCTACAATGATGCATAATTATCAGCCCAAGTCCATAATTTAAGTTCAGGTTCGCTCTTAGTTTGTATATTATATGAACAAATGTATAATGGCATGTGTCCATTGTTATAGGGTCCTATAGAGTAGTTTTACGGCTCTGGAAATCCCCAGGGCTTTCCCTGCTTTCCCGTCTCCCTGCTAACCCTTGACAGACACTGGTCTTTGTAATTTTGCCTTTTCAGTAATGTTGGGTACAGAGTTAGAATCAGACAATAGGCAGCCTTTTCAGACTGGCTTCTTTCACTTCATAATATGCATTTAAGTTTCTTTAGTGTCTTTTTATGGCTTGACAGCACATTTCCTTTTAGCGCTGAATAATATTATATTACCTGGACAGACCACAGTGTATTTATCCATCACCTACCGAAGGTCGTCGCGGTTGCTTCCAAGTTTTGACGGCTCTGAACAAAGCTATTATAAACATCCGTGTGCAGTTTTATGTCTGGACCAAAGTTTTCAACTCCTTTGGTAAATACGAAGGAGGGCAAATGATAGATCGTGTGATGGGAGAACATGTAGTATGGGAGAAACCGTCACTGTCTCCCAAAGCGGCGGCACCGTCTCTCGTTCTCGCCAGCGGTGGACGAGAGTTCCTGTTGGTCCGCACTGGCAGCACGTGGCGGTGTCAGCGCTCCGGGTCTTGGCGGTTCCGATAGCGTGCAGTGGCATCTCTGTTGTTTTCATTTGCAGTTCCCTGATGACATGTGCTATGGGACAGCTTTTCATATGCTTATCTGCCTTCTGTCTATCATCTTGGTGAGGGGTCTGTTTGCTGTGGTTCAAAATCTGTGATAGATACACGCGTTATTTATTATAATAATCAAGACGTTATTTTAGCGCTTGGTCTTGTTACTGATTTTTGAGTAACAGAATCCTGAATCTGTATGTATCCTCTCCTTTCTGTTTCCCGCCCCCCTTCACTCATGGGATATTTCAGTGCGTGCCACGTGGCAGTCTCTACATTGCATTTACTATGTACGTGATACACAGTGATGAGGGAAATGGGCATGGTCCCGTCCTCAGCCTGTGGAGGGAGATGGATCGTAGTGGCATAGCCACAAATATAACTGCAAATTATGACGAGGTGACCGGGGAAAGAGAGCCGTGGATGTGCACAGAGGGGGTGCTGACTGCAGGGGTATGGTCAGGGGAGACTTTCCTGAGGAATTGGCATCTGGGACCAGAGTGAAGGAAGCAGAGGCATTGGCAGGCACAGTGTGGGGATGGAGCAAGGGCCGGGCAGGAGGGCTCCAGGCGGGGGCCAGGCACCAGGGACCAAGGTTGCCATGGTCGAGGAACAGAACTGAAGAGAGGCCCTGTGGCTGGGGAACCTGCAGCGAGCTGGAGAGTGCTGGGGTCGGGGGGCATAAGCATGGACCAGCTCCGGTGGTAAAGGTTGGGAATCAGGTCTGAGCATTCTGACACTGTCCCGTGGGTGCAGTTCCATGGGAGGACCAGGGCCAAGGAGCAGAGGATGTGAGCTTGTGCCAGAGTAATGATGAAGGGGAAAGGTAGGACTGATTTAAGAAATATTTGAGGTAGCATAGTTCTGTAATCTGCTTTTCCCACTCGACATATAGTGGAGACCTTTCTGTATATTTAAAAAATGTAGGTCTACATAATTAGGTCACCATAGTTCCCAGTAGAGATCGATTATGACATACTCAATAATCTCCTATTGATGGACCTTGTTTCTCAATTATAAATGACTCTGCAAAGAACCCCTGTATGTATTGTTTGGCTGTTCCCTTCATGGACACTGTACAGTGGATGCCAACTAACTCCCAGCCACTCTGCATCGGTTTACTCTCGCGTAATAGTGCATGAGCATTCTGTGCCCCGTCTCCTTGCCAACTCAGCGTGTCACCAACACTTCTAATTTCAGCCGGCTAGAATAACAGGTAAAAGAAATTTAATGTTGTTATTTTGATTACTAGTGAGACTGGCCATCTTTTCAGGCTGGCTGATCGTTGATACCTATTCTTATGTGAATCATCTACTTCCTTTGCCCATTCATCTATTGGGATGTTCTTTCCTCTCCTGACGTAACATCCCTCCTCGGCAGCCATTTATTTACCAGACGTGTGTGATGCGGACACGTGTGCTAGTTTTTTGTTTGCCTTTTTATCTCCCTGACAGGGTGTTCTAGCGTATTTTGTTTTGTTTGCACCATGGATATTTTCGCACTTTCAAGTGGTTGAGTCTGTCATTAGTCAGTGTTCTTCATTAGGATTCTAGCTTTGCTGATATACTTAAAAGGCCTTTCTCACTCCTGAGGCCGTCCATGTTTTTCCAGTACTTGATTTTCTATTGTGAATTTGTTTGGAATTTGGTATGAGGAGTGGGCAAGGGTGACTTACTTATTTAGCAAGTACCTAGGCAATTGTCCCAAGACTTTGGATTGAACAACCACTCTTTCCTTCCCTTATTTGAAATGCAGTCTTTTTTATTTACAAAATCCTCAAATATATTCGAGCTCCGTTCTGAACTCCATATTCTGTTTCTGGTCTCTCATCCTGTGCCAGATTCACACTGTTTTAATTACTGTTATTTTGCAACACAACTTTTATAGCTGGTAGTACAATTTTGCCTACGGTCTACTTCTTTGTCAATTTTTCCTAGTTATTTAAAAATATTTATTCTGCAAAATAGATTGTAGAATTTTTTGCCAAGTTAGAAAAAAAAACATTCTTTCGCGATTTTGGTAGGGATTGAATTATATTGATAGATTAACTTTAGCATTATGGGCCATTACGATACATTTTTTCAGTGGTTGAAATAATGTAATTGGGGATTAAATAAAATTTAGCATATATTGTGATCTGTCCTTCAGAAATATATGCGAAATTGGCAAGCTCTCTGTTGCTCACTAAATCATTATATGGCTGTGGATGAATTATTCATGCGACAGATATTAATGGAGTTAGACATGTGGTGGGCACTGTTCCAGGTGCTGGGGTGCAGCAGAGAGTGGACAGGACCCCCTTTCTCACATTCTAGAGGGGAGAGGCCATGCAGCTTGCCTGTGACCTTTGATGTGGGTGGGATGGGGGAGGGAAGGCCACATTAGTTGTAGTCAATACTTCCAAAAACACTCGCCTTCAAGTGAAGAAGGGAGAGTGGGTGGAAGTTACGGGGCAAAGAAGGTTTCTGCTTTGTTTTCAATAGGGGAGAAGCTAGAGCATGTTGCAGAATGACCCCTAGAAAGGGAGAAATCACTATGCAGAAGAGGAAGGAGGTGCCTGCAGGTTCCAAACCCTAAAGGGTGAGAGTAGGTGAGGCGTGCCTCACAGGTGGTATGTAACACAGGTCACAGTGTTAGCTTTGGGTAGGAGGACACATTAACAAGAGGAAATTCGATGAGGGTGGGCCCAGATATAAGTGGAATAGTGTTTATCTCACCACTGAAATTAAAGAGGTGCTTTTGGGTGGGCAATCATTAAATTTATAATACTCTGCCTATTGTTCATTGATTCTGGCAAAAACAGAATGCTTTATTCCATCATTATGCTTGGATGTCATAACTCCTTTGAAACAGAATTTTATACAATGTTGAAACCAATGCTTAGAACAATGGGCACTTTTCTGACACTGAATGTTTATGGAATAAATACACCAAGTAGGGAATGAACTCCAGTGTTAGGTTGCTGAGCCAAGTCTTTCCACTGTGCGGGTGATGTCCTGTCTCCTGTATGAACCTGCACCACTTCTTGGCACTTCCCTGTCAGTATGGAACAGTTAATGTTGCATGTGGCACAGCGGAAAGGACCTGGGCTCAGACACAGAGGGCTTGGGTTTAACATCTGCCTTGCCGCTTCATAGTTACTTAGGGCTGGGGAGTTATTTAACTTCTCTGAGTTTTACTTTTTTTCCTTATTGTAAAGTGCAGCAGCTGGAACAGATTGGTGCTCCTCAGTTCTTTTAAACCATTAGGCTTGTGCTTCAAATGGAAGCCTTCCTGGAGCCCAGCGTGCCCAGCTGGTAGTCTGGGACTCCTCGGAAGGAAAGGGGGATGGGAGTGAGGCCTCCTCCCCCGCCCCCCGCAGCAATGTCCTCATCCTGTTCCCACCCTCCCTTGCTTGTTGTCAGGGGCCCCTGAGTGGGGCTTCTGGGAGCGAGGCTGAGAAACCTAAGACGATGACTTGTAAGGTCTTCAACAGTAACTGATGACCTGCACCTTCTGGTAGGACTCTAACAACCCTGTGAAGTAAGGAGTTTGTGCACTCAGAGTTCTTCACTGGCTGTAACCTTGGGGCCAGTAGAGGCAGGGGCTGGGTGGGGTTGGAGCTCCGTCTTCTGGTCCTTGCCGGGCAGTCCTTCTGTCTGGATCGCGTGCTTTCCTCTGACTGGCTTTGTGTTGACTCGGCCGAGTCCACGGTTCCACAATCTGAAGTGACTTCTGCTGGAAGCTACTACTGTGCCCTCTGTCTGTCCTCCTTGGAGAAGTGTCTGTTCGAGTCCTTTGCCCATTTTTTAATTGGGTTGTTTGTCTTCCCGGAGTGGAGTCCTGTGAGTTCTTTGGATATTTTGGAGATCAAACCCTTGTCCCAAGGGGGCGTGGTGGGGTGAAAGTGGAGATAGTTGTACTTGAACAACAATAAAAAAGTAAATAAATAAAAGAAAAACTAAAGAAAACAATATTACTACTGTGTACCTATTGTAGCGTGCATTTTCACATATGTCATAAAACCACGGGAATGTGTTTTCCTGAACATTGTTCTACACCCAAATTAGCTAAATCACAGAACCTTTCATCAAATTGCTAAGAAATAATGAGCTGTGAGGAACCATTCTAATTTCTCAACAGAAATCTCTAAGATGCAAATGAAAGGAATTGACTGAACACTTAAATCAGTTTCATTTTGAAATCAGTTTCATATTTAAAATGATCTTCACATTGAGACGGATAAAGCACTGTGCCTTACTTAATACGGAACGTACTACAATAAGACATCAATTTCAATCCACGTGCGTGCTGAGGAACTAAAAGTTACTCCCGATTAAACATTGGGTGGAGGAGGGTGACGTCGGTGTGCCACCTCAGCGAGGGTGGCACCTCAGGTTACCTGTCTTTCCCTTAGTGTGCCCCAAGTGCTGTCCTGCTGACCGCTCCCGCGGGACTTTGCTGGATGGGATAAAAACACTCTGCATACTTCAAGGCCCCTTTCACAAACTGCTTCCCTGTGAGGCTCACTCAGCCTCGTGGCTTCTCTTCCTTCTTGGAGGAAATTAATCTCCCTCCCCTGGGGGCTCCCTGAGAGCTGTGTGCCGTGACGGTGGCTCTCTCTCTATGTGGTCCTACAGTGAGCTGTCAAACCGTCCTCCTTGCTGGGTTTTAATTTCTGCAAGGGCAGAGAATGGCGCATGCTCTAAAGGTTTGGGGTTATTTTTCTATTATAAAAGTAATATATACTCCATAAGTGAAAAATGCAGAAAAGTTAAAATGGAAAAGAATCATTTCACTGATGACTCAAAGTTTATGCAGTCAAAGTTTAGAGTCTGAAATCCTTCATTCTAATGTCTCCTAGTGGATGAGTAAAGGGTGAGGTGGGAAGACATTGTTGGTGCTGGAAGGTAGGCCACAGTTTTATCTTTGCACTGAAAAGCTGTGTTGCTTACACTGTGAGCACAGACCTTGGCAATTATTCACCTCGGGTCCCCACCCCTCATCCCTGCTTCTTTTGGCAGGACCGACGGTCTGTGGTACATGAGAAAGCCAGACTCCAGGCCAGCGGCAGGGCGCATCTGCTGGGGGGACCACACCGAGGGGCCCTGGCACGTGCTGACCCCAGCGGGCACCAGCACTGTGACGGGGTGGCTTCCTTTGTGAAAGCTGAATAGGAGTGTGGGTGGAAACAGATCACTAATAATGGAGCTTCTTGCTGACAAAAATTGAGATAGTCTCCTATTTTTCACCCACAGGATACCATTAGTTGAGACCCACTTGTTTTTCTAGTATTTTTTAAGAGTGTAAAAGTGATGCAGGTTCCCTGTAGAGACTTGGGAAAATGCAGGAATGTGCAAAGGTCTACATCAAAATCAGCCATTCACCTACCACACGAAATAGCTACTATCACCCTTGATGTATTTAATTTCCATCTTATTCTACTAACACATGGACACCTAACTGGGACCATATAAGATATAGTCTGTCTTTTTCATTCAGCTTTATATATCTTGATATAGATAATTCTTAAGTCAAGTGCATGTTGAAACATTTTAGAAGTTAACTTAATATTCTGTCATAAGGAACTAAAATTAATTTAACCATTTTGCTGGTTCCAAATTTTTTTAAAGTTAGATATAACATTTCAAATGATATCTCCTCATATAAATTATTGTCCAAATTTCTAATTATTCCCTTAAGATAAATGTACAATATAGAAATGATTTGAACAAAGATATGAAATAGCTAAGAGTCTTTATAATTATTGATAAATTTCTGTCTAGAGAAGTTAGACATCACCCTTCTACAAGCAATGTCCCAGTACATTAAAAAATAGGGAGTATTATATTTGCAATGTTTGCTATTTTGATTAACTTAAAAATTATGTTAGTAAAGTTGACATTTTTTTTCACATGCTTATCTGTGTTTTCGCCATAAATTGTTGATGTGCTTTATGGGGCGTCTTAATGCTCTGAAGCATTGGCTTCTTGTTTGCCAGTGATAGGGTACTGCCTGTTGGCTTAAGGTAAATACAGTTTATCAGATTGAGACTGTTGCCATATGTATATAAATTGTGTGTTTGTATGTACATAAATATATATATTTTTTAACTAGGCGTGTAAGTAGCATATTCGGATGCATTAAAGTCCTGGTTTGGAAACAGCGTCTTGGGCAAGTTCGGTGTCTCCGAGCCTTACTTCCTAGGCAGGGCTGTGCAACGCCATCCTCCGGGCGGGCTGATGAGATGGACGAAGGAGATGATGTATTTAAACCAGAGCATGGGCCTGGCACGTAGTAGGTGTTCGGTCAGTGTTCACTATTATTTTTACTATTCTTCGGAAAAGGTGGGACTTCTAAGAAATCTCTCTCTTTAGTATCTGCTGAGCGAACTGTTGAATTTGTTGTTTGTCTACTAACAGATTCTCACACTGATGGGACAAAGTATTTGGCTGCAGTGGAATATTCTCATGTGTGCTCTCAAATCTGATTTGCTTCTAGTTATTTTTTAAAGGATAAATATTTATGTGGGTCTTTTAATAGTCCTTCAGCTAACCAATGTAAACAATTGATTATTTGGAGTTAAGCCATAAACGCTGGGAGAATCCTGAAGATTCTAGAAGAAAAAAAAAAACCTTGCGTCTCAGTATGATTTATCTACCAGATATTTAGTGCCCACAGCTGTAGCTGGGGGGTGTGGCAGGCAGCCCCTTGGCCCGGCCTAGCTACGCCTTGGCTCGGGTGTCCTGAGAGCTGGTGGGAGTGGCTAAATGTGAAAAGATGGCACTGTTGAGAGAGCCACTAACTCTTTCGTTTTCTTGGCAGAGGGCTGGCATTTCTTTTCACTTTCAGAAGATTTATTTCAAAGATTGAAATTGAAGACCATATTAAGTTATTGTCAAAATTAGATTGAATTAATACCATTAATCAGGACAACTTACTTTCTTTCTCCTGATGAGATACAATGACAAAGTTATGAAGGATGATGATAAATGATTTTAATCTGCCTTTAGACTGAAAAATTGAGTGAAGCATCTTCTGAGTGATTTCCTATTTTTAAAAAATTTCTAAACATACGTACTAGCCTGAGACAATACACTGACAAAAATTTAGTAGGCAGTTTTCACCCATTCTTTATAAAAATGCAAGAACCACTGCCCCGGCTTCTCTCAATTAAGGGAACAGGAATAACAGATTCGTTTGTGGTTTCTTTCCAGAACAGAGATGCCTCGGTGACACATTGGTGGGCGAGGTAAGGGAGCCTGGCTCTGAGATATGGCTGTCCCACATACCCCGGGGCTGGGGCCTGTCTGTCACTCAGAACCCTCTGAATTGTGCCTGGGCTTCCCAGCCAGAACGTCTGCTGGGGCCGGGCCCTCCCATGGTGCTGCTCAGGAGATCCTTTCAACAGAGCCCGTTTTGTCTTTCTCCCTGTGTCCCTCTCCAATTCTGAAGGCAAAGGGGGAAAGACTTCTTTCAATATACTGAAAATAACATCTACTTAAAAATTCTGAACCTAGATGCAGTGTCTCATTTTCTTGTTACTCTCAGTGGAATTCCAGATACATATTTCAGACACCTAACATTTCCACCAGAAGCACCAGACCTTTTTAAGAATGTAACATTTTTGATTGAACTAATTCTCAAAGGGACTGCCACTTCTCTTTAAAAGCAGGGGATATGGATATAACATGGGGAGATTCAGTGCTTCCTCCCAGCACTGTTGGTGATACTGTGCCGGAAGAATGAAAGTGAGTGTGTCTGTGGCTGCTCCCCGTGGGTCAGGCACTGTTTAAGTGCCTTACAGCAGCATGAAGTGATTTACTTCTGCATGTCCTTACACGCATCTGTGACATAGACACAGCGACCCTCCTCGTTTTGCAGAGAGGAAACGGGCACAGAGAGGTTGAGAAACTTGTCTGGGACCATCAGCTAGCAAGCAGGAGAGCTGGGCTCAGGCCCTTGCAGCAGGGCTCAGAATCTGTGCCCTTAACCTCTCTGCACTGCTCAGGACTCTGCCCTGCCTCGTGCACTGTGAGTTCTTACCCCTGTGAGTTAACATGACTCCTTAAGCTTCCCTGCTGCCATCTCCAGTTTTTCTCCATTTTCATGTCGCTCTTCCTGCCTTTCAAGTTGCTGCTGCTCATCTGATTTGGGCTTGGGAAGTCCCAATAAAAAAGCTTATTAGAGTTGTGTATTGTCACCAAGTGCAAACTTAGGGTGCTCTTATGAGAAAAGTGTATGTATGATCATTAGTACATGAATCTGCAGGTTTTTAAAAATTAAATTTATTGGGGTGACATTGGTTCATAAAACTGTACAGGTTTCAAGTGTACAAATCTCTGATACATCATCTGCATATTATATTGTGTTCACCACCCAAAGTCAAATCTCCTCCCTTCACTGTGTATTTATTTGATCTCCTTTACCGTTTGCTGCCCGGCCCCCACCCCCACTGTCCTGGGTAACCACCACACTGCTGTCTGTGCCTGTTAGTTTTTGCTCGTTTGTTTGTCTCGTTCGTTCAGTTGTTGTTTTCAGTTTAAGGTGGTACATGTGTACAATGGAATCTATGGAGTTTGTTTTTTTTTTCTAAATCTCTGCAATAGTCTTAGTTTTGGATAAGGAAGAAAACCCCAGGATTTTGTAGGTGCCTCGTAAGAAGAGCAACAATAATAGCAGCTATTTGTTGAGACTGTACTATCATTCTATACTAGAAACTTAACCTCTGTTACCTCGTTTAAAGTTCCTGTCAGCTCTCAAAGAGGGGGCTCTACTCCCCATGTTATAGAGGAAGGAAGCAGGGTGGTGAGAGGTGGAGAGATGTGACCGGTTTTCATTTAGCAAAGCCTTCTCTCTTTCTACTCTTTGGCCCTAGGTATTTCTCTATATTCTCTAGCAATCATTGTTTCTCTTTACATAATCTTGCCTATTGTTAGCTTAATGACTATGGTGTACTTTTGAAGTATGGACTTAGGGAACAAAAGGGTCTGAGGCTTTATGTGAGGAACGGTTTAAGAAACTTCTGAAGGGGTGTTTTAAACATTAGTCAGTGATATTTGTAATTCTCATAGCAATGAGATGATGGATTGAAGATAGATGTGTCTGGTCCAAAAGTCCAACAAGACATTGATGCGGTGGGCAAGAGACACTGATGGGGGCAAGGCAGCGGGAGTGATGCGCAAGAGGCAGAGCCACGAGATGCTTTGGGTATGAAATGAACAGAGGTTATGACCCTTGTCGGAGATGGCCTTGAAAGAAGGGTCAAGAATGGCTTTGCAGTTTCTGGTGTATTCGAATCGGTGAAGGATGGTGTGCTCTGAGCTGCGGAACAGCTTTTGAGGGGGAAGGTGAGTTTTGTCGTAAACATTTGGGTGTGATGAACTTGTGGGACATCCAGGAAAAAGTGCTCAGCAGACGCCTGTGAACGGGGAGGGTCTGTGACCTGATTGCATTTCAGTTAACAGGGCTCCACAGGTCCCTGGTGAGCACCTGGAATGGCATTTCTGGTGGAGGTGGATTGTCACATGTGCTGACCATTGCTGGACCACCTCTCCAGCAGCCAGTCTTCCCTTTGCCGTTCTTGAAATCACGCACATTCCCCTCCGGAGGACTCCTCTTTTCTCTCTCAGCAGGGCTCTCCACGTGCAGCTGACCCACCCACCTCCCCCTACCCCCATGTAGGTAAGTAAGCCTCGAGATCATCATCACATCCCTCTCCTGCCCCTCAGAACTGATTTTGTCCATTGGGATGCTTTGGGCTGCACATAACAGAATTTATCTGGCTAAAAGTATCATAAAAAACAGGCAGTTTCTCCCCCCTCCCCAACATGATTTCTGCAAGAAGGCTGCTCCAAGCTTTCCCCAGGGCTCAACACAGTCTCTAGATCAGTGTTTCTAATGTTCTCATGTTTACAAGGCAGGTGCCACACTTCAGGTCTCACTTCCTTCTACAACATCCAGAGTCAGAGAGACGGGGTGGAGATGGCCACCTAAATTTCTCTCTATTATTGAAGAGGAAGAACTCTGCCACAGGCCTTCAGGAAACTTCTCTAGAGGGTCTGTACACCAGAATTGCCCACGTCCTAAACCAGTCACTGGGGAAAGTTGTGTTACCATGATTGACTTAGTTCAGCTGTGGTTCACGATTTAGACTGAGGAACTGGCCCACTCCCCGAGCCCATTGCTGCCCCATACTCAGACACAGTCATGATTCTGCCACCAGGGAGGGAGGGGTAAAAGTTACTGGATAGGCAACACAGAGTCCGTTGCCCGGGGCACAAGACTCAGTAAGATACAAATAGACCTTTGCAGGGGCCTCCTGCTTGTGATCCACCTCCTCGCCCTTCTCAGAGACCCACACACATTCTTCTACAGGTCGTGTGACCTGTGGCTCTGGTTTCTAAAGCTGCTGCAGCCAGCGTCACTGCTCTGAGGGAGCAGGCCTGAGGACAGAGGCAACACAAGGGCAGGGCTCAGTGGTGTGAATCAGAGAAACGTGGGGGGGACTTCTGGACCGAACTGCACCTAAAGCTGGTCATGCCTCAGGGTGTCCAGCTATAAAAGAAAATCCATGCTCTGTTTTTGCTTAATCCATGTTAGGCTGGGTTTCCTGCTGCATGCACTATAAAGAATATTTGTAGAGAGAGGGTTGGGAATTGGGGCGACAAGGCCTTTGTACACCTTTCTCTCTGCTGAGGACTCCTAACCTTATTTTCAGTTAAGGAGTGTTGAGCAGGCTTGGTGAATGTCTACTATGCTTTTTGTCTTTGTAACAAGGTAATTTTCTTTACTCCCGATGACTAGAGTGGTAGCTCTGTATTTGAAGAGGGCAAGATAGCAATATTGCTCCAGCTACATAACTTGGAAGTTCCGTGAGAAAAATAAAGAGCCCCGCTCCCAAATCCTCTATACTCATGAATAGAGCAACACTATTTTTTCATTTTCTTCCCTGCCCAAACGATTCTTCTGGAGAGTCCTTAACATCAGCTGCGCCCCCAGAAGTTGGACGAGAGGTTGGATGAGGCAGTCACAGCACCTGCTCTGGAGTCCGGCTCTGCTCCTGTGAGGTGTGAGCGATGGTACCTTACCGATGGGCTCAAATGCCTGTGCTCTCCTCCCCTCCTATTGCAAGTTACAAGTCCTTTTCCCAGAACTGGTAACTTGGTGATACTTTATTTTCTCCTTCCTTTAGAAAGTAATTTGGTTTAATTACATTAATAACTTTAAGGGCTAATTAGCATTTTATAGTAAACACATTGTTCATCACACTAAAAAGAGGGATGGCTGTATCCTTTCTGCAGAATAATTGCTTTTCAAATCAGAACTCATTTATCTTACTTCAGCAATACATGGTACCAGCTGACCAAGAAATACTTCCGTTCTGATTCTTCCTGAGCCCGAGTCTTGCTCACTTACAGCAAAAATTGCAGAAATTCAAACAGTGAAATGTGAAATAACTTTCATTTCTACTTGTGTGAACCAAAAAAAAAAAAAAAGCAGTCAATACCTTGTCATCTATTCCTCGGAAACCTCACTTTTTCCAGTGCTTTTCCTATTAACACTGCCAAGGTGTTTATCACACACATTCCCTTGGAGACACACCTCCCCTTTTCTGTCCTTGATCCCAGTGCAGTGCCCGAAATTGCCACGGTTACTACTTTATTGCATCAAGTGATGGAAAAAGAGTTTGATTTCACTTTAGGTTTTGCAAGTTCAAAGCTAACTGTGGGTAAATCTGAGAAGACGTGTCATCAGGATACTGACCCCGCTCCCCGGAAGCCCCCTTTAGGGGGTTTTCTCTGCCTGCAGCCACTTCCAGTGCTTCCCTAAACCCACTGTGGCAGCAACTCCAAATCGACAGCCTTGTCAGAACCGATGCTCTGAAATAAACATGCACTTGTCTGCCTGCATTACGGATGCCGACAGGGACGCTCTGCCCGTGTGAACTGGGAGCCAGCAGTCCTTAGAAGCTCTTTGCTCAGTGCCTCCGTCCGTCCAGCAGCAGATGGAGAGCAGACGCAAGGCCTCCAGTCTGGTTGGGAATGGTCCGTGACACTAAAGTCCGAGTGGACTCTTCTCCCCCTGGCAGCTTTCTCAGTTAGTAGTTAATCTCATTTAAGCAAAAACCGGGGTTGTCTGCAGGTCACACTAGGATACTGCCGACGATCACCGTTTTATGTACAAAGACACTAGAAGAGGGAGACAAATAAATCTCAAGTCCAGTTGTGTAGGCTAGGTTTGCCATCTGATGTTTTCTTAGCTACTTAATGCACACTGAAACCTTGATAGCTTTGGGAGTCATCCTGGGAACCATCTTACAGCAGTGAAACTATCAGTTCATAACAGACATTCTATCTTTTTGGGCCTAAAGAATGTTTTTATAGGTCTTTCCTTACTCTTACTAGGCTTCACTGTGAGCCCGAATAATATAGAGAGAAAAGTTGCTAAGTTTGTACGTTCTGTATCTTGAAATCAGGAAACCAATGCAGTATTACGAAGGGGTCTTTCTATTCATGTTTTAAGGCTTGATGTCCTTGATAAAGCCATTAAAATTTTGACATTATAGTTTCCCAAAGAGCCTTAACAAAAATTTTAAGGGAGCGTAATGATGCTTTAAGTCTGCTAAAATTATATATGCCCAGCACAAATTAAGTAGGAATTGCTTTTGGGCTTATCTGATCAATTAAAATAGCCAGTTGGAATAAAAGATATCTGCTCTTGTGCCATTATTATCTGAACTGATTGTCTGTGTTACACTGTTGGAGTCATTATCATTTTTATACATCATTTCAAGAGACACATAGCCTAAAAGCCTGCAAATTGTTTTGTAAAGGAAAAAACCTAATTGTGGGTGTTATTCCCGAGTTTTCATTCTATGTCATATTCATGTAGCTACCTCAGAAAGTCTTTGATACTATGGGAAAACTACTGAGGGAAGAAAGAAAGGCCACCATCCAAATTTATCACAAGATCTTCTTAAATCGCTCCATGTTCTCTCTCTGACTATTTGCATATATATTCTATTCCTGGTAAGTAGCCCTGAGAGTCTCATATTAATTCTGCTTGGAGTGTGGTTGTTTCCTTAAAATATATCCCAAGTCACACCTAAAGTGAAGTGACAAATGCCAGTTCTTTAGAAATTAAAAAAAATAGCACAACTATTTTTCTCATTATCTACCTGATATTTTTGTCATACTCGATCGAATTCGGAACTTTTACTAAAGAGAATTAGGACAGCCATCAGCCATGTGGGTTAATTTTATGTGTGAAATTGACTGGGCTACATGGTGCCCAGTACGTGGTTAAACATTATTCTGGGCTGTCTGTGAAGGTGTTTCCAGGTGAGACTGACATCTGAACCCGTGGACTGAGGAAAGCTAAGGGCCTTTCCCAATGTGGGTTGGCATCTAGTCCCCCAAGGGCTGCAGAGAACAAAGGCTGAGCTAGGGGGCGCTCCCCCTCGCCACCAGACTGCCCTTAAGCTGGGATGTCGGTCTGCCTTCAGACTGGAACCCAGACCAGACCTCACACCGTTGGTTCTGCGGGGTCTCCGGTGTGCCAGCTGAAGATGTTAGGGCTTCTCAGTCCCCACGGCATGTTAGACAATTTCTCACGTTCTCTGTCCCTGTCTCTCTCTCTCCCTCTCATTCTTTTTTTCTGAAGAACTCTGACTAATGCATCAGCTAACCAAAGTCAACATAATTTTGAAAATGAAGCTACTTCATAATCCTAATGTGCAATATTTAATTTTGAATATTTGTGAGAGTATTTAATCTGACACTGGTAGAATAAATCAATGGTGCCCAATCCACTGTTTAGCACTGTCGCCCTTTCTGATGTAAACAGAGTTCTGTTCTGTTAGCTCTTGGGGTCTACACAGGAGGGGCATCAAAGGAATAGATGCCCAGATTCCCTCACAGACATCCTCAATTGGTACAGATTGGCAAAAGGTACACATTACTCCTGCTTTTGCAGACCCTTCCTTAAAGTAAGACCTTACTTTCCAAAATGTGCAATGAGTTAGCCCATTATTTGTTGGGATTGGGCTCAATTTAATTAAAACATAGTAAGTGGCCTAATATGTGCCGATCTCTGGGGTAAAAAGTAACATAGATCTTCTGTCAAGGTTCAGACTCACGGTATAAAAACAGGTAAGTGGCAGGACTGGGGACCCATAATAAAGTGCTCAAATAAGCACCTGCTCGTTATTTCTCTGAGTCCACTGAAGAAGATTTTATCTCGGTACGTGATTGTCCTGTTAGAGACTGAGACTGCATTTCCCACACTCCTTTGCAGTGAGATGCGGCAATGAGACTCAGTTCTCTCCAGCGGAACGTACTGGGTGTACCGAGTACCACTTCTACAAATAATTGTCTAGAAGGAAATTATTTGTTCCATTAAAAAAAAAAAGCTGCACCACCAAGGAGATATTTGAGATATGTACATATGCTGCACTTTCAAATCAGGATAAAGAACAAATAGCTATGTGTACATCTGTGCATTCCTTTGAGGTGTGAAAGGATCTGCTGGAATAGTCTTGGAGGTGAGCTGATTTCACACCTCATGACTGGCCCGCAGAGTCTTGCTGGCCCTACTCTATTTTAAGGACGGAGGGCACTTGTCACTGTGCCATTATAACGTTTCTGTTAAAAATATTTGCAAGCTAGAACGGCATGCCAGAACTTCATTAAATTAAAATACATGCTCTATCAATGTATGATATTTGGCATTCAGGTCAAAAACTAAAATATGTTTGTGTGCATTTTGTGCCTCCCTAAACAATCAAGTGAGTCATATTTTCTGCAGATACTTTTCCTAAGTCAACAGGTAATTACTTCCTGCTTACTGGGGGCCTGATTTGGGGCCAAGATCGATTTCCTGTTGAACAAAGGAAGTTTACAAAGGTAAAGGAAATATTTATTGGTTTGAGCAATTTATTTATTACTTGATTTATGTTTATTTATAAATATTTGTTGATAAATTATACAATATTTATCCTCTACAATGGGTTTAGTCATTCCCAGGTAATCTAATGTGTTTGCTGTCTTTACAAAGGTCTACATTAAGATAACCTCTCTAAGTATTGCTAAAGACACCTAAATTCAGTGGAAAACCTGATAAATAATGTAATAAGGTGCTCGCAGACTGGGTGGACAGGGAAAGCGCACCCTGTACAAAATGCGGAAGACCTGTGCCTCTCCATGGTGCTTGCTCTGTGTGGACAGGCCCTGGTGACGTCAGCCTGAAACTGGGGGGGGCACGATAACCCTTGAGTAGACAACTAGAGGCGAAGTATCAAGCTCACAGGAATTTATTATAAAAATCCTGCAAGTACTTAGAAATGGTTTAAACAGAAAATTTTTCGTGGGTTTCAAAAAACTGGTAGATAAACTGGTGTAAAATGCTGATTGATCTCTTCTTAGTGTTTTGAAAAACAAATACAAGAAGAATATAAAAATCCTCCACTCCAACAAGGAGTTCAATTTCGTGAAGTCTTAATAATATGCACGAATGTACTTCTATATACCTTTTTGTAAATAGTCGTAATTTTAGTTACCGTTTCTGTTCAAAGCATGAGACTTAAAGTTTTACGGTTTTGCAGATTGGAAAAATGACCTTTGAAAGAGCTGTTTGGAGCAGACCATCTTTTGACTCCCGGGGGCTCCACTCCGGTGGGTGTTCCAGCCAGTGCCCAGCCCTCACTCTCACCAGGTGCCGACAGTGTGACAGTTCCATTGCTTCAGGTTTTGAAATGAGTGAAACATCTTCGTTAATGTCTTTGTTTAGTGTGCGCTGCTTACACACAACACATGCACGGGTATTTAATGAGTGAAAAGTAGAAGGGCTTTTACAGATTCGTTCTTGACTGTGACCTCCAACCTCATTTTTCTGCAGCGGTAGTTTCTCAACTGTAATTGTACTCCCGCAGGGATTTTTAAGAACATGACCTTCGTGTATGAGGCGGGAATGACTGGGATTGAAATATTGTTCTTGAAGTCAGTACCTTTCTGACTAACCAGGCTGTTTACAGGTCGCCTTCCTCTACTGGAACCATCTCTCACACATGCTGACTGGCAGTGGTGTGCGCTCCTGTTAGGTAATGAAAGGAGGGGGACTATTTGGAAAATGTAAGGCCAATTATCATATTTGTCACACATTTAGCTGTAGGATATAAAAAGTCATTGCTTTCTAACTCCTAATGAGCTATTTGCTTTTGGCCATTTATTATCCTTCCCCGAGACTAAGCCCTCTGGGCGGATGTCAATCATTATTGTGTAACGACGCATAGGGCACGGGTATTTTTGGAAAGAAAATACCTCATTTTTCTCTTTAGTTCTAATAAAAAGAAGTTTTTCCCTCTTGTATCCAAGGAAAGGTATGTTATAGCCATGCATATAAATAGATTACAAAATACGCGTGACCTCATTTCCCTGAGTCTGGCTGCCTCCACTCAGTACATACAATGCTCCGGTGCTATGGATAGCAAGCCCAAAGAGGGGTGCTGTGACCCCTATACAACACCAATAACAAGACAGACATCACTTCATCGCCAGTTAATTTTTTTTTTCAGTAGGAAACAAAAACCAAAAACAAACCAAGCAGCCCAAATGACGAAATACTGCCTTGATGCTCAGCCTCCTTGGTTACGATGGAAAATGCCTTGATTCATGGGGGTGCACAAATATAACAGGTTAATTGTAGGTTACTAATTTCTGTTTTTTTCAAATGTAGAAAACAAATGCGAGGAAAGACGATTTTCCTTTTCAATGAATATTTCTTAGTCTTAAAATTTATTCTTTTTTTAAAAAAGATTTTATTTATTTATTTTTAAAGAGAGAAGAAGGGAGAGAGAAAGAGAGGGAGGTCCAAGCATGTACCCAGACTGGGAATTGAACCAGCAACTCTTGAGTTTGCAGGCTGGCACTCAATCCACTGAGCCATACCAGCCAGGGCTTAAAATTCATTCTTAATCCAGAAGATCTGATCTGAGAGCATAGCCCTATCAGGGGGTGGGAGGAACTAGTAGAGGGCAAAGGGGGATAAATGGTGATCGAAGGAGACTTAACTTAGGATGATGAACACACAATACGATATATAGGTGATGCATTATAGAATGGGACATTTGGAATCTATATAACTTTTTAAAGATTTTATTTATTTATTTTTAGAGAGAGGTGAAAGAGGGGAAGGGAGGGAGAAAACATCCATCAGTTGCCTCCCACATGCCCCCAGCCATGGACCTGGCCCACAACCCAGGCATGTGCCCTGACCAGGAATCAAACTAATGCCTTTTGGTTAGTAGGCCTGTGTTTAATCCACTGAGCCACACCAGCTGGGGAAAACTTCCATTTTATTAACTGTTTGTTACCCCAATAAGTTCAATGGCAATTTTTAAAAAAGAATTGTATTAAAAGGGTGGTTTAAAAAAATAAATTAAAAAAAAGGGTGGTTTTGTTGTTTAAGATTTTATTACCCATCAATAATTATTGCTGGAGCTAACTGCTTTGTCTAATTTTTTTCTAGTTGGAGAAAATTCTACTGTTATTTTAAAAGAATGTCTTGATTATGGTTTTCAGGTTAAAAATTAATCTGTCATTGAGTGATCATACTTTTCAAAAACGTTGACATTGATTTACTATGGAGCAGCCAATACTGCAAAGCAAAAGTTAATGCTGGAAGAGTGATACAGTGATTGTATAACATCGCTTGTGAAAATTACCCTACGTTCAGTAGGGATTAAATGTACCTGGACCTAAAGCATTGTTGGACCCACTTCTAAGCAATTTGAATAACCAACTAAATCAATAACACTTGAAATCCGTTTTGGACAAGGTCATGCCAGAGAGCAAGCTGCCTATTTACTCCAGAGCCCCCTTGCAAACAAGACGCACCGTGCTCAGGGTGAGAGGCTCCGTGGTGCCCGGTTCCTCGGCACACAGGATTTCCTGAGGACAGTGAACGGACACCCCCAAAGTTTTACCTGTGCTGCTGAGAGCAAGAATCCTGTGTGATGCAACTTCTGGGGATGGAAATTTAACACACGCTGCAAATCCCTCTTAAAATATATTACCTAAAACTGCTAGGCTCAGCCTCTAACCATTACCACGGAAGCTGGATATTTTTAAGAGAATACTTGAATTAAGTGTTTATTATGCAGAGTAATATACTCCCATATAAAGTATATTCTATGAGAGAAGAGACTGGACATCCATATGGTCTGTATTCTCCAGATTGAGGGAAGCAGCGTGAAGTAGAACATGAGCTTTGCAGTCAGAGAAACCCAAGTTCAATTTCCAGGGCTGCCCCTGCAAGGTGCTTGAGCTTGGGTGACTCATACACTGTCTCCGAGCCTCCGCTTCCACATTTCGCGTTGCCGTTTGAAGCGTCTGTGTCTCTCTCACACATAGTAGGCCCGCATAGTAAGTGGTGCTGCTTTGCTTTTTTCCTCTGCTCTTTGGTGTGACTCTAACCCCAAATTATAGTTTCTGTAGAACATTTCCTATAAACTCTGTATTTTCTGTCTCAGTTTCAGTAAAATGATTATTTACTAGAAATTAGGTTTTTAATTATTAGTTGTGAGGCACAGCTATTCTATGGGATGAGTAGAATGGAAAAATCATGTTGTATATATAGAACTCCCACCTAATTTGAAACTTATTGTTTCTGAAAAAGAACTAGTTTCTATTTTATTTTTTCCAGGATGGCTTTACGTAAATTCTACATCTTGGTTTTAAATTTTACCTCCTTTCTGCCTTTTGAGAAAATGTTTTCCTTCTTCCCCACAGGAATGATTTTGGAAATAATATTTATTATATAGTGTACCTTTACATTAAATGCAATTGGTTACTAATTTGTTATTAAGAGACATGATATGGGATATTGATGTAGTATCTTTTTTAATATCTGGCATTTAGATATAATAGTATCAACATACAACAAAGTAATCTTCTAGGGTTATTGGCTCTATCCACACATTTAAATTTGTAATTGTTTTAAAAGTATTATATCTATTACATATGGTACATCTGTCTTTATAATTGTTAGAATGATCTATTTAACCCTAAAATGTGTTTTGCCCCCATTTACATTTAACAGGTGCTGCGTCCCTCACTGAAATCGCAGTCTTGTGGTGGTCGCCATTTATAATTACTTAAGATAAGTGGGGCATCAACATTCAGTCGGTGTGCCAGATTTCCTAACAAACACTTAATATTAAATAAAAGAGAGTGCGCATGATCTGTAAAATGACCCCCCAACCCCCGGGACGTCCGGGCCTTATCCCCAGAACTGGGCATGTTTTATGTAATGCAAGGGGGAGTTAAGGAAGCAGATGGGGTTCAGGTGGTCATCAGCTGGCCTTAAGGAGAGTATCCTGGATTATTCAAGTAGGCCCAACATAATTTCAAGGGTCCTGTTATGGGGTGAATTGCACCCCCACCCCCCAATGTTCATGTGCTAGAGTCCTAACCCCCATTATCTCAATATGTGTGGCCTTATTCAGAAATAGGATCTTTGCAGAGGCAATCAAGTTAAAATGAGGTTATTAAAGGGTGCTCCAACTGAACTCGCCGAGTCTCTTTATCACAAGAGATTTAGCCCTGGCTGGTGTGGCTCAGTGGATTGAGCACCAGCCTGAGAACCAAAGGGTCATTGGTTTGATTCCCTGTCAAGGCACATACCTGGGTTGTGGGCCAGGTCCCAGGGGAAGGAGCAAGAGGCAAGTACACACTGATGTTTCTCTCCCTCTCTTTCTCCTTCCCTTCCCCTCTCTAAAAATAAATAAATAAAATCTTAAAAAACAAAACGAGATTTGGACACAGGTGTAGAGGGGATGACTTGAAGACACTGGGAGAGCAGCCTGGAACAGATCCTTCCCCACAGCTCTGGAGGGAGCAGACTCTGCCCACACCGGATCTGGGACTTACAGCCTCCAGTCTGAGAGACGATGCCTTTCTGCAGTTGTCAGGCCACTGGCCTGTGGTACTTTGTCACCGCAGCCCTAGCAAACTTACGCAGGCCCTTTAAATGTGGAGCGGGGAGACGGAAGAGTCATAGAGCGATTTAGTGAGAGAAAGACCAGACCTGCCATTGCTGACTTTGAAGGGGGAAGGGGCCAAGAGCCAAGGAAGCAGGTGGCCTCCAGGAGCTGGAGATTCTCCCCGAGCGCCTGTGGAAAGGAATGACCGCAGCTCTGCTACACCTTGCTGATTTGGGGCCACTGAGGCCCATTTTGAACTTCTGAACTCTAAGCTAATAAGCGTGAGTGTGTGTTGTTTTAAGCCACTAAGTAGTAATTTGTTACCGCAGCCATAGACACACTACCCAGTGAATGAGTTTAAGTTCACTTAGGTATGAAATCTGATTTCCATGGGATTCTGCTTGGCTTCCTTTTGTTCTGGTTTTATGTCTTGAAGGTTCAAAGCTTTTGGGCTGATTTTTCCCTGTCTGCTACTTTAGAGAACATGTAAAACATTTTTAAAGGAACTTGTCATGCGTCTTCTCTTCTCCCTTTCTCAAGAATAGCAAACTCTTTTAGGCTATTCCCTTGCTCTACATAACAGGCAATGTTTTACAGATGTGTACCTTTTCTCAAAAGGCCGGAGAAGCCCTTTATACTGAGGCACACAATAGACCCACTTTCTTTTTCCTCTTTTCTTCTCTGAAATGACAGTCCTGGACGTGACTCTTCAGTCACACCACAGATGCTCCCAACTCAGAATTAGGAATCGATGCGGCCTGTTTGCCTCCTAAAATATTCAGTCTGTATTCCTTCCAGACTCCTCTGTCATTTCATGGTTTTTTTCATAGTAATTTAGCCTTGTATAAAGTCACGGCTAGTGGGTAATTTTCAGGTAAAATACAACCATGCAAAAAGAGCTTCTGTTGCACTGTCTGCTTTGTTTCGCTGCTAGAAATGAAATTAGAAAAATTATGAAAAGTGGTTTGTGTGCCACAACATCATAAATCTCCAGGTAGCGCTCCCATTTGTCTAGAATAAGCTGTGTAACGAATGTTCTCAAATCCTAATTAAGGCACACCTAAATCAGAGGTGCTGTCTACTTATTATGGACTAATTTTACATTTAAAATTAGGAAATACAAATCCTATTATTTTTGTCACTTTATACCAGCTGGTATTCTTTCAAAATATTAAATACCTGTTATAAAAACACAAGATTGTATGGCCATGTCCAATTCTTTAATGTATATCTTTGAGAAAAATGCCACATTCCTACTGTAAACATTGAATTTTCTTCACGACATAACTTTAATAAAGTCTAAGGAAACTTAAAATGGTCAAAAGAAGGCCATTAGGGAAGCGAAAGCCCTTTCATTTAACTTTAAAAAGCATCCTCAGTGTTTGCAGTGCTTACCACAAATGCTGACTCCACTAATGATGTTGGTTTAGATTCCTTGCTTCAGACAAATGGCAGAATGTGAGTGTATTTTTCTCTGGCCCCTGACATTTACACAAGAAATGAATAATATCTTGGATAAGAGAATTCCAGAGGCCAGTTTTAGAACCAAGTGAAATTTGAGGAGTTAGTGTTACAGATTAATTGCTGAAGATCTCACAACAGCCTGAATTCAGGAACCATCACCGTGATTATGAAGTTAGTTATGCATATGAAAGCCGTAAGTGGCTTAAAACATACAACATTAAAAGTCATGTTTTTTAAGACAAGTTGTAAGTGTAACAACAAAATTCCAATATTTCTGCCAAAACTTTTTTTCCCTAAGAAGTTTTAAATACTTAACAAGTTTAGATACGTACGTCCTCGAAGGCCAATCCTACTTTGTGAAAAGTCACGCAGATGTGAGATACCTAGTGTGTGACCAAACATCGTGTCACCCCGAAATGGGACCGTTCCTGGCGCAGTAGCGTACACGTTTATCAAGTCCACGAGGACTAAGAGAACATTTACCTGCGAAGGGACTCAGTGTCCAGGAATCTGTAAATCTACTACAACTACAAGAGTGTTTAGGTTCGGAAAATATAACATCTCCGCTGTACATCAACCACCTCATCTCTGATTCATACTTGAGAACCAAAAAATAAGTTAAAAAAGGGAGGGGGCTTCTGAGCTCCAGCAGAGAGTTCACAAAATTCTTTCATTAAAGCTCATATTTTTTAGTCACTGGACCCTTTTTACACCTGGGAATATCTATGGAAAGCCATTACTATGCCAAGGTATCTGAAGGGGGAAAAAAAACAGTGTGCTGGCCTGGTTTCCTGGTGGATTGAAAATAGCTAAAACTTGGAATAGGAGCTGCAAACCCCCTGGCATCTGGGACCAGTTAATATAGAGGCAAACAGTGGAGTGGTCCTGAGAGGGAGCTGAAGGGATCTCTGTGTGCAGCCCAGCTCGGCGGGTTTGCCAGGACGGCTGGCTCTCCGTCCACGGGACCTCTCTGAAGGCTCTGCAGCCGTCAGGGTCGGCGCCCTGGCGACTCACTCGACTCACTCGCAGAGGCTGTCGACCACCTACTCCCTGCGAATCAAAGGTGAATGAAACACGCTTCCTGCTTCCTGCTCCTCAGGAGCGTGCATAGATCTATTGGGGCAGCAGACAGATGTGAGAAGAGGTCATTTCTGGATAAGAAGTTACATGCCCTGAAAGGGGAGACAGAGGACTCTGGGAGCACAGGCTTTTGCTAGTTAAGAAAATGGGATTTCTTTCCAAGTTAAAATGATAGGAATAATTTAGATGTTTTAAGTTCAAGGTATAAAACCTCAACTGTAGCTTAGCTATTTAGAACATTCCTGTAGCCATAGCTTTAGCATGTTTTTTTGTTTTGTTTTGTTTTTACCTAAGCGTTGACATGTTGCGTAGATGATTTAAGAAGTTTCAATTCATTTAAATTAGTTACAGAGGTGGTCACTGTTTGGCTGAACTGAAGGTTCCTTTCTAACACAATCTCGCTTTGGCACCGCACAGTGCAACCTCAGTAGCACTGCGCTGTGAAGATGAGCTTCACTAGCACTTGGTTTTCCTCCTGTCTATTAAAAAAAACAACCATGTACAGAATCACTCAGGGGAGGACGGTCCATCTCATTTCATTTAGGTCATGAAGTCACACGCCACTGAAGGCCCATGCCTCCTCTGTAAGCGATCATCAACTCTGATGGCATAAGAGGCTGTTACTACCATCTGGTGGGATGAATTCCCTGACGCTTGTTTTAAGTAAAATAAAATAAAATTTTATAGACCTTCTTTATAAATCCACAGTAAGTTACCATGTTTTGCCATGTAAAGTACACACTTTTTTGCCCAAAGTTTTGAGGGAAAAATAAGGATGCACATTATAAATGGCTAGTACTAATTCCATATCTATATAAGTGTTTTTAATTCTTTTATTTATGCTTATGCATTAAGAGTGTAACTCTAGAAAGTAATAACGATGTCCATATGCAGAATAATACCCTGGAATATGATAATCAGTTTTGTTTCTAAATATAAATAAATAAAATTGAATTAAAAAATTAAGACAAAAGATTTTTTTCCTGTAAGTTTGGGCCAAAAATATCGGTGTGCATTGTACACAGGAGCGCATTGTACATGGCAAAATATGGTGTTTCCTCTGTGACATGTGGCATAGGCCCCCAAAATAAGCATCACTATAAGCCACACGAATGATCCAAATTTGCATTCTTTCATCCAAAGTACAAAAATAGTTAAAATTTACTGAAGCATGACTTTTCATTTCTTAATTAAAATCATACCAAATACGTTTAAGGAATGCTTTGTTTTTATTTTTTCAGTCTCCTATTCCTCTTTTTTTAGTCTTAGCCCTGCTTCTTGAGGATCCTCTCCTTGCCCCACCCCATAACTTAGCTACAACGGAAGGGGTGATGTTATAGCATGCCTGTTACATTATCATTTGTTGGAGGGTAGAGTTCCTTACTAGAAGAATTTGGGGCCCCATAAAAAGTACGCTGCCCAATAAAGAGTCACCACGCCCAGGGCTTCTGTAAACACATTTCTCAACCTGCCCCGAAACCCTGCTCCACCCTACAGCCATTCCTCTTACCTTCCTCCCAGGTAACTCTTGGGGTGTTATAAATATGCTCTTTTTTATCACACAGGTTAGCTTGGAAACTCCCCAAAGACAAGGCCAAATACGTTCTTTATGTTTTCTCCGCAGTTCAAGCGCAGTTCTGGGCGTGTCAGGAGAGCAGGACTAACACGCGTTACTGAACCATGAAAGGTGCATCTGCTCTCCATCCTTTCTGCCCTTGGACGGCGAAGAGCAGGACCTACAGCTTCTCCAGGGTGTTCCAATCTTCAAAGTCACTGGTCTCAGGAGCTTTGCCTTCTGTGAGGGTGACTGAACTAAGCTTTTGTCCCTAAAGCACTTCCATCATTGGCTAAAAGTGGTAACATTTTTGAGAAGCCCTGAATAAATAAATTCAATGCATATGTAATGTAAATAATGCTACGAGAGCAAAGATACCCTGGGGTGTGTGCCGATTCCTCTACTGAAAGTTGCTGCCGCCCTGGCTCTCATGCCCGCCTCCCTTCTCTGTTCACCTGCACGGTGCCTGTTTCCTGCACGGATTTTTATGTTTGTTATCTATCTGTATGTCCCCATTAGAATGTTAGACGCAAGATGCTGGGGTTTTGTTTGTATCACCAGCACTTAGGACAGCTCTCTGCGTCCAGCAGGCACTCAGTGATCACGTGTTGAGCAAATGAGTAAAGAGGTGGTAGTTACAGGCAGAAAGGACGTCGGGCCCTGAGATGTAACACCTGTTAGCCTCGGACTTGTGGGCAGAGAGCACCTATATTTTTAGGTCTTCTTTTCCCCCTTCTTTATAATGGGAGGGAGGTGTGTGTTATGGATGACATTAAACTGATCCATAAGTGGAAAAGAATTTTTAAACACTAGACTGAACCATGCCCTAGAAAAATTTTCAAACATTTCTTCCTAATGGTGGTAGATTTTCTTAAATTTTCTGTAATTTTACTTTTAAGAGATAGCTTTGAGTTGTGATAGGAGAGAAGAAACCTTTCTTGGAGTGAGGGGCTGTGGGTCTTGGCCCTGGGTCTGCCTCAGACTTGGGTGTGACCTTTGGATAACTCACTAGCCTCTCCGGGGACTAATTTCTTCTGTGAAACGGGGATGAATAAATGGCGAGGTTGCTATCAAGAGAATGCTGCCGAGGGGATGCTTGAAAAACATAAAGCCCTGGGCAACTGTAAGTTAATATTGTGATTATTATTATTACAGTTCTGAGGATTAACTCGGACCGGGACGCCGAGCCATCTGTGCTGACAGATTGGCTGGCTTTATTATCCAATCTATTGCGTTCTGATGCCTACATAAAATACAATAAAAGTGACAATAGAAGACAAGATGGGGAAAATTAAAAATACAAGCCCAGATTTAAAATTCACCTTTAGATTTAATAGACAAAGTATTTCTGTCAACTTGCTACAAATGTTTATGAACACTTACAATGTCTACACTTTGCTGGTCAAGGAATGGCACTAGCTGGCATTAGGTGACCTCTGATGACTCTGCTGGTTTGATTACTGTAACTAGCAAATGACTGATCAGAAAGGTATATTTTTAAAAATTATTATTTTCTGTTCTTAGCTCAACAATTGTTAGATTTTACCTGTGTGTGGATTTCAGGAAGCTAATTGACTCAGACCAGCGATTTTCTACCCTCCTCATCCCATGGCATGCAAAAACTGATTACTAAAATTCTGCAGCACACCAAAAAAATATATTTTTTGCCGATCTGACAAAAAAGGTATAATTTTGATTCATTCGCACCAGAGGGCTATTGTTGTGTTGGTTGTTGTCATTTATTTGACAACCTAAGGGACAACAGGTCAGTGCCCCTGACTAAACGGTCAGGTTTGGCATATTATAAAAATTCCCACAACCTGCTGGTTGAAAATTGCTAACTTAGATTATAAAATTCATAACCAAAAATCGGGTAGCCCGGTTGGTGTGGCTTGGCTGGGTGTCGTCCTGGAGATCGAAAGGTCGCAGGCTTGATGATTCCCAGTCAGGGCACTTGCCCGGCTTGCGGGTTCGGTCCCCAGTGGGGGCCTGTTCAGGAGGCAATTGAAAAATGTTTCTTTCTCACATCAATGTTTCTCTCCCTCTCTTTCTCACTTCCTTCCCCTTTCTCTAGAACCAACAAAAGAAAAACAATTGGTAAAGTGAAATTCCAGAAAAAAAGAGAAAAAAAACACTGATGGAAAATAAAGCACTGTAAAATCTTGCAGAAAGCCAATTGTCCCCCTTGTTTTAAAATGTCCTTCAAGTGTACAGCACTGGCGTGTGTGAAATATGGGGGGGTCCCTGAGTACATGCATGCACCCCTTCCCCGCCTCCCCTCCTGACTCCTCATTCTCCAAGCTTGTTGCTGCCGGGCTTCCCGCTGAGATGAAAGGGAACGGCGTGGCAGTGGGAAAAAGTGAGTGGAGTTTGCTCTTGCAAACTAATGGAAGTACTTGTCTGACCGAACGGGTCGCGTTAGTGACATTCAGAGAAATATTCTGTCTGAATAATAATCAAATTAATTGTCCATTTTAGTGATATAGTGCTAAGGACCCCAGCCGAGATTTATGTGCTTGCAAATCCTGAGGCAGAAATCATGGTAGCCTCCACATTGCTACCACGTGTGGGGCAAACATAGTACGATTTCTGCAGCTGCAACTGACACAGGAGAGAAAGTTTTGAGTGCAGGAAAACATTCATGGTTTTGATGGCAACTCAAGGAAATGGTCTCCTACCATCTCCCTCCTTGCACCCAGCCGGGACAAGCAGAATTGGAAAAGGGCTGGATCCTTCCGCACGGCTGTGCTTCGGCCCTCTCTGTTCCTGCTTCCTGCAAAATTCCCACCTTTGTCACCAGGTACTTTCTTATTCATTCTCCAAGTGTCATCTTCTTTCTGAGACCTGACTCAGTGCTGCCTGGCAGAGCACGCAGGGCACCAGTCTCCACAGCACGTGGCACAGCCTCACTGTTCAGCAAACCTCAGCCCAACCCTCTGCAGCACCTGCCCTGGCTACTCCATCCACGCCCACCACTGGGGGTGTGGCTGCTTGCGAGCGTTCAGGGGGTTGAGCACGTCCAGGGCAGGCTGTGTTTCTTTCACTTTGTGTTCCTCTGTAACGTTAGTGCACAAATCATTCATTCATCGACTCACCCGTGCCCGCTTTTTCCTTTTTTTCCATTCAGCAATCTAATATCCATTATCATCAATTTTGGAGAATGGCTTAATTGTCAAGGCATGAGCCATACCCACCCTTTTCACTCATTTAAATCATTTGGGGCACCTTCTGTCCAAGTGCAGCCCACAGACCCTCTATATCGAAATCACCTGAGCAGCTTGCTAAACGAAGGTTCCCGGGCTCCACGTCCTGCTTATTGAACATTGTCTTAGCTTAGCACTGTTTTTTAACTTCCACTTCCCCCGGTAACCTGTGCTGTCATCCTTATTCAGGGGAAATAGACTGAAAAGAAAAAGTTACTGAATTTTCTATAAGCTCTCCAGTGATTCTTGGATATGCGAAAATTTGACAGCCACTCTTTCCTTTGGAATGTTGCTAATGATTATTCCATAATAGATTAGAAGAGTTTATCTTGCTCAAGGGCCAGTTTCCTGTGTTCCCTGTCTCCCTGTGCACAGGGATGGGACCAGGGCGCACTAGCAAAGCCAGGGAACTGTCCCAGCAGCGCAGCACCTCCTACCGAGCAGCCAGAGAGGCAGCCGCAGTGACGGATGGCGCGTGACGGCCAGCGACTAGAACTCAGGGCCAGAAAGACCAGTGTTGGCTGAACGATGGCGACAGCCCTTGTTTTCACACACATTTCACTGTCCTTGGTGTATCCAGATGTTCTCATCTCTGTAGAAAGAAGCCTCAGGATGGCATAATTTGATGAGCTTTTTTTTTTTTTAATGTACCATGACTCAGGCTTCTCAGGAAGGACATATCCTGGTTTAGCACTATTTTTACTTCTTTACCCAGATAATGCATGCCCCCCACCCTTATTCAGTGCAGTTAGAGAGGAAAGAAAATGAATTCTTAGAATATTGGTCATGAAAAGGTACTCATCTATGCCCATGAGGGAAAGGGAAAAAGATTTCTAAGCTCGGTGCATTCTTTTTTCTTTCTTGGTCTCCTAGCTTTTTGTCCCTGCAGCCGGGCAAATGAATATAAAGGAAAAAATCTACACCAAGAAAAAAATCTATAGACGCTTTGAGCATAATGAATGTTAAATCTTAGGGTTAAGGAAAATGCGGTCCTTCTATTATGCCCTGCAGAAGGTATCATGAGGGATGCGAAAAAGAGGTGGAGTGGAAGTCATATTAAGGTCATTTCCTGCATCTCCCAAGTTTGAATCAGAACAAAAATCAGATGGTCAGAGATATTTGTATTCAAAGATGTAGAGATTTGTCTAACAGTAGAGTGTGAATGTTTGATGTTTTAATGATTTACTTCATAAGGGATTATTTACTGTATGTTCTTGGACTTCAAGAAAGGAAGGGTACAAGGCAAATTTTGAATAATGGTCCCTAGAATGCAGAAAATGTGACCAAACTGTTCCTGGCACAGGCATTCACAACAATTAAAGGCAGAGGCTTATGAATGACGGGGAGTCAAAAGTCCGATGCACATACCAAATGATTGGAAACCACTGCCTTAAATACATTTGATGACTGGGGAAGTCGTGCTTATAAAAGCCGACTAAACAATAGAGAAATTTGAGGAAACATGAAGTGTAGTGAAGAATTCAAACAGAATCAAGCAGTCATATGTCATTTCAGAGGCAAAGACGAGCGAAGAAGATGCAGTGACGAGGAGGGGTCCAGATTCCGGCCAGGCCAGGAAAACCGGGATCCAGCCGTCAAGTCATCATCACAGTTAGCCCAGCCCCTCCTCCGTGCAGCAGAGAAGACAGGGAACCTCCGTATTAGGAGGCTGTGGTCTAGTGACGCAGTAGGAACAAAGCACAGAAACAATAATCTATTTCTAATGCGAAGAAAGTAAAGTGACAACAAAAATGGAACGAAACAAAAGCTAGAGAGACTGGAGATGGGATGGGGACTGTGCCTAAGGAGCAGACAGATAAGCTGACTGTAGGAGCTGCCGTTTGCCTGAGGTGACGGCAGGGTCCATGCAGCCCTTTGGAGAAAAGACATTCAGGCAGAGGGAACCCGACTGCTGAGATGAGGAGGGGGCGTTGGAGGGACAGAGGGGCTAGGATGGCTGGAGCCTAGACAGTGGAGAATGGAGGGAAGAGATCAGGAAATGTAGCAACAAGAAACCACAACACTTGGTTTTCTCAAGCTGCAAGAGCCTTGTGGCATTGTCTTCAACAATGAGATGAAGACTGCTTGCATGGAGATGCTGGGAAAACAATTGTTTTCTTGATTAAAAGGCATAGACTCTGTTGATATCTGAGGATGTGCTTTCATCCTTTGCTGTTTCTCTTCCGGTTGCCTGGAATATTGACACAGTGTTGGAGAGAGAGCAGCCATTTTGCAACCATGAGGACAAAAACCACATCCTGAGGATGGCAGAGCAGGACACCAGAGAGCATTTGGTTCCTTGATGACTGCATTGGGCAGCCATGCTAGCCCTCAACCTCTTGACTGTTACATGGGAAAAAAATAAATCTTTTACTTGGTTAAGGGTAAAGCGTTAAATCTTTTGCTTGTTTGTGTTACATTTCGGCTATTGTAGCTGGGTTTCTGCTTCATGCAGCTGAAAGTGTAAGTGGTCAGGGACCAGCTCGTGGGGGGTTTATTTGCCACAGTAAAGAATTTTTTGCATTTTATTCTAATTGCAACACAAAGTCTTTAGAGGTTTTTAAGCAAGAGTGATATAATCTAGTTTATTCTTGGAGAGCAATTCTGCTTGCTGTATGTAAATTAGACAGCAGAGAGGCAAGATGGAAGCAGAGAGAACAGTTAAAGCCTGTTGCAAGAGATGATGTTCTTTCCATTCACTTCACAAGTATTTTGGTATAGTTCTGCCTTTGAAAATTAGATGTTGCAATAGTATTAAAAGCTGGGCGGTTTGACAAGTTCCTGTGTGTCTGGGAATATAGGATTAGGGGCTACTCTTTGTAGCGAGTACTTCCAGGACTTGGAAACAGTGCGGGGATACTTGGGTATCTCCTTTTAGCTTGCAGATGTTTAAACGATGAGCGTTAATTGGTGGTTATGCACTCTATGTCTCTTGCCTGATACAGCTTATGCTCACCATTGTAAATCTCCCTCCACCTTATTTTTTTCTCTTTTTTGTTTATCTTGCTAGGGATCATTAAAACATTAGCCAGAGCTGTCACCAAACTAATTGAAGGCCACCTGCCTTAAGGATCATCCTAATGAAAAACAAAGGACTTGGAAAATTGATCATATTGGGTTTCTTAACTGCCTGTGAATTGCTATTAGCTTGGGAATTAAAGACCAAAATAAAGTAACTCATACTCTACCCAGAAATTCTGGATTAGAAAGTTGTTTTTCCCCATTTATCTAGGTGGCAGAGGAAAGTAAGTATTTTTAAGAAACAATATGATCTTCAATTTACTAATAGAACTAATATTTTGTTGGAGAAGCAATATGTCACTTGTAAATACCTAATTACAAATATTTGGTTTCAAGTTTAAGGAAAAAGAATCTATATAAGAAAAACATGAAAAAATCAGACATAAGTGGAATAATACTACGTAGTACCCTAAAAATGTCTTACATCTTAAAGGCAGAAAAGATACATTGTACACAGTTGCTACACATTGTGGAGACACATCCAAAAAGAGTTCATTTCAATGATAAATGAGAACTACATTTTCAATGGACAAAAAAGAAGCCTTGAGTATTTCCTTCTAAACTTACATGTGGCATTATGGAATTTTAAACTGCAAGAGTTTAAGAGAAACTGAAAGAGTTTAGAGAACTCTTGGGTTCAAGGGTCTCCATGTGGATTTTGAAGGGTGGGGTGGCTACTTACTCCTTCCCAGGCCGTTCTGGGGCCGAGAATTGTTTCTTGAATGAATGAAGAAATGAGTTCAGATTTAAGAAGGACCCGACCAGGGTTCCTGCGCCAGTTGGAAGTGGAGTCCACACTTGGTCTCTTTCCCCTGGTTTCAGTCTGATATGACTCTTTCATCTCTTTCCTTCTGTCTTATGCCACGACCTTTATTTGACTTTTAGCAACATTAATTTATAGGACATTTTGTCCAATTTTTGCCTAAATTTATCTATATATCTCTATAAAATCCATGAAAACAGACCTCCACATAAATCCTTACTTTACTTTTATGTGGGCTTGGCACTGTTACATCACCTTCTTCATTCTTAAAGCCTCCACACTTGTTTTTGTCTTTACTCTTTTTAAAAAACAAGGCACACGTTCTGTGGATTAGGATTTTTCCAAGATTTTGTCGGTCCAGTAGCCATAGATGTAAGGCGAGTGATAGTGAATGATTACTGTAAGCTGTAGGTTTCTTCCAAATTGACACTTTCACAAATAAAGTAATATATGTCAAATAACTTCCCAAGCAAAATTGCTACATATGTTCTTTCATTTTGTTTGAATCTTAAAATGGAGCCTGAAGTCATTGTTAGCCAATCACACGCGAGGCAGTTCTTTGTGAACCTCTGGAGTCCTTATGTAACAATAAGATAGGACATATAAATTTCACTTTCATTTGGTTTTTTTCTTCTTATGTAAAAAATTCTGTGTTGGTTTAATTACTGAATGTTGAAAACAATGAGGTAATTTGAACAACGTATTTGTTTCTCAGGATAGTCTCATGAATTAAATGGAATAACATGGCCCCAAATTAGACAGACTTTAATCAACATATTAACAGGCTTTTGCCTAGCTCAGTCTTAATTCTTTATTGATGGGCAGTAGCTGTGGGTGTGACCTTTTGTGTAAGAAATTCCGTCCACCCTGGTTAGCCTCAGGTAGTCCCAGTTAGTGCCTGTGTCTCAGCATATTTTTTTTACAGCATTTCATTTCATTCTGAAAAGTGTCCTGGATTGGATGACAAATTGTATAGTCACCCTATTTATAGACAACATTTTAAACAACTAATGTGAAGTCAGAGGAGGTATGTAGACATGTGTAGGTGGCACAAACTGAGGACAGGGTAGCTCAAGACCTGCCCGAATTAAAAATTAAAGAGCTTAATAAGCTAGATCGATGAGATACAATAGAGAAGAGTAAATGTATTAGGGTCTAACATGGGGAAATTAGCTTTAGCTCCCCCCAAATAGTTATCAAAGTGCAGTATGAGGGAAGTCTAGCTTAAAAGCTGTTGATTCAAAAAAGACCTGGGGAGTTTAATTAGCCAAAGGCTTGCCTGCTGCTTGCCAGCAGTGGGCCGTGGCTCATCACACCGCGTGGAAGCTGGTGCCTGTGCTGCTGGAGTGGTGTCTAGACCCGTGTTCTCCAACAGACTGTCTGCAGTGACGGAAACGTTCCCTGCTTGTGCTGTCCCCTTCCAGTCACCTGTGGCTGATGAGCACTGGAAATGTGGCTAGTGAGACCGAGGAACTGAACAGTGAATTGTATCTAACTTTCATTCATGTGAGTTTAAAACTGATTTGCTACATAACACTAGTAGTAACTATTTATTGGACAGTATGGGTTGGCTCAAGAGAGATCTAAATGGGGGTTGAGTTGGCAAACTTGGGGAATCCTGGCCAGAGGGCATTTGATGGGTTATGTGCATTTAATTCGACTGAACAAAATGTTAATGAACATCAAGCTGTGTGCATAGCACTGTGGCAGACACTGTAGGGTTATTGAAGAGCAAGTCTGTGCAATCACAGATCTTATAATGTCCTACTGAAGCCAATGGGAACACAAGTCAATACATCATTGGTGCTGCTGTTGCAACAGAAAGCCCGTTTAATGGGAAGCTAGGGGATGGAGAAGTGTGTAATACCGAGCTGTGAATTTGAGAAGGCTGAGTGGAAGAGGTGGGCTTGGGAGAGTAGGCAGACTTAGAGAGCTGGACATCGGCATTTAGAGGAGAGGAGGCCCAGGGTCAGAGAAGTCTGAGAATGGAGACGAGGAAGTGCGCTGGTGCATGTTGTCCGAGCGGGAACACTGTGGGAGAGAAAGTGTGTTTGGAGGCAGATGGTGGGGAAGCCAATGCAGTCTATAAACATGGGTCTTTGTTCTCTCGATTATTCATTGAATTTTCTAAGTTGGAAATTGATGTGTCAGACCCTCCTTTTGTAGGGGCACACCACGGAGCGATGGAAGTGAGGGAGCGACTGTGGGGGGTCACCACAGAGTAGAAACCATGGGGCGTGTTCCCAGGGTGGAGGCCACCTGGGAGGCCACGCCACCTTACTTGATGTATTCGAAGAGCTGTGATTACAAAAGGAATGTGAATCATTTTGTGTAGCACTAGAGGACCAAAGTAGGGTTGCAAATATGCGAAGGCAGATTTTGGATCAATAACATGAGTATGTTTTAATAATGAGAGCTTCCATAAATGGAACTGATACCTTATAAAATGGGGAGGAGCGCCGACCACCTAAGCATTTTGTGCTGGGATGTTACAGGGAAGACTTCCAGATTTTGAGATTTCAAGGACTGGTCAAAACAGAGAAAGGGGGCACTTAGGGTTGATAACTTTTGATTTTGCCAAATAAGAATATTAAATACCTCCAACCAATCATCTAGTATTATCACCATTTAAGATAAAAAAAACGTCATTGCAACACCACCTGTCCCCTGCCCCCCACATAGGAAGAGCACAATTTTAAACTAAAGAACGGCCCGTCCTCAAGGAAAGACAGTGGCCGCCCTGGTTTCCCCTGCCCCCATGCACCCCAGGATTGTGCTGTGTGTCTCTGAGAACTTCACCCCCCCCTCCTCCTCTGTAGCCTGGCCAGTACTAATAAGCAATAATTAGAGTTCGTTTAACTGTGAGAGGCAGCTAGGTGGTCCTGCAGCTCAGGTAGTTCTTATTTCTTGCAGTTAGATTGGGGGAGTCATCATTGTTGAACATCATTAGGATGAGCCTCCAGGACTCGGACAGAACAGTCACAGAGGTGAGGCGGTGGCCTAGGTACGAATGGCGTGGTAATGCGTACAAGTGTCGTTTGTAAAGCCTCCGGAAGTAGTGAAAAGAGAGAAATCCCAGCCACACATAGTTATCATGGAGGGCAAAACTTGCCCATTTCTTTATCAACATAAGTCGGGAAGCTCCATCGATGCGTCTTTCTTCTACCCTCGATCACACAGCTCTTGCCATATGTGACCCGGGGGTTCTGCATGTGTCCCCGGGGCCACAGCTACTGATCTAGGTGACCAGGAATTCCGTTTATGCTCCTCTCAATGCCGCCACAGCTCGGATTGAAAGGAGCACCCTTGACAGTGCAGCGCCAGTTCCTGTCGCAGAGGACATGGCAGCTGGAGGGAGAGGCCTGGTTATTGGGTGACTCTTTGCGTCCGCCGGTCGTTGGGGACTTACTACCATGTGCGCCGAATGAAGAGACCTGAGTCTTCCCGGTGGTTACCGTTTGGCCAGAGGCATCAGAGAAGCTGTTGTCAGGTGAGGGGGGGTGACAAAGGTCACAGATCAAAAGTCACCCTAATCAGCACCTGCTTGAAACTATAGTCATATATTCTCTTAAAGCCTGTCTTTCTAAGATGGCTCGTCTTCACCTGTGTAGTTTGGAACACCAGTTTCCAGCGTGGGGCCATTCTGAGAGGAGCTGCTTATCGACGGGCACCGAGAGCCTCCTGGGTCACAGGACCTCTGCCGGATGCTGCCGCACGTTATCTCGTGACACGGGTGGTCGTGACACCAGCCTTGTGACACAGGAGATAGGGATGCATTTTGAAGAAGGACACTGAGTTACTTGGCCAAAGTCACACAGTTCGTACATAGCTTTAAGTATCCCAAACTGGCCGCTTTTAAAAGTACCTCATATCACCTAAAAATTGTTACTCTAAAATTTAATTTTGCAGTTATCTTTGTTGGCTAGAGGTGGTATAGATGCAAACTATGCATAGTCCCGATTTTCTTCTGATAATATTTGTAGCTAGCATTTACCGTGGGCTTCCTATGTGTTAGGGTAGGTGCGGAATGCTTTCTGTAGATAAATCAAATGGAAATCCTTTGAGATCAGCATTATTACCCCCACTTTTCAGATGAGTGAACTTGCCCAGAGAGAAGTAACTTGTCCAGGAATTTTAGTACCTTGCTCAGGGAGAGTGAGGAACAGGGACTGAAAGCTAAGAAGACCCCAGCGTCTGATCGCTACCCCCTACCGGTGCAGCAGGAGCTAATCATCAGATGGGGAGAGCGACACCCACGTCCACGGAAGTGGGTGATCTTGGGCAGTGTGTGACCCTGGGACCAGCAGCACTGCCTGTACCCAGAGTGTCTGATCCCCGAGAGAATGCCCTTGACCATGACACAGTACTGCTGTGTTATGTCTCCTGGGATTTGTTAAAGAGTTTGCATTTCATGTTATTGCTGAAGTGGAATTCCTGAGAATTATTTGGTGGTCTCCCACCAGCACTCCCCCATCCGCAGTGCCACCAAGCCAGATGAGCCCACCTAAGCACCAAGATGTTTCTTGCCAGTGAAGAAAAGGTTTGTGAACTCAGTTGGAGACTGGCCAGGCACCAATGAGTCCCATTTCCTCGGCACACAAAAGAGGGCCTTTCCCCGGTGCCCTTTCTGTGAGCTTGGGGTCCTGGGCAGAGTCCTGGTCATTAAAGGCAGTGGGAAGGAGTGGACACTGTTTTTGTTAGTAACTGTAAAACACTGCGGAAAGCTTTCCGCACTTTTCTTTGCTCCACTGCTGACCTGAAGCAGACGGTTCTGCCCCTCCTCCGCGAGGCAGAGCCACAGATGTCTTGGCCTCAGTTGTCGAGACACCACTCAGAGGAAAAACTCTCAGAAGGACCACCTGCCACGAACCCAAACTGTGATGTGAGCAAGAAATAGCACTGTGTTAAACCACTGACGTTGGCGTTTTTGTTGTAGTGGTTAGCAGATATCACCCTACTGTTCACAGCAATGGCCTTGAGCCCTCGCTTGGCACCCTTTCTCTCCCCACTGCGCAACAGGCTCAGGGCAGGCGCTCTGGATTGGAGAGGGAGCCCTGCAGGTTCAGCTCCACCTGCCTGGCTACCCTGGCGTACCAACTCAAGACCCTCGGGACTCCAGTCCTGGAACCAAGGGGATTATTATTATGGAGAGTAGAGTCTTGCTCGAAAGTTGTGTCTTGCTCGAAGAGAATGAAGGCTTTGGAGACCAGTAATGATTTTGTGCCACTAATTTAAACAAAAATGACATGGACCAGAACATAAAGCAGAAGAATGGAGAGGAAAACCTCGATTTTTTTTTTTTTTTGGATATTTCTGCAGACTAGACAGCAGTAGACTTTGCTAAAAAACATGAAAAGCGGTGGCCACCTAAGCAATACAGAGACACTTTGCCGGGGCTAAGGGGAGGGTGGGGGAGCACTGTACTGCACAGGCAAGAACAATGGCACGGGGCCCCAAAACCTAGTCTCAGTCAGTCAGCTACTGTGTGGCCACCGGGAAAGCCACTTAAACTCAGTGGGTCCCACCAGCATTTCGGGATTCCTTAGCGCTTGTGTCAATCTAAGTGTGAAAAATGCCTTAATAGCTTTATTGGTTGAAATGTGACCATTGTGGGCTGAATGCATTGTGTCCCTCATCCCCCTTAAGTTCTTCCATGGAGGCCCTAACCCCCATTGTGTCTGTATGTGGAATAAAGAAGTAATGAAGGTTAAATGAGGTCATGGGGGTGGGGCCCTGATCTGATAGGGTAAGGGTCAGTATCCTTATAAGTAGAGATAGGAGCTCTCTCCTTCTTCCTTTCCTTTCCTCCCCTCCCATCCTTTCCCCTCCCCCCTCTCTCCATCCCTCCCCCCTCTCCCCCTCTCCCTCTCCCATGTACACACGAAGAAACCATGTGAGTGCACATAGAGAAGGGAGCCACATTAACCCAAGGAGAGAGCCTCACCAGACACCCATGCCGTTCACAACTTGACCTTGGACTTCCGGTCTCCAGAATTGTGAGGAAATAAATTCCTGTTGTTTGAGCTCCCAGTCTCTGCTGTTTGTTATGTCAGCCCTCGCAGACTGATAACTACCTTTGTCCTGATTCTCTCTAGTCATCATGTAAATCTCCAGCTTGTGTTACATTGTAGCAAGCTACAATATGAGATTGACCAAAATGTCCCATTTTGACATAGTTTATTCTTCTTTTATCACATGCATGTGGCAGTGTGGGAATTTATATAGCGCTTGGCCGAATGTGGGAGGTTGTCGCATTTCGTTTTTAGTCTTGGTTTGGGGAGATATTGTTTGAATGAGTATGTTCTAACTCTCGGCGCAGACCCTCTGGGTGCTGAATCTGTGGATATCCACGGAAAAACAGCCGTCACTGTGCCTGCAGCAGTGACTCTGTAAAAGTGCACGCTGTAGCGGTGAAGGGAGCATACTTCTTTAAATGGCAGAAACAGTGCAGTCATTATGGAATCTGTAGGAAACATTCGTTAAGGACTCGAATTCCTTCTAAATTAGCCTATTTCCCGAGTGTCTAATATTCATACATCTCACCCTGGGAAGGCATATTCAGAGACCGACTCTGCGGTTCAACTTGTAAATGAATGTTTCAAACTGCTACCAGTTAACGAACTTCCCTAGATTTCCCCAGGAAAGTGCCAAACCCCAGGGCCTCCATCCACCTGTTCACTTTGGATTTGGGTTGGATTTGTTAGGAGGAGGCAGATGGTGAAAGTCAAACAGAAGATCTTTTAGCTGGTGGGGCACAGAGAACAGATTTGCCAGCATGGCACCTGGCGCCGGAATTCAGAAATGGAGACCGTGGTCAGTTGTTCTGGTAATTTCCGTGTTTCTCACAGCTACTCACAGAGCATACATTTCAACCCCACATAGGCTGTGCTTCAACTTTCAAAGCACAGCCTAAATGCCATTTAAAAATAAGTTTACTTTTCCCAGCATATCCCAAAGCTCCATTTAGGTTCCAAGAAGTAAACATAAAATGTAGTTATTCACATTTTTAAGAAGCTTTTTCCCTTTTCCACATGATTCTGCCTCCCTGCTCCCTCCCACCCCCCTTCCTAACTCCCCTTTTTCCTCTCTTGGCTCTGGCTATGCTCTCTGGCCCCTCATCTGCTGCCTATGCACCTCCTCCTTTCCTAAGAGGGCACTGACTGTCGTGATTTGTCATCTGTCTGTGGCTGTGCCCATCAGACAACACGCTGCCAGGGGTGTGAACTTAGAACATTCCAGTGTTGAGCTGGCACAGTGGACTGCCACAGGGGGGCCTAAAAAGCATCAGGCCATTGGCACCTGTGAGCCCCCACCATTCAGAGTGGGGACCTCTGTGCCACAGAAAAGGGACACAGCCTGGGTCTGCCTTGCAGAAGGTATGACGCAGTCACGGGAGAGGAAACACCCACCTGGGACAATGGCTGCCACTGGTGAAAACACCGTCGACATGGCGCACAAGCGTCAGTTACTTTAGGGGACGAACGGCAGAGTCCTGGGGGTCAGGCAGCGAAATCTAGGCCCAGGTGTTTGAGGTCTCACCCGGGAAGAGGAGTCTTGAGCCCTCGCTAGGGAAAAAGGATCAGAGATGGTTCTATAGAAACGTGGTTTCCTCCAGAAGCAGGGGGGCGGTGACGGGGGGAGGCTGTGGCAGAAGCCGTTCCTACGCGCAAGAGTCAGGAAAGTGACTTCTTTTGGCACGGCAAATCGTACTTTTATGTAAAAACATTTGTTGGGGCCTAAAATATTCCCATCGACCAATGAAGTAATGGCCAGAAGAGCTGCTGCCAGTGGCACCAAACATGCGCGAGAGCACGCTGGAAACCTGGAGGCAAGGCTCCCGGCACCCGGGGCCCCTGTGTTGCTCCAGCCGTGAGCCAGTGAAACTGCTGGGTTCTTTAAATGCATAGGACTCTAGAGGGAGGACAGCTGTAATAACTGGCCAAAAGCACATCAGGAATTTTCAGGAGACTATCAACATGTCCACCTGAAAAGGAAGAAGAGTGTTTTGTCTATGAATTTCTCAAAGTTTTTCTGAAGAGCTATGTAGGGAGTTTCCCTTCCGAACTTATATTGAGAAAATGCTAGATTATCCAGGAGGGAGGCCATGTGAGAAGAGGGGGAGAGAAGAGATAAGACATAATGTGCTGCTCCCAGGAAAATCATTATTTCAAGTTCATGGATGGCATCTCATCTCCGTCATTATAGCTTTGTTGAATCATTTGCATAGAATCATTTGAAACAATTCATATTCCAATTTGCTTTGGGACCAGACAGATGTTTAAGAGAGGTGGCACTTTTGTTTTTGGTAGTGCCAAACAGTTTGGGGACTGTTACCCCCGGGGCTGTGCTGCAGGGGCAAAAACTTCTGGGGCCGACCTTCTCCGCACACCCGCCCGGTCTTCACGCCCCCTCAGCCCCACACCCACACGTTTATAAAATCACAGGAGCTCTAAGGGAACAGGACGGAGAGTGCTAAGGTTGTCTGTGTGCCCAGCTGAAAGTGAGCTCAGCTCTGGTCTGGGGAGTGTGGCCCAGCAGCACCTCAGGACAGGTAGAGAGGAGCTCCGAGGGAAGGGGGAGAAGAGAGGCTCCTAAGCTTGGGCACCTGGAGTGCATTTATGGCCCTTCCTTATCTTTTTGAAAATTGAAATACTACATCCCTGTGCTCACCTATTCAAGTCAGAGGCCAAAACACTTCCCTAGTCAACTATCAATGATTTGGGATCATTTCCTGTTTCACATAATCCTGACTTCTGTTCTTTCAATTAGGGTAGAAATGATCACAGAATTGAAGCTTGCAATTCACCTTATACCTACCTAGATGGGTTTTTTTTGCCAAGCCTCAAAGAGAAACATGTATGTCAAACCTGCATTTTATTTTGTATTTTTGTGTTTGTTGAAAGATCCTACTGCACTCATGAATAAAGAATACTTGTCAGAAGCGATGCTTTTCAATTTTTTAAAAAACATTTTTTCTGGGCTCCTTCCATAAATTGTTTATTGTTCAATATGGGTGTGACTTTCAAATGCAGTTACTTATTTTTGATGCCTTCAATTTGGCTTAAATATTTCTTTTCCCCAGCACCAAAAGGTTTCCTTTTATCTCAAAGATGTGAGATGTATCTTTGGTATCTTTCATAAATAATGGTGGGATTGGGGTGGGGAAGGGAAGGTAACAGATCTCTTTGCTTAAGGGTGCGTATCATGAAGAAATGAAGCTTTAATAATGAGGCATTTCCTCTCTCCCCTTATAATAAGTAAGGCCGTGCCCTGGCGGTCATCCATTTTCTCCTCCACACTTTTCTTACTCCTCCCCCAGTTATTCAGACCCATTAGCCATTGCCTTCTACAGGTGGCATGAGAAGGCCAGCTACACTAATCAGAACTGTGAATGAGGATAGAGACTGATGCCACATGGCTTTTGACACAGCAGCCCTGGTACATTCCTCGATACTCATAGGATGTTTCTTGCTCAGGTCAGTTCCTAATCCTTCTGTGTGAATCTCCTGAACAAGCTAGCACATCCTACAACTGGGTAGCTCACATGTGAGGGAGGTGTGCATTCGTGGTTTCACGCTCTGTGCTGCTTGGAGTTGTCGAGGTATCTCCCATGACGTGTGCATGGAGGAAATGTCTTGGTTCTTGATTTAGAGTATTCCCCACCATCAAGCATACTGAGAACACTCTTGTAATAAATGTTTCTCCTATGGAGTAATGTAAAAACAGGAAATCTGTGAATAAAACATGTGCTGATCTCCATTCCACTTCATCAAGTCATATACACATTCTTCACGCCACAATTTGGCATGGCGGAATGGTACCCTGATGAGTAAGTGTTACGGTAGAGGCACAGCAGGGAAGCTATTTTAGACATGCCTGGGCGGGCGGGGAATATGCAGCACAAGACTATTTCATTAGCAGTAGATGGCCCTGGCCATCGACAGATAAAAAACAGACTTTTTGGCCCAAACTCCTGCCTCTTGGCAAAACTACCCATGCCCTTTTAAGTCCTATGATGTGTTTGGCTCCTCCTACAATTGCCTTGATGCTTGGCATGAATGATAAACCCAGAATTACGACCTTCAGGAAGTGTTGAAGTGCACGTGAGCACCGAGGCTGCATTAAATTTAGAAATTAAATGCGGATCTGGATTTTAAGTCTTCTGCTGATTATCATCTAGAATGGCAGTCATGAAGCAGTGCCACCCAAGAACAGGAAGGCACCAGATTAAAGTGGCAAAGTTGAAGTGACCCTCAACAAAATCAGAGCTGCAGATAGGCTGAGTGCTGTGCTCTCCGGTGGAATGGTTAGAGTTTCGCAATGACTTTTTGGCACTAAAGTAATAAAGGCAGAGAAAATAGTTTTAAAAATCAGTTTGGTTTTATGAAACATCCACCAAGATAATTATAAAAGAGAATAGAATCCATTGAGATCCTCCAGATCGGAAGAGACCACAGTCTCTAACAATGTCATTGTTAAAAAAACGTGACTACTAGGATTTCCTGAATCTGTGGAAATGAAAATTATCAGTCTTGTTTTGGTGCCTGGGTTCTAGTTCCAGCCTGGAGTCCTGGGTTCTAGTTCCTTCGTTTACAGAACAGTCAGCGTCTGCAATGTCTTTACTGATCTTTCTTCTATAGACTTAAAAAAATCAACAACTTCTAAACACTCTATTTTGTTCATTTACTTAAAGTCAACTCATAGCAATTTGCACCGTTTGAAGGGAGTGATATCATGGATCATAGAAAAACTGCAAATAGTTTTTGAAATAATATATGTTAAAACCTCATTTGGAAGATGTTTTAGGTGTCTGCGTTTAAACAGCTGTATGTCTCAGACTCTAGGAATGGCCGACCTCCCAGACAGAGTGCGCCCCTGCTGAAAGGGGGAGGTGGCGCGCTGTGTAGTCATGAAATAGGCTTTGTAACTCTGGGCCGGCCCTGGGTCCAGCAGCAAGGCTGGAATTACTAGCTGTGTGATCTTGGACAAGTTACCTCACTTCTCTGTGACTCAGTTTCCTCAGTTATAGAGTGGTGATAATCCCACTTCCTATTTCATGTCTGTGTGTTTTTTGAATCAGGAATAGATGGGATAGTGCTGGTGAAGTGCTGTACACAGTGCTTGGCCATAGGAAACGGTTCTTATTCCATGTGGTGTATGGTAAGATTCCCTCTCCTGCTTATTTTATTTACCCCGTGACTGAGTATGTGCATTAGATCATGCTTTTGATGAACGGAACTACACAGAGTAGCTTACAAGGTCACTACCAGCCTGTAAGAAAGTGTTCACATACCCCGAGGGCTAGGAAGCATTCCTGAGAACCTCTGGCACTTCCCCCCCTCGTTTGGGCTCAGACTCCCACAGGCAGTCATCTGCATGCTCCCCTCGGATGACTGAGGGCTCTGCACTCCCCAGGGGAGCCTGCTCCAATGTAGGACAAGTCACCACTAGCAAGCTCATTACTATGCTGGGATAAAATATGCCACTCTGTCTGTAGCTCCCATTCAGGGGTCCTGGTTCAGCACGCCACGGCAATGCATAATTAATTTCTGTTTCACACGGACGTATTCCAGATACTCGAAGATGACAGTCAGAGTCCCTTAAGTCTTTTTCTGTGTCAGGTCTGCTGTGTTGAGCACCCTCACCCATGTCTCTCATCTGGCATGGTTTTTGAGCTCCTCATAGGCCTGTCTTCTACAGACACAACCCTGGTAGAGCACGGTGCGTGGACAGGACGAGACATCTCAGGCATTCCCCGACCAAGACAAAGCAGAGCCAGGGCTACCTCATCCCTGGACAGGGTGGCTCTCAGGAGGTCTGAGTCCGAGTGCCAGCTCTGCCTTTCCTCGGCCGAGAGCCGCGGCACGCCACTCGCCCTTCACACGCTGTGCTCTCCTCACTGGCATTTGTTTGTGTTAAAGTTCACCTTGGTCCAGCTAGCCCTCCCTGGCAGCTTTTTTCAGCCTATTTCCTCGTGCAATGTATCAGCTGCTCCTTCTGGTTTCATTACGTTTGTACATAGGATTGGCAAAGCATCATGTGCACATCTATGCCACTAATTAAAGCAACATGTAATGACGTCAAGTCCAGACAGGGCTACAATGGAGCATTCAAAACCTGTACTAGGTGAACCATAATTTCGTTCACTTATAAAGAGGTATTTATGGATCAGTGACAATATGCTAGGCATTATGTTTGGTTCAGGGGATGTAAAAATGAACAAGAGAGTTTCCATCCCTCTTCTCCTGGGACCTGGAGTCTTGTGGATACTATTAGTTGAATTTGGGGCACTGTGGTTAAAATTTTTTTCAGCTATTGTACCAATCTTTGTTGGTATAAATATATAATCACAGGAGGACTTCTGGTCAAGATGGAGGCATTGGTAAACTTGCCTCCTCTCACCACCACAGCAAAAACTACAACTGAAAAACAATTACCACCCAGAATCATCAGCAAATCTAGCTGTATGGAAGTCCAACAACCAAGGAATTAAAGAAGTCACATTCATTCAGACAGGTAGGAGGGGTGGCGATGTGGAGACATGGAACAGGCAGTTCCACACTCACATATGGTGGATAAAAATTGGGAAGGATATCTTGTGAGCCAGGGATCCCATCCCCACACCAGACCACGCAGCCCAGGGTTCCAGTACCCTATAACTTCTGGCTGTACAAACCAGTAGGGGCTGGGGTGGCGGAAGAAACTGCAGGATTCTCAGGCATCTCCTTTTAAAGGGTCTGCAACAGACTTAGAACTTATGCAGACTCACTCCCTCTGGGCTCTAGCACCAGGGCAGCAGCTGGAATGGCACTAGTGACATATGGAGAGAAACTGAAGTGTCTGGCATCAGGGCAATTGTGGGGGACAACTTCCTCCTGAACAAAATTCCAGAGGCCAGGTATCGGCCATTGTCCCTTTTCTGAGCCCTCCCCCACACAGAGCCACAGAGTAGTGACACCATATCCCAGACTCCATCACCTGGTTCACATAGGTTGCCCCATCCAGGTGATTACCTAAGGCTCTACCCCATCCAACTTACAGTGCACTTTCCTATATTAGGCCATGCTACTAAGACAGGTAGTCAAAGCAGTTCTACCTGATACATAGAAGCAAACACAGGGAGGCTGCCAAAATGAGGAGACAAAGAAATATGGCCCAAATGAAAGAACAGAACAAAACTCTAGCAGGGGACCAACAGTGGAGGGAATGAAGCCGAGAATCAAATTAATGCTTTGGAACATAAGGAAGAAAAAAAGCATTCAAGCAGAACAGCAAGAAGAAAAAAGAATTCAAAAAAACAAGGAGAGGCTCAGGAACCTCTGGGACATCTTCAAATGTACAAGCATCTGAATCATAGGGGTGCCAGAAAGAGAAGAGGGACAAGAAATTGAAAACTTATTTGAAAAAATATTGAAAGAAAACTTCCCTAATTTGGTGAAGGAAATAGATATACAAGTCCAGGAAGCACAGAGTTCCAAACAAGATGGATGCAAAGAGAAACACACCAAGACACATTATAATTAAAATGCCAAAGGTTAAAGATAAAGAAAGACTCTTAAAAGCAGCAAGATAAAAGCAGAGAGTTACCTACAAAGGAGTTCCCACAAGACTGTCAGCTGATTTTTCAAAAGAAACTTTGTAGGCAAGAAGGGACTGGCAAGAAGTATTCAAAGTGATGAAAAGCAAGGACCTACAATCTAGGTTACTCTATCCAGCAAAGCTATCATTTAGAATGGAAGGGCAGATAAAGTGCTTCCCAGACAAGGTAAAGCTAAAGAAGTTCATCATCACCAAACCATTATTATATGAAACTTTAAAGGGACTTATTTAAAAAAAAGAAGATTAAAACTATGAACATTAAAATTGTAATAAATTCACAACTGTCAACAACTGAATCTAAAAAACAAACTAAGCAAACAAGAGAACAGAAACAGAATTTTAGATATGGATATCATTTGGAAGGTTAGCAGTTGGGAGGGGGAAAGGGGAGAATGGAGGAAAAGGTGCAGGGATTAAGAAGTACAAATTGGCAGGTACAGAACTGATAGGGGCATGTTAAGAACAGTATAGGAAATGGAGTAGCTAAAGAATTTATATGCATGACCCGTGGACATGAACAATGGTGTGGAGACTGCTGGAGGGAACAGGGAGTACTGGGTGGAAGGGGGCAAAGGAGGAAAAATTGGGACAACTGTAATAGCATAATCAATAAAATATACTTAAAAAGCAAAATAAATATATAATCACAGAGATCTCTTAATCACCCATTTGGTGCCCCAAAGGAAAAAAAAATTAACAGAAAAAAACATGATATTAATGAAGGCGTGTTGACTTAATAATCCCAAAGTTTTGTTGAATCTTTTTTTATAAATCATCCGTAATGTGGCTAACAAACTATGAGAGTTACCTATATTACTATTTGAAAAATGGATGGCCCATCCTTACATGGAAAATGTGTGCTGTAATAAGCAGTACGTGGAGGCTAAACTTTATCCGTGGCAGTGGTTCTTGATCGGGGGTGATTTTGCATCCCGGGGGACACGTGATAATGCCTGGAGAATGTCTGGTGATCAGAACTGAAAGGATGCTACTGGCACCTAGTGGGCGGAGACCAGGGACACTGCTAAGCACCCTACAACGCGCAGGACAGTTGCTTCCTCACCCTTCCAATAAAGAAAGAAGAATTATCTGGGCCACGTGTCAGCAGTGCCGAGGCTGAGGAGCCCTGCCCTAGGGGAGGCGGTGCAGCTGCATGATTAGGACTAGAGACACAGACCCTGGCCAGTCCTGGGTTCGAGGTCTGTCCATGGTGACCGCTTAACCCTGTGCCTCGGTTTGTGCAGCTGTGAAATGAAGGTGATAACAATGCCGACTTCACAAAGAGGGCCAAGGAGGCCATGCACGTGTGGCGGTCAGCACAGTGCCTGGCACAGAGGCGGGACTAAATAAATGGTGGTTCTTGTCTTGGCTGTTTGCTTTCTCTCTGAATGCTACAGTTTAATTGACGCAGACTATTTGGATGTATCCAAAGAAATGGACAGCACTTCCATATCATGAAGAAATCTGTTGTTTTCCTGTATTTAAAGAACACCCCTCAGCAATTTGATCTCCAAATGTTCACCAGCCCGGTGAATCAGATGGTAGGCACTGTGCTTAGCTGCCTGAAGTATTCCACTGAGATGATGAACTGACAAAGGGATTAATTTTTTAATGACTACTTGAGAATTTTGTTTCCAAATGCAAGCGTGCCTCACATTTTTAGGCTGAAATAAGTGTCCCCAGTATTATGGAGATGCGAATATAGGCTAAGGGGTAAAGCCAGATACAATTATCGCATTTCAGAACTACAGTGTTATTGAAGATATACTTTGATTGCTAGATACTATTTGCTTTCAATACAATTTATAATGATAATAATGAAAGCACATAAAGTGATACATGATAGTTATTTATAAGATGAGCATCCTTGGGAGTTCTTGCCAGTTTGTGCAAAGTATGGGCACAGATTTAGATTCTTACTTAATATCCAAAAAAAAAAAGAGCTCACAAGACACATGCTCTCAAGTGTGGCTTCTTTCAGTGACGTGATGACGGTGCCTTTGCAAATTCATAGTCCAGATGAGCCCTGGCTGCAGGCAATCAAGACATTTGCAAAAGAGGGATATGGAACCTGCATTGCTGTGTGGACTAGAAATCTGTGGGCTTGTGTTGTGGGTGGGCACAGAGATGGCTGTAAGGTCTAATTGGTCTTCCCTTGACCTTAAAAGGTGGGAAGCAGGCAATACTGCCCACTTTCCATGTCTAGTAAAGAAACATCTGCAGGGAAAAGATCTTAAATGCAAAGGTTTGTGTTCCACTTCCATCTGTTTCGATACTCTTATCAGAGGCTGATAATCTTTCAAATTAAAAAGCATATGTTTGGTTGCTTTTAGAAATTACTTCTAAGTGAAATTTCTTTAGCCTGCTTCTAATTAAATTGCTAAATGAAATTACTTCTGTTGGTTTAAACACAAATTACGGTAAGTTCATCAATTATTCATAATATCTACAAATTAACCCAATTAGGATTTGATAATGGTTCAGTGATATTGACTTTATAAAATGAAACAAAGTGAAAATGATATAAAATGTACATTATTCCTTCAGGAAGACATTATATACAGTAACTAGATGTATTTTACAAATACATCTAAAATACTTATACTCAGGTGCACACTTAAAATTCCTGTCCATCAGCCCTGGCTGGTGTGGCTCAGTGGATTGAGTGCTGGCCTGTGAACCAAAGGGTCACTGGTTCGATTCCCAGCCAGGTCACATGCCTGGGTTGTGGACCAGGTCACTGGGGGGGGGTGCATGAGAGGCAACCACACATTGATGTTTGTCTCCCTGTCTTTCTCCCTCCTTTCCTCTCTCTCTAAAAATAAGTAAATAAAACCTTAAAAAAATTTCTGCTCACCAATTTGCATAAGCTACTATTTAATAAACTGTGCTTTAGTTTATTTCTGGAAAGCAGAAACCAAAGTTTGGTTCCATCCAAAAATATCAGCCAGAGGACAAGGGCCCTGCACCACCCACCCTTCCTCACTATTTCACCACCACCTTACCTCTAATGCTAGTAAACGGCTCTCTGTGGGAACAACAGTAATCGAATTTTCATGCTAATTCTATCCTGGTTTTCTGTTGACTACTAGCTCCCAACTATGCTTCCAACAATACATTCTACTGTGTGCTGTTCTCTAGGAAAACACAAAGGTCACCTTGTTCATTCAGCTAAGGTCAGGTCTAAAAGACAGAAAAATTCAGGTTGATGATTGACCTGGCGGCACTTTAGTTCCTTGTGAGCTCCTGTTTTTCGATTTTTTGGTAGGAGGTTCACACGGCTTACTACATTAGTTACAAAGCGGGCGCAGGAGCCGATTTGTAAGCAGGTGCATTGGCCACAGGTGATCTCAGTGTGAAGCACCAGGGTTAGGGGTCGGTCTTCCCGCCCGACGTGGAAGAGTGTCACAGTTGCGTGGCTGGGCGTGACCAGTTGGCCGTGTGTCAGACAAACTTCCGTGACAACCAGATGTCGCCATTGCCGTGGAAGGACATTATTTTATTAATTACCCTTTGATTACTTGATACAGCAGAGAACATGGAGCCATTTAGTCATAATGGGCCTCATACGCAGTACTTCAAAGGTGGAGTCTGTGAACCAGCTTGGGAATAACAACCATTTGATGAACAGCCATCTTTATTATGAAGAGATACTGAGTATCTTTACCACTTACATGCAGTGTTTAGGCAAAACTGAGAAAAGGAAAGCCTTTAAATCCTGTCCACTTTCTTACCTCCCTCAGCTCACACCAGATTATTGCCAATAATTACTACTACTGGTCACAAGCATATCTTGCCAGTTTAGGGAAGGAATTTAAAGTAACAAAGACCCTTTAGGTATTTGACTTAAATATATAAATTCATCTAACTTGGAAATTTCCTTAATTTAATTAATTTTCTTTATAAAAGAGTCAAGTCAGCACATATTTGAGAATCTCCTACATGTAAGATTCCGGGTAGGAGCTATAAAGGTATAAAGAAATCTCACTTTCATAAAGATACCTCTTTACTCTTAACATGGTCATAACGTAAGTCAGAATAAACTCTAAACTTGCGATTAGATCGTGAAATGTCCTTATGAATAGCAATGATACCCCCATTGCAGGCAGTGCTGGGCATGTCTTCGACATTTGTTTTTTTCGTGGTATTTTAAATGACTAGCTCTTACTACTTTGGGAGAAAAAAGTGAGTGGTGCCATTATAACTTAGTATATTTTAAAGACCCATGGTGTGTAGCTTTCCTTACTCCTTTATGGGAGTTATTCACCGATGTATTTCCATACCAAATGTTCTCTTTTATGAGTCCTTAAGCTTAAAAGTTATTGCATATACCTTGAGGGGAATTGGATCATTTCTGTTTTGCATTGCACTTGAGTAATGCTTTGAGTTGAGTATTCTGAGGGTTTTAAAATTAAGTTAATCCATATGTAATTAGGAAAGTTCTTAACTAGACAGTCTTGGTTAGCAGGAGACTGGCAGATTATTCTGAAAATCTAGCAAACCATGAATAGCAATTAAATGAGAAAAGGCTAAATTTCTCTTGAAAATGGGTTGCTGCCACAATTTAATGTGGCAATACGATTTTCTATTTTTAATTGCAGTAGACAATTTTAAGAAGAATTTTGCCTTATGAAAGCTAGATAGTTCCATAATTTTCAGCCACTTAGGCTTTTTAACACTTTAGTATTTTGCCCTCACCATCTCTTCTGATTCATGATGAACAAGAGAAACTAAAGTTGGTAAAGACAGTTTTGTACCTCCTGAACACATCGAGACAAAGTGAGTATCTCAGAGAAACTAAGTTCTTCTCTTTATGAGACGGTATAACTTTATGTAATTTTTTATACTTTTTTTTTAACATAGTGCTTTTATTCTCAGAACAATTATACTTAACATTGATACTTGAAGATGTTCCTTTTTAAATTCAAGTAATGAAAACTTTGCTCCATCTTCCATGCCAATATCGGGATGCAGGGAGGGCTTGAACGTGCTGAAGGTGTGATCCTTCCTCCCCTCCCCGCACTCCGAGTACAGAATGCTCTCTATAGTCCCCTACTCATTTCTCCATTTGCACGGGCCCTTCCGGAAGGAGTTTATGACAGTGCCCTCATGCCGTAAATAACAGCGAGTCACAGTCCAGTGTGGACAATGACAGGGGACGTTCAGCGGCTGGAAATCACCTGCGTCACTTAAAAATGCATTGTCTTTCACCTTTCAATCAGTATGAAAACACATGGGAGGCGATTTCTTCAGTCACATGTGCAAGACTAACCTCTAGGCAGTTCGTGTCACAGCAGAAAATACTTCAGTGTCAAAAAAGGGGGTATGCGCTGCTTCAACCCTGCACGCCTGTGGCCACCACGTCGGAGAAGTGCAGAAACCTGGTGCTACTGGCGTATATTTTGATGGAGCTCACACTCAGGTTCGCACCAACTAAAATCTGTTAACACCCTCGTTATTACATAAAGCACTCATTCTTACTACGGTTGCCCATGCTGCGTTTAGGTGAGAAGTTCTGTCCATGTCCAGAGTGGAGCCTGGACAGGACAAAGGCAGCAGTGGGTCCTAGCTCTCCAGTGTTCGCAGTGTTCTGGGAACACAGATGCGCTTTTATATTATATATTTTTTAATTACTGGGGTTTTCCAAAGTGCCGTCAGAGTGAAACAAGTGAAGATAGGAGCCATGGGTTGCTTCTCTGCTTTTCCCTGGCTTTTCTTCTCGCTGCTCTGCACCCCCGATTGCAGCGCCACCAGATCGGCAGGAACAATTAACTGTCTAATTATTCCGGTCACACCAGCCCACAATGAAATCTTTATTCCGTGTTTACAGCGCTCTCTGGCAGAGGCTGTCTTGCTGTTTCTAAACTAAGAAGAACTGCCCTTTGGCTCCTCTCGGCATCAGCTGCCTTGGTTTCAGCCTGGGATGCCAATAATCAGACTTCTTTTTCTTCCGAAGTGGACATTTTTTTTTTTAGGGTGAAAAGACCTATTCTCATCACCCCCCATATATTCTGGCTGATTTATGTTCTAGCCACTGCAGCTCTTCCTTCCGTATCTCTGTACGTTTTTCCTCTGTCCATAGAACACCACCAGGCAAATCCCCATTCTAAGTCCCAAATCGGAAAAAATGCTTAACCAAACAGTGCTCACCACTATGAGGGAAAGAAAAATACAACCACTGGTTTATGGGTAGAGGGAAGTCAAGGAAATCCCTCCTGCTTTTCTAAACTGCTAATTTTCTAGCTCAAAAGGCATTCAATAACTTCTCCACCAGGGGAAAACATACTCGCTTTTCAGTGGCTCTCTTGATTACTTCCAACTATTTACTTAAAGTCGCCAACAGCTGCACGTCTTTGAGGAACGTCCAAGGTTGGGGAACATTTTCAGTGTGTCAGGGGCCGAGAGACCACGTCTGAACCTCTCTGGAATGGCGGGGGAAGACTGCTGCACCCCAGAGACCAGGACGGAGCAGTGAACTCCAGTCCGAGGATGCGATGGAGGCAGTGCCTTCAGCACAGGGAGCAGGGGAAAGCACCTTGGTTGGGGAGCCTCCTCGAACCACCTGATCCAGTCCTGTCCCTGGATCTGAGAGGCAATGGCCCCAGTGCTGAGTCCTGTTGCTCTACGGGCTCAGCCGTTTTTTCCCCAGAAGAACATTTTCCTGCTTTGCAGGGGAGATGGCATCTTTCTTTCCATTCCCGTCTCCTAACCCACTGTGACCGTTCCCCTAACAACCCTTTGCTCCTGCCTCTCAGCCCCCAGCACTTACTGCTTTCGCGTATCCTTTCCTGTGAGAACTGGGTCATAAAATTTTACAGAGGAGAAAGGTAGAACGGGGCGTTTCAGTAGTATAAACACTGATTAAATTCCCGGGCATCTCGCCCCAAATGAAAGATAATTTTTGTACAAGTATGCACAAGCATGTCAAGAATGCTAAGTCATTTTAATGTTTGTACTTTTCCATTTTAATTTTACGCTGCCACGTGGGACACCTGCTAAAAATGCATCTCCTTAACCTGCAGCGTAGCAAACTTTTCACAAAACATTTTGAAAAGTGTATTTTATAGACTGCCCTTTCCCAGGATGCTCCAAGCATTTTGTGGGGATACAAAATTAGATCGTCTGATGACATCTATCCTCTTGGAAAGATGTGGCTGCTCGCCTGCACTGGCAAACAGGGAAGACCAGCGCTGAAAAGCAAAGGTCACACCAAAGTCAGGGGCAACAGCCTAGGTAAACTCTGAGACTTGGATCCCAATTTATATTAGTCTTCTTGCTCTTCATTTGTCTCTCTTTCTTCTCGGGCAGGAAGGGATCTGGCCAGCAAGGAGGCTTGACCTCCTCTCCTATGCTGGTTTAACTGACACTCTGTTCTCCCACACTCTTGCCCTATTTTCTGTGCCATCCACAGCCAAGCCTGGACCCTGGACAAGCTCTGACCAGGGGCCAAGGCAAGAGGAGGCAACCGCAGGTGCCCTTGTGGCCGCCTCCAGCGTTGGGAAGTGAAGCCCGCCCCTGCCCAGTGGGACTATGAAGGTCCCACTAAGAGAAACTGAATGTCCAGGTTGTGTGATGTGTGAAAGGAACACACTGGGTCAAATATGGGGTTCAAGGCTGGCAGTGCCTTCACAGGTCCCAGGCCAGACCAAGGAAGGGAAGCAGATAGAAATGTCATTTTCACCTGTGGGCAAGCACACAACACAGTTGTGACTTTTTGGTGTTTTTACTGTTCTTAGGTCGATCCCACTCCTTAGCTGGGCCCCTGGCATGGCCACATCTCTGAGAGGATACTTTCCTTTGGCGGAGAGATGTATCAGAAACCAGAGGGTGCCAGGCGTCAGTTTATTTGGGGAGGGGTGGACTCCGTTTCCAGGCCACCTACAACATTCAGAAAACAAAATCTTTCCGGGCATTCCTGCCAATAACAAACCGATACCATTACTAGTAGTGATGATAATGCCAGTAATAATGAAACAGTAAACTGAATCTGCCAGGCGACCAACCCCCCACCAGCTCAGCTTCCAGCCCTCTTACTCCCTGCCTGGTCTCCGCAGACAAAAAGGCTCTGGCGCTGCCACCGGGCTGCCCTCCAGGTTCTAGCCCCCACCCCACCCCGGAGGTGGAGAACCATGCAGAGGCTCCGGCTTCAGCTTAAGTACAGCCCCCAGTCTCTCCTGTTGCTAAGGGCCAGATGGGACTCCGCGATAGCGTTTCCTCGACAAATCTGCAACTTTGACCAGATCCGACGCCCTTGCTGCTCGCTGACCTCCCCCCCCAGCCCCGAGCAACTACAAAGCGCAAAGCTTAAACAACCCGCGCGCAATCCAGCAATTCAGAGCTTTCCCTGCGAGTGTCAGGGCTCGAGACAGGAAATCCGGGGAGTTACCGATGTCCGGCAGGTGGTGGGGACACAATTCACCACCACATTCTTCCCCCACAGCCGAGCTCGGGTGGGGGCGCAGTGCTCGGCACGGACTGGAACCGGACCCAGGGGCTCCCGCGCCTCCCTAGAGCTTGGGACTCTAGTCCTCCTTCCTGCGCATCCCGGTGAGAGGGACGAGGCTGACCCTGTTTCATTGGCAGCCGGAGGGAGGCGCCACTGCCCGCGGGGCAATCGAGGGCGAGGCCCGGCCCAGCGCCCCGCGAGCTGCGCTCTTGGGTACTCCATCTCCATCCCTTGGCGTGCAGCTCCAGCTGCCAGCGCGCCGAGTCCTCTGCCAGCCCCGCCGCGTCCCAGCGTCCCGCCCCCAGAAAGCAGCTCCCCAGTACAGGCAGTCCCTTCTCGTCCCCTTTTCCCCCAAAGTCCGCGGAAGTCTAACTCCCACCGGTCCTCAGGCTCGCCGCGGCGCGGGTTTCTGCAGGGACTGCGCGTCGCAGAGCAGGACCGCGCGCAGAGCCCGGGGACGACTTGCCCGAGAGGGCGGTTCTGGCTCCTGGAGCCTGGGGACCGACGACGCGCGGGCCCGACCCGATCTCTCGGTTTACCTGGCGCGGCCGGGACTCTCCGGGGACGTTTGGTCCACACTCCTCCAGGGCAGGCGTCCAGCTCACATCGCTGCCTCCCCCACTGGGCGGCCGGAGTCCCGCTGGGTCCCCTCGTCCCCGCTCACTGCGTGGCCCCCACCCCCCCACCCCCCTACCCCCTCCGTCAAAAGTGTCACGGCTTTTCTGCCTCCGGATCTTTTGCAAAGTCTCCGTGCGGTCACCAGGAGTTGGGCGCAACGCAGGGGCGCTGACCAGCGATGCCTTGCCCCGCCTTCCCGCGGCCCCCGGCGCCGGGCCCGGCCGGGGAGAACGGCCACCTCCTCCTGGTCACCGTCCCCGGAGCACAGCGCCGCGCCGTCCGCTGCTCGCCCCTTGCGCCTCGGCTCGTCCGAGTGGCTGCCTCCTGCCTGTGCCGCGGGTCCTCATTCCCCTGCTCATGAATATTCTGACAGAGGCTAATGCCGGTGAAAATTGAATTAGCCAATTGGGGCCAGGAATGTGCGCTCTTTCCTCCTGAGGAGCTCCCTGGAACAGCACCAGAAGAAAGCAATTAGCGTCCGGTTGGCACCCTGTGGTTTAGAGCAGTGAGGGGCAAAATGGGTTAATTCTTTAAATGCAGTTTAGATACCGCATTTAAATGCTAAAGCCCGGCTATTGGCTGAGAGAGTAAAGAAACGTTAAGGGGGAGAGAGAGGAAAGGGGGTACGCAGGCTTGCTGGGGGGGGGCGTATCTACACCTAAACTCCCTGAAGTTGAAGTGACTGATTCTGCACAGATTGTGCAAGAGGCAGTTGATGAGAACTGAAATAGATTGGCAAACAGGATCAGAAAGGATGTCAGCCTAGGTTTAACCTTGACCTTGAGGAAGCAGAGGACTGTAATGAATTTTCAAGAGGAAGGGTGAGGAGAGCAGCAGAGGGAGAAGAACACCTCAGTCATTGATCTACTTTTAAGAATTTTGCAAATCATAACAAAACCATAGTTTTAGGCCTCTGGGTGAAGCAGGGTTGGAGTGGAGATGCCTGGAAGGTCAGAAGCTTCAGAGGAGGAAGCTGAGACCAGCAGGGTGAAGCAGCTTCCTAGTTTGTGCAATAACTATGAGAGGACCACCCTAGAAAGCGTTTCCAACCAGGGCCGGCCTTCTGCATTCTGGGGTCAAACAGACAAGGTCGACGGGAGGGACAGTTTCTCTCCTGTCTTGCCGCCTGCCCTAGAATGCCGAGTTCTTCAGTTATTGATTACAACTCAGCTGTAGCCAGTGGGTAGGGAGGGACTCTGCCTAGTTCTGTGCCCACATCTCCCTTTAGAACCTTCACATGCAGTGCTTCAGGGTTTCCCCTCCTGTCACTGATTTTCTAAATACAGACAATTGTTTTGATAGAATTGCTTGGGGGCCAAATGACCTATGTGGATAAATAGCTGATAAAACTGGGTGTGTAAGTAACTGATCCAGTCCTCACGTGAGTGCCAGTAGAAACAAATATCCTGGTTAAGGCAATTGTGTCATATTTTAATAAGTTTTAGAAAGGCCTAGAATCGACACTCACAGTTATAACAGTAATTAATAACATTAAAGCAGCTAGTGTTTATTGAGAACTTGTTACGTGACAGACATGCATTACATGAGTCATCTCATTTCATCTTTCCAATGACTACTGTATCCAAATGTGTTATTTCCCCATTTTACTAGCTGAGGAAGGCGAGGCTCAGAAACAGAAGCGGTGTGTCCAGGTCACCCAGCTCGTGAGTGGTGGAGAGGAATTTTGACCCGATCCAGCCTAAGCAATATGCCAGAGCCTTCAGGTCACCAGCAGCCCATGCGGCCTCCTTATCCAAGAAGAGAACCGGCTTCTTGGTGTTTTGTTGAAGTGACTTGTCCTTGATGATTAATTTCCTATTGCAGTTTAGAGGGAAAAAAGATTTTGGGGGGGAATGGTCTGATTAATTTTATGTCTCAATTTTGATTGGGCCACAGAGTTCCTGCATATTTGGTCAAACTTTATTCTGAGTGTTTCTGTGAAGGTATTTTTGAATGAGACGACCATTTAAATGGTAGAGTAAGGAGAGCAGATTGCCATTCCCATTGTGGTGGGCCTCATCCAATCCGTTGAAGGCCTGAATAGAACAAAAAGGCCGACCTTCCCTGAGTAAGAGAGAATTCTCCCTCCCGATGTCTTGGAAATGGAACTTGTTAGCTTCAATAATTGCATGAGCCAATTCCTTATTATCCGTCTCCTGGTAGTTCTGTTTCTCTGGAGAGCCCTAGTACAGATGGGTACATCCAGGAAATACGACTACTTTTGAATTTCTCATGAAGGTTGGAATATTTTCATCTCCCATCACATTGTCTGGTACATAATATATAATAAATATACATTTTTACTTAAGATTTTCCAGAACTATTATCCAATTATTAAGAGGGGAGGAACAAATATAGTATGTGTGAATATATATATATAAAAAAGGTCTGTCTGGGAAGAGGACAGCCATCATTAATATAATGAGAGCAGTTTGCATGACATCCATGTAACCTGGCAGCCAAGGAGAGTGGACTGGAATATTCATGCATGAACAATGACAACTTCACTGTAGTCAGTGGGGGTGGTAGACGCTATTGAGTGAGCATATGTACTGTGTGTCCGTCACATTCAAAATGACTGAGTGAGTAGAGCAACGAATCTGCATCAAATTTTGTGTTAAGCTTGAATGTTGCTCCGTGGAAACTACTGGGCTGATTCAGAAGGCCGCAGCTGTGGGCAACTGGTGACTGGCAGCTTCACAACAACACACCTGCTCATGCATCACGTCCCATGCACTTTTTTGGTGAACATCAAATCATCCAGGTGATTTAGCCCTGCTGCAGCCCAGCTTTGGGGCCCTACAACTTCTGGATTTTCCCCAAACCAAAGTCGCCTTTGAAAGGGAAGAGATTTCAGACCGCCAATAAGATTAAGGAAAAAACTACAGGACAGCTGATGGCGGGAGAACCGTGTGAGGTCCCAAGGTGTCTACTTTGAAGGGGACTGAGGCATCATTGTCCTGTGTACAATGTTTCTTGTGTCTTGTATTGTCCTCAATAAATGTCTCTTTGTCATAGTACATGGCTGGGTACTTACTGGACAGACCTCATCTTGTGTGTGTATGTGTAGAAAGAGATATTATATTTGAATGAAATTTTATCTTTGAAGAACTAAAAAATGGACTATAAAAGAGGGACTTAAAGCCACATTTATAGATATGTGAGGGGAGAAATTTTACTATTACAATGTCAGGGGTAAAAATGATCGGGTGAAATCTCTGATTTCAACAGTAGTTGAATACCTACTAAATGCAAGACACATTTCTGTTCAAATATTTTCTATTGAAGTTCACAGTTCAATCGCTTAAAACAGTTGAAGATCTGCCATATTTTATTCTCTGAAACTTTGGGTAGTTTAAAACCCTTTGTAAAAAAAAGTATATACTGTTTTATCCCATTGTTAAATATTTATAATGCTCCCCGTTGTGATTCCTCCCTTACAGTGCTCTGTTGGATCCTCCTTTTAAGGAGAGTATCCTCTTAGGGTTTAGAGGCATCATTTCACAGGAAGGTCTTCAGATGTTGGAGTGTTTCTGTATGTGCATGTGCCACCGTGTGCTCCGGAGTCTGAGTGCGCAGTGGGGCGCTGGCCCCGTGTAAGGGAGCGGGACAATCTTGGACCTTTGGAGTGAACGAGTTAGCTCCTCTGCGAAGTGCAGGTAACAACAACATACCGTGTCTGTTGGGGGCTTTGTGGCGTACACGTTGCTCTCTTGCCTGCTGTCTCGTTGCGTCCTCCTGGTAACCCCGCTAGAGCAGCGTGTTATCCATATTTAATTGGGGAGGCATGTCAGGCTTGCAGAGATTTACTGACACGCAGAGCTTCTCCTAGGAACAGGCAGAACAGGAACTTTAATGGACAACGTCACCTTCTCAGTGAGGCCATCTGTGGTGTCTTCCTCTGTCCACACCTCCCTGCATACACTACTTTTTCCAGTAGAAACACAATGCCCTCTTTCGTGTCCCCTTGGGATTTCTAAGATGCATAAAGAAATAATTGGAACACAACGTGTTGTCTCTATCACTAAGTAAAACCTGAAGCTAGGAACCTCGTCTGAACACTTTTGTAGTCCCACATTTAGGTTTGTGGGGGGCACTCAGAAAGCCCACCGACACCACGTCTGTGCCGTCCAAAAACGTAACCCATTGACTCTATTGGGCCGTTAGGGTTAAATGAAATAGTTGCCAGGAGCTTTGGAAACTTAAAAACACCATGTAATAATAATATTGTCTTTACCGTTCAAAAGTAATTTAGAAATAAATGTAATAATTTCAGCTTTGACCTCTGACATAAATTCTATGGGTGACAAAGCAGTTTGATAATTTTTGTCAGCTACTGTTACTTAGGACATGGACGGGCGCCACTTGCTCAAATAATAGTCCTCTGGTTAACAGCCCTAAACTGGCCCATTAAGCAAGAAGGTGTGAGTCTGAGAAAGGTGGGTGTGTGTGGGGGGTGCACACGCACCTGTGTAATCTTTCTGCAGGTTAAGACTGTTTTCTGTGAATGAGCAGTGTCAGCTGCTAGTATTCCTGTGTTTCTCTAAGGGAGGGGTCTGCTTGTCTCCTGTGGGATGACCTTTATTAAGAGCTTCCAAGGTCATAGCGTTAACAGCAGAGCTGGGGCTCCCGATGCTGTGCGATGCTATTCTCGCTGCCTCCCTCTGACCCCGGCGGGCAGCCACTGCCCGTCCGGGGCGGTTTCTGGTTTTACAATTGAGCTGAGTGATGAGCAGCTCAATACCTCCTCATAATTAGTCCTCTGAGTCAGCTGATACCCTTGCCATACAATTTCATGATCTATATTATTCAGTATCATCCATTCAAGATATTCTTGGATTTGTAATGATAATTATTTAGTAGAACTGATGACAAAGACACACTAAAAATACTTTGTGGCTACGTGGAGTGTCTTTACCATGAATATTCATAATGGAACAGTTGTTTTGGTTAAAAATATATGCACATTTGCAAACTCGGGAATTCCTGTTGATCTGTAGGTTATTTTCCGTAGCACTGATGTACAAGTCACAGGGGTTTCTCCGCTGGTTTTATTACTAAGGCCATTTGCGGTTCTGCCGCCTTTGCTTTGTTTTGGTGTGACAGACATTCATTATGTCCTTTGAATTTGGGGGCCAATCAGTGACTTGCAGTCAGTTTCAGAGGAAACTTGTTCCCTCACTGTTCATGTCTAGCAATTCCTGTCTGTTACTGTGTTTGTGAATATACAATAGTAGAGACACACGCACCCCCCAATCCCGCCCCACCACCTCCAAGGAGAAGTAGCTGTAGAAACACTCAGTGCTTATGACAACCTTCCAGAAGTCGACGCTGCTGATCCAGTGAGTTGAATCTGATGAACTTGACCACGGTGTCCTTGCTACGGGTGAGGTGCCCTGCCTGCTGGTCACTGCAGATGTTTCAGAGAGAAGTGAACCCAGGGACTGTTCTCAGGAAGTCTGTAATCTGGGAGACGGGCCTTCATATTGAGCAAAGTAAAGGCTCTAAGGCAGAAATGGATGCTTTCTGTTAAAGGGTCAAAGATGAAGCGCCGGGAAGCCCCAAAGGGAGAGGGGTTGTTTTCAGGGGAGGAGGGACAGGAGACTGCTCTGTGGAAGGGGTCTCCTGAAGAGTGGGTAATATTTGGAAACGCAGGAAAGGGTGGAGGGACCATCAGGAGTCAGAGGTAGAGACCTGGGAAAGCACAGCATGATTTTGAGGGACCGCTGAGATTACCATCAGCACAAGCACATGCCGACTACACGTGACATAAGAAGGAGATAAAACTAGAAGGGAAGCTGGAGCCCAGAGGGCCGCGGATCCCATGTGGAGAAATGTAGATGTTATTCTGTAGGCAATGAAGAGGGGGTTGCTTTTGAGCCTGGGACTGACACGCTGCAGCTGTGTTTATAGCTGAGTGCAGAACAGTTTCAGAGGTGGGAGACCGAAGGGGTGGGGACCAGCTGGGAGACCTGCAGGAGCTGAGGCAAGATGTGATAATGGCCTCAACCAGGAAGGAGGCAGCAGGACCTAACTGGAGAATTGAGACAGGAAAGTATCAGTGTGTGTGTCAGTAGTACATTGAAATGCTTTTGCTACTTGTCTTGCGTGCTCCTGTCTCAGCAACTCTCCCCCCTCCCCCCCACATGAACAAATGCACACATGGAAATACACACAGGCACACGCCATAGGCACACGACACCCACAAAGCACAAAAGTGTGTGCGTGCACATGTGCGCACACACTTGCATGGGCACGCACACCCAGCGCAGTGCAAGGCATTTTGTTGGCACTAGGTAATTGTTTGCTGAATGGAATACAAAAAAATTGATGTGGGGCACAGCGCAAATGAGGAATTGCAAAATATTGATCCTAGCTAGTGATGGATTTTGCTAGGCAAACTACAAAAATTCTTTTATGTCTGTTACTAATTGGCATTGGGACAAAAGGCATGTCTGGAGTCGAAGATGACTTCTGGTTGTAGAAATGTGTGAGACAATGAAAATGTTCGGTGAATCTGCCGGTGCGCACAACTGGAACCCTCTTGGCTACAATGTGTCTTCTCTCTAGGCCTTAAAAAACTTCTTGAGTGAACCCCAGGGCACTTTTTCAAGGGTTCCTTTTACTCATTTAGAAGGTGTGGCTGACAGAAGGATGGGCCTCAAAGATGTCCACCTCCTAATCTCTAGGACCCGTGACTGTGTTAGTTAACGAGCAAAGGGGGGTTCAGGGAGCTGATCAGCTGACATTCTACCTTGGATTATTGGAGTGAGCTCAGTATAGTCACAAGGGTCCTGAAGAGTGGAAAAGGGAGGCAGAAGAGGCAGAGGCAGAGTGATGTGATGTGGGGGTTCTGCTGGCTATTGCTGGCTTTGAAGATGGTGGAAGGGACCGTGAGCCAAAGAATGTGAGTATCCTTTAGAAGCTGGGAAAGGCAAGGAAACATCCTCCCTGAGAGCCTCCAGAGGGGACACAGCTCTGCTGACATCTTGGTTTTATCCCAGGAGACATATATCAGACTTTTGACCTTCAGAGTTACAAGATAATAAACTGATGCTGTTTGAAGTCACTAAATTTGTGGCAATTTGTTACAGCAGCAATAGAAAACTAGAACAGAAGGACAATGAGCATGCTTACTGTTTTGGATTTATACTATGTATTAGGGTACATGATGCCCCGAACTACATGAGCTATGGTTGTGTGATGTCCTAGATTCAACTACAGGAATATGTTTTGTTACAAAATGTCCCATCTTGGTCTGAATATAGTATGCACAACACCTTTAGTGGTGTGAAGGCGGGGAGTGTATGTTCTTTGATTATGTCATACTGGGTGCAGCGAGGAGGCGGATGGATTTAAATGAAACTCCCTGTGTGGTCCCGCAGACAGGACTCCCAGGGAGGAGTCTGGCATCGCAGAGCGTGGAGCGCCGCGCGAATGCCCTGCAGCCACAGTGTGTGTTCACGGCCCTGTCCGGGTCGCCCCGTTGGTGCTTCACGGAAACACGACGTTTCTATGTGTTCATTTTTATCGGTTTCTTTCAACTGGCATGTCTTTCAGAAGAATGTATTTAATTCACTTCTTCTTTACTTTCATCATTATTATTTGTATCACAGGTGTCATGTGAGATGATTTAATAATTCAAAGAGGATGGAAATAATAATATCAGATGTTGTAGCTTTGTATAAGAAGGCAAGTTGTCAGTAACTGAGTAGGAATTCCTTTGTTTTAGCAACATACACATTTGACCTGTTATTTTATTTTGATGCTTTATCAAAGAATGGAGTAAATGGCAGGAAAAAAAATACAGGTTGATGTATGTTCACTGTGAAACGCCAGGTGCACTCAGCAGGACACGGACGCGTGATGATCGCTCCTTGTTCATACCGGAGCCTCCAAACGGCGGGCACGGTGCATGCTACTTAAAAATACACTAATTCCTACAATTAGCATGGAATATGAATTAATTTTTGAACACGAGCCTCTGGTAGGTCCTCACATAACACACAGAATTTCTGCAGCTTTTGATGCGCAACTATACCAAATGTTGAGAGAACATAAAGCAGCCTAAAAATAAAGTATAAAATAAGATGACTAATTTTATGTGGAGAGGTTCTGCAGATGAAGGAGGCTCAATGTGCAAGTTCCTTTGTAAGTACAAACTATTTGTTATTCTTGGCCTCATTCTGAAATCTTACGGCAACAGCTCTAAGTATGCTGATTGATAACCTATTAAAGGCAGACTTGTAGATGATTTAAATTAGGGGATTTGTGCCGTAGAACACTGGAAAATTAATAGCCACTCTTTATTTTTCTCTGGTTGAAAAGCATATTTTTCTCTGATTGAAAAGCCTAAGAAAAGGAAGGCAGTAGAGGCTAGTGGCTAAAAAGACTGCCCCTGAGTCTCACTGTCTGAGTTCAAATCTTGGCTCGAATACTTGCCAGTGACCTTGAACAAGTTATTTAATTTTGTCGTGCCTGCATTTCCTCATCTGTAAGTGGGTATAAATAGTACAACCTACATTTAGGGTCCTTCTGAGGATTAAATTACGTAATCCATGGCAATTGTTTAAAGATTAACCACTATTAGATTCTACATATGAGTGAAATCACATGGTATTTGTTTTTCTCTGACTGGCTTATTTCACTTAGCATAATGCTCTCCATCCAATGCTGTTTACAAAGGGTTACATTTTTCTTTTTTGTGGCCGTGTAGTATTCCATTGTATAAATGTACCGTAGCAAACAGAACTAACAAGCAAAATAGAGGCAGACTCATAGATAGAGAGCAGGCTGACAGTTCTCAGGGAGGTCTGGGGGGGTACAGAGATTGAGCAAAAGAGAAAAAAAGAGAGAGAAAGAACTCATGGACACGAAAAACAGTGTGGTGATTGCAGGGGAGAGGGGGTGTGGATGGAGGTAGAAGAGGGTATAGAGGGGATAAATGGTGATGAAAAACAAGATTAAAAATTGTATGGAATTTGGAAAAAAGTTTAGCCAATATTATTTAAAAAGGGGTTATGAATATCCATGTGTTTCTATGCTTTTTAATACCATCTTTGTCAAGAAAGGAGAATGAAATATTTTTGTCACTATCATTTGTACCATTGATAAAATAATAAAATCACAGAATATTTGAGTATAAGGGATCTGAGAGATGGTTATATCCAGCCCTCTCATTTTATTATTGAGAAACCTGAGGACAGAGAGTCAAAGGAGCTTGCCCAAAGTCATACCCAGCTTTCTTCTGTCTCCACGTGCATATAGGTGTCCCCCTGTTCATGTGGATTTGTGAACCAAATCAAATTTATAGAACTAATTAGTCTGATTGTCACCCTTCTGGGGGGGCAAGCTTTGTCTCTGTGGGGTATGAGGGGAGAGGGACAGCAGAATGGGCACTGAGATGTGTTTCACGCGAGGGTGGTGGGCACTGAGCCTCCTCATTGAGAAGATGTTGCAGAAAAAGTGGTGGAATTGTGGATTTCTCTGTGTTTCCACTCATCGAATGGACTTTGGGCAAGTCCTCATTTCTTCCACTTGTACTTTCTCATCTTTATCTGACATCTGATCAAACCTCCTCCCAGGGCAGTCAGCTGTGAGGGAGGAACCAGCAAGAGCTTGTAGATGTTACTTCAGCTACAGAAGTGGCCTAGGAAGTAGACAGAGGCAGTTACAGCTAAGGATGGATCAGATTCTTAAAACCTCTTGGGGTTAGCCATCTGCATGGGCACCCTGTGAAACAGAGAATTTTGGGTAGGAATTTCTAGCCTGGTTAGAGGTCCCTTATGATGGGAGCTCGGGGGGAGGGGAAGAGACAGCACAGTGTGGAAGGCCTGGGTGAGGGAGAAGAGGGTGAGGCTTAGGAAAATGAGGAGGGGAGGGAGGGAGTGCTGGCTATCCTAATCAGTGGCCGCTTTGTCTCCTTCGCCTTTCCTACAGTTTACAGGTAGGAAGGACGAGAATGCATAGAGACGTAAAGGCCATCTAGAAAGCTTGTGAAAGAGGACAAGGGCGCCATAAACATGCCAGCAAAAGTGCATTTGTTGCTAGGTTTTTTTTTCTGTCTTTCTTTTCACAAGGGACGGGGACAGCTGTGCAACAAGACATTATGTGCTGGGCACCCTGACTATCAGTTCAATTTGGGTTTACCCAAGGAAAATGTTTTTTACCAAACCAGATTCCTCCCAGTAAGCAGTGTGATGCGGGCTTTAGATTGATAGAGAAAATGGGCTTATTTTGGTGATTTTTATAGGAGTAAAGGGTACAGGAGTCTCAGAAGAAATGTGTTGACATTTTACTTAGCATGTTTAAAACTAAAAAGTCTCACCATTGTTTGTGGAAATAAAACAGTGGGATTGAGCAATTGGGGCTGGTGAATTTTGGAAAAGAAAAAGACGTATTTGGGATATTGAGGATATAGAAGCGTATCCCTGGGATGGAGTTAAGTTCCCGTCCAGGAATTTTTCATCCCAGGGGCACAGAAGGGCTGTGGTTTGTGCACGGCAGAGCCGATGATGTTGATGATGCCACCAGCCATAATTACTGGCATTTATTGCTTGTTTACTGTGGGCCAGGGACAGTACCTGGCATCTGCATACATTATATCATTTAAATTGCACAACCACAATTTAAGGTGGCTACTGTTATTATCCCCACAGACGAGGACAGCGAGACATAGAGAGGGTGACTAATTTTACCAGAGTCCAAAGACAAATGGCTTATAGGTGCCGTTTAAGAAATTATTCCAGTAAATAGGCTGTTAGCGGAAGCCTTTCAGGTGTGGAGGACAAGGGCACAGCACCAGCCTCGTTCTGTGGAGAGTGCACTGCCTTTGTGAGGGACAAGGGCACAGCCTGCAGCTTCGGGAGGGCGGCCCAGAAGGAAGCCACCGTGGGTGCCAGCTGCCCGTGCTGGTGCAAGGCCGCCCCCCAGAGGCGGAAGGTGGGATGGTATGAGGGGCCACGGAAAATGCCAGGGGGAAAATACAGGGTTGGTTGATGGGCAGGGAAGAGAGTAAGTCAGTGAAGGGCAGCACACACCGCAGTGGAGATGAGCCAGAGAGCTGCCCACGGCAGTACGGGAGGGAGCTCCTGCTGAACAACTGAGAACCGAGTGCCTCAGAAAGGACTGGTCCTCAGGGGAACGAAGGCAGGGAGGGCCCGCCAGCCATCATAAGCTGGAAAGACCCAAAGCATTGAAATTGATTCATTTGAAGAACGCGGGTCCCTTCATACCTACTCTTCTTTGACTTTGAACATGATTTTTTTTTCCTGCTTGGAACACTCTGCTCTGTCCACTGTCCCACTGGCTCCCTGGCTTGCTGACTAGCAGACTTCCGCTCCTCCTTCAACACTTCACTTCCTCTTCTGTTGGAACCTCTGATGCCTTCCTACTGATGGAGACCTCTTGGACCCACGTCCAGGTGGCACGTGCCTCATCAGGTGCATTTGTTTCTTTGCACACTTAGCTCCACGATACATGTTGAAACTGTGAGTGTTATCCCAAATGACTAGTACAGTACCTACTACACAGAGATAGTAAGTCATTTAAAAAAAAACCCTTTCCTAGCATCTGAATAAATGGTGCTCTTTTCTCTTAATTTTTAGGTAATAGCCAAATTAATGTGTAGACTATAGAAAATTTAGTTGAGATCTGTGGTGGAGAAGTAAATTCACTTTAGAATATGTTGAAATGCAAGGTATCAGGCAAGATATTGAAAGAGATTGTGGAAAGGTGCAACAAGTCTTCATTAAGCAAGATAGTGAAACCTCCCCTCACTCTCTGTCTTCTTCAGAAAAACCAAACATGGCGTCTTCAGGAAGAGCTTGTTTTCTGGTCACAGCAGATATGTTGACTGTTTTGGGAGGTTTCTCAACAATTCCATGAAACACCAGTGCATGCAGGAATTCACGGACAAGAAGCTGCCAGGCGTAATAGCAAGGACTACAGATGAAAAATCAGAAATTAAGATTCTAAGCATTGGCGGAGGTGTGGGTGAAGTTGATCTTCAAATCCTCTCTAAAGTGAAGGCTCAACACCCAGGAGTTCATACCAACAATGAAGTTGTTGGACCAAGTGCTGAACAAATTGCAAGTACAAAGGGTTTCTAGCCAAGGCATCAAATCTCAAGAACATAGAGTTTGCTTGGCATGAGGAGATATCTTCTAAATGTCAAAATAGAATAATGGGGAACAAAGAACTTCAGAACTGAGACTTTGTTCATATGATTCAGATGCTGTATTATATAAAAGACATCCCAGCTACCCTGGAATTTTCCCATAGTCTCTTAGGTACTGATGCCAAGATTCTTATTACCTTATCCCAGGGAGCCAGGGGCCGGGACAAGCTATGGAAAAGGCACAGATCCCGCTTACCCTGGGATGACCTGTAGCACAGTGTCACATTGACTGATCGCACTCAGATGCTGGACACGTAGGGTTAAGTATGAGTGTTACAGCCTTCTGTCCACCAGGGACGTATCCGGCTGTTTCAATGGTGGCGATGAAAATGGAGACCCGCTTTGGGACTTTTTGACAGAAATCTATGATGTTACCACAACAGCACCATCTGATCTCAAAGCAGAACCTGTGAAAGATCTGAGAGAGCCTGGATTCAGTGTAAAGAAAGGCAGAAAGGTCTTTTTTAATGATGGTCTGAGTCTCATGGTGGTTCAGGCATAAATATCAGTCATGACAGTGCATTCAAAAATTACATTTTAAACAATGTTGATCACTTATTTCATTTATTTGTTAAAATTAGAAATGTATCTCATAATATAAATAGGGAGTTGTCTTTTAGATGTAAAATCTAGAAAATGTCAAGGCATTCTCGGACTTCCATGTACAATTATATATGATTTCACTGGTATTACCCCATCCGTTCTCCAGGTAAAGAGACCACATGCAGGATAAATATCACCTAAGCTGGAAAAATGAGACGCCTAAGTTTCACTGGCTTATTGATAGTAAAATCCTATCCATCTGTTGTCTGTACTGGAATTTCCTACAACACCGATAAAGTCTGTACTATGGATTCTTCACTACTAGTAAAGTATGTGCTTATTGATACTCTGGAGGGGAGGGGGTAAGAGAGAGAGTGCTTACAAAACAGAGGATGAGACATTTATTTGTATAGGAAAATAATAAAGGGAGTAGAGCATGCATAACAGGTGTCAAAGAACAAAGGAAGAATTTATATATAGGATAAGTTGGTGGAGAAAGAAAGGAAGTTAAGCAATAGCAAATCCATTTGATTTGCTTGACTGGAGAGGAAACCAAATAGATTGGATGATGCTGAAAGAGATCATGTGAATAATGAAGTACCTTTAAGCACTGTTCCCAGAGCAGGAAGGGCTGCGCTCTGAGATTAAAGCATGTGAAGAAAGGACAGAAGAAAGACCAAAGAAGGCAAGCAGTTAATGGCAAAGACAGCTTCCACCCCCGGTGCTCCACGAGGCGAGATCAGCCAGACCTTGTCATCCTGGCTCAGGCTTCTGGAGAGGCACTTGCTCTTTGGGATTCTCCTGGGGATCCCACTGTTTTCACTGGTTAAACCCAGCTTACCTCCTAAAGTCAAGCCCAGATAGTCCAGGCAAATAGATGCCATCACCAAGAGAGAATAACCTAAGAGGGGCTGAGTGTGTAAAGGTGTGTGTGTTTTAAAGAAGTCAGTTTTCTGCCATGAAAACAGCTCTACAGAGAACAGTATGATAGGATCTTTTGAAATATTATTTACTTGCAGCTCAAAGGTAGCAATGTGAGCAAGCTCTCAGGGATGGTAAACAATTCTAACTTAGGTGACTTCATGACTTCTTTCTACATTTTTGAAGCCCAGGTAAACAAATGTTTGATGTTCTTTACAGCACAAGGAAGAGACGCGGGATGACCAGCAGAGGAAGGAGGAGCAGGCAGGTACTAAGACTGTATTTCATTGGCATTTCGGATGCCCATTATAGAATTAGTGAAAGAATTCAGCCTGCTGGAAGGCTTGGCAATACCAAAGAGTGTTAAACAGGCTTCTAAGCTCTTATACAGATCCTCATGTGGCAGAAAGATGACCGATGTTGGTCTTAGGCAAAAAACAAGGAACGGTGCCAAAGGAGCCAATTTTATTAGGTTTAGACTGAGAACAACGTTGGGGTCCAGTGAACACAGTTTTTTTTGTTTGTTTTTTTCTTTTGTCTAAGAACATTGAAAGCTGTGGGTGCCAGCCAAGTTACTGTAACGTATGACGAGACTACATGCATGTGACAGGCATTTATTATTGCTGTCGGTGGAGAGGAAACAGTTGCAGGAATGAGAGGCGAGTCATAGCCTTTGTCATATTATGGATTTTAGAATTCTTCTTTAGGGGCACCCCCCCAAAAAAAACCCCAGGGGAATACCAGTTACCTTGTTTAAGGCTGGTAGATGGCAATGATGGAAAAGGAAGAGGAGGAAGAGGAGGTAGCCTAGAGGAGGCATTCACATATGCAGACAGCGTCTCACAAGTAATAATAAAAAACAAGTAGTATTTGAAGTGTAAGAATTATACCAGGAAAATTGACTGTCATCCCCAAACAAAAGGAAAATTCCTAAAAATGTGAAAATGAAATAGAAATGGGAGTTAAAATGTAGGAAGATACATATTGGACGTTCACAAGCCATTATTAGAGCACGGATTAAATTTTGTCTGATGAAAATTTTATGTTGCGTCCTATGGAAAATCTGGTCAAATTCAATGACGCATTTTGCTACAGGCTGTGAGTAATCATGAGTTGCCCCTGGGTTTTGTATGATTCTCAGTAAGGAGAGTGGAATGTGGTAACTGCGGGCAAGCTTCTTGTTTCTCCTGCCTGGCGGAAGGGAATGTCTTCAGGAGAACAAATGTTCTGGAAAGCAGGAAGAGACAGGCCACTAGGCTAGAGGGATATGGCAAGGGAGATGATGGAATGGGGAGATAAAGCCCAGATTTCCTGCAGGGAAAACCAGCAAAGTTTCACAAAAAATTTGTCAAAGAAGGTTGGTACCTATAAAACAGAAATTGAGGGATTTAGAGAGAGAGCATTCAGATCATCCTTAAAAAGCTTCCGGAAATGAAACAGCTGGGGCCAAGTACCAGTGCCGCCTGCCACGTTTCCTACCACAGGGCTCTGTGGGAAGCCCGCATAATCTTCCCGAGATGATCCTGTTCCTCCAGGAAAAGCGTTGGGAGGAAGTGACAACACATTTCATCTCCCCAAATATAATGCAGCAAAATAATTTTAGAGTCAAACAGACAAGATTATGGGGTTTAGGAGAGGCAAGTGGAAGCAAACAAAAGAAGGTTCTTTTTCAAGAGAAAGAGCACAAAAACTAGATTTGAGGTAATAAGGTCTGTTTAGCCTGGTATAACTTAAATGTGGGAAACTGATTTATCAGACTCTGCAAGTGCTAGTAGGATGGATAAAACAGAAAAAAGATAAAACAAGTGATAATTTAAATAGAATGGGATATGAGCATATCGAGTTGGTAAGAAATCATTATGGCATATTTCTAGAAACATTGTTTTGGGAAAATACACATCTGTAAGTTGTATATGAATTATTTTTATAATGTATTCAGTGATAGGAAATTAAGGGAGACAATTGAATTTAAAAAATCTTATAAGCACGAGAAGTCCTCTAATATTTGGATTTAAGGGGATACTAGCCATCCTGTGTGGATCTCCACAGGATGACAGTCCTCTGATTAGAGGTGCTTGAACGTAAGATTTTCTAGGCACAACTTTCATTAGGCTTCTCTGCAGGCTCAGGTGCGCTCTGGGGTGGCTGGGGATGCAGAATGCCATTCTGGGGACTCCAGGACACCTGTCAGAGTTAGACATAGATAGAAAAAAATGAGTGACTGTCCCTATAGCTCATACTGTCTGTATGTCAAGCTGGAGTAACAAATAGCAACAATCCCATCAACCAGCTGTTTCGTTTCTACGAGACCCAGACCACAGTTGGCTAAAGTTTTCCCCATCAGAACTGGCCAACTCTTTACGGACCACACAGAGGAAACTTTAGTCTTCGATTGGAAATGTGCTCTAGTGGTTGGGTTATGCCCCAAAACACTAGAAACTGTCCTTTAATTAACAGAGAGGTTAGTAATGCATACACAGGAGAAGCACCGGGCCGCAGTTTGGACAGCTATTCATTGGGGTAGGGAAGTGGTTGAAAACTAGGGTAGCTCAGGAAGATGCTGTCTCCAAGAGGACAGGGCTCAGGTAATAGGAGCACAGGTCGTCCGGTATGTTTGTGACTTCTGGTAAGTGTAGGGGACAGCTCGACCGCCTGCTCCGTGAGGGTGAGCAGGTGTAGCACAAAGCCTGCAGAGCTCCAGGAGGACGTGCTCGCTGGAGTCCTGGGCTGCTTACCCTGCGCCGGTTGTTGGCTGCCCCGAGTCGCTCTGGTCTCAGGACTGTTCAGTGATGAGGGTGCCTCTTACCACCCAGCTGGAGGACTGCCGGGTCAGGCTGCAGCAGAAGTGCACACTTAGCATACCGAGGCATGGTGTGCGGTCATCCTGGAGGATGAGAAATCCTGTGATGGCTGTCCTTCGCTTCTGTGTGAATGATGGAAAAGCCAGGAGCCACAGGGCACTGGGAAGCTTCTGCAGTCTCATCCAAACCCAGCCCTGCCCTGCACACTCTCTGTCACCATCATCAGGTGCCTGTTTCGACTGGACTTTGTCACCTGGATTGTTCTTCCCGGAAGAGGCCAAATCCTGTGTGTTTGTTTGTTTAATTTTTAATTTTTTAAGAGAGAGAAATAGAAAGAAAGAGAAATTGTAAGAAAGCCTTTTCAATAATCTGAAAAGGTGATGGGGAAGGAAATGGTTCCTGCAGGTACCAGGGACACCTCTCCCCCTGCCTCTTCCAAAGTCTGGAGTCTCACACATGTATTCTGTCCTGATAGCCCTTATTCACCAACGTGAACACATTCACTTTTATAAATCTCCCTCAAATTTTTCGTGTGTCCTTTTCTTTTCCCTTCTATGTCATTTAGCTGATGCAAAGCTCACGTCACTTTTGTGAGAATATTTGGTTAGAAGGGGGCGGGTTAGACGGAGACATCCGATTCTCATTTGCATGAGTCTGTGAAGGCCCTAGAGGGCCGGTCAGCGTTCCGTGTCTGAGGGAACTAAGGAGCAAGTCGTCACGGTGCTGTGGAATGGTGCTGGGATGTCGTCATGGGCCTCATTCTCTGCCGCTCTGGAGGTGCTGGATATGGAGAGTGTCTCTGCTCCAGTCACGCTGCCTTCAGAGAAAACCCGCGGCCACCAGGCCTGTGTTGTGGTCCACTATCAAGGTCATGTTCTGGTGGACTGTCGTGGAGCTCCAGATTTGCCTATGACACATTTATATGCCAAATGACTCTTGAAAGTGAAGACATATTTGTGACCTTACCCACACTGACCCAGTCAGTCTTCAGCACCAAGGACTGACGGTGTACTGGCTAACTCAGCAGAGGCCCGCTGGACTCCTTTCATGGGCCAGTACAGTCCCCAGGCACTGGGGACACATCAGTGGACAAAGGTCCCTGCTGTGTGGCACTGCTGTCCTTGTGCTTTAGGTCATGGCCCTTTTCTTCATTCTTTTCTTTGTGTTCTGGTAAGGATGTATTTTTTAGGCATTTCCCTGATAATTAGAATCTCCATCAGAGGGAAAGTTGGGCCGGTTAAAAAAATTGAATTCATTTTGCAATTTCAGTTCTACTAAAAAGAAATTATATAGAGTTGTGGTTTCACCTAATGGACACAATGCTGTTCTTACATTATGCTTATATTTCAATTATCTGTGCTAACCCTTATGTCTGCTTCCATGGGTAACATAGACCTGGCTCCACTTCTGGGCTTATTCTGAATGGGTTTCATTTTCAGATTGCTTTAATATCACTGTCGAAAAAGAATTGGGAGATTTCTTCAATACATAAAAAGAGAGGGGATATATTTTGTAGTCCTTTTCTTCAGAAGGATGATCTCGATAAATTTGTACATATTTTATTTTTACCCATCACAGCACAGCACAAGCTACTTCAATTACCTCTGCAACAAGCTAGCAATGCAACTTTATCATTTCCATTTTTCATCTTTTCTCCTCAACTGCATGTGTGTCCTGTGCAGTATATCAGCAAAATCTCATCAACCTCAGCCTCCTGTAGGCTAATAAATCTCCATCACAAATTAATCTCACATAAATTGAAGAAAAGGAAGATCACAACAGGAAAAAGCTAATGGCTACAGTTAGTCATCACTGTATTGTCCAAAATAAACCCTCTCAAGCCGTGCTATGGGAGTTCCGGATTCTTCAGCCAATGCCACGCCGTTAACACATAGGGCTGTTGCTTTCCCTTCTCTGTCATGATTCCAAGGGGACAGCGGGGCCCCTGGGTGATTGCTCGTTCACCCAACGAGGTCATCAGCGTCATCAGAGAACTGTTTACACAGTTTAAATGATGATTGTGTTCCTCACTGAACTTGGATCTTCGGTTCTATTGGTCTTTGTTTTAATGTAAGAATTGGGTGCATTTCTGTCATTAGGATGGGACTGTCCCTTCAAACACCTGGGGAACCCAGAGGCCACTCCCATGGGGCGTCAGTATCCTCCCCTCCTCTCCTGAGTGGGAAATTCTCTGCAGTGAAACACCTCCGGGCAAGAGCCACATTATCACTTACGAAGAAGCAAAAGTCACATTTTGCACTTGTGGAAAACCACTAAAAGTCACAGGAAACAGAAGAAAAGAGGATCTGGATTGTTTGTTTCTTTTTTCTCAGCATCTGAAGCAGAGGCCAATGTTATGAGACAATACTGCAAATGAGGACATTAAAATACAGCTTTGATTGCACCAAATGTGTTTCATTAAACATAAGTGATCTCTCTGGAGAATTTTGCTAAGTAAGTGTGGTACAAATGTCATTGTAACCAAAGGCACATGGTTACTTTTTAAGTAAACCTTAAAGCATAGTCACCAAAATGTAAATAGTACTTGTAACACCTCTTGGCTTTAAAAGTTCTCAAGTGGCTTTTGTCACAGTGTGCTAAGATGTTTGTCACTCAAAAGAAAAGAAGCTCTGAATACATTTTTTTAAATTAATGGAGAAATATGGAAGCTAATTAAAATTATATGATATTTGAAGGGGCCAAACTCAGGTTTGTTTAAAAACTTGAAGTCACTAATTAAAAATGAAAATCATTAAAGTATAAACACATGGTGTTTTCTCTTTTGGTTCAGTACATGAACCCTTCTGATTACCGTATTTTTCAGACTATAAGATGCACCAGACCATAAGACGTACCTAGGTTTCAGAGGAGGAAAATAGGGAAAAAAACACCACTCTACTGCTGCTCCCCCCACCCCAGCGAGCCAGGTAAGCTACATTCAGACTACAAGACGCACCCCCTTTTCCTCCCACATTTGGGGAGGGGGAATCTGTGTCTTATAGTCTGAAAAATACAGTAAAGTCTCTGTCTCAAGTATTGTGTTGAGCACCCTCAAGTAAATTTGCTGCCATTTACTTCTTTAGTTCTTCGATTGATTGTGAAAAATAACTCAGAAGTAACCCAAAGGAGACAGGGTGCTGCCGTGGCAGACAGCCACGACGTAGCTGCAGAACATTCTCGTTCGTTTTCATTTCTCCGTTCTTTCTCAACGTGGAACTGGGGCAGACGGTGATGACCAGTTTTTCGTCATGGCTCTTTGGGTTCCTTCTTGAAACCTGATAAAGGCTGAGGCTAAAGAGTTTTAGACATTTCAAGGAACCAACCAGCAATAGCATCCCACAGAGCCGAAGGACACTTGGGAAAAGCAATGTCGCAAATACAAGGGCTGCAGAATCAAAATGTGAGTAGCTGTGGCTGGCAGAGCGGCTTGCTCTCCAGTCTCCGGCGGCCCAGCGGCTGGCTTCAACCCCAGGATGAAGAACCCGTAGTTCTGCAGGATTTTTCAAAATTTATTTTTTTCTTTTATGTTGGTATTTTCCTTTCAAAACTGGAATTTGAGGTCTGAAATAACAGATAAGCCAGGGATTTATTTCTCCAAAGCCAGAATCTCATTCTTCCTGCCACTCTAGGGTGGTGGCCCTGATACCAGATGAAGGATCTCCTTTACCCAGTGAGACGGCGGGGCGGGGCTGTGCTTTCTGTTGGGAATCCTCCAGATTCGCCTCCTGCCCATGTGTGTTGATTGTTCACTACAACAAGGATACAGAAAACTTACCTATGACCTGTCCATCTCCGTATCATTGTTCCAGTAGATTAGTTCAGGTTTTAAACTGATACATATATAGAAATTCTGTAATTAATAGCTTTTTATGTAAATATTTTTACACATTTAGGTTTCTTTAGGATTAATTTTTGTAATTAGCAAAATTGATGAGTACAAATATGTTTTATTTTTATACATTCTAACAAGACCCCCCTAGAAATCTGTAGACATTTACTCTTTAAACAGAAATATACCAAAAAGCCTCTTTAATATTTTTTGCTCTAAAAACAAAATCACCAAAGATTTAATAGAAAGAAGAAAGTGAAACAGAGGGTTGGAATTACATATGCCTTTTTTGTTATACAAAATTCATAAAAGCCAGAGGCCAAAGGAACTCATTTTTTATGGCTTTTAAAAAAATTCCTCCGTGAAATAATTTTTCTTTTAAAAGTTCACTTGATTTATTTCTGTATATTTCTTTTGCACCCTGTCTTTTACTCTGGGGCACATTCAGGGCGCTTCCTGTGTTGGAAATAGCTGCCGTCAGCAATGCTGCTCTGTTGGGGGGCGCTTGGCCAAGAGCAGCTGCTGGGCCCCGGTTCTACCAAGCTGGACGGAAGCGCTCACAGGCCTTAGCTCGTGGACAGGGAGGGTCACCCATCAGGGTGGGTGTCTCCTGAGTACTAGCCGTGTTCAGGCTTACGCAGGAAAAAATTCCTTCAACCGTTTGTTTTTCTCGTCACGATAATGCCCTATTTCACTCAGGCACGAGATCTTGACTTTCTTTGACAGCCTAACACCACCTGCATGGCCAGTGTCCCTGCCAAAGCCGCTGTCTCCTCTTGTCTGAACCACCGTGGTGCCCAGATAATGACTATTTGTGCTTCACTCTTGCCTGTGGTCCCTTCTCTGCCAGGGGTGTCCAACCCACGGCCCGCGGGCTGCATGCGGCCCAGGGTGGCTATGAATGTGGCCCAGCACAAAGTTGTAAAGTTACTTAAAACCATTTTTTTTTCTCATCGGTTTTCATTAGTGTTTGTGTATTTAATGTGTGGCCCAAGACAACTCCTCTTCTTCCAGTGTGGCCTAGAGAGGACAACAGGTTGGACACCCTGCAAGTCTGCGTGGTCGGCATAAAGCCCAAATGAGATCCTGTTTCTTCCTAATCCTCTGCTGAACTTCCATGGCAATTGGAATGAAATCCTCTCTCTTTCCATTGGCGTAGGAGGCCCTACCAAACCCAGCCCGCGTCTCACACTCGCGCGCGCCCCCGCCCTGCCTCATTCTCCCCTTGTCCTCGCCTGCCTCTCCAGCAAAGCCATCCTCTGCCCAGCCTGCTCCTTATAGTCTTTTCACTTGCAGGTCTCTCCCCTAACATTTCTCTCCTGCATCCCATGTTGGAAGATCTTCCCACCACTCAGCTCTCAGCTCATGCCCTTTCTTTAAAGGCCTTCCCAGACTAGACAGCCTCATCAGAAATAGCCCCTGCCACTCACCACTCTCTGTGCCATTTACATATTTTTCAGAGCATGTTTTAGGAATGGAAATTACATCACTTATTTCTCAGTTTGCATGCCTCTCTGTCCCGCTCCCCAGTGGAACGTGAGCTCTGTGATGCAGATACCTTGTTTGCTGTGTTCACCAGGACCTGGGACAGCACCTAAAACAGAATTGACTCTCGTGAATATGGGTTGAATGAATTATTGTTGAAACGTCCCTCTCCCATATCCAGTCTGTTTTCCTATTCAATAGATTCTTCTTCCTGAATATTTCTTGAATCTATTTTTCATTGTCCCTCTCCATTTTAGACTGAGCTTTGTATTGCCAGTCCTCGATTACTGGATGAGCCTCCTAACTGGCCTCTCCATTTTCCTCTGCCTCTTCCTCCAGTTGGTCATGTGCTTTGGTCCTGTGATTTTCAGGTTTCAAACCTTCAGTGGGTTTCTAGAGCCTGAAGGCCCCCGGTGAGCCCCCGATACCCTCTTTGGTTATGGCGGCACAGCGCACATACATCACACTGTTAATGGACTTGCTTGCTTTCGGTTAGCATGTGATCCAGGGCCTCATTTCCTTGGACTCGGGGTCTTTCCTTAAACCCATCAAGGAATATTTAGAGAGGAAGGTTTTTTTTTTCTTTTTGCTGGGTTGTGAAGCTGGAGAAGCTGAGGCCAAGATCTCGCCTTGATGGTGGTTGCCTGTCTGCAATAAGACAGAAAAAAACACAGAAGAAATCAGAAGGCGTTGCAAGAAGGCGGAGAGTGAGAAGAGGAGAGAAAAGAAGAATCAGTCACATAGTGATTTATACTTACCCTCCTCTCGCTGCCGTGTATGGGATGGCTCTCCTTTGTTCTGCTTGTTTAAGTCCTTTCTGTTCTTTAAAACTCAGATTAAATCTCTCCTTCTCCATGAGGTCCTGGAGAAGACTCAGGCCTCTTCCTCCTCTGAAACCCTCTAGTGTTTCCTGTTCAACGAGGAGCGGTGATGTGGCGAATAGGAGGGTGCACATCCTGTCTAATGGCATTCTAATGTAAACGTTTTAAAACCAGCGTGTTGACCAGATGAGGCATGCAGGTTGGATCTAGTCCCTGGTGGTTGGTTTGCAACCTCTTCATTTATTTATAAGCATTTACGTTTTATGTCTTATTTGTTCAAACATATTTAAGGACATTAAAGCCAGGGACCTTGTATTTACACATCCTTTATCTCCCGCGACGCCTGCAACACAACAGCTACTCAACACGTAGCTGCTCGTGGATTGATGTTGCCGCCTGTGCTATGAGGTTTATGAACTGTGTTATTTTCCCCACCATCCCTCCACCTCCAGCTCTTAATCAGACATTTATGTTTTAGAGAGGAGAAATCAAGGTTGGGTATTTTGTCTTTACTCTCCTCGAGGGGACCATCAACGTCACATTCCTTAGAAACATCATTTTGGAAAAGAGGTTAAAAAATTTTTTTAAGAAGACAAAAATTTTTTCAAGTCCACAGCATGTTTTCCCTGCCCATATGATCAATCAATCATCACATTATGGAAGTGGAAAGGGACCTTAGAAGTCATGTATTCCGATCTTTCTCCCCCTTCAGAAACGCTGTTTACGCCATGACAGATGACTTCTACCGGAGCATTTCCAGGGATCGGAAGCTCAGTCCTTTGTCAAGAAAGCCCATTTCTGTGTAGAGCAGCTCGAATTAGAAAATCCTTTCTCATCGCTAGACAGAACTGACCCCTGAAACTTACTGTTTTTAGTTCTGTTTAACGAATATACAACATCTGCTTGTTCTGAACATGCACAGCCAAGCTTCCTTCATTCTTTGAATGATCGTGGCTTCTCAAGATACCCGTGCAGGAGGCAGGAGAGATGGACGCAGCTGCAGCTAACCTCTAATTCTGCGGTGCTGAGTGTTAGGAAGCGCTTCCAGAATACGCAGTTGTGTGATGCTTATTACTGCAAGCTATTTGCTCATGTCCAGATTTGTGTACTTAATACCGCTATGGCCTTAGGTTTTCCGAAGGGAAGTAGCTTCTGCCACCCGAGCCTCCACCAGGAGCGGGCAATGCTGGGGCCAGTCTTCCCATTTCCCTCTGCCTGTCTATTCTGCCTCCTTTGTAAACACCCAGCCAGTGGCCCAGGGGGCGCCACTGTATGACTTACAAGTCTCTCTTACTGAGTCTCTTTTATTTTCTTATTAAAATAGAAACAGACTGAGATTTTCATAAAAGCCTATTTTTCTGAACTTTCAATAGCCCTAAATGCTTTCCATATGTAATCAAGACCCATCTAATATTTGGCACCACTTTAATAATTGGTGTAGAAAAAATATTTTATGATAGGCTGTGATATGGGATGATGCAATATAATACTTATTACTTTTAATATTTATTTAACCAAACCTTGGAGCTTATGCATTATTCTCTGTGTGTTTGCAAGTAGGGAGTTGGTACCTAAATGCTGGGCTGCCTGGGAAAGTGTCTCTGGATTTCCGGGCAGAGCCTCAAACTGAGGGACTCGTGACATCCATCGACAAATGAGGGCCTGTATTCCCATTGTCACTTGTGATAAAAGTGTTACAATGATTTTTCCAAGGGTAATGCTATAAAATACCCATTACCAGTTTTTCCCTGACAAATACAGTGCTAGACTGAATAGTGGAGACAGAGGTGACTCTAATCCCAGCTCACCCTGTGTATTGTGCACCCAGTTATTAATGACGGTGCTTCGCGTAGATGGCACTTGTTCTGGTCCCTGCAGAGACAGGGCACCCTCTTCCACTCACCCCAGATGTGGTTCAGATGTTAAAACCCATGGTGCCTTACATGCACCAAGGCAGATGTAGAAAGGTTTCTTACTCACCGAGGCTTTCTGGGGCGAGCAGGGCTGGCTTGAAAGAGGGTTCCAGAGAGCAGGTAGCAAAGATTGGCTTGGCTTTTATTGTGGGTGGGGCTGGGGCTGGGGTGAAGATTCCCTCCCGTGGCCTGGGGCTTGCATGCCAGACCTTCTTGCTACCACCAGAGGAGGAGCCCTGGGCTTTCTGACCAGGTTGGCCAGTTACGGAGCAGAGGCAAGAGGGATGGGCATAGCTGGAAACCTGTCCACAGCCAAGTATCAAGCATGGGGTCAGGCTCCTTACCACACTGCTAAGTTGTGTTTTTTTTTTTTTTTTATAAAATCAGACCAAATCAGATCATGGGTAGGCACACTGCATCCAGGATGAACAGCTCACAGACCTCCCCCTGATGACCTCCCCTTTGCTTCTTGCTGCCCTTCCCCCTTCCCTGTGGGATCCCACCTGGATCTCAGCCACAGCAGGAATGTAATAGTTAATCTTAAACTTTTGTCTCAGACTCTTTCTTCTCTTACTAAATTTGGATTCCTGCTTTTATATATTCATGTTTGAACAAATATCTTTGTACTAGACACACATGTGTGTAGGCTAGGGGGAGTTCAAGTTCCTTTCTTCCTTTCAGTTAGGAGTGTATGTTGGCTTTGCAGAGTGTTGGCAGCACATGGTCAGTGATGAATGAACAGGACAGCTCCCCTCCTGGAGGCAGTAGGCCCCAGACAGTGCAGAGAGCCATGGGCGCGCTTCCCTACTTCCTCTGCATTTCCCTTGTTTGCATGGTTACCTACCATGGCCGAGCTCCTCAGTGGTGCCGTTTTGGGAATTGGACGTTGAGTGGAAAGGAGTCGTTGGGACTGTTGTGTGATTAAAAAGGGCATCATTCACACGGTGTGTTTTCTGTACAGAGAGGGCCCAGAATCAAATGCTTTCTGCCCTTGTACGTTTCTGAAACCATAAAGGGGGCACTGAAGGAGAATTTGACTTGGACAGAGAGGTTCTGATCCTAAGTTTTCAGTAGGTCTGCTTTTTTGGATGCAAATGGGTTGTTTTCCACTGTTTATGCTGGCTTAATTTCGAGTTTCTTATCTTTCTCATGAAAGAAGCTCTGCATGGATGTTGAGCAGAGAAGCTACTTCTCACTCATTCCTGACAGTCCAAAATACTAAAGATAGAAAAATTTTGTTGAGACAGATTCTACCACGTGATAAAAGGCATTTGAAATTAAAGCTCAGTGCAATTTTACCAATGGTTTGAAAATATTGAAATTAGAATCTCTGAAGTGCCAGATACTTGAAGAAGAGAGCAAATCACACAATTAAGCAAAGTCTCAGGTAAAATTCAGTCTGTTTCAACTAATTCCTATGAGTTAAGTGTATCTGCGGGGGTTAGACATGGAGGCTAGTCGAGAGTGCCAACTTCAGAAGCACCCAAGACGTTCTGCTTTGCTTTGAGCTTCAAGGCGAGCCCTGGGCTGACTGCTGTTGTTGCTTTCACAGAGATTATGTGCCGGCATTGCCATTCTTGCTGCTGCAAACACAAAACACGGGCAACTGTTGTAGTCCTGCTACAGCGAACTTTCACCGTGATATTTCAAAATAACTTATGTGTTTTCACCTGGCGTGGCTGTAATGCTTTCTGCTGGGAGAACTCTTTGAACTTTCTCTTATTAATAACCTTTCAAGCAGGGGGGTACATGGTGATGGAAGGAGAACTGACTTGGGGTGGTGAACACACGGCACACTGTACAGGTGATGTGTATTGAGATTGTACACCAGAAACCTGTATAATTTTGTTAACTGGTGTCACCCTAATAAATTCAATTAAAAAGGAAAAAGAAAACCCTTCCAAGCATCCCAGTGAGATGGGTTAGTACTCCTGGCACTATCTCATATCCTGGGACATAAAAGCAGAGGGAGGCCATTGTGCTTGAGGCCGGTTTTAATATTTCAATACAATAATGAGAACTAATAGCTGTGGAGCTTCCAGTCTATTGTTTAGTTGGCTGGCTTATGTTCTTCCAAGCCTCATTATTTGTATGAACTCAAGGGAACTGTTAGGCCCTTGAAAAGTACATCTTAAATAGGAAGCAAACCAGAGGGATCAGTTGAGCTTAGTGCTGTCTCCTGAGGATGCTCTTCAATTCATTGCCTGCCATAGAGTTACTTTCCCCTTCACTCCTGTTCTGTATTTTCCCATATATAATGCAGAAGAAAAACTTCTATGGGAAGTTAACCAGAATTTTCTTGGTGTTTCAGAGCAAAAAAAAAATTCTGAAATATCTGTGGAAGGTCTTTGTTTTGACAGCTCAAAGAATTGGATTTGGGAGCTCGGAGCCAAGACAGATCTCTTCGAACGAGGAGGCAGTCAGGGAAGAAGCTAATAGCAGAGGTGATAAGAAGCACCCAAAGGAGGATGTTTTGTGGTGCAGACCTTGGTATGATTAGAGCATCAGGCAAATCCGGGCCTGATAATACAAACGATTCACAGGGCTTTTTCATAGATATGAACTAGACGCTTTGTTAGGAAATCAAGTGTCCACGTAGAAGACTTTTAACTGTTTGGCAAAAAGCCTTGGCCAAACAAAAAGAATTCAGATGGTTTTGGTGACAGCTGATGTGGAATAACTTTTTATAGTACATAGTCCATCATGTGGAACAATTTATGAATTTTCTCAAAAGAAGTGACAGTCCCTGGAGGCCTGTGTTTGTGGGTTTTGTCTGTAAAAATAAAAGACCTAGGCTCTGTGAAGATAAAATTCACAGCTCATCAACATTCAAAATAGAACGACACTTCAGGGCTGTTTTAGGGAGGATGAATGAACTGGAGAATTGTTCATGATGAGCTTCCAAACTTAGGGAACATAATTTAGAAAATAAAAATTGAAGTTTTATATTATTTGTTGCAATGGTTATAAAGTAGTCATAAGGAGGTTTCCAGGATGCCATAAGGCACTCTACAGACTTCTAGATGAGATGAAATTCTTTTTCTATTCCCTTTCAAGATTCTTTTTTTGTTTTTTAACAAATAGATTTACACATAAAAGAAGTCTGGACAGAGCATTTCAGGACCAGCACGGTGGACCCACACTCACCGGTCACTAATTGTAGTAGAGGACTTCCTTTTACATGTCCAATCTCCCTCTTATCTTCAGTTATCCATCCTTCCCTAGGACATCTACCCAGCCTTCAAGACTCAGCTCACATTCCGCCCTTCGGTGTAGCATTCCCTGACTTCTGCATGGGTGGGGGACCCCAAGGCCACTGTCAAGCTCCATGCTTCACTGATGGACTTACAGGGGTCAGACCAAGCTGGTCATGGCTGTGCTCATTTCTACAGTAAATGGAGGCAGATTGAAGGAAGCCCCGGGAAAAGGCATAGGGGCCAAGTCTAGGAGAAACCGGGCACCAGCTTTCAGGCGTCCTCCCCCAGAAGAGTCTGTCTTGGGGACATGCTTGAGTCTCCCAGGAAGGAGGTGAGACAGCACATAAAATGGAAATGACAGGGAAGCTCACCAGAGCCTCGGTGTCCGGATCTTTTACAGGGGTTTAGTCACATAGGCAGTGACAGACTCACCTACTCAGGCTCTGGGCCCCGAAAGCAAAAGCAGGCATTCACCACAAATTATCACACTGTTAGCACAAGCCATCGGATCAAACTGGCGTTGAGCAGCCCCAGGCTTCAGGCGCACAAAAGCGCGCTTATCAGGGAGAACATTCCCAGGGCTCAGCGCTTATCTCCCAGGAGCCGGCCAGGGACTAGTCCTAAGGTGGGCATTCGAGGGGATGTGCAGGGTTTGAGTACCTGGGCCTGTCAGGCTATTTCTTTCCCACAAAGCCCGCACACTTACCTCGTCTGGGGCCTAGGCTGTCTCCCTAAAGTGCACACATTCTTCTGAGTCCATGCTCCCAGCATAGCATTTATATAACAGATACAGCAATGATATACCTAATGTGTGGAGGGTCCATTGTGGGGGAGGGGCAAACTTAAACAACCAGTCTATCCTCTGATGGCAATGTATACCTTTCTGTAGATTTGTACTGATTTGATTACTTTCTGACCCCTTTGGTCTGTAGTGACTTGTACCTTGTGATAAACTTGTGTAGAACCATTAGGAATAGAAATTACCTGATGTTTAGCTAAACCCATTTTTCCCTCAGGCCAGTCATTTTCCATCAGTATTACATCCTGAACAGGCTTTAACTCCAGCTTCCAATACGTTTCATCATCAATATGAGTACTACTGTGTAATTTATTTACGTAAGGTGGTTGAATCTTACCAGTAAATATCATGTTGCAATATAGTCACGTACAACTCTGTTTTATTATAGAACAGTTCTGTAAGAACTACAGAGGTATTTGCTATGTGTTCCCTTGCTCATAGGCCAGATATTGTTATGGACAGGAATTATTAAAATTGACCATGGTTTGGTTATTTGGGGGCTCCAAGTCCATTGGGGACAAAGCCAGTTACCTTGCCTTTGTATTTTTTTTAAAGGCTGACTTTTTTCTTAAAGATTTTTTTGTTGTTTTGTTACAGTTGTCCTAGTTTTTTCCCCTTTGCCCTCCTCTGCCCATCCCACCCTCAACTTTCACAGTCTGTTCCCGCACTGTTGTCCACATCCTTGGGTCCTTCATACAGGCTCTTTAACTAGTCCCTTCCCCTGCTTTCCACCATTATCCCCCTAACCCCTCCCCTCTGGTCACTGTCAGTCTGCTCCATGTTTCCATGCCTGTGGTTCTGTTTTGTTTGTTAGTTTATTTTGTTCATTAGATTCCTCTTATAGCTGAGATAATATGGTATTTGTCTTTGACCGACCGGCTTATTTCACTTAGCATAATACTCTCCAGTTCCATCCATGCTGTCACAAAAGGTAGAGTTCCTTCTTTCTCTCTGCTGTGTAGCATCCCATTGTGTCAATGTACCATAGTTTTTTGATCCACCCATCTACTGATGGGCACTTAGGCTGTTTCCAGCACTTGGCTATTGTAAATAGCACTGATGTGAACATTGGGGTGCATAGGTTCTTTTGAATTAGTGATTCAGGATTCTTAGGGTATATTGTCAGCAGCAGAATCACAGGGTCAAAAGGCAGTTCCACTTCTAGTGTTTTGTGGGAATTCCATACTGTTTTCCACAGTGGCTGCACCAGTCTGCATTCCTACCAACAGTGCATGAGGGTTCCCTTTTCTCCGCATCCTCTCCAGCACTTGTCGATTTATTAATGATGGCCATTCTGATTGGTGTGAAGTGATATCTCACTGTGGCTTTAACTTGCATCTCTCTGATTACCTTGCCTTTGTATTGAGGCAGGTTTTTATTATGTGCTCTTGTGAACTGAACTCAAGTGCCCACTTTGGAGAGGACATGAGTGTTACTCAGCATAGTTCCCATGCCTGCTAACTGCACCACGGGATGGATCTTATTCTGATCCATTTGCGGTGACAGCAGTCATTGTGCATCCGTGTAAATTGCAGTTGCCCCAGAGAACTTCCGTAGGCTTGGAGATCCATAAAATCCCATAGGTGCACCCCACAAGCCTCAGCAGCTGGATGCGGGGCCACTGCCCCACGGCTCCTCCAGCCTCAGTCTGTATTCACGGTGCCTAGAGGCGCGGGTGGGCCAGGCTGCAGGCATGGTCTCAGTGCGGGGGTCCCAGCGTGACCTGGCACGATTTGTTGTCAGCCTGCGCACTTCACTCACTCTCATCTTCTTTCCAGGCTGATCCTTGTCTTCCTCCTGGAAGAGAATTTCCTTTAATCTTATTCTAGTTAATACACCTTTTTCCTCTGAATCTAGGTCCTCATTCCTCATTTGAAGTGAATTCAGCTTGTCCTGTGATGTCTAACTGGTACCCCTTTCCTCTAAAACACGTAGTCTGTGGGCCAGTATTGTTTAAACCCACCACACACGTGTTGTCACTGTGTGCTAGCGGCCTGAGCGCTGTTAGGGTACACGCACTGTCCCCCAAATCCTGGGTCTCTCACACCAGGGTCGGGAGTGGCCTTCACACCGAGACGCGACATGTCTGAGTGTGCCACAGGCCTTCCATGGCCTCCTCATCTCCTGGGGAATTTGGACTTTCTATGGGAAGCCTCCTGCTTTATTCGCATCAGAAATCCATTGCTTTTTTCTATTCTATTTAATAGCTTTCCACCCAGAAAAATGAGAGTAATATGTGTACTCGTTCACAGCACACTGTAGCATGTCAGCTGCTGTATTTTCTTGATTATGACCCGGGACCGTGCTAGGCATTGGGTCGTCAAGGTTTACGGCTACACAGTGATCAGTCAGCCAGGAGGTGTGCCCTGCAGAGCCACCAGAAATTTCTTCCCAAGTAATACCATTTATAGTATACGCAACCCGAGAAACAAGTCAGAAGATATTGGCACATTACTCAAGTTCCCACCAGTCATCAATGATCTGTCCAGTTCGTCATCACATTGTGTGCCCGAATGTCCCCCAGAGCCATGCCACTCCGGTGTGTAGGCCTCCATTAGACCTTGTCAGATTCCAAACGCGAGGGTGGCCTTGCAGACACAGGACTTCGTCCTGGTACAACTGCGCTGAGACAGTATCTTCCTCTTGCTCCGAATCTCTCACGGCACCAATGTAACACTGGATTTCCTTTGCTATGTAGTCCATTTATATTCATTCCTTTATCATCAGCTACTGTTCTTTTTCCCCATCCACATTTGTCATTGATTTTACCCTAAGCTTTCCTGCCTTCGGAAGGGACATTAGGCTCAGCCACCTGGTCCAGGTAGTTCTCAGGAACACCAGTCTCACAAGGGCCTCCCCCTTGGTGCGTTCCAGTTCATGTGGGGTGGGGCTGCACCATGCAGAACTAGTGGGCACCTCCACCATGGGGGAGCCCAGCTCCACTTGCTGTCCACCTCAGTTTTGCCAAATGGGGTGAAAGCACTGTAAGTTATTTGTGTGGGAACCACTGTCTCTCATGTAGTTGGTGCTCAATGAGAGCTTCCCAACTGACTGATTGATTGATTGATTGATGTCTGTGTGACCGGCTGAATGTCTGGGACAACTAATAGTAAGTGGCTTTATTTTTTTCACCTCTACGATCTTGTCCACCCCTTGATCACATCTCAGGCAGATTGTATAGGGCTCTGGTCTCTTTTCTATAATAATCAGTGCCTTTTCTATCATTGTGACTCTTTCAGGTATTAAAAAGAATCCAGTCCAAGTCAAACATCTATCACATGCTCTTGACAGAATCTCTACTCTTCGCCATGGGGAGAAGGTATTCTCTGTTAAGAATTCATTCCTCCTCTTTGTTCTCCTAGCTTTTCTGACCTTTGGAGAGACAGGCGATCAGAGGGAAAAGGTGCCAGTGCGTTCCTAAGAGGGGCTGCTCTGTTCTGGGGGTGGATTTGGAGGTCCTTCCAAAGACCCCCACACTGCACACCACACTGCACTTCCGAAATCCTGGCTTCACACTCTCTGGTTGACTGATGGAAGTTCTCCCAACACTCGTCCTGTGCCCCTTTGCAATATGTTCCGTAACCTCGCACGGTGAGGTGTCACCCTCATACTCCTGGGTGGGGTATCAGCAGTGGTGGCCCACGTCCCGCTACCCTCCAAGTACTTCCTTGGCCCCAGGGAAACAAGACCATCCCGGTCATCCTCCGTAGTGGGAGATGACACTGACCCACTACTACTCCCCGCTTTCTGTTTAGCTGTTATGGGTCGCTGCCTCCCTTCAGAGTCTCCCAGATGGGGGGCCTATGTGTCCCATGTTCCCATATCTCCAGAGAGTTCACATCAAGTTTGCTCAAGAACCCTGTTGCTACATTCCGCTCGGAGGACAGTGCTGGGAGAGCTCGCTGGCATCTCCAGATCTCTAAGGGTTCACTTCGGCAGTGATGGGCCAGTGTTCCTCCTTCCTCCCCAAGCTCCTTGAGTGTTTCTCTGGGTCCCCACCCCTTTATCCTGGAGGGGTAGGTACACCTTCCCTTTACTCTGAAGGCCACCACTCTTCCCCTTCAGGCTCCAGACTGCTTCTGCTGGGATTGAATTCCCACAGGGCACGCTCTTTGGGGGGTTGGAACTGGCAATGTCACGGTTAGGACATCCCAGCTGACTTGGTCCTACAGAAAGGCTGTGCTTTTCAGGGCATTTTCTGTGAAAGATACCCTTCCACATCTCTCATTTCAAATTTGTTTATTCTGTAGGCATGAGGAGGGAGCTGAGGAACAAAATTGTGTGTTCCCTTTAACCTGGTTCTCAGATACTAACATTTATGACTAATTTAGCAAATTTGGACATTATCACATTTGATAGAAATAGAAAAGGCTCAAGATTTCTTATAGCTTCTCTGGAGGCATCAGCTGGGAAGCCTATTTACTGTGACCTCGTTGCAACCTGAGTTGCTGCAGTCTCTTGGTGCGCCTTTTATGGCATCATCTGTAAACTGATCCCTGAAGATAAGTGGGTTTCAGTCATTTTCATTTTTATAATTACAATTTCATACTTTCCAGGAGGGAAGCGCTTCAATCATGTCATCCTCTCTAATAAACTTACTTTCTATAACAGTGAATCAGAGACCTGTGTCCGAATCTAGGACTTTCTCCTGTTGAAGCTGGATGGAGTGAAACTGTATGTGTTTTTCTCAGTACCTGTGCAGATTTTGGGTTGGCGTATCAATCACTTTCTGTTTCTCATGAGTTTTGGTGCAGTGCGGGCCTGGCAGCAGGAGGAGACTTTGAGTCCCTGAGCATGGTTCAGATGTGCCTCAGGAAGTAGAGACTCAGAAAATCCTCTGAGTGACTCAGGTGGAAAACACTTTCTGTCCAAATGAAATATTTCGTAGTTTACTGATGGCCTCAGATAAGAACTGCAGTTTTCCCATTTGCTTTCAAGATTTCCTGTTTAAAAAATATGTCAGCTCAACCTTTTCATGGTCGGAATGTCCTGGAGAATAGTTATAGGAGTCTGTGACATATCGCCAGGTGCCTCGATTTTATTTTAGTACAAGAGAATTGTATCCTATGGAGCCATCGGACTACAGGTTTCGGAGAACAGACATTGTGTCTCGTTCCTTATTACCTTGCACTCCCCAAGCACAGTGCTGCTCTGCGGTGCATGCTTAATGTTTTGCTGAATAGGATCAGACCCCTGTATTTACTAAGTGCCAAGCTCTGTTCTATGTGCTGTACATGTATTATTAACTCGTTTACATGTCACAAAACCACTTTTAAGTAGGTGCTGTTATTATCTCTACTTTATGGCTGGGAAAACCGAGGCCAAGAGAAGTAAAGACCTTCACCAAGTTGGTGGCAGGGCTGGGATTCACATCCAGGTTCTGGGTCCAGAACTTGCACTCTTCACTACTACACAACCCGCCATCCTTGCCAAGTCCAAGCAGTGGGAGTCCTGTTGATGTCGGAGAGCTATGCAGCTGTGCCTTCGTGAAGGGGTCAAATTTCCAGTTATAAAACAGTAAGTCACAGGGATGTAATGTATCACATGGTGACTATAGTTAATAATGCTATATTGCATATTTTGAAAGTTGCTAAGAGAGTAGATTTTAAAAGTCCTTATCACAGGAAAAAAATTTGATAACCATGTATATGATGGATGTTACCTAGGAAAAAAGAAGAGGGAGAGAGACCTTGGGTAGATTTTGGCAGCCTGACATTTTCCCAGGCAGGGTCCGTTGTCAACAGGTATTTCCCAACAAGTAAAGCTTTAGCCTGTCAGCATGAGGCGTGTATAATCCATTCTCGATTACTGGTTAGATGTTTTCCTCAGGATTTTCACACTGAGAATGGTGCGACATTTGGGCCCATGGGCTAGGTGGTGTTGCCTTCTTACCAGGTCAGGGGGCGTCTTGCTTGCCCATAGTCCTGCTGAGCTGGAATCACACCAGGGTGTACTTGGGAAAGACTAGCTACGAGAGGCCTCAGCAGAAACCCATAGCTGTGGGCCAATAATGAAATTAGTGTAATTAAAAAAAAAAAAAACCATTAGGATGGACAGGTGACTGACTGGTCTAGAGCAGAGCAAAGATCCTGAGTAGACAGAAAGTAGAGAAGATTCAGACCTTCACAATGAAATTGGTAAAGTTAAGGATTAGAGAGCAAAAAGTGAAAAAAAAAAAGGAGAAAAATATCAAGTGCAATAGGTTTAGGAATAAGGTGGCCTATGTTTATTCAGGGAGCTGGAAGTTGTACCTATGAATGGTAGTGAGAGGTTAAAGTAGGGCTAGAACCATCCACACCTGTCCTTTCCTCACTTTGCAGGCTTCTGCCTCGCCCAGAGCTAACATATTGGTGCACAAGTCCTCAGTAAGTCAACTGTAGTGGATCCGTTCTTCAATGGACTCTTTTGGCGTGTCGGGTTTGAGGCTTCCCCTATCCGTAATTCCAGGGATGTAGTCTTAAAATAATTCAAAACGACATTGTTATCTCTGTCAACTGCCATGAAAGGAGCAACCACTATAACCTGCCTCATCAAAACTGCAAACATTCACCCATTCATTTGCCATCCACAGATATTTATTGAGAGCCTGGGTTAAATGCATGAATAACTGAGACCCCAGACATATTGGGAAGTTACAGCCCCGCTATGAAAATACAGCTACTCATTTTTTATCACACTTGCTATGATCTGTAGAACTATTTAGGAACATAACTTTTGGGTTCATATAAATCTAGCTCTTAAATCTGTACAAAAACCATCCTTGCAAAATTTCTCGATCTGTTTTCTGCTACTCTAGGCCAAAGCCATTTTCTCCGTTCCTTGTCTGCTCATAATTCAGTTGGCATGTTTATATCTGGAGTCCATCCTCAGGGCGAGGACAGTCTGTATAGGGAATGTTCTGTGGACAATCCCGTGTGTAGCCAAGACTGCAAGTGCTTTGAAATGAAGAAGAATGAGGGAAGCAAAAGTGGAGTGAGAATTGACGTCATCGCTTGGGGAAAATGGATGTTCGGTCGGGTTTTTTCTGTGAATTACCTTGGCTAGTCTGTCCCCCATTTCTTTCTTTCCCCCATTGTTTTCAGCCACGTACATCTCTGGTCAGTTTCCTTATTCTTATTTTTACTTTTTTAGCCAGGCTTCACAGAGGTTGCCCCTGTGTCTGCACAGCTTAGCGGTCAGCCGGTGACTAGGGAAGAGGTTGTGCTGAGGTTAGAAGTGTAGTCCAAGTTCAGCCGTTTTTAAGTCCCTCTTGGTTTTTCTTTTCCCATGTGCCTCACTGTCCAAGGATCCAAGGATGTGTGGAGAGCTCTTCAGGCCTTTTGGGGCACCCTCATTTGTATCACCTGCCCACTCTGTGACCTTGACCTCAGGGAGTTTCTTCCTGACTGCTTCCTACTGAGGCCACTTATAGCAGAAAGCCGCAAGTTGTCCCACCCCACCCCCACCCCCCCAAATCTGGATAAAGACCCTTCAGATCAGAGTGGCTAGTTTCCCAACAGTCTGACTCTGGGAAGACTCCCGCTCTTGCCTGCTGAGTCTGGGGTTGGGTACGTGACCAACCCCCAGCAATAAGGCCGCAGGCCGTGCCTACCCAAAGCTCCGTGGTCCTTCAGGATTAAATACTTTCCGATGTGCTGTCTGCCCGCTGTCTGTTTCCAGAGCCCTGCAGTAGTTGTTTTTAGGCCATTTTGACCAATTTTACACTTTTGTGTGTGTGTGTGTATGTGACGAAGACTTGCTGACTCTTCGTCCGGCCACATCTGGAAGTTCATCTCCCAGATACATTTGCGCATGTTGTGTTTCAATCTCGCTGCCTCACTTAGTGTTAATTTGTCTTTTAGGAAAATCAGGAGTTGGGTTTTCTTTGTGATCTAGTGTTAACGTTTTTCTTTTTAAATAAGTGAATTAAACTTACATTTATTGATTTGACATAAGTTGTATTTGATCTGAGTTCTTCTGTATTCTTTTATGTAATATTTATTGTTTTTGTGATATTTTTAATGTTTTAACTGTGGTCCCTTTTAGTCTATTTGTTTGTAAATGTGTGTATGGTTTTTTAATGGCATTTAGAGAAGTTTACATTTTTGTTCTAGTAGTTATCTTTATAATCAAATCTATATATAATACTACTTATTAGTCTGGTATTTCTTTAGTCAATACCCATTGATTTTTACAATGAACAACCATGTTTTCTTTTCCATTTTTACAACTCAATTTTAGTTATTAGTATTTTCTTAGTGTTTACATTTGTATTGGTAACCTATGCTTATATTTTATCATTTGAATTAACTAGACAGGTAAAATAGTAAGCTTCCTATATATCCTACCTTTTAGCCTCTTTTTTCTCCAAATAGTTGTATGATTCCTGCATCGTGAGGAGATACATTTTCATTTTCTTACTTTGATTGTCACATTTGTCTTAGTCTTTGTTTTACAATTCAGCGTATTTCCATTGCTGGTCCTTTTACCTTTTCTTCTGTAGGCATTTCTCGGTTGGCCACAGTTGGCTTTCCAGTAGAGTGTTCAAGAAGAATCTGTGAGCATCTTACTGCTTGCATGCTTGCGTGTTCTATTGTCCCCGCGCGGGTGCACAGCCCTGTGCTTCACTGTGCGGTTTCACTTGTGGGAAGTTTGCACTGTATATGACCTGCGCCTCTGGGCCCCGCCAGCACTCAGCATGTTCTTTTGGCGTGACCTCCGGTGAGGCTTTCTTTCTGCTAATTTTGGAAGGCTTTATGTATGTTTACGACTCAGTGGATTATGTATTTTTCTTAGTTTTACTGAAAACAGAGCTTTAAGTTACTGTTTTCTTTTTTTTTTATTGGATTTCAGGACGAGAAATGGAAAGGTAATTCTTGCTCAGTGATGTTTATGCTGGAAGTCAGCTAGTAACTTATTGAGTGATTACTTTTTTGCCAGGCACAGGGCTAAGTACTATACATGCATTATATCCTATTTAATTCTCACCCTGGTGAGGAGAGATGGGATGATAGATATTGCAGATTAGCTCTTTTATAGCCATTCTGTCTCCCTTTTAGAATGTTATATTGCTGCTAGAGCTGAACAGTCCGTCTGCATCTCTCACACTTCCTTACAGCTTAGGTCTGTGGGAGAACTGGCGTGCCGCCATGCTGGTTCCATCCAGTCACGCGGTAAATCACAGTCGTTTCTGCAGGTGCTCTGGTGGAGGCACGTGTTGGGTTGCAACCATGACAGCAGGGTGGTTGGAGAGAGGTAGGATGCAGGCATCTGCTCTCTGGCGGTATGTTCTGGAAGCCTGCAGATATGGTAGCCGTGCTGGACTTGGAGATCCTAGCAGAAGTGTCATGGAATAGCATTGGGACAGTGACTTCCCCATTCCCTTAATTTCGGATTACACTAGAGAGGCAGCTCGTGGAGGACTAGAGGCTGTGGCACTGTCCTGGGTGGTGTCACTTCAGAAAGCTCAGTCCAGAACTTGCTCCTCCAGCTTTTCCTTACAAACTTTTCTCAGCTGTTCATTCTCTGCACTAAATCTCCTTCTGATTATTCTGGCCAGGGTGGGTTCTGATATTGGAAACTGAACCTGGACTTGTAGATACTCTCACCCCCATATCATAGAGGGGAAAAGTCACCTAGCTGGTTAGCAAGGACACTGGAATTTAGTCCAAGTTTGACCTCAGAATCTGTCATCTTATACCTTATAAGGTTCACTGTGTGCCAGACACTGTTCTAACCATTTTAAACCTGTTAACTCAGTAGTACTGACGGCAGTCCTAAAAGTCAGGTTTTTTTTTTTTTTACAATTATTTTCATTACACAGATAAGGAACTGAGACACAGAAAGGCTGAGCAATTTTCCCAGGACCACACAAGTCTGCTCCAAAGTCCATGTTCTTAATGGCTAAGCTGCTTTCATCTCAAAGGTGAGGTTTGTCTTTATTTTATATTTTGAGATTTTATTTCTTCAAGTTACTTTTAAGATTCAGTCTTAACTTTGTGGTACAGATCTTGGGTATACATTTTACTTTTCTAGATTTGTGATTTTGGCCCTAGTCAAGTTCTTTATACTAGAATATTCAGAGTCGCTCTTTAGTATGTTGCCAACGTAATGGAAATGATAGCATTGTCATAGAAGTATGGAATATCAAGATTGGAGGAAGGCCTATTAATTATCTACTTCAAGGACTTGAATTCTGTCTATGTAAATGTCTTGCCTATATCAGTCATCCTGGGAGGTCCAGCATTTCCCCAGACAGCCATTCCATCTTCAGCCAGGATCTGTTAGTGAAGTCTTCCTGAGATGGAACTAGCTATGCATTGTTGCAACCCCCATTCATTAACGGTTGATAAATACATACCAGCTGTTATTCCTACTTCACATGATGGCCCTTCAGATATTTGAAGATAGTTATTATACCTCCTGAAATCTTGTTTCCTTTTCTTTTTAGATGACCCACTTCTAATATATTCAACACTTTGTCAGGATTTCAGTTGGCTTCACCATACAGATTGCTCTGAATTTATTGGAATAAGCACATGTTTAAAGTTGAGTGTGATAAGCAAAGAGCAGAATGGGACCTCACTGCCTTTGTCTTGGATATTGTACATTCCATTATTGAATCATCTTGAAATGAGGTTTAGAGTTGATTAAACCTGTAACCCTTTTCAACTCAGACAGCTGTTAGGATGGTCTCTTCTATGCTATATTTCCTTGGGGCTGCCCCCTCTTGGTGTCTCTGCTGTGGCCACGCTGGACTTCTCTCAGCTGGTTACTATACTGTAGCCATGCCTGCTTAGGGCCTTTATACACAGGTGTGTTCCCTCTGCCAGGATGGTGCATTCTTCTTGTCCCTGTGACCCTTCCCATTTGATTGGTTATTCCCAGAGCATCTCGAGGTTTCCACATGCACATCGTCTCCCGGGGGCAGCCTTCCCGACTTTCTGTTTGTGTTCGGTCTCCTGGATACATACCCCAAGACTCTGTGCTTCACACCTTCATGACCTTAGCTCACTTGTAATTGTTTTAAATGTATAATTTTCATGTGAGGATAAGAGTTCTATGACCTTCATGTACACCTTTATTCCCAGTTCCCGGCCCATGTTCAAAATGCATACATTGACTAATTGATAATAACAGGACTTCAAGTGGCCTTCATTAAATGTTATGTTGCTGGTTTTGACCCATTTAGTTCATCACGATCTTTGTGATTCGTGACTGTGTCACTGAGAATATTTGCCATTGTGACTCACCCATTTTGCTGCCATGCCATTCATGTTCTTATCAGTTGATGGCTAGACTTCTATATTTTCATACGAGACAGCTCCCTCCAGGCTGATGTCAACCCTTTGAATTATGTGCATTCAGATAAGATTGAATTCACTTTGCCACATGACCATTCACCTCATATTTCTTTAGTTTGTCTACATGATATCAATATAGACATTGATTGCCTTTTTTGAATTTTTGAAAAGAAAAAAAACTAAATCCCATTTCATTTCCCTGAAATATCTTGTTTTCTAAGCTCTGAAAAATTAGTCTAACTTAATTCAGTAAACATGCAGCTGGCTTCTAGTAAACATGATTTCTTCTTCTAGGATGTTGCTAACTAATTTTTAAATAGAATCTTGCTTAAGATTATGATGTATAATATACATATATATAATTTTTGTTGAACTGTTTGAAAATGAAGAAGCTAGCCACATTTTTTTATGTAACTACAGTATGTTTACCACTCTTAAGAAATTTATCATTAACATATTACCTAATAAATGGCCCATATTCCAGTTTCCTCCATCATCACAGCGATGTTCTTTAGAGCAGGATCCAAATAAGGGTGATAGGTGGCATTTAGTTGCCATTCCTCTGTGTCCTTTAATTTAGAAGTTTCCCTCCCTTTTCCATCTATCACAAATTGAAGAGTTTTGAATTGTTCCATTCCGTTGCTTTTCAGAACGTTTCTCACTTTGGATTTGCCTGATTGCTTCACCATAATCAGATTCTGGTTGAACATTTTTGGCAGAAATACTACGTAGGTGATGTGTCCTGCTCAGTGCATTCCATGAGGGGACAGGTGACATCTGTGCATCCCGTGGTTGGGGAGTGTAATTTGATGTCTTCATTAAGGTGGTTTGCACCAAGTTGCCCCACTGTAAGGCGTGTTTGTTTTCTCACTGGCACTTAAAATTTTGAGGTCTGCTTTTGAAATTGCTTCGTGTTCTCCACATCTTGTCCTTTTCGGTGACTTTATGAATGTATGTTTGTACTCCGCATAACAGAGCCCCTGGGTCCCTGCTGAGTGGCTCAGTGGGGAAAAGAACCTGAACTCTCAGCTATTGCCCAGCAATCTCTTCACCAAATATGAGCTCCGGTTCCCTTGTACCAGCGCTTGTTCAGAGGTATCAATCACACTGAAGAGCCATCTCTTTTGTGAAACAATTGTCAGCAACAACATTGAGCACTTTCTTCTTCCATCTGTCATCTGTTAAAATGTCACCATCAGCCCAAGCGGCTGTTCCTTTCTAGGTGTGTCCCGTTCCATCCCACTCGATTCTTTTACCAACTGTCTCGTTACCTCTGTCCTCTGCATCCTGGCTCAGAAGGCAAAGTGCAGAGTATCGCACTTTGATTATCAGATGCTACATTTGGAAATGGTGTGCTGCACTTTCCCATGTGAGCCTTTGATTCTGGGCCCTGTCCTTCAGACACTACAGACTCAGGAAGTAAACACTAGGTTTATCATCAATTTAGTCATTTTCATGGGAAGTTGCCATATTTCTTTCCTTTCCCTTTTCTTCTGCCTCCCATTCAGTGGTGCCACTTAACTGGAGTTTTTTGCAAAGGTCACCTCAGCTGTCACTTTCTGCCTTAATTTACTGGATGCTTCTGTATGTGTGACTCTGTTGACCACTTCATCTTTCTAAAATCTCTCTGCTTCCTTCACTTTCCAGACAGGATGCTCTTCTGTTCTCTCATAGACACCTGATAATCTCTGCTACACTGTGACTGTAAGTTTTCTCAAAACTTCAAAACTATATTAAAGTGGTTATTTTGTCTATTAAGATTTTGACATGAAACATATTATTGCATATATTCACTAAATATTTTTATTTCAGTTTATTATAGAATCTTCTAATGGGGCAAAATATCTGGAAAAGATTCATTAAAAATCCTGCATGCTGTCAAAAACCCTGCACAGACACAGTTCAACAGGCAAGGAGGCCTTTATTGGACACTATGGTAATAGGGGAGAGCAACGGAACTCAGCTCTGCTGAAACAGAAGGGTGGGAGGGTTCCCAGACTCTGGGGTGAGCTAGTGGAAAAGCACTGGAGAAGCAAGGAGGGAGGTTGTTCAATGGGATGAGTTCATCTAGTGTTGGCTAAGGGTCTTTGTTGAAGTTGAGCTCCTGCCTTCCCACAGAGACTGGGCGACAAGGGCAATATCCCTTCCTTCCTTCCTTCCTTCCATCCTTCCATTTTTAAAAAATCAGATTTGTTGGGGTGACATTGGTTAATAAAATTATGTAGGTTTTAGGTATCCAGTTCTCTAATACATCATCTGTATATTGTATTGTGTTCGGCACCCCAAGTCACTTCCTTCTACCACCATTTATGCACCCTCTACCCTCTTTCCTTCCCCCATCCTCCTTTCCTTCTGTTAATACTGTACTGAAGTCTGTGTCTAGGAGCTTTTGTTGTTGTTGTTGTTGTTGTTTGATCCCTTCACCTTTTTCACCCAGCCCCCCAGGCCCCTCCCCTCTGACAGCTGTCAGTCTGTTCTCTGTATCTAAGAGTCTGTGTCTATTCTGTTAGTATCTTTCTTGATGATTGCATTTCAAAGGGATCTCTCCCAGGTCCTAGAAGAAGACCTTCTGGGTTGTAAAACTAGTCAGAGGCTGGGCGAAGATTTATCTCCATTTCAAAGGGGCAGAGAAAGAAATTTGCAATTACAAGTTTTCTAAAGTAAATGCTCTAGGAAAGGGGAGGTCAGGGGCCCATAGTCTGGAAGAAACCTGCCTGAAATGTGTTCAAGGTGAGGGGAGCCAAAGGCCATTTTGATCAATGTGGAGCTGTGGCTTCTTGCACGTCTGCCAGTGTAAAAATCATCCGTGGCTTCTGAGGTTTGAAACAAGTTCCTGCTTGTGCATGGAGGCCAAGGTGAAACCAGCATGCCACCTGAAGGGGGACATCAAAAGTGGAGCCTAGTGGCGCGCACAGAGACAAGAGACAGGAAGACAGGGGCCACCAGCACCCAGAAACCCCATTGGTAATGGTTGGGTGGCTGCCCCAGAGACGTGTTTTATCTGGCTTCTCTGTGTCACATGCACTAGGAAAGCTTTTCATGTTTCCGTACCTTCTAATTAATTTAACTCTGAGGCTAGAGCATTTGGGGCTGGGAAAAAGCAGAGCTACTAATTCCCACATTTCACACCCCAACCCCTCCCCCTCCGGTGCTGCCTGCCACCCTTTGTGTGGGGTTTTAATATGCCCCTCTGGTCTTGGCATCACGTTTGCACATTTCATCCCGCTTTGGGCTCTGAAGCTCTTACATGGAGGATGTAGTTTCATTACTTTAGTTTTTGTCCAAATGACCTTGAGAGAGCTACAAATTAGTAAGTATTTTACATGGTTTAGGATTTTATGTATTCTTTTATTGCAGAGCCTTGATCTTTATCCTTCTTCATTTATAAATTTCTGTCTGATTTTACTCAACAAAACAGTTAATCTTCCTGATTTCTAGTAATCTTCCGTTATCTTGAGCATCGGATGGACATGTAATTGCTCATTGTATTCGTTCCGAGCCCCAAAGAACAGAGGTTATGCGATTTTGGAATATAATTTACTCTTTCACGAGTCTTCACTTCTGCCCAGATGCTGGCCCTTGTCTAAATTCAGAACTTGTCCAAATGCAGATCAATAGGCATTGTAGGACTTGTTTAAATGTGAACAAAGTTTAAAAATCTAAGAGTGTGATAATTCTCTTCCTCAGATCCTGGGGACAAGCCGAACTTTCGTGCAGAATGATGCACGGCCTGGTTGGCAAACACTAATTTTCCCCCTCTATCTTCGAGTCACTGTTAGCGGATTAGTTGCTTTTGTTTCAAAGCTTTTGTTCTAAATTCTTTGTTTAAAATTAATCCATAAGAGTAAATATCTAACTAAATGTTTGATTGTTGTTCTAAAAAACAGTTTGGTAGCCCTGAGTTATTCAGAAGACAACCCAAAACATTTTCAAAGAGTTAACGACCAGTAAAGTTTTAACTAGTTTTCTGTATAAATTGCAATAATTGTCTTGGCAGGTTTCTCAAGGATAGGACAATTCATTCTAAATGCCTTTCTTTTCCATAAGAAACTGGAGATTTTATACAAGGATTGAGAGGAGTAGATTAATTTCACTGAGGCCCTAGGAGCAAATATATGCAAGAATGTAGGCTCGGTGCCATTTTAATTTAGTGCTTACCAAGTAACATCCCTTACACATGTTATTTTATTTTATTTAATGCTTTCCTATACTATAAGCAGTAGGTGTCATCTCTATTTTACAGATAATCTAAGTTTGCGAGGTTAAGGAAGTTTTCTCCAATTTGCACAGGCAGAATTAGGCAGGATGTTTCAGATGCCTAATGCATAGCTGTCATGTAGGAAGCCTCTTTGGTCCCAGTTAAGAGCTGTGCAATATGCACTAGCTAAGTGGTATTAGTCCACCCTCTCCCACTGGAAGAGCTATGAGTATTCACATTTGCAGGTGAGGAAGCAGGTGCGATGCAGCCCTTTAATGGGCTGGCAGCCCTGCTCCAGGCCTGCCTTGCCCTTCTCCTCTCCACATGAGTGAGAGCCTGAGCGCGAGGCGGTGGTTTTCTTTCCCGAACTCGATGTGCCAGCTCTCCTTGTCATTGCAATCATTCAACCTAATTCTATGTACATATCAACCAATGTCACGTGAATTCAATAAAAAAATAAGAGATTTGGGGTTTGTGTCTTCATGAAAACTAAGTTGAACGTTTTATAGAGGCATGGGTTGAGGGACTAAAATACACTACTGTAAAACCAGGTGTGCACAATGTAACTATACGTTACTAGAAGGAAATAACACAAATCCAGAAGGATTTGGACTTCTGTTGTGTTTAGGTTCTGACCCCACGTGAAAGAAACCAGAACTGGGAATTGCAGGGAATGCGTTAGGGCTGTGGTTTAGGAAAGAGTGGTCTGCCAGAACATCTATCAGAAGAACCATGTGCCCCTCTTCCAACTCCCCCCAAAAAGGCTTAAACTCGTAAGAAAGATTGGTGAATAAATAAACATCATTTTTTAAAGTGTAGATTTTTATGGTTTTTGTCATTTAAACTTTGGACAACCTTCTTGACTGAGGGGCAGGTAAGAGGGCTTCCTTCAGGTGCACAGAAGGCAGGGCCCACAGGCCGTGCCCACAGGAACCTACAAGCCTATTTTTGTCCTTCACCAGGGTGCCTGGCTCATGCATCAGAGTCATCTTATTAAAATGTAGATGTTTGGCAAGATCCCCAGGAATCTTAATTTTAATGGCCTCCATGTGATTCATACATATGAAAAAGAACCAATGGTATAGAATAATCACCTATTTAATTATTTACTTTCACATCATTATAGTTAACACAACCCAAACTGAGAGGATTATATGAAATCAGTCAATGCTTACTGTCTCCCAATTTCAGCCATTAAAAACGTGTTCTTGCATTATTTGCAGCCCTCTTTAGATTCCTTGGGTGGGAAATGGATAAACAGGGAAGCAGGTTCTAGTCTTACTCCTATTAACCGCACAAAGGCCTCCATCAGTCAGTGATTGTTAGCAGTTTGAGGAGTTGAGCTATCTATACCCTAAAGCTGTAAAGGTATAAAGTGTGAGATAGAATACACCTGTAGGTATGAATGTACATATGAATGCATCGCAGGCCTTTCAGCTTTGTCTGAAGCACCAGAGAGAATAGATGTGCAGTTCGAAAGTGGAGTGCCCAGCTCCCAGAGGCAAGGTCTGGTCCGAGACTGAGAACTGGTGAGGTGGCTCCGAAACCCACGAGTGAGACCCTTATGTGCAGGGAGGGCCAGCAGATGGTCCCCACTGCGTCTCTGTGGAGGACTCTGTTACTGTCCTGGGACTGGAGAGCAGTCCAGGCCCCGTGAAAAGCCCAGTTTCCTGGAGCTGGGACACTGGGGTCTGGCGCCTGACTCGCATTTGAGAAAACAGAAGCCACTTGAAATGTGGGGTGTGTGTGTGTGTGTGTGTGTGTGTGTGTGTGTGTGTGTGTGTAGGGTGGGATGAGTGGAGGATGGGGAGATGGAGAAGAGAGTAGGGAGGGAGGGGGAGAGGGAATGGGGAGAGGGCTACGTGGGGGATTCACTGGATTAACTACCTCCCCCCATGGAAATGTTCCCTGAAGATTCCTGCAGGTGTGTGGGGAGGACTGGCCTGTAGGAAGCCTTAGTGGCCCCTAAAGAGCTCAGTAAGGTAGGAGGAAAGCCCACCACGAGAGCCTGATAGCACAGTGGCCCTGAGGCCAGGATGGAGGAGCCTAGCTGGGACACTCCCAAGGATCCCTCAAAATGTCCCCTAGGAGGAAGAGTGACCCTCAAATGGCCATTGGGACTGAGGGGCCCAAAGGCCATGTACTGCAGAAGAGGTCCCTTCCTCTCTCCCCCACCCCAATGTCAGGAGGGGGTGAATGAGCAGAGAAGGAAGTCACAGACGGTAGGCCTGCCTCCCTCACAATGCGGAAAGAATTCTGGTCCTCTGGAGTTTTCACCCAGGGCTGGGAGGACCACCCCACACAGCAAAACCCGAGGAACTTTGGGAAGGAAAAACTAAGTTGTACTGGCACTGCATCTACCTTGTGCCTGGTCAGCACGCCGATTACATATGAGCGTACGTACGCACAAACGTAAGACAAGGGCTGGAAGATACCGGCTGCACAAGGACATTCTCGGAGCAGCTTAAGTACTAAGGCCCTCAGAATTTGGAGGACGGAGTTCCCGAGGCCTTGGACTATGTTGTCACCTGAATATTTTCACTGAATCACTTAAAGAAAAACCTGGAGAAAAAGCTTGGTAGCACTTGTGCCGGTAAATTGTCTTCGGGATCATCTTTCAGGGCAGATATAATCAATCCTCTGCCTGAGACAGACAGTCTTTAACTAAAGGTCAGTTTCTCCCGGAACCTCCCCGGAGACATATTTGAAAACCCAAACCATTGTCCTGTGATGTCAAAGGTATTATTTTGAGCACTTAGGAACTTACATCATTTTCCTGCTTAACATCACACAAACTGCCATCTTATGTTACATCTTGTATTTTACTGTATTTTTCTGTATCTTATTTTACTGATCTTATGTTTTACTGTAATCCATGTATGAAAATTATGTTTAAATAGTCACTTATCTACAAATCCGGCCAACTGCCTGTGTGTGTACTTCCTGTTTGTTTTCCAGACCTGCTTCCTACCCTTCCCCACTCCGCTCTGAGGGTCCATCTCAGGCTTGCCCCTCTCTGGTTACAGGGGCCCAGGGAAGTCAGAGGTAGGCCGCGGCATTTTCCGCAGCTTTCCTGGGGTGGCTCCCGGCATGGACCTGCTCCTGTCCAGGCCTGTCCTCTAACTCAGGCCTGGCCTCATGGGAGGCCCTGTTGTCCCTTTTGGCTGCTCACACCTCTGCACACAATCATCTATTAAACAGCCCTCTCATTACCTATTCTGAGGCCCATCTGCTTCTTGTTAAGACCTCGAATGGTACCCTGCCTCTTCTGTTTGTCATTTAGCACATAACAATGTAATGGGTATGTAAAATACTGTTTGCATAGCGAGAGAAGGGTCATAGGCATCATTGGGTTTACCTCGCTTGTATTCTTCTCTGACTTTCCTGTTAGAGTTTGAGGAAGTTTGTTTTACACTCGACCCCGGACTTTCCTGCTCTTTTCCCAACTTAACTTTGAATTAAGGCAAAACCTCCAGATTCCACAGGGATCACTTTGGAGAGGGGTAGGGGTCAGGACCCTTCACCACAGCTGCCGTCAGAATAGTCCCCTTTTCATCTGTTCTCCAGGTTGAGCTTCTTTGTCAGAATTGTGCTGTTTAAAGCGCGTGAGAATCAGAAGGTTGAGGCATGGATTATTCCCTTTGAAGCACAGCTCATTGTTCTGAAAGAGCCTTTACCTATTAGACCCATTCCCAGGTAAGGCTGAGAAGGGTCCAGAGCTGGGTTGATAGTGTTGGTCCTTATGTGACATGGCCAAACTCAGGAGGAATGCTGAAATGACACGGGAGAAGTTCCCCACATGCGGACAAAGACCCCAGAGCCCTGTTCCCCTGACTCTCAGCACGGCCAGCCTGTCTGAAGAGCAGGCTGCATCGCATGGCAGAGAATGGCCTGCCGCGGAAGCAGTGACTGATGGCTGGCACTTGGGCAGTTTGTTACAAAGACAGAGATTGTGAGGAAGGAGCCAATCACTATCTGGTTATTGTTCCTACCAGAGAGCTGGTAATCATCCCCCAGGCCCACATCCAATCCATCACCAGGTATATCGATTCTCCTTTTGAATGTATCTCAATACTGTTGCTTCTCTCCACGGTATCTCTTCCGCCTCGGGCATTCTTCCTCCTCTTTGTCACTTGGCTCAATCCTTTAAGACTCAGCTTAAAGGTTACCCCTTCCGAGAAGTCTTTCAATCTTCCAGTCTAAACCAGCCCCCCATTATAATTTCTTACCATAGTCTTTAGTTTCTCTTCAGAGCTCTTGCCACGAATTTTAATTATACATTTATTTGTGGCCACAAATTTACTCTGTGACCCTTCCGATACTTTTATCTCGGTGAGGAAGAGTGGCTCTTCTGGTTACTCCTCTATTCTTGACCCACAGAACAGTGTTTAGAATTTAGAAGGTGCTCAGTAAGTATTTATTAAACAGGTGGATGAATCCTGTCCCCTGTCCCCTGTCCCCTGTCCCCCTTGCCCAAACTCCCAGGCTCCCAAGGCCTGCTGGTTCTCTCCTCTGCAGCTCTCGAATGCCTCCCCTCCACGCCACCTGTACTGTCACTGCCCTAGTCTGTGCCCCTCATCCGTCACCTGCATAACTGTTCCCGTCTCCTTGCTGGACTCCCCGACTCTCCTTTGGCCTCTGCCAGGCGCCTCTACCTCATACTGAGGGGCTCTTCTCTTGATTACAACCCATAAGAGTCCCCACTGTCCTCAGTAGGGAGCCCCAACGTTTTCACTCGGCCTGTAAGGCCCCGTGTGATTTGATACCTTCTTCCTCTCCGGCCACGTCTCCTGGTTTCTCTTCTCCAGACCTATTGGACTGATTTCTAAATCTTCCGCTCTTATTTCTTAACTTCCGAACTTGTGCATAGGCTATTTTGAAAGCCTGAAATCCTCTTTTCTTCATTTCTTCTCCCTCCCTTCCTCTGTCTTCCCGTCTTCCTTCCCATGGCTGGCCCACGTTGTTCCTTAGGGTTTTCTTAGATGTCACTTTATTTGGGAAGCCGCCTTTGGCCCCAGTCACTCTGCTTGGGCTTCAGTGCCCCATCTGTTGCTGTGGGAGTCTCTGTGTATTTCCCGCACAGCACGGGCATATTGTCTTCCATTTGCCTGTTGACTTCCCGCCATCTCCCAGCAGCTAGTGAAATCGGAGGGGGCAGGGACCCTGCGTGTGCACAGATGGACCACTTCCCAGTGCCGAGCTCACAGAAGTACTTAGTTAATGAATTCTTGATGAGCGTGTGAATGAAGGTGGTTTTGGTGAACAGGGACTAGGGGTTGCTTGGAGCTAATAGAAGGAGGCCGGCCCTGACTGTTACTGAGGTATTCACTAATTTAGTTACTTTCTCACCACATTTCTCCTTCCTCCTTTTTTAAGCAGGGGTCCAGACCTGCAAGTCCTGACCCGGGGGGAAATTGAAGGGGTGGGCAGAAAGAGGGAGCTGCTTGGATCTGAGGGCAATTCTTACCGTTTTAGAAGGCAAAGATCTTTGAAGAAACAGTGCTGCTTATCTCAGAGAGGGAACATGAAGAGGGGAGAGACTCCCCTAACGGGGGTAAATGGAAAATATCTGTGAGTCCTAAGAGCAGAATTCACTTCGAGGTAGGGCTGTGAGGGGTCAGCAAGACCTCACTGGGAGAGACCAGAGTGTGTCTGGGGAGTGAGCATCTCCAAAGACCTCCTTCTTAGGAAATGCAATAAAATAAACAAAATATGCATGTTGAACATACAGTGAAAACAGTGAAAAGCTTTTTGTTTTAGGGTTTTGTATTTCAGAATCCAGCCCTGTTGCAGTTGTGACCTCTGTCTATGGGAAGGCCTTTCCCAGTTTCTGGGTATGTCAGTAGCAGGTCACTGACCCTGTGGGGGCTTTTTTTCTTTGTCATGGGTGTCTCTGAAGCAGTGGATTTGCCCTGTTTTTCAGAAGGAGAAATTGCAGACTACAGCAGGTCAAACATGAACTGCTGGCCTGTAGGATAAAATGAAGACAATAGAAATAAAACCATCTTAGGCTTTTGACGTTACTTGCTAATTGTGTAACTCTCGCTTGCTTTCGGATAGACCCATTTGGCCTATTTCAGTAGTTCCCTTGTTTATTCATCAATGTTTATTTTACGTTGACTAGTGCTAGACTTGACACTGGGGATTCATAGCTGCATAGGACAGGGACATAGTAACTTTGAGGCCAGGGACAGGTACTTTAGTTCCAAACCATGTTTTTAGAATGGAATTTCTTACATTCTCCTTTGTCTAAAGAGGGTTATTTCATCCACGGTGCAGGCGCTCGTCCAGGCGGCTGTTTCAGCAAAAGTAACGCTTTCTGTTGACACATTCACAGCCAGATGATCCTAGCTTTCTGGTAGTGACATCAGAGATGGTTGCCACGAGAGTGAACTCTCCTAATCTGACTCTGAATACCCTCTTCTCCTCCTCCTCCTCCACTCCGACAGGAGTGAGCGTGGGCACATGTCCATGGTTATTCCTCTTCCATGATGTAATAGTCACGAATGCTGAGGACGGTGATAAACCGTGTATGTGTGATCTTCTGATTATTGAAACAGATTCTAATTTCGATCAAATTTGCATTATGAAGCATGTATCACTCTTCTGATAACTGGTAACATTTACTTCTCTGGAGAATCGATAAAAACGATCCACAAAGGCATATTGAGTGATCTAGTTAGACATGGAGGTTTCCGGAATTCGAACAGGTTAGTTACAGAGAATACTTAAAGCACCTTAGGATGTTAACTTTGCGCAAATACTACAAGCGAAACTGACTGGTCTGTGCATAACAGATTTCAAGGGGAGAGTTCAGTTTGCTTTTACACCTGCGTCTTCAATGTCTGTAAAAATTAGTTTCTAACTTCACAACCAGTCAACCAGGATACCAAGTAAAGGAACAAGAACAGCCCTCAAACTTTGAAACACCGAACCACATTTGGCTTTACTTGGAGCTCTCTGGCCTGATAGAACCTTTGCCCCCAGTGACAAGTCAGACCCCCCAGGTACTGACTTTGAACTTTGTTGAGATCCATCAAGTAAACGTTTTTATTTGTTCCCTTCCAATCAAATGCAATCAAGTACAAACAAAACAACAAACAAAACAAATCCAACAGCAACAACAAAATCAAAAGTACCCATGCTGTAGGGTACTTTTAATCTGGCAATGAGAATATTACATACCACATAGCATATACATCAAATAGCATTAATATTGTTCTTTAATTAGAACTTTATACAGAACATCAGGGTCATTACTGACTAGATTCACTTTTTCCTATTAGTTCTTATTAAAAATATACTTAATAAGCAGAACACAGATAGACTGGTATTATTCATGCTTGCTTCCTCTTACCTCTCATCATAGCATCCTACCGCTGCAGTGGAGAACTGTAATTGCTGGCTGCGTCCGTGTCAGAGGAAAATAACTCAGTGCTGGATTCCTCTTTATGCATCATGATCACGATATAATGTAAAATCTTTCCTCTGGGGGAGGAATATGTACTGTGACATTCAGCCTGAAACCACTGCTCCATATCCAAGAGGGCTGATTCATTGCTTTCCTTTTTTTTAACCTTAAACTACTGTAATTCTCCTTTCACTGGCCTTCCCACTGGGCAACTATAACCTCCAAATGGTGTAAAACTCTGCAGCTCATCTTGCCATTTGGAAACCAGCTAAATCTGCATACATTCTCTTCATGGAAGAATTTACCTGGCCTTCCAGGAAATCTCCATGGTGATTTGAACACGTTATCCAACCGTCTTCAGAACTCTGAGCTCTACCCCAGGACCCACAGATAACACATGTCCCGCGGCTGCCACACCAAGGCCCTCTGAAGGACTCAGTGTTACTCAGGTAGGTTTTAGTGTTCCAGCTTTTGCGTTTGTTGTTCTGACACTTGGGATATTTATCCTTTAGCCAGGAAATATTTGCAGATCTACTTTTAGGTTTCAAATCAAGGTAAAAGACATTTTTATTTGACCGTACTCCTTAAAACTGTCCTAACCAGGTGTTTCTTTTTACATTGGAAACCATGAAAATAAACACGCTCTGGAGTTGAGAAGCAGGGTGCCAAGCCGAGCCTAGATTAAATTTGTGTGGGCTGTTGAAGCTGATAGTCCACATGCTACCTTAGCCAGAGTTACGGGATTTGGTGAGTGTATTGCAGAGTTTGGGATAAAAATGGATTGAGTGCTTATGCAAAATGCCAAAAGAAAAGCACTAGCCACTTCATTTAGTTCCAGGTAAGAAGTATGGTATGAACGTGAGAAAGGAAACTTGATCGCTTTGCTTGGGATTTATCGCTGTCAGAATTGGAAGCTCCATCAAAAGAGCCAAATTAATTATTGTGTATCAATCACCCTTCACGGAGAGCTTGGATGTCACCTTCTCTCAGGGGAAAGCCTTCCTCAGGTTGACTGAATCCCCCCTTCTCTGAGGCCACAAAAACCCTCGCTCACACCTTTATAATACCTTTCAGGTGATGCTGCGTGTGGCTGTTCAGCTGCTTGTCACTGTCTCCGGGACATCATCACTGCAGGGAAGGGGCCCTGGTCTTGTCTATCTCATCTCTAAAACCCGAGAACCTCTCTTCTGGCTTAAAACACTTGCCGATGGAGACACCGGTATATGTGCAGGGAGAGCCGAGGAGGTGCAGCCTTTGGAACGCGACTCCAGGGCTAGTGCCACTCAGGCGAGTGAGCAGAGGGAGGAGCAGAGGGGAGCCTGGCAGGTACCTGGCCTCCACTATTTCTGTTCCTCTGGACAGTGAGGGCCAGTCCAGGCCATGATTGCTGACAGGCTCAGGCAGAAGCTGCTCATGACTTTCAAATGTCCCTGTTGCCCAGAAGCTTCTTTTTGATTTTTATTATTTTTTATTTTTATTTTATTTTTATGCAGCTATCAAAGCTCCCTCTGGCTTCATGCAGCACCTGGAGTTAATCACTGGCTCATCCGTGCCACCAAACGTCACCCACAGAGGCCCAGTGGTGGCACCCTTCCTGGGAGCTGGTCTCCTGTTGCAGAAGGAGAGTCCCAGCCGTGCTATTCAGGACCTGTGTGGCCTTGGCCAAGTGGCTTACTTCTCCGAGTCTATTCCTCCACCCGTGACATGCAGCCTGATCCATGTAATTCAGTGTTGTGAGGACTGAGAGAGGTTGAACGTGGACCCCGTTGCCCGCATCGCCCTGCACATTGCTGTGTTTCCAGTAGCAGCCAGTTTCTTTCCCCCCTGCTCATCTCCTCTCGCTTGTGCCCTCTCTGCCGAACTGTGTGCACCTTGGGAAACTAGGGCTCCCTAGAGGAAGGGCTCATCCTTTGGGTGACTGCAACAAAATGGGTGGGTTTCTCTCTCTCTTTTTTTAAAAAGATTTTATTTATTTACTTGTATAGAGAGGGGAAGGGAGGGAAAGAGGGAGAGAAACATCAATGTGCAAGAGATACATGGATCGGTGGCCTCTCAGTTGCCTCTTGCATGTCCCCAACTGGGGACACTGCCCGCAACCCAGGCATGTGCCCTGACTGGGAATGGAACCAGCGACCTTTCAGTTCACAGGTTGGCACTCAATCCACTGAGCCACGCCAGCCAGGGTGTGGATGGGTTGCTTTTGATCTGGGCTCCTTCTGAATCCTCATGTTTTCATAGAGCTGGGCTGGGGACAGAGGTCACCATCTGCATCAGACATATCTTTGTGGGTTCACGTGATCCCAGATTATAGTGGTGGACCTTTCAATCATGGTGAGATCACTGGGTTTGGGATTCAGGGGAAGGCAGATGGGCAAATGTATCATTATAAGCAGTTAAGTATCCAGTTCTCATAGAAGAGGAACAGTGGATGCATGCAGAAGCTTGGAGCGATTTGGCCCCAGTGGGCAGATTGCTTTCCCGTTTAAGCAGGCAATGCCCTGGTGCCAAACTGAAGGAAGTCTGCGCAGCCTTGATGCAGACCCGAAGGTCCCATTTGTCCTCTCGAGTGCGCTCCGTTCCCAGGGAGTCTGCTGCCGGTCTTTTGGGGGCGTTGAAGGGATTGTTGCTTCTTGGAGAAACTGCAGCAACTCAGTTTGACAGATTGATTGAGACAGATTTTAGGAGCCAGCCAGGAAGGGTTCCAGGCAGCCAGTCAGAGGGGGAAGACCTGGTGGTAGTGCCCGGTGGGTATCTAATTAGGAGGGCAAAGCCCATAGGAGAAGACTGAGCCCCTTGTCGGCGTCTTGCTTCCTATACCACTGAGTCTAAACCAGTCCCTTCAACATAATAAACACTAAATCAATATTTGATGATGGATGCCATAACTTAATGCCAGGAGAAATAAGCAGAGAGTGTCAAGAAGGAGTTACAAGTGAGCCAGGACTGATCAGCAATAAGGCTGCCATCTGCAGAGGCCTGACGGGTGTTCGGGACTCCGTGAAGGCAAGAACTCCGACTTGGGATAAGACAGAAGGAGTAAGAGGAGTTAAGACAGGAGCTCTATCACTTAAGTGGGGTGCAAGGCTGAATCTTACATCAGGAATTCGACATGACCCTGGTTGGTAGGATTTAGAACGGAGTCACCCTTGCTTGTTTCCTATTGAATATTAGGCAGTAATGTATACATTTAAAAAACAGAGAGTGATTTCACCTGTGAAGTCGTCTTTATTCCAAGTTTTCTAGTCGGACGCACTGAAGTGGAACAAAATTATTTTCCGTGTTTGCAAGAGCAGGTGTGCTCTGCAGCTGACATTATTGATCACAGCGGGCTGTTCTCGGAGCCTGACGTGCGTTAACTCGTTCAGTGCTCGGGGCCCTGCTCGTGGAGCAGGTTCTGCTGTGGTCCCACGTGACAATGAGGAAACTGAGGACAAGAGGGGTTAAATACGTTTTTAAACCTTTAACTGTTTAAAGGTAACCTCTTCTCAGTGGCCACGATGGGATGCCAAACCACCAAGTCTGCCTTTTCCATCCACTTCCGTAACCACTGTTCCGTCCTGCGCATCCCGTGGAGGGAAACTGCACCATCACCCTTGAAGTCAGCGGTTTACACTCATCCTTTCAAAATGCAGCTCCACGTGCTTCCTAATTAATAAATAATCTGACAACTGTTTACTTTGGCTGTTAGACACAAACAATAAGTGATCACCATCTACCAGGAAAAGACATTTTAAAGTCAACAGGCCCAGGGATATATTGACTTCTCAACATATAACATTTATATTTGACTTATTCAATAAAGGAACTAATAAAAATAATACCACCAGTTGCCGTCTCTATTGCCAAAAATATTAAACCTTTGTGGCAAAGTTGAAGGATCAACTTTGGAAATCAGGGAACTCTAGGAAGCTTTAATTATTCTTGCACTTTAACACAGGGAAAAGTATGGCTAGCTAGACTGTCTTAAGGGTGAGAGACATTTATGCTAATTTGATCTTTTGTGGTAATTTAGTTTTGACTTCTCAGTGGTAACATTAATCTGTAATAACTTATTTGAGGTGATATTGAATTCCAAAAGTATTTTCAGAGGAATTTTTTGTAGTCCAATCTGAATTATCTATGTTTATTTGCATGTTAAGTGTTATAAAATAGGCAATTTTACAGAGCAAAAAGCATTTCTTGATAGCCTAAAATTTTAAGCAAAATTGTTGTCATTTGTTAAGTTCATTTTATTGATTTTCATTCTTTTTAGTAACTTCAAAAGTAAATCTTCCATCGTATTTTAGATTTTCACCTAAAATTTCAGGATTGAAAATTAGTTTCAGTGAAAAAAAAACATGTCCTAATTATGACACTATTTCTGCCAGGATATCATGTCTATATTTGAATATTATGCTGAGAAAATAGCACGTGAAAAAGCAAGAAGTTGGCCGTTGGGTTTATTAGATAACACAGGAACGGGGAACCTACTGTGGTATAATGCTTTCCCACACATAATAATTTCTGTAGCAGGTCGATGAACAGATCGTGATGGTATTGGACCGGCAATCTAGATGGAAGTCATTCTAGGCTCCTGTAGCACGTGTAGTAATTAGGAGAATTGGAGTGCAAGGAGAAGTGTCACCCACAAATCACCCCTTCGTGACCGTAGATTAGGGTCGCCTTTGCATACCAAGTAACCCCATGCTCTTTCACATTCCAACAAAGTTATATGCGATGACACATTTCCCCACGGAAAAGATTCCTAATGAGAACTTGAGGTATAATTCATGCAGCCTCATATCTGGACTGAATTAATCTGCTCACAAATAGCGAGTGATGGATTTTTCTCGGGTGTTGAGAATACTTGTGCATTGGGACCAACTCTGATCAATAGGGGTGTCTCTAGGAATAGTGTAGTTATGATAAAGTGATTGGTACAAGGGCTAACCTACACATGCATCTGTGGGATTTAACTTTCTTTCTGTGCTCCCTCTCCCCCCTCCCTTATCCCTTCAATTGTGTTGATTGCCTTGGGAGGTACAGAGTGGGTCTGACCTTTAGTAACCCACACGGGAAATATCGGTGTCCTGTTCCGGAGAGGCACGGCCTCGGACTGGAGTGGACTGAAGCTAGGGAGCCTCTCGCAGCTAGAGACACAGCGTCTTACCTGTAGCCTGCAATAGCTCTTGAGTGTCCACCTGATGAGGGGTCATAGAGAGAGAGGATGAGATTCAAGGCCGTTGTTGGGTATTTGCTGCTGTTCAATTATTTAACACAGCAATGATGTATAAAGCACAGTTTAAAAATTGCAATTATACACTTCTTGATTGATTCCTGAATCATTATAGATTTTAATATATGTGTAATGTATGTTTATATACAGTTTAAATACTTTGCAGGAAGGGTGCTTGCATGGTGCTTGGGGGTGGTGCCTGATCTTTAGACTCTGCCAACACTGACGAACTACATCTTCAAATTGTCAGTGACGTGGGGAAGAAAGTTAACAGTCTGACTCACTGGCGCTGCCGTTGTTCCTCCCACAGTTATATGGGGTTATCTGGGTTACAAGGTACAGTTTCCTTTCCCAACTGAAATCATCTGGCTGTGTTCTGAATTTTGAGGGCTTATTGATTACTCACCCAAGAAGCAGGGTGGGCCTAGAACTGCTTTTTAAGAGAAGTTCTGCTTTGTCAGTGGGTACTTCTTGCCATGTAGACAAGCGGCTTGGCGAGGTTCCTCAGGGTGCGTTCATGCACTTCTATCTTACTTGTTCAGAGTTTGTCTGCAGTGTGTGGCTCTGTCCTTGGTCGCCTCCTTCATCCAGGCCTTGGGCAAAGGTACAACCTTAAATGGCCAGACTGTTATCAAAGTCAAGTGGAAAGTGATGACGTTACTTGTTTTATATTCATTGGATCTCAGCTGTGCAGAACTAGACTGTGATCCTTGTTTCATAATGTAGAGTGACAGCCTTTAAGGACATTTTTTTAGTGACACTAACTTTAGTTGAGTTCTGGTAATCCACTACCATTGGACCAGCCAAAGGACATTTTTTAAGGAGTGTGCACTTTATATAGAGAGAGCATGCACACACACACACCCACACCCCCCCACACACACCTTAGAGACAGGATACTATAAATCTCATTGTATAATAAAACCTCAGTTAACTAGAAGGCCTCTATCTGTGATTATAGCCAATCACTGGTTTCATGTCTACAAAGCAGTGGCCTTTTGATAGATGGTTTAAGCAGGAGAACTAACATTTGAATGCATTACACAAGATTTGTTATAGGTACTTTGCCTGTGTATTCACATATTCAATTCTCACAAACCTTCCCAAGTTATCATAATTTTATATGTTGTAGAAACTGCGACTATGACAGTTTTTATAAACTTCTAAAGATCACATAAATAGTAAGTTGCAGAACTGGAATTAAACCCCAAGTCTTTCAGCCTGAAGCCCAAGTCTGCGCCCTCTATTGTCATGCAGCAGGGAAGCTGCCCCTTCCAAAGTCAATGTTTAACTGCTCCTGGGGACCTGAGCATGCAGCTAACTCATTAGCCCCTTCCCTGGTCACTTTCAAGGCCAGTTGTAAAACTCCATGTGTAGGCACTCTGGTGGGTGCTATGGGGTACCACCCTATTTCTCCTTCCAAACCAAGGCACTCATTCTCCAGCTTCTGGGAGCCGTGGCCACCGTGCCTCTCAGCAGAGCCCTTCTCAGGGGTGTATCCTCCATGGAAAGACCTGTCTTTTCCGAAGTAACACCCTCTCCCCTTTCGATTGATGCGGGGGTGTAAAGGCCCACAGCAGCCCCTGCTCCAGAGCTCCTTATGGGACCTACTGAAGAGACTCCCAGAGACTCACCAGTTAGCTCCCCCTCCTCTGTGAGTGAGAGGCTGCCCTGCACACAGATCTCCTTCCCTGTACTTACTACATCCAGCCCAGGGCCACGCCTGTTCATTCACCTGCTTACTTGTCTATCCTACCATTCACCATCCATTCATTCACCATTTATTCATGCCCCAAGGCCTTCTCGGTTACCTATGTGCCAGGAATAATAGGGAATTTGAGACATGTTAGAATTATAGCCAACTAATCATGTAATAGAGCAAAGAAAAAAGAAAGGAAAGAAGAAACGGAAATCATTAAAACCATCTAAGGCGTAAGTATTTCAAAATGTTTATTAAAACCCTGGTTTGGCATTCCCTGCGAGTCCTGAAAATAAGGATCTGTATTTGCTCCGTAATTGCTTGAATCGCACATCTTTTACCTTGATTAGCAATTTCAATCAACCAAGACGTTACTGAGCATTTTCAAATAAAAAGCTGCATATTTCTCAACTAGAGTCCTCTATTCAACCTTTTTATTTTCCAAACACTTTTGATTTGCTAGGATTAGGTAGTATTTTTTCTCGTAAAATTATTAATTTCTCTAAAATGCAAAAATTCTGCAAATACAGATAGAATGAGATGCTTAAGATGTTTTTGTATTTTTATATTTTATGTTATTTTTGCTTTGTGTCCTTTGATTTCTAAACTTTCTTTTTGGTCTTCTGTTCATCTTTATCTACATTAGAATACTCTATTTTGATATTAAGTGTACTTAAATTTTTGAACATCAAATTTGCTTAAAAAGTAGCCTCGGTCAGAAATCTGAAAAGTGCAAGTTCACTTAAGCTTTTAGAAAAGCAATAGGCTGTTTTCTGGAGAGTCCCATTTGAGGATTAGTTAAAATAAGCCTGTGGCTAACATGTGGAGTAAAGAGGGCCAGTGGAAACAAACTCTGCTTCTATCATGAAGGTTTTTTGAATTTCCGTTCTAGAATGCAGCCCAGTGTTCTGTCGCATTTCAAAGCCCGCAATCTAAATCCATTGCCTTTGTTTCAGTCCTGTGTTTCAGCAGACCCATTTAGTCCCTGTGGGATCTGGCCTTCTGTTTCTTCCATGGGTTCTCCTTCTGCCACACATGTTTCCTTGCCGCATCACAAAAGCTAAAGCCAGTCAAAAGAGGCTTTATCGCCATATTTAGACAGAAATACAATATCTGCAATGATAGTGAATGCTTTTTGCTTCAAACGGCTGCAAGCGGCTGTTGCCCCACTTGCCATCTGGTGGAATGTTTTTCTCTCTCTTCATTTATGGACCATGTGGTAGTCTCTCTCTCTTTCCCTCCCTCCTCCCTGCATTTATTTTGTCTGCTGCTCTCATCCACTTAAATATTATTAAGAGCATTGTCAGAGTCCATCATTATTGTGTGCAAAGTATTTGAAAGTCCTTATGAAGAGAAGGGACACAAGGCTCTGATTAGGAATGAACATTCTGCAGCCTGGAATCATTGGGGAAGAAGAAAAATAATAGCACAAGATTGCCCTTTCCGTGACAAGTTGCTATTTACCTAGGTAATGAGATGCACTCTCAATAAATCATGTATATTAATTTAGTATGAATTCACTTGGCTATACCAAGCTATCCTTTTAAGATCCAAATATAATAACAACAGAAATATATTTCTCTAAGTTTCTGGAATCAAAGCCAAACACAGACGTGTTACCTGACTGTGTCTCTGTATAGGACATCGACACTAACAGCTTATCAAACTCAAGTTTGGATTTGCACACAGCCACCCTGCGTGTGGTGCCAGAGTGTCCCCCTGGGGTGGTCAGAGACCGTTCTCCTGCCCTGGAGAGCAGGAAGTGAAGAAGGAGCCCGAAGCTACTGAAATTCACACAAAGAGTTTGAAGTAGGCACATTTTAATTAACCCAGAATAAAACTTGGCCAGCACACCAAATTGTTCTTCCTCCTACTCATTTTGGAATTTCTGGAAAAAAAATCACACTGAATTGGTGCACATATTTATCTTCAAAAATATATCTGGGTCTAGGCCATTGCATTTGGTATCAGAAGTTAAATTTAATTTCCAACTCTAGGCCAATAATTAGATTTCATATAGAGACATATGTTTAACTCGTGTAAGTGAAAACTCTTGCTATACCTAGCAGGTCAGATTGGATAGATTATCTATGTATCTATGTATCTATCTATCTATGTATCTATCTATCTATGTATCTATGTATCTATCTATCTATCTATCTATCTATCTATCTATCTATCTACTTACCTATCTATCTAGGAAATTACCATGATAACACCATAATCAAAGGGAATCCTGGGTAGAGTGGGTTCTTTTTCTTAATCATGCCCATTCTTCTGAATCAGTGTTTTCCAAAATGCAATCTCTGGACCATCTGCTTTGAATTCCCTGTGAGAAGTGAGGGTGCCTGGGCCTCACCCAGATGGACTGACACAGAGTCTGGGGGCCCTGAGCCTGGGGAGGCGCATTCAAGTGCAGCCCCAGGTAGCTTGGGGGTGCATTTGCAGGTGAGAGCTACCACTCTGAAAGACGCACAGCCTTCTCCCTTGAGACCTGGTACAAATCTGCAAGCAGAATTATTCAAGGCACACATTTGGTTCATTAAAAATCGTTTGGAAAACCTAAGCCGCAGTGGAGTTATCCCACTGTAGCTGCCCTGCAAGCCCAGGCTCCCTCTTGAATAGGATGGTCAATCCAGCTCCTTCTTTCCATTCTCCCTCCCTCGCTCTGTGCTTTCATTCTCTGGGATCTTCTCATGTAGTATGTCACAGAGGTGCTTATTTGTTGAGACTTGCTTTTGGCTTCTCTAGGGAGAGACAGAAGAGGTGAGAGAGTGGGAAGAATAAGAGCTTGTGAGTAATACAGGCGTGGGTCCGTATTTCCTGCTTCCCTTCTGAGTATCTCTGGGCTGTTTAACTGTTTTGAGCCCTATGTTCCTCACCCCTAAAAAAGAGAGAATGAGACCAACTTTACAGGGTTTTTACAAGGATCAGATAAAATGATAGATCCAAAGGTTCAGCACATTTTGACGGTGCTTAATAAATGTTCACCATTCTTCATATTATTATCGTTGTGCTTCATGCTGGGGGAAGAGGTGCGTCACTATGGCAAGGTAGGGAAGAGGCCCCCAAGTGGGTTTGGTGAGCTATTCATTGAGTGAGTCATTTGCCACTCAACGCTGAGTCCTCTCTGTCACATCCCCAGCGCGTGCCAGTGCACGCACAGCTGTTGTTGCCCGGGGCTCTGCTCAACCCAGACGGTCTCAGCTCCCTTTCAATGTTTGGGGGCTCCTGCGTTCCTGGTGCAGCTTTTGTGTGCTGCGCTTTGCTTTGACCACTCACACCCGTGACTTCCTTCGGAGACCTGCCCTTGGTGTAATGGGGCTGCTTTGCCTACACATCCAGAGAGCAGCAGGTGCCTTGGAGTTCACAAATACAACCCCACCCCCTGCCCAGCCAGTGATCGCTGCATGAGTATGGGAGCCCATCTCCTTTGCACGGAGGTGGGCTAAGCTCTGAGGCATAATTTATATCGCATTTGTTTTGCTTCTTTCCCTGCCCTGTCCTGCTTTCCCTCCTCTACTGGCTTTTCCTGGGAGCCTTCCTTGCACACAGACTTTCATCTCAAGGTCTGCTTTTGGGATTTCTCACTGAGGCCCCTACATGCATCCAGGCTTGGACTCTGCAGCAAGCCCCCAGTTCTCTGCATCCCAGAGGTCACTCATGAACTGGTTTCCATGTTTGCATTTGAGTGTTCGGAACAGGGTTTAGGCAAGGTCTAATAGTCAAGATTTTGGGCTTTGTAGGTCCTATACACACATCTCTGATGCTTCGCTGACCCCTGGTTTAGGACATTTGCCCCAGCCTTTAACTTCTGACTCACCCGTGTGTTTTAACACCAATGTATGTCTGCCCCACACCAGCTTTTTGTGGTTAGTGATGCTGGCCAAGCATGAATGAGTACCCTTCAGTGCCTTTCCATTTCTGGGAGTAAAGTGAGAATAGGAGCTTTATAATCATTGCTTGCACCTGGGTCATCTGCCTCATCTCCAAATAGGTTTTTTTTTCCCAAAGTTAACCAGTGTTTGTATTTTAATGGTCCACAGCCATGTCAGTACCAGAAAGATAGAACTTAGATCTCTGAAACCTGTGGAAAGCAAGCAACACCAACACCCAGAAGAGTCGTTAGTATTTTGTGGTCTTTGCTTTATTGTCTTGCCTCAAACTAGCAACCTTCAGGGCATCATTGACATTAATCCTACTGTGATCGCAGTTCATTTACTAAGTGACAGAACTTCCACATTAGCTGAGGTGAGAGAGGCTTATTTACATCCACTATCACATGACATCTTTGTAATTTTCCCTTTTCATGACAAAGGGAGAATATTTACATTAAAAACACATCATTAACCTTAGTAATCTCCTTGAGTAGACAAGGGTACAGAAAATCAGAATGCTAGCTAAGAATGATGGGAATGCAAATGCTGTCAAGCCTGCTTCAGACACATTTTAAAGCAGTGAGATTAAAGAAAAACCATGCAACGTAATGAGACCGGGGGGCGTAGGAGCCACTGGGTGGTCTCCTGCTTCACGTTCATGAGGACGATCATTGTTTTAGAGGGTGGAAAGATGTCATTAACTGCATTCGAGGTGCAGTTTGTTGCAGTGAAGGGGTTAAGGAAGTCGGGAGCTGAGGAGTAGCTGTAATATTTCTGGAAGTAGAGCTTTTCTTAAAAAATTGAATTTTTATGTCGTTTAAATTTAAATTTTGTCATCGAATAATTCTTTTTGCTCTAAATAAAATCAATATTGGATTGCAACACCCATAGAGTGGAATGCATCGAGCATCGGGATATAATTAGTACTGTAGACGTATCCACAGCCCTCTCAGCTTGTCTTGCCTGAGACAAAATGATGATAGTGGGGTTTAGGGGTACCTCTGAGAAGCTTCTAGGGCTGTCACATTTTCTTACTCAGTCCATCCTGAGGACAGACTTGGGGTTCTGGCACGTTGGCAGCTGCATAGTGGTTTGAGACTCCTGCTGGCTGGGAGGCCTGCTCAGCAGAACTCAGTGAGTCCAGGTGGGTCGGGTATCCTTGACATTGATATTTTCCTGGCACAGATCAGAACCCACTCGGTGCTCTGCCCACGCATCTCTGGTCACTGATATTTTAAGCCCAAACCCGGGTTCTAAGGAGCTATGCTGAAGTCCCTACAAGCTGCCGAGGGTGGACTCTGTTCAACTGTGTTTTCCTCAGTAAACTTCAGTTGGACTTGTACAATTTGGCCATCAAAATAGAGTCCCAGAGAAGTGTGGATGGAAGCAAAGATAGAAATAACCTGGGCAAAGTCCTTACTGTAGGCTGACACCCCAAATAAGACCTTTGTCTGTAAGGGTATCTTCACATTGTTTGGGAGATTCCAGCTTGGGCCACAGGGAAAGCATTGCATGGACTGTCTGTAGGAGAGCTACTCTGGCACCATAATTGTGTGTCTCCCAAATTGTAAGTGGGTTGGTATTGCATGTGCAGCGCGCTTGTACCTGCTGAGTGCCTGACCCTCTGGCTCATGGAGAGGTTTGGGAACTACCAGGCTAGAACACGCCAGGGCTACGCTAGGGACCACACTCAAGACTGAGATGGAGCTGGAGGTGACACAGAGCTGGAGGTCCCTGCAGAAGTGCCCGAATGTGAACTTCCCTGCAAACTACTGATCTGGTCTGCAGGTGGAAAGCAAAGGGTTGATCACAGAACAGGCTGAGGCAGAGTAGAGAGTGGGTGCAGGCTGCATAGACGGTCCTTTCCTGTCTGGTTAGAAACTCACTAAATAGGTGCATCTCAGAAGTCTTCCCATGGAAGGCTCGTGACAGACAAGGCCGAAGGTGGTTTTCGTTTCCCTGAGCTGGAAATTTCCCTTGTGTCTCATGCTCAGATAGTCAGCATCCTTTTCCCTCTATGTGTGTGTGTGGGGGGGGGTCATGGTTTTCTTTTCTGTCAGAATGCTTAAGTTTTTCATTCCAGCATCAAATGTGAATTTTCTACAATAATGGCATCTCTGAACCTTATTCTTTATCTTTCTTTTGTGTGTCTTTTACTGGTCCTTTCTCTGTGTTTTCATGAGTTATCTAATGAGAAGATGGCTTAGCCCCCTTTGCTGGAAGCGTTTGGCCAAGGCGAAGATATGGGACTCTCGGCTCAGCCTGCCAGCACTACTCAGGTGCGTTCCTCACTCTGAGAATTCGAACTTGGTGGTTGAGACTTCATCGCTGTGAACTCAATATCTATCTGTGGCTCATAGGTGGCTTGAAGAGTTGGCAAGGGCAGATCTTTGTGTGAACAGTTAATTAGGCAGCATTTCACAGCCGGGGAAGAAAAGCATCATATTTACAAATGATGTTTCTAAGCCACGGGGCTTCATCTGTCCTTTGTGTCTGGAGCACAGAAGGAAGGCCAGTGAGACCCATTGTTTGTTCTTGTGTAAAGTCACAGAGTCTCCCTCCCCCTTTCCACTTCCGTCTTATTTTCACACATCCTGGTACAAACAGACAAAAGCTGTTATTACAGAAGGTGAAGCTGATAGCTTTTAATACATCACATCCACTCGGATGAAGGCATAATTGCTACTTTTATGTTCATTTTACAGTGAATAGTAATCAGCCTTTGGCCCATTACAGTGTGTGAACATCGAATTACCCACCTGCTCTTACCATGTCTCGTTAAGTTAAACCATGTGCCTAAGGCTTTATCAGAAATCAGCTTCTTCCCCACCTTCCAGCTGGTGTGCTACTTCATATAAATTCACTTAGAAAAGTCACAGGCTTGAGAATGACAGTCTCCTAATTTGTCCTGAGAGTACAGGGCAAGGACTTAAAAAAATCCTCACCTGAGGACATTTTTTCATTGCTTTTAGAGAAAGAGGAAGGGAAAGAGGGGGAGAGAGAGAGAGAAACAGGTATGTGAGAGAGAAACACTGATTGGTTGCCTCCTGTGCGCACCTGGACCACCAGGGACCAGACCCCCAACCTGGGTTTGTGCCCTGACTGGGGTCAAACCCATAACCTCTTGGATACTGGCTGATGCTCCAGCCAACTGAGTCACACTGGCTGGGGCCAGGACAAGGACTTGTAAAGATGCTTCTAGTTATGGTGGTTGGTATACATCACATACCTATTTTGGAAATAAAGGCACACCACTTTCTTTGAAGACCAACATATTTTTTACTTTTGGTTGTGACATTGTTTGGCTATTAGCTGATTTATGAAGATAATTTGATAACCGTGTTACTAAATCAATGTGTGTACTCAGTCCCAGACAAAAGGCGGGTTGGTGATAAATAACCTTTGCTGATTTGCAGTAAAAATTTCCCTTTGGAGGAGATAGGACCTGAGGTAAAATAATCAGGATTATTGTCAAATAAAGTACAAAGGAAAACCTATTTCCTTGTGAAGTAAAAGTAAAATATATCTGCACAATTTAGGAACTAGCAGAAAACTGGGATGGACTAGGAATACAGATGGAGAATATTTGGTTGAATCCTGTCAGTTTCCGGAAGAGGAGATGGAGGCTTAAACTATAAAATATCTTGCCTACATTTGGAGAAAACATTTACTTCGTTCTTTAACAGATGTTTAAGTGGCTCCAGAATACAAAGGAAAGCTTGGTTGACACTTCAAAATATGCATCTGAACTAGAAAAGAAACACGTGACTAATTTTGACTTTAAAAAGTTTTCGCCATGGACTCCTTTCGGCCTTTGCTTTACCTTTATCTGTGGCAATGCTCTTGTTACTGAGGTGGAGAAACGACTTACTATCAGGACACAGGCCGCTGGCTGGGTTTTCCGTTCTGAGTCCAAGGGACTCAGTAGGTGTATTAGTTTTCTATGGCAGCTGCAACAACTTCCCCCAAACTCAGTGGGGGGAACACAGATTTATTATCTCACACTTCTGGAGGTTGGAAGTCCAACATGAGTTTCAACAGACTTCCAGTGGAGATGGCAGCAGGGCTGTGCTCCTTCTGGAGGCTTCAGGCAGGACCTGTTGCCTCCCCTTTCTGGCTTCTGGAGGTGCCCTCGTTCCTTGGCTCCATGGCCCTTCCTCCGTCTTCAAAGCTCATCACCCTGCCTCCTCTGTCTCAGGATCCTTAAGTTAATCACATCTGCGACGTCTGCTTTACAATTCTGGTAACATACGCATGGGTTTCAGGGATTAGGACAGAGGTGTCTTTGGGGGGCGTTATTCCGTAGGGGCTCTGGGCAGTGACCAAGGCCCCTGGCAGTGCAGGCCGTGTGTGTCCAGTTCCTTTCGGCTCTGGTGCGCACACGACGGCTGCAGCCCCGGTAGCTCCTGTGCCCACTCGGTCCTGTGGCAGGAAGGCCAGCAGGTCATGCTCGAGGGTTTCCCTAACTGGCCTCTGCATGTCACAGCTGCTGTGTCACATCGGAGCAAATGGCCATGTAACGTCACCGCTAGTCCTGGCTGGGAGGAGTGGGAAGCTGAAATCGTGAAGCAGTGTAAGAGGCGTTTATAGATGGCGTGTGGTGTGACTGTCAGAAAGGGTCGGCAGCCGCGGAGAGCTTGCCGCGGAGCCCTTTTCTCTTCAGCCACTGGAGATGCGTAGTGTTTGTACCTCAAAGGAAATAAGGCCGATCTTTAAAAATCCAGTTTTAAAATCTTTTTTTTTTTTTGGCCTGTGACTTGAAACATGCCCGTTGTTCAACAGAAAAATCAGGAAGGACACAGAAGAAACATTTCTAGGTAACATTTCTATATATAGTTAACTAATTACATTTGTGGTTCATTAGTACCTTGTTTATGGAAAAAAAAATCAGTGTAAGACCTTCAGGGTCTCTCCTAACTCAGGGGGCTGTATAAAATTATCTCAATTTAAATAGCATCTTAAAAGGTTTAGCGTCCCTTGGTAAAAATAAAACATCTCATCATTATCAATTAAAGCGCTCCTGAAGTCTTTGAAAAGAGGACTTGTTTGCTTAAAATACATGAAGGTCGAGCTCGCCCTGCAGTCGTCAATGAGGACTAGTCATTTGTTATTTTTAAACAGGCTGTCATTTAGCTGTTATGAAGATGAATAACATTTGCTATCAGCTAATAATCTTCCTGTTGATTACAGAGAAAAGACACTTGCAGACACCTTATGTGCCTTCCTTAGTTGCTAGGTTATTAATGCCTTTTGATTAAATTCTGTAAATAAAAATTAAGGTCTTTGTTCTCTAAATTTTGAGACTGGCGTCTAGGACGTAGAGCCATACCTTGGTCCGTGGCGTTTTGAGTTGCATATGCTCATTGCCTACTGTTCAGGCAACGCTGCAAAAACAAAGTTCATTTTTTAACATCCAACAGATTGTCAATGGATCATATGCTGCCTCTATTAAGGTTAGTTTTTGGATGTCTGTCTTCCTGAAGAGAGTTAATGAAGCTCTAAGTTACCTGTGTGCCTTCGTCTGGAGTCAGGCCAAATTGTCTGGAGCTTGGCCACATTATCGTCCGAGCCTTATTTCGAAAGCAGATGGAGTCACTCAGCAATGACTTCATTTGTATTAATTTGTTGCACTGTCTTCTACTGTTCATCTCAGAAGAACTGTACAGCCTTTGTCACAGAGAGCAGGGAAAGACAAAAGAATTTTAGTCAGAAATTAAGAGAGAGAGAGATCTATTCCTTCCATTCAAGGGTAATGATGTTCCAGCCGTAAACGCAATTAAGTACTGGCCACTTAGGGCAGTGGGACGGCGTAAGAGGGTAATTATGCTTCCTCGGATTCATGAGCTTTCATTTTCTGGAATGAATCAGATGACAGACATATCGATCCAGCATTTAAAAGGGACATCCTCTGGAGCTTTTTGTGCTGTCGTCAGTTTTTCACCTGGCTTTGGAGAGCGCGGGGGGCTGTCTCTGAGGGCAGTTTCCACCTGGGCCGCCGCAGCGCAGCCGGAAGCTCACTGGACGGAACAATCACTGTGCTATGAATGGGTCCGATACAGGGTCTCCCGATGACAGGCCAGAGGGTGGTCACGGGTCCACCTTGTCTGCTGGCTGTGGTCTTCTCCAAGGAAAATGGCACTAATCAACTCTTAATTCAACCGTGTTCGTGAACTTTCTATAGAGATATGTAGAGTTGGGTTTTAAAGGGAAGGAGGAAAATTGGGCTTTTTCACTGACAGGTGGTAGTGGTGGCTTCTCTTACTACTGTTTTGGTAACAAGGGGTGAATGGCTTTTATGTGATCAGTGGACTATGTCCATTTAATATAAAAAGCCTCAAGTAACAAATAACAACTTTGTTCAATATCCGAATTTGCCACTGGCAAATACATGAAATGAAATGATGTCACCGATTTACTCCCATTACAAAGTATGCAACTAGAATGTGTCTACATTGACATTAAAATACGTGAAGGAAAGTTGAAAACAGGTGATCCCACCGTCAACACAGTCGCAAGTACTTCTGGGAGGAACCCAAAATATAGAAGCTATTTCTTCAGAAGAATTTGTTTGCTCTTCAGAGAAATTGTTTCCACAGAGTGACTTTCGGAACATTTCTGGGATTATAATGGATTTAAAGTTTTCATTAGGGATCCCTAAACTAAGAATTAAAAAGACACATTGTTCTATAACATTGGGTTTTGCCTTGTACCTTAATTTGCTTGGGCCGCCGTAACAAAACGCCATCAACTGGGAGGCTTAAACAACAGAAATTCATTGTCTCAACCATTCTGGAGGCTGGGAATCCAAGCTGAAGGCTTTGCCAGGGGAATTTGGACACAGAGACAGATAGACATGCAAGGAGAATGCCATGTGATGATGAAGGCAGAGACTGGGGCGACGCTACTGCCAGCCAAGGAATGCCAGAGGTTGCCAGCAGACCACAGAAGCCAGGGGAGACACGAATGGATTCTCCCTCACAATGCTCAGAAGGAGCCAACCCTGCCAATGCCTGAGTCTTTGATTTCAAGCCTCTGGAACTGCGAGACAATGACTTCTGGTTGTTGAGGCGGCCCAGTTGGCGGGACGTTGCCATGGTAGCCCGAAAAGTAACACAGCTGCTTCTGTGACTCAGTTCCCTGGGGCCCAGCAGACTCCTCTGTCTGAGCAGCCTAGAGCTAGCCCCTCCAGGCCCCTCCTGCACACCACACCTGCGTCTCTCTGTGTCCCTCGTGTAAAAGGTAAACTCTTAGAAAAGGGTCCTTATCTCCATATTGACCTCCAGGCTCCCCAACTGCGAGAAAAGGGCTGGCGGAGAGTGGGCACTGAATAAGCGCTTTTTGAATAAATGAATCATTCTATGACTGAGATCTGTATTACATCTCCAGTAATGTGGGAGAAGATAGTAATGGGAGAATGTAGGATTATAAGAATTAATTTGTGTCAGTTCGACATACAGGTCAAAAATATTTTTTATTTTATGAAAAAGATTTTATTTTTAATCTAAGTCATGAAATACAACATTTTGAATTTCAGTTTTGATTTTTTAAAAAAGTTTAACAGCTAGCAACAACTAGTAACATAATTTAATTAGTAAAGGAATCACTTTTTAAATAGAATTTATTACGAAAGTGTAAAGTAAACCAAATTGTTTCATCTATTCAAAACATCTTTTATTCGGTTCTCTAAACGAAGATAATTTAATTTGAAAAGATCAGATGTATTGATTGAAGTATGATTTCTATGGTACTTAATGGAAGAATGAGGCAAACGAAAGGAAGTTTGCCTTTCATATTTGTTAATATGGGACTGGAGAATCGTGCAAGTTTAGTCTTAGTCATAATGCGATTTTTAAGCTTTATATGTATCCAAAAATTATATTCACGAAAGCCAGCTGGGTACGATGTCAAGATTTCTGACAACCGAGATGGCCAGTTAGGGAGTTTCGCAGAAATCTCGAATAGTTTGTAGCACAGGACGTTGTACACTAGAAAACTTCCTGAAGAAACGCCCATTGATACTTTCAAAGGATCCCGCCCCTTGTAAGACTGAGTTGCATGTGCTGCTACAAATTGAGAAGTTGCTTACAAAGACTTTACATCTAAACTCAAAAATTTGGAGACCGTAATTTTTAATGTATACTTGTATTGCAGTATACCATACGTTATACACACACACACATCATAATAAGCAGACAGCCCCTTCGACTTTCACAAAGTTAACACACCAGTGTAACCAACACCGGAACAGGAAATAAAATATTATTGGTTGATATATTAAAAGATTACCAGTTGAAGTATTTTGACCACTTTTCTGTTGGCGTGTTGGTCATCTCTCCGTATCAGGAATAGGAGCCCTTGTTTGGATAGAGAGCTTGCACACATCTGTTCCACTCTGTGGCTTGCTTTTTCATTTTTTTGCTGATGTTTGTTGACAGGCATCTGTTATTTTAGTGTAGTCCGATTTCATCGTCTTTTACTTCAGCACTTTCTGTCCTATGTGGGAAATCTTTGCCTGCTCCTAGGTAGTGAAGATATTTTCCTATGTTTGCTTCTAAAAAATGCATTGCTTCCCCTGTTTAGATCTATGGCTCACCTGGATTGATATTTGGTGCAAGGTATGGTCAAAATGTTATCCGTGATTTTCTCTGGTATTGTGATTATAGGTCATTTTATTTTTCTCAAAAATTTCTTTAAACATGTCTTAAGTTTTATTTTTAGAAGGGTGAGTTATTCACCTTCCACTACCTTATATTGTGCAACAAAATATCTTGAGATGTTAGTGGACTTCAGCAGCAGATGTTTGGCTTTTGCTCACCTACATTGGCGGCTGCAGCAGCTAGTACAGGTCTTACCCAGTGGGCGGTCACAGAAGTTGAGTTCTGTCCCGTGATTCTTTCAGTTCTCAGACTCAGGCTTGAGAAGCACTGTGTCTCCACGGCAGAGGTGCAGGAGCAGCTAGTGTGGCAAAAACCTTCGGTGCTCCTCCGAGTTTCCACGGGAGCACGACGCAGGGCGTGTCTGCTCCGGTTCTACTCCGTTAGCCAGAGCAAGTCCTATGGCTGAGGCCAAAGACGGTGGTGCGGGGGAGGCTGCCGTAAGAGGAGGAGGGAATGAACACTTCACTGTCATGCGCCACCCCGAAGGCTGCTTTAGTGTTCTGAATCTTGTGGCGGTTCGTCCTCTCTCTAAATTCCTCACCATGACATTCAGAGCCTCCTTCCTGTGGCCCTCCTCTACACCCCCACCTCAGAGCCTACCCCTCTTCTAGACAACCTTTGAGATCTTGTAACCTTGGGCCGCTGGACCGCGCACAGTACCACGAGCACAACTGGCATTTGGAAGCCTCCGTGCTCTTACTCACTTTGTCCGCCCTTCCCCCAGCACATCTTGTGGACTAACTAGGCTTGGAAGATTGCTAGAAGTTCCGGAATGACCTTCACTTTTTGGGGTCAGTTATTTCCTCTGCCTGGGATGCTCTTCACTTCCCTCTTCCCTTGCCTTTTGAAATGCTACTTATCCGTCAAGGACAGGTCGTTCCTGGTGTCTTCTTGTATTCCTGTAGTCAGAATGAATCATTCCTTTTGCTTGCCCAGTTACAGCGCTCGTTACAGCCTACCTTCGTTTCTAGTTGTGTGTACACACGCCCGTCTCCCCCGAGGGGTTAGCAATTTCTGACACATAGCAGGCATTCAACTGAAGTCTGTAGAATTGAATTGCCCACCAATATGCCCATGAAATAATATTTAAAAAACATGTTGACTTTTAAAATTAATCTATTTTCTAATTACAGTTGACAAACAATAGTATATTAGTTTCAGGTGTACAAACAACATAGTGATTAGACATGTATGTACCCTGTGAAGTGGTCGTCCCAGTAACTCTAGTACCCAGCTGACATCACTATCACAATATTATTGACTATATTCCCTGCGGTGCAGTTTACATCCCCGTGACTATTTTTGTACCTGGCGATCTGCACTTCTTAATCTCTTCTCCTTTTTCACGCACTCCCCCAAACTGCCTCCCCTCCGGCAACCATCACTTTATTCTCTGTATCTATGAGTTGGTTTTTGTTTCGTTTGTTTATTTTGTTTTTTTAAGATTTCACATGTAAGTGAAATCATATGGTATTTGTCTTTCTCTGTCTGACTTATTTCTGGGTGACTTAAAAAAATTCCAGAGTTGTCAACAGTGGAAACTTGTAACTTTTAAGAAAAGTTGCTGATCAGTGAAGCTCAGAACAAGTAAGAACCAAGTGCAGTTTGCCCTTCAGGAACCAGTGACTGACAACAATAAAGCTACAAGTGATTTATTACCTTCCTGAGGTACATACATTTGTTTTACTCAAGGTGTGTATTTTATACCTCCAAACAGCCTTGAAGAGAGTTTAAAAAATGCTCTCTGACTTTTACACTTCCCAGGGCGCTCTGGTGACCGCGCCTGGTGGGGAGGAAGGAAGGAAAGACGTAAAGGTGTGCCTCCAGCCCTGGGTCACTCTCCTGTCTTTATAAAAAACGCAGGTCTTTACTGCTAGTGGTGCAAATTGTTTTCAGTGGTGAATTAAGCTGTAAGCTAATTTCTCATTATTTTCCGAAAAATGTATGGTCTGATGTTTGGGGAAGAGGTCTATCTTACACTTTGTGTATTATTCAAAATGCTTTTTACATGGGTTTGCTAGAAGGACATTTGTGCTAATTTTTGGTTTCTGACATCAACGTGTATAGCATCTCATGTTCTTTTAAAAGCCTGTTTTATCCACATTTACGGCAGTGTTTCTCAACGTGTAGTGTGCAGCCTGGATGCGGGTCTTTGACAACAGTCCTCAACACGATAAGGAGCCATTGCCAAGGTGTGAATTCACTGTGTCGCTAAGCCCTCGGTTTAGGTCAGCGGGCTTTTTTTGCTTGTTTTTCCATAGCCAGATGTCGCCGACGAAGGAAGCAGTGCATCATTGATTTACATTCTAGCACAAGCTCCCTCTCTTGCGTGGACTGGCATTTTCATAGCACTGCTATAGAGAGCCAGCCCCTGTGTACCTGGGACAGGCCTCTCTAGTCGCTGCCTGTTGAAGCTAGAGTGGACTCGTGGCCTGGGCTATGCAACAACAGGTCTCTCTTCCTCCCCTTTTCCTCATTCTTCCCTGACCTGTTTCCCAACAGGGACTAAAAGGTGTAGACATATCTACCCGGGGCTGGCCACAAGAGAAGAACCAGCCATGTGGTTTGGGGGAAGGAGCCTAGGTCTTGTAGTGTGAGCAGGCCTCCAGAGAGACTAGGGACAGAGGTCAGCCATCTACACAGTCACTCATGCTTACGTAATGGAATGCCAATGAAAACCCTGAACACCGAGGCCCAGGCTCTGAGCCACTCTCATTGTCCGTCCTCTGTGTGCGCTTTCATGCGTAGTTGCCAACAAGTGAATGCTGTCTTGACTGCACAGGAAATGACCCCTACTAGCTCCGTGTCTGTCCCTTTCTTGGACTTCACCCAGTGCACGCTTTCCCTTGACCGATTGCTGTTCTTCTCCCTTTCCTGTAGTGAACCGCAGTAAACACGAGCATAACAGCCTTCAGTGAGCTCTGTGGTCCGAGTGAGTATGGAACCGCAAGGCGGCCTTGGGGATACTTGAACTTGCAGTTGGTACCAGAAGTGAAGGCGGTCTTATTCCCTCTAACTTGTCGGTTCACTAAACCTTCACATCCCTGTAGTCAGTTATTCTCTGTGTGGTCTTGAGCAAGCTGCTTAAATTCCCTTGGCTTGCTTCTTCATAGCTGGAAAGTGGGCATAATTATAGTACCTGTCTCACAGGCCATTATTGAAGGGTTTAAATATTGAACAGAATCCAAATAAACTGATACACATAAGTCCAGTAGAATCGTGAATGGCACTGTATGGCATTTGTAGAATTATGCTCCCTAGTTCTGTCTCTCACTTGGATTACTGCAGAGCCTCAGACTGCTCCTTCTGTTTCTACTTCCCAAACCTACAGATTATTCTTTACTCAGCATCGAGAGTGAGCTTTCTCAAGCATGTCCCTTTTCTCAGGGTCATGTATCATACTTAGCATGAAGTCCAAAGTTCTCATTAGCCCTGCTGCCTGCTCAGCCCCTGCCCTTCTGTCCAATGTCATCCCCGCCTGCTGCTGGTTCCCGTGACCAATGCACGTCAGCCCAGGCGCCTCTGCCCCTAGCACTGCATTTCCAGATCTGCATGTCGTTTGAGTCTCCATATTTTCAGGGCTCCGTTTAAGTGTTGCTTATTGCAGGGTTTCTGCTGATCGCTTCACCTAAAATAGAATTCCCTCCCAACAGCACTCTGAGTTTCTTATCTTCTTCAAGACCCATATCAGTGTCTGAATGTAAGTAGTCTATTCTGAAATGTATTTGTTTATCATCTCTTTTCTCTACTGGGATGTCAGTTCCATGAAGGCATCGATTTCAGCTGCATCGTTGGCATGTAGGACCTGCAACATACAAGGTGCTCAATAAATATTTGTTGAATGAGTCACTAAAGGGTATGCCAGGAAGCAGGGAGATATGTTGTACTCACCGGCATAATTTTAGCCCTGACACAGGGCCTGGCACATAGTAGGACTCAGTTAAGATTCTTTGACTGGAGGCAGAAGCAGTCTGAATGTTTCTTATAGAAGGATAAAAATAAATGAGTTGTTCCCAGAACTTACTCTTAGGCCTCCTTTTCCTGGCAGGCTAAAATGGGATTCCCACTCTTTCACAGTCTTTTGGGAAAAAAAAATGAATATAGCTCTTATGAAATTATTCTAGTGCTCTTCAAGTGCCACCTCCCTTTTTTCTTCCCTGAACGAAATATTTAAACTGGCAAGTCATCAAAGCCATATAGACCCTCTAAAAATTATCATTAAAAATCAAAAAAAATTATTAAAAAAATGAAATCTGTTTACCCATTGTTTTAGAGAATTCCAGTTTCAACATAAAACTGTACAAGTTACATATTCTGTTCTTTTATTTATTTTAGTATACGTTTCTCTCTGTGTGTATGATATGCATATACATGAGGTTTTTATGATGCAGCCACCATGTAGCTAAAAAACATACCTATTCTAAGAAATTGTATGAGGGCAGCAGTGAGAAGGCAATATTTGTCTTATACTTCAGCTCTTGCTACTCAATGTATTGAGGACAGAGGGAGTCTGGGCATTATTGGTTGCAATCAGAACCAACCACCCTAGCAGGAATATCAAGGAAGGGTTGTCTTTGAATTATGGGGCAGGGAATTTTCCCTGTCATGGTTCATTGTCTTTTACTTGGAAGAAGAGGCATTACTTTTAGGGAAAGGTCTGTAGCTTTGTGTTTGCAAGCAAAACCTTTCAGTAGTTACAGTCATGGCGCTTGGTTTCATTCCAGTAAGTGGATTTATTGAGAAAAGAGGAAGGGAGGGAGATGGAGGGAAAGCATTTTAATGTGGAAATTAAGCTCGAAAATACCTGGGAAATGGGAAGTGAGGGGCACCAATGAGACCATTTGCAGTGTGATTCACAGGTTCTCCAGGTGTCTCGCTCTTCTTGGTTAATTTGTAATGATGTTAAACGCTCTTTCTGTGGTATGGAGTCATGAGACCTGATCGTTTACTCTGATTTACTCACATTGTTCCTTCAGAAAAGTCTTCTAAATCCTTGAGACTTTTTTTTTTCAAATAGATCACCAGATATGAATATTTTTCCATCTACCTCACTGAGTTTCAAAGAATTACAAGCAAGAAAATATGTGTGGAAGCATTCTTCCAACTATAAAGTACGACAGAATGCTGTAATAGAAGGCATTCCAAGGCATCTTCATCTTTGTAGCGCCAAACTCAGCGTTCTGAGAGGAAAAGATAGAAGCAATTAGCAGAGTGTCTGCGATACAGAAAACACACAGAAAGTGGGAGGTGGCGTGATGATGATGATGATGATAGTTACATTATTCTTTCATTAGGGGCACAGCATCTCTCCATTGGCTATTATGGTACAAACCAAGAGTAAAATAAAAAGACAATGAAAAATTGTCTCATACTTATGAAAGCATAATTCATATAAGTGTCTTCATAAGCTGTGTACGGTATCTTTTCTCTCTCCATTTGAATTGCTTTCTACTCTCCTTCTGCAAGTGTCCCTTGCCTAGCACTGTGTCAGGCTGGCCTCAAATAAAGATAAATTAAGTGCGTGTTGCCCCCAAGAGGCTTCAAGTCCAAGAGTGGAGACAGACCAGTGGATGCCATCAGGTTTTGGAGTGCTGCGACAGAGAGGTGAGCATGCCACAGAGGAGGCACCTGGGATTACACGCAGCTTGCTTGTCTCAAGGAAAGGAATACCACACTTGAGCTTACTATCTGGATATAGACTTTGTCTGTGTTTAATGACTCCTGGTTTATTGTAAGTTTTCTGTCATTTTCAGGGTAGCTTAGCACTGACGCTAGGATCGAAAGTCAAAGGTTTCATTGATTCGATCATTAAGATAATCAGAGTAGACTCTTTCTAATGCAAAAGCTCTAATCTAGATTCAAAGTCAGCTGATGTAACCCAGGGAATGGGCTGTTCCCAGAGCTGGGGAGTCCAAGGTTGCTTAGACTTCAGGCACGGCCGATACCAGGGGCTAAGGCAGTTCTCTCCTCCTCTTCCTCCTTCTCTTTCTTTTGCTTTCACTTTCTGTTCTCTCTCTCTATCAGCTTTACTTCCCTCTGTAGCATTGCAGACGGTCCTCCTTTGTGCACCCAGGGAAGAGATCCCGTAATAGTCTCAGATTCCCTTTATCGATCGCGGTGGAAATAAAAGTTGTATCTTACAGTTTCCTAATTCGGTTCATGTGTGGGGTGTGGCTCTGCTACCCCACTGGACAGCTCAACCATAGGGACCTAGTCGGAGTCCAAGAGATAAGGGGCAGGGACAGAAGCTGCACTGGGAATGCCTCCCAAGACACTGAGACCAGGGGGTGCAGGCTGTCCTTCTTCCTGTTGATGAGTGTATCACAGCAAACATCTGCAAAATGTAACTCCTAACCTTCGATTGTAAGAGACACAGTACCTGTGAAGCACAGCGAAGCGAAGTGTGAGAAAGGGAAGCATGCCTGTGTGTTGATCCTTTCCCCGCTCTTTCTTAATATGTCACAACCGAAGAGCTTGTTGTTGTTTTCTTACTTACACTGCTTTACATGTTTAACAGCATCTAGTGAAAATTTTCATTACACTAGGGCCAATAATTACATTTTAGGAAATGATAAAATGACCATAACTGCATCATTCTTTATGATTGAAAAATACACGGAGGGTAGTATTTTCTCCCTTTCAATGGTGAAGATTTACTTGACCTTTTAACATTTTTGTATATGCTAAATCTAATTAGTTTGATACAGCATTTCATTAATGTGGAGTTGCAGTTAAGAAAAGTAATAAAAATTGATTTTCTTTTTTTTTTTCATCTTAAGTGGAAAGGTCACCTTAGTGTCTGTTGCCTTATCCCGTGGCAAGCGAGGGGCCATGTGACGGCTCACTGTGTTCTGGTGCCCTGCCGAGGGTCTCCTGTAACTTCAGAGCCAAATGCGCTCGTTTCTTCTTTATCATCATAATTCTTTGAAGCGGAGTTTAGGATACAATGTAATGACAGTTTGAGTTCATTCATCTATTCATGAAGAGAGAGAAACTAGGCTCATTACCCGGAGGTCAGCCCCATGAGGACGGGTCTTTCTGTTGATCTCTGTAGCCCGAAGGCCCGGAGCAGCGCCTAACCCAAGACGGCAGTCAGCACAGGTGGACTGACTGAACGAACATACGCATCCCTGTGAATACAAGGCTCATTTCAAAGGGCAAAGGGCAAAGAAGATACTAATTTCGAGCCCAGGCTCTGTGCTAGGTTCTGTGTGACAGTTCTCCACTGTCACTGGTGTCCTTCACACTGTGTGTCCCTCTCCTGCTCTTATAAAAACACCGGTGATACTGGATTAAGGGCCACCTACCTGAGTGTGACCTCATCTTAACTCAGTACATTGGCAACAGCACCACTTCCAAACAAGACCACGTTTTGAGGTCCTGGGGTTTAGGATTTCAGTGTCTCACTTTCGGGGGACACAGTTCTACCATAGCAATCACCATTCTTGATATTTGTCAAGTACAGATATTTATTAAATACTCAGAAAGCCCAAGGCACTAGGCTTGCTTATTGATACAGGAACCCCAAAAAGATATAAGGCACTCCCCCTTTAATCTGGTTGGGAGGAAAAGATGTATTTTCATAAAATAAAAGTCCAGATATGTTGTTTAGAGGTGGCAAGTTTGAGATGACAGCAGTGTGTGTGAGAAGAAGTATCTCGTACAAGTTCAGAGATAAGTCTGCAGGCCTCACAGGAGGAAAGAGGACGGGGCCTGAGATCAGAGGTTTGTGACAGAGAGGAGGAGAGTGAAGCAGCGAGAACCAGTGGTGACTCAGGTGGTCAAAGTCAAAAGGGAAGAAAACTGGCCTTGAAACAAGTAAAAGCAGAAGTCACTCAGAAAAGAGAGGGCCCAGCCAATGCAAAGAAAATTTCCGATGTGGCAGATGCTGTGAGAGAGACAGCAAAAGAGAACAAGGAGGAGAAGAGGCCCCTGGATGTTACACTCGGAAGGCTTTAGGAAACTTTTGAGTATACGGTCTCAATGGAGTGGCAGGGGCAGAAATTTGGTCGGAGTTGAGTTTAGGTCCATGTCAACAGGAAGCTTGACCTTGAAGACCACTGGCTGAGGGTGCCAAGGGAGAGCCTGCTCTTCTTCATCCCGTGCGGCTGCTGTGTGGTTTCTGGTGTCAGGGAGATGCAAGGTGGCCTTCTAAAATCGCAACTGTCCATCGGCACATCAGATTTTCAAGTATTTCTTGTGTTCCTGTTACGTGCCAGGTGTTTTTGTCATTAATGGAAACATAGCAGCGAAGAAGGAGGGCAGGATCCATGCCGCCACAACACTTCCTTCCTTCCAGTGCGGGAGGTCAGCACTGAGTGAGCAACTGAATGTGTGTGTAATAGAATTTTCCATTCTGCTAAGACCGATGAAGAAAAACAGACAGAGTGTGAAGTTTGAGAGTGACAATGGAGATGAGGACGGTAATGAGCTACGATTAAAATTTTCCAGTTAGGAGTTGGTGCAGCAGACACATTTAGCTCTGGCTCTGGCTCTGCCTCATATCCTGTTACAGTATCGTATAAAACGCTGGCCAGCTTTAGAAAACTGATTACATGATTTTGGCTAGTTAATGTTTTTTCTGTGTCTTGTGGGGGAAAATGAAGGGATTAGGTAGGAACTGAACTCTGTGGTCCCCTACAACTTTGTTATCCCTGAATCAGAGTATCACCGCTGTTTGTTCTAGTTTGGGGTCAGCCACCAGTTTGATACATGTGTCTTTCTCTCGTGTCCTGGTCCAGAAATATTATGAAAACAAACATCGACAGTTCTTGATGCACTAAAATATTCTCCACAATTTCACTAGAAATGATCATTTATTTTGAGGAGGTAGGAATACAAGATGAATAAAGAGCAAACTGACAGTTACTAGAGAGGAGGGGGGAGAGGAGTAATAGGGGAAGGGCCATCAAAGACATGTATAAAGGACCCGTGGACAAAGCCAGAGGGGGGTAGGATCAAGGGTGGGAGGCGGGGATGGGTGGGGCAGGGGGGCGTGTGGGGGGGAAATGGAGACCACTGTACTTGAACAACAATAAAAAAAAGAAAAAAAAAGGAAGTTGAATGTTAACACTGTAACTTCAAGGATAAAAACCATAAGGCCAGTAACTTCTTTGCAAAGAGACTTCTGGAATGTTTTCCGCTGGTAGCAAAGGGTGACTCGCTGACTCTGAACAACGGCAGGTGCTGTTGTGGTCCTTAGAAGGGCATCTGTTTGCCAGGGTGGAGCTGATGCCCACTTCGAACGCGTCGTTATGAGGGTGTCTCCCTGCGTAAAGCATTGCAGTGTTGTTTCATTTCAAATGTCTGTGGATTTCTGATTCTGGAGAATTACTTGGAAATCAGGGACATTTGCTGTTTGGAAAAACCCAGCCAGCAAGTGCTTTAAGAAAAATCAAATCGTGACGTGGTTTTGATGCCTAAAGACTGATCAATGACACCCTAGTATTCCACTTTGCACTGCCTCGTGTTTTCAAGCTCTGATGTGGATTGGAGGCTTGAAAACACCGTCTCCAGCACAGGCGGTGGTACTCTGATGGGGGGGTGGGGGGCGGGGGCCCACTGCTCTGCACTGGCGAATTCAGAGGAGAAGATAAAGCCAGACAGTGCTGGGCAACGCCCCCCGCCCCCCATTCCCCACATCCTCCAAAAGAACACACTCTCACAGGATAGTGCCGAGAAAATAAGGTCAGTGTGCATCTAAATAAACTGCAGAAGGCCCTTACTGTGCAGCAGGCAGTCGAGCCTGGAGGAGCCGTGCTGTGGCCGGAGTTCGCACCACCAGTGCCAGCTCTGTGGGCGAACTGCTTTCCCTGCTTCCCCGGGTGGGGGACAGGAAGGCTGCTGCTCTGGCTGTTTGTCCGCTGCCATCCTTGCTGACAAGATTCAGAGTGACGATGGCCTGTGGCTTCATCAGTTGAGAAAGGCACAGTAAATTGGCAGCGACTGGAAGGGCGAGTGTGTTTACTTCCCTGCCTGACTCCTTTTGGAAAAGAACGAGAGGGCATATGATAATGGGTGCTCATTCTCCGACTGCCACGGTCAAGTGCTGCTTCTCTGTTGACCTGCTGATTACGTGGGTTATACCTCCTTGGCTGCCCGGGTGTGTAGTGATAGGCGTCATCAAAGCGGATAAAGCCTGTAGCCGGGACTGCACACACTCATCCGCACAGCTGAGGCCCAACAGTCCGAGGTACCAACCGGACTGCATTTGACTGTGTGGGAAGGCTTCACGTGTAGTTACGACAGATGTTCGGGGAGATTACCCTCTTCCGTCTCCACCCTGCTTCCCTGCAGCCAGTTCACGCACGGCTCTCTCTGACCTAGCCTCTTTGCATAAATAGATGATGCTTGAGGCTGTCACTAGTGCGAAGTGAACGTTCTCCGGATCAAGCATTTATCTTCCCATCAGAAGATGCTGCTTTTGGGGATGGGGGTCAGGAACAGGCTGCCCCGCAGGCCTTGCTGAGCTTTTTATGCCAAGAGCTACCTGATGCCAACCAAGAGGCAACTTCAAAACTACTTTATGTCATCACGCAACTTTAAGAACTTGTCCCCTGTAACAATTGTATTCCGGATATTTTTTGATGTGTATTTACTTTGTTGCTAATCTCCCTCCAGGGGTTCAAAAGTGAACAGGCATAATAAGACGCTTCGTGCTGTTTCACTTCGAATTTAAGGATTGACTGCGCCACATGCCTTCTCAGGGCTTACGTGGTTATCTCTGAGCCCACACTTTGCCCCCAAAGTTCTCAATTCCGAGTGATGGCTGCAGAGTGTTCTCTTCTACACAGGCATTTATCGGTCAAGTTGTGACACCTTCTAATAACACCATCTAATGTCAGACGAACTTCTCCAGGATTGGGGAAAAAAAGGCAAAGAACATGGTATAAGGATCTCTCTAGAAATATTTGCAAAGCAGGGAGTTAGAGATGTAATGAGGTCGTAAATTATGCCTCTAATCTTTTTCTGGTTTGTATTTTCATTCATTGGAAAACTTCACTGTTTCCTGGCATCATCATCATCGTCATCATTGTTATTATTATTATTTTAGCATTATTTGCATTTTCTCAGTTAAGGAAAGGTGTGCTTAGGGGGGACCTAGAAGGCACACAAATACAAATATTAAAATTTTCCAATGCAGACATATTTAGGATAGGAAGAAAAAATCAGGCCATGGAAAAGGAAGGAAGGCTTTCACAGTTCCCGTGCCATCCTTAGGGCCCTCAGGAAGCTCACGGGGAGCACCTCATGCCACTGTGGGCAGTCTCTGGAAGTACAGTGCCCAGAAAAGCAGGGCAGAAGCCTCTCAGTGGTCTGGCTTCCATCTCCCACTCAGCACCCTCATTTCCAGTTCGGTGCTGCACTGTGCAAGTTCCCAAACAGGGGTGAGGTCAGGAGTCCTCAGCTCGGAGTAGTTGTGTGGGCAGTAAAATCACGCCGGGCAGCCTTTCTTCTTTCAACAGCAGAAGGCATAAAGCCTAAAGACCGAAGGACTTGTGCAAAGTCACAAGAGAAGTTCACAACTAGAAACTAGACGTCGAACTTCCTTGAAAAGTGTTTCTCCCCTTCGGTGCCCAATGAAGTGACTCTCAGAGGACCGTTTTGTTTTGCACTTGTTTTTGGAGGGCTCAGTACCGCATTGCACCACAGTTGGCACTTTCTGAACTGATAAAGTGTGGGGGTAAAACAGGAAATCCATACAAAGCCTTTTCATTGGTCATTTATTTCTCCCTGAAATCTCTTTACTTTTTAAAAGTTATCTTTCTTATAAACTCCGCGTGGTTCTAGTTCTGAGGAGAATCCAGCCATCAGTTATAAATGACGTCTGAGTGCATGTACTGGAGCCCGTACTAGAGGAAGATGCTTCTCGCCTGGGCTTTGGGAGACACAGGAGGATTAGATAATATGCACCCTGTCCTCCAGGAGCCTGTAGTTAATTTTGGGAAATAAGAACTCTGTGGGTAAGCAATTAAGCATTAATCCCAGATGACATACAGCACAACGTTGTATTTCTGGAAGCCCAGGAAGACTTCATAGAGAAGATGAAATACAGATAGATGATAAAGAAAATGCACAATCTGATTGGCTGTGGGAATTTGTTACACAGTGACAGACAACTAATGCACTTCTGGTTATCAACAGTCAATGGATTGATAACTACTCTTCTGGTTATTTGCATGCCACAGTGGGCTTCTTCACAATCACTGTTCTTAGATGGGGGGTAAAGGGCCAACTCAGGTCTTTCCAGAGTGTTCCAAAGGGCAGGGGACTATATTAGAAGTCCCCCTTCCATCCATGTTAGCTTTGTGTTTTCAGGGTCCCCCCCCACCGCCCCCCACACCGGCTGAGGCTGCAGTCTGGGCCAGCACTGCAGTTGGGGACAGGGGCCTAGAGGAGCCTGAGGGTCTGAGCACATAAGAAGTGTTCACTGGCAGTGAGCAGAGAGGGCGTTTTGACCCCTTAGTCAGGAAATTTAAAAATGTCTGTTTCTTAAAATATCGTTCCTCTGACCTTAGCAACTCTCACTACTTACGCATCTATGAGATACCCCAACACTCAGCCGAAGAGCAGAGGAATTACGCATTTAGCATAATATGGCTTATTTATACATTAGTGATTGGGAACATAAGTTTTTATAACAAACTGGTAAAAGGTTATTCTGTTTGGGAATTCTACTAAAATATTCACTTGGTTCGTCTAAAAATGTTCTAGGGTAAAATGCAGTGAACTTGAATTCTGAATGTGGCAACTCCCTGGCTTTCTGCCGGTGTGAGTTCATTAGCAGAATGAACCTTGCTAGCGCGTGCTTCTCACTGAGAAGCTGAAATAGGCGATAGGTTGTTTTTCCTGCCCCGGAGGGTTTTTTTGTTGTTATTTCGTTTTGTTTTCAATTGCTCTCCTGGGAGAAAATTGAGTGGATGACGGGGATACAAGCACACCTCTGGTAATCCAGGCTGGGCTGCCAAGAGATTGTCCTTGCATTCTGCAGCTGCTTCCCGAGTCTTCCCTGGAGTTTATTTATTTGACCAGGTTCCCCCAGACTCAAATGCTCCACTCATCAGTATTGAGTTTCTCCACACCAAGCCTGCGGACATCATCAAGGTGAGAACTTTTTAATTTGAAATTAAAAAGGAATCCCCGGTATATGCATAAGCCTCAGAGAAATAGCTCTATAGTACTGGCCAGCAATAAATCCAATTGAGTTTCATTTTTGTCCCCTGTTTTAGGATTACTGTTGGGATTGAGGTGGGAAGGAAAGGGTGTAGTCAGGAGTGTATTAATTTCAAGAGGCTCGGGTTCTTCAGTCTCAGGGAAGGGCACCGGTTCATCCTTTGCTCGTACAACTCATTCAGTGAGCTCCGAGCATGCTGCAGGAACCCGGCTCTCCGGCTGTCATGTGACCAAAAGTGGCCCTGTTGACAAGGAGTTAACAATAGAGAAAGATGAAATGTGAAGGGAAATGGCCAATTATAACGGAGCTTGATAGAAGTTGCAGTGAGATTAAGTTCGGAGGCAGCTAACCCCGTGTGTACGGAAAGACTTCTGTCGTGAAAAGGAATGAAGACAAAGTCAAAGAAGCCTCCCGGTGACTCATCTGGCGGCGACACTTGAACTGGCCCTCTGCAGCCCACGCGGGGCACACATCCGGAGCCGGCTCTGCCGGAAGGGCTGCAGATAGGCTTCGGGAGGAAACGAAGGGAACAGGATGCGGAGGCAGAGCTGGGGCCCTCTTCTCGGCTAGCGAACGCCATTTTTCATGCCACCGTCTCTTTCATTTCTATGTAGTTTCATTTTTACTTTGTTTTCAAAATAAGATGCATTTCAGATTGGTGAGCGTAACATGTGTTTTGATTTTGCAGCATCTAGAGAAGAAAATATCCCTCATTCATTCACTCCTTCATTCAGTATCACTGAGCACCTACTGTGCACACCCAGGCCTTACAATTAAGAAGGCCACAGATACTTGTGGTAGTAGGGAGACAGTAGGATTTTTAAAACATTGATAAATGATAATATGTATGTGTATATATCTATATACTTTTAAAAATGTGGTTCTGAGTGTTATACTTTTTGATATGTCCATTTACCTAGGCTAAACTATGGGGACAAAAGAGAGGGCTGCAGCCAATTCCAGTTACTCAATTAGACACTAATCTAGGTGCTCCTGTGAAGGGATTTTACAGGTGTAAGGGAAGCCATAATGAGTGGACCTTAAGCACTGGAGATTGTCCTCAGTAGGACAGACCTAGTGAGATAAGCCTTTAAGAGACTGGACTCTTCAGGACAATAGATTCCCAGCAGTAGCTGGGTCAACAATGGCTCTCCCTTTGTGGGAATTGCTCTCCCTGCCTGCCTGTGACAGCAGTGTCAGCTGTACGTGCGGGGGTCAGCTTGCTCGTGCTCTGCCCTCCTGCTTGCCTGCCTGATTTTGTAAATGCTTAGCCAGCCTCCACAATTGCATAAGCCAATTCCTTATAATAAATCTCTGTATCTGTGTATATGAATGTGGAGGTATCACACACACACGCACATATATATACACACACACCATGTGCATACACATTATATATGTGTGTATTATATATAGATACATGTATATGGGGTGTGTGTGTATATCTGTTATCTATATATGTATGTACTCCTACTGGTTCTATTTCTGTGGTTGAACTTTGATGCACTGAGATTTTAAAATAATACTGTGACCTCATTTAACATGCATTTCATGCTGAGAACAATGACCATTGCTAGTGAAATTGGGAAGATATTGTTCATAAATCTCTGCAAAAATCAGCCAAACGTATTTCATGAGTTCTGTTTGGCCCCCGATTAATCGTCTTTGCCCGGTATCTTCGGACACGCTGTGAAGGGCACCTGGCCTGTGGGTGTGATTCTGCTGCTCGTGTTTGCGATGTCCTCTGGCTCTGCTCTGGACTGGGAGTCTTTCCAGCTGGCCAGAGGGGAGAGCCTGGCGGGCCAGGCTCAGCTGGAACGTTTTAAAACAACATTGCATTTAATGCAATTAAGGAGGGATGACTGAAGACTTAAGGCCTTCACTGACTAGAGTCAAGTCCAGGATGAACCCAGAGGTTTCTCTGTATTTTTGAAGAGAAGAAAATAAAATTTATGGAAAACTTTGGGTGGTTTGTTGCATTCCCTTTGGCTCCATCAAACACAGAGGTTGTTCAGATTTGTTCAATTTTTATAACTTTGTTGATTGTGAAAGACATGTATATGTTTTTAAACAAGCTAAAGTATGAGAAAGGAATTGAGAACGACGCACCATTCTACCAGAGGTAATTAAGGTCATGACCATATTTTTGCAGTCTTTTCTCTGCATGCCTAAACCATCTTGCTGTGCTTTGTGTCCCAGATGGCTGGCTCTGTAGACTCTTTCTTTGGTTCTGTTGCCAAATGGCTTCTGCCCAGTTCAGTCAAAGGAAGGCCTGGTGGGCAGGTAGGAGGAAAGAGGGCTTCAGGCGATTTCTGGCCATTCTTCTCCGTCAAAGGGTGTGTCTCTGCCAGTAGCTCCGGATCCCTTTAGGGAGCCTCTCCTCTGTGGTGTGTTTGCTGGGCCACCATTCTGATTGCTCTGGGAGGGCCCTGTTCCTAAAATCTGAAAATGCCATCTCCTATTGGTTCTCTCCCTTTCTTTCTCACCCCTTCTTCCCTTTTTTCCTTCCTTCCCTCCTTCCTTTCTTCCTCCCTCCCTCCCCCCTTCCTTCCTTCCACTTTTTAATCTCTCCCAGCCTTAGGTGTGGTGCAGACTTTCAGACATTCCTATTGTCTGGTTTGAACATATTTCCCCCATTGGCCTTTCACTTCTTCCAACACCTTTATAAATTAGTTCCTGCAAATGAAATTTTTCTATTAAACTGCCTGATTAAAGGCAGCCATTTCTTGATAGTCCATTGATAAATCCACTTACTTTATTAATATATTGTAAATGCTTTTCTCTGGCCATATAAGACCTGCATCATATTTTTGTCATATTTATCATATTTCATCATAATAATTTTATCATATTAGCATATATAATTTGCATATAATAATGTTCACCCATTTAAAATATATAATTTGATGAGTTTTGACAAGTAGATGTAGACATGTCACCACCACCACATTTATGATGTAAAACATTTCTATTACCCCCCCAAGTCTCCTTGTGCCCCGTGCAGCCAGCCCTTTCTCCCCACCCAGTCTCTCGCGACCACTGACCTACTTTCCGTCATGATAGTTTTGCTTTTTTTTTTAAAGTGTGGTGATAGCAGTGAAAGGATATCCCAAGGATGCCATGTAGTAAAGGGAGATCCTAGGACCCACACAGCGCAACAGGGCCAAAGAGCACCCAGCCAGATGGAAGCAGGCGTTAGAGGGGCTCTGGGAGGAGAGGACCGGGGGAAAAAATCCAACCGAGGCGTGAGGTTTTGTGTCTGAGTTCACGCAGATATCACTCAAGGCTCTTCAGAGTGCTGGCCAGACGTGGTAATGTAAACACTAGCTTTTATTGAATATATTAATATATACATGTCCACATATTAAATTATACATTAAACAATGCATTACATGGCATTTTATTTCATTTACTGACATGTACCCACAAGTTAATTGAGAGTGTAGAGGTAGGTGGGATGTAGGATGATGGTGATGTCTGAGACAGAAAAGGAAGTTGACAGAAAGTTTCTAAAATTGAGCAGTTAAATAGCAGTATATGCACATTTTTAAAAATGTGGAGGTAAATGATGGAAGAAATAGCTAAGAGGTAAAAGTCTTTGACCTGGTGGAGTGGGAATTGGTAGTGGGGAGCGATGGGACAGGCTTGGCTACTTTTTGTTATAAACCTTTTACTACAACAAAACGAAGTACTTGAATCACTTTGAAAAATTTACTTTGTAAGCGATCATTTTGTACACCTTAAATATATGCAATTTTTATTTTAAAAATTGGACCCAGGTTAGCTAGATATAGCTAGATAGATAATCTCTTATTGTTATCACTAATTTCTGTCTCACTTTCAGGGGGAATGAAGTAAAAAATAGTTTCATGAATTTTACATATATTTACTTAAATCAGGTAAAGTAGTTACCTGATTTAGTGTAGTGTAGTGTAGTTACACTACACCAGCAGAACTCCATCAGTATTTTCCTGATGCACATTATCATTTTTAAGATTTTCAATAGGTCACAAACCTTAACACAGGATTCACTCAAGTCCTTTGGGTGAGTGGTTACTTTTGGACTCACCTTCTGTTCCCTCTCTGACGATGCAGGTATAAACTCAGATCTCACTGTCCCTGACTGCGATCTATGGTAACATTTAGTTCCACGTGGTGTGTGTGACCAAATCTTAGCAATCACCCCAAATTGTCTCCTGGCAGGAAGAAAGAGTAGCCTATATATTTGAAGTTATTGAATTACAGAAGTAAACAGTGTGATCCCTTTCTTAGATATTGAGTGAAATAGGTGCAAAAACTCCACGAGTGGACATGATGATGGAGCAGGTTGCATTAACCTTTTCAACAAGACTTCTGGGACAGGCAGTTAATCTATGAAGCCATCAACGGGATAAACAGCATCGAATCCTTCCTGCTCTATTGAAGAACTGTCTAAAATGATATATATGTATATATATATATATATCATATATATATATATATTTGGGTTCTAAGAAGGAAAAGTAGAACTCCTTTTGAAAATTAAAACAATAGTGTCTTAACCTTATTTGTGAAAAGTGGCCCTAGAATGTTCTTCCTGTCTGATACTCATGTTTTCTCTGCTGTCTGCTGTGGTTGGATAAAATTTCCAAATGAGGTGCTCAGCTCCAAGACACTGTAGCAACTCTGGGAATCTGTGGAACTGGCTGATTCTAGTATTATTTATGTGAGTTGGTATTTGAAACCAATTATTGGAACACTTAAGTGGGCAGGGGGCTTTGCATCGGATCACATAAGAGTCCTGATTTTCATGCTGCTTATTCCTCATTTCAAGACCTGTAGATCATACTGTCCTGAAAGAAACTTCCGTGTCAGCAGAGATGGGCCTGCTCCGAACTGGTTTTATTCTACAGGTTAGTGCAGCTGTTGTGTCATGACCAGAAGAAGAAATAGAATTACAGAAAGTACTGGAGGAAATGTCCTCGTTATGCTTATAAAAACCGAGCAAAAGTTTTCAGTGGAGGAGGAAAAGTGATTCTATGGCTTGAGAGGGAAAGGAAATATTTGTTGGACTTTTAAAAAAAAGAAGCAGTCAAAAAAACTGTAGAGGTATTCTAAAAGGAGGTTGGAGAGCAATATTAAAGATCTCCCAAATGATGAAATGTTCAAAAGACTAAATTAAAAGCGGACTAGAACATTTGATGGGCTGTGAGTTCTGGTCACTTCCCCACGTCCTCGTTACGTATAGTACTGCCTACTCCTCTGATGTGATGGGTCGCAGTACCACTCAAGAGTAATTCAGTAGGGGGCGCAGATAGAGGGTCCAGATGGTTTTAATTTAGAGATGTTCACAGTGAACCATAGAATACTGTGTGTGGATCTGTTCTTCTCCTTCCCCTCCTCCTCCCCCTCCTCCTTCTCTCCTCCTCCTCCTTCTTAAGGGAAGATGCAGTACCATTGTCCTGTGTCTGATACCTGACTGTTGTTTCTGCCCATGAATGTTACTGTGCTCATTCACTGAGCTGAGGAAGTTGGCTAAGCTCCAGGGCATATGGAACCAGCAGGATCCTCAGAAGAGCTCTTAACAGTTTGGTGTTGGCAAACCTCGGTGCAAAGGCAGAATGCGAGCTTGCCGTGGATTGATATGTGCAACAACTTAGGACACAAATGGGCAGTTTTGGGTTGACAAGCTCAGCATTTAAAGACAGTTTTAATACCACTGACCACATTTGGTTCACGAAGGGAAATATATTCAAATATTGGGGCCTACATGACTTTGTATAATAGCTGTTTTCCAAGTTATTTTGAGTTGTGATAATGTAGCTACTTTTCAAAGATGGTAATTTTTCCATTCTGAAACATTTGGATGATCTCTGAGACAGAGTTGTGTGACTCCAAATCTATGCTGTTCCATCCTGGGAAATCACTAAGTGAGGAAGTCGTCCTGGCTGGAATGTGCGGGGGTCCATGCTAAGCGTTTTTAACTGTCTCCTTAGACAGTTTTAACTCTCCTTGGAGCCTGCAGGCCGCTTCTGGGGGTCAGTGGGCATCAGGAGAAACTGATTATCTCTTACTTTCTCCATTTGTGGTCTGAAGTCCCCTGAAGGAATTGAAAGCTATTCGTACTGCAGAGATATGTCATTTCTTTCTTTTCCCTCTTCCTTTTCTCTGTTTTCCTTCTTGCATGGCCTAATTCCCATTAATATGAAGGAACATTAATAAGAGAATAAAAGGAAATTCAATGTTTAAAATGAGTTGGTACACACACAGAAAGGCAAAGACATGTGAACCCTTAGCATCTGCACTGACTGTGTTAATCACTGGATACGTTTTACTTAAGGTAAAACAGCCCAGAGTGCTTGTACTATTGTGAAACATTCTCCTAGCTAGTTTTCATTTATTGCCTCAACAATTTACTTTTAAAAAAGAACTTCTTTTTTTCTATATCTTTTTTCCTATGAATCTAACTTCACTAATGTGCAAGTTTAGAAAACATGGACTCTTTAAAGCATGATATTAATATTTTGGCAGTATTAAAAGTCATGTAAAAGCAACAGGTGCATGTAGAGACATGAGAAACTTCATTCTGTGATCCTTCTGTATTCTGAGGGCCTGGGTCATAGAGGGAACCCATTGAAGGGAGAATGAAGAAGGCTGTGGAATAATGTAGCTTATGAACTTTTACTGAAGGTTTAGTTTTCTTGTTCCAGGTTGTACCCAGACATTGCTTCAGTAGTGGAGTTTGAGTAGACACCATGGTTTCTAACCTTCTGGAAGGCAAATACATTGTATCAGTTTTATGTTATATGTTACTGTGAGGGACCATGGCTGTCAGAGATGATTGGACCTGAGTATACTAGCATCTTCCACATAGAGATGTTTTTGAGAGGGGTATGGGTTTGTATTGTTTTTAAAATACTCCTTTGTCCCCATAATTAAACTTGACAAGGAACAGTCCTTCAGAGAGACTGAATTCTCTGAGCACTGGCTCTCTCTGAGATTGCTGTTGATATTTATTCATGCTTTCAGCAGAGTAAGAAAGTTACGTTCTTGCCCATCTTCAGAGTCATCGTTTAAATCAAGAACAGTTTTTGGTGAATACAGAATGCCCCTCAATATAACCCAACAAACACAAAACATGTTTTGTTATTTCACTTAGTAAAACATATTTCTTTCTATTTTTCTCTTGCTTAACTTGCCCCTGCCCTGAAATTTTACGGTTGTTTTATTTTTTTAATAGAAAAATCTGTCTGTATATTTAAGCAGGGGCATATCTGCTCAAAAATGGCTTTCACTTTTTGAAAGCCATTTTTTGAAATGACTTTCAGTTTTTGGATCAAAATTCATGTGTTATAACTTCATGTCAAAATTCTAAATGAACCTTTTCATATTTGCTAATAACTGTCATTATGAGAAAAACATATGACATTGCAGGTTGAAGTGACTCAGAATTACCCTAGAGCCTATTATAGTTCAAGGCAAAGAAATCTTGTCATTATAACAATACTGATACTTAGTCAAAATACAATGCATCTTGGCCTTATTTTTAATTTATTTTGAGACCTCTTCTGTCATAATCTTCAACAGGCTGAACCCTGTTCACCTCTGCATCGTGTAGAGTGGTGCCATTTTTTCTTTAACAGATGGTAAAATGCCACGGGTGAACCGTTGCCCTTATCATCTCAGATGACTCAGAGCTTTCCTGTTACAGTGAAGGAAAGAGTTCACAAAATTACAAAGAGGTTTGTCATCACCGATCTCAGGAAAGAGTGGATAGTACCAAACAAACAAGCATCCCACACTCACTTCGGGTGAGAAGAGGAATTGGCTTTCACCAGGTTGAACTTGTCCTTCGGCCACGACGTACCCTACACAGTCCCTGTTGCACAGGTAATGCCCTTTGTTTTTCTCATAGTGGCCACAGAAAGAGGTAAACTGAGACATCCACAGTCTCCAAAGCAGCTTTGCTTACGACCAGATATGCATGGTTGTTAGAAATCCTGGCATTCCCTCTGTGCCCAGAAATGAACAGTTATTTGGACACCCTGGATCGTTTTCTAGCCAACCAGTGTCCCAGCTATAATCACTGATTATCTTCAGTCCTAAGCCATGTGACAAAAGCAGGAGGGGATCTAGTACCTTGTCCCATATGCTAATTCTCTTCGAGCCAGAATGTTGCTAACTGTGCCAAGCACGTGTCTCTTGTTTGGTTTTCCTTTGCATAATTTCTTCAGTTAAAGAGTCAAGTGATTCTTGGAGTGGATTTATATACCTGTTTGGAATAGCCACTTTTCCATTTGGAAATGTGCTCTTACATCTGTACGAGAAGGCAGAAGCTATTAGTATTCCGGTTGAGTTCCGATCATAGCAAATGATATAAACATATGGACAAATATCCCTTTTATGACCTGTTCGACTTACTGGTTTTCACTTCTAGAGTCAATAAAGAAATCAATTCTATCAGAAAAAGAAAATTCAATAAGAAAATCCTTTACTATATAACTATAATTATAGAAGAGCGATTTCTTTTGTAAAAGACAAAAAAGGAACATAAACACAGTAACTGTCTTATAGATCATTCAAGAGAACACAAAATAACTGCAAACAGTAGCGACTGTATTTTCATTATTCATTCCATAGACACTCACAAGGGAGGGATTTGAACATTCTTTGTTCCTGACTAAATCATTGTGATACATCATCATGGTAGTTTATATACAGAAGAAGAAAAGCATTGTAAATATGTTGAAGAAAGCAGTATTTAAAAACTGGATGCTCTTTCTCCAAACATTGAGTCAACTATTGAGACTCCCATCCATGAGCTTGTTTAGAAAATAATGAACTGAGCTTCCCCCCAAGGTCTTTGTCACTAAAGAAGCTACATTCTCACTGTCCAGGTTACCTATTTAATGACCTGATCATCAATATCTGCTTCATGTGAATTCTGCTTGAACATGTCCAGGTACTGTTGACTTTGTTTGGAAGCAGAATTGTTTGTTAGGGAGTGGGCCTACATTTCATTAATTTTATTATTCTTCCAAGGCTCTTTTGCTCTTGATGTATAATCTAAAATTATTATAATGCTGAGGATCCAAGATGGCAGGGGACTAAGTGGAAGCTACACTGGCCTCCTCCCAGGTCAAATCTTGAAGTACAACTAAATTGTAGAGAAATCATCCAGGACGACCAACTGAACACTAGCAGGAGAGAAGCTCAAAACCACGGACAGACAGAAGAAACCACTTCACTACAATGTGACTGGCAGGGAATGCCGAGGAGACACAAGAGGGCTGGCTGGGCTCCCATAGGTAGCGGCTGAAGTGTCAGAGGGATATTTCAGCAGCCAGCCGGTTCCCCCTGAGAAATGTGGGGTCTAAACCCCAAGCTGGGCTCCCCAGCCTACAGGACCAGAGCCAGAAGAGAACCTAGATAACATCCAGCTGTGATCGGCAACAGGGTTTCTGTCTGCCAGGGAGTGATGGCTAGAGACAGAGAGCCTCTTAAACAGACAACACACAAAATTTTGTATGAAGCTACTTGCCCTGAGCTCCAGTGAAGGGGGGCGGAGTGGACTAGAGACACTTGAGGAGAGTCTGGGGTTGGTGGCTCTGGGGAGAGAACTGAGGTAACAGCTGCTGGGATCCCTGTGCTGAGTCATCTCCCACACTGTAGTAGCCATCTTTCTCAGGCAGAGCACTCTTCTTCAAGTGGCATCAGCCTAAGGGGAAGCAGTAACCCCACCCACAGGAATTCCTCAGCCCCCTCCTGTGGTGTCTGAGCCTGGCTTCTGGTAACAGCTTGATTAGATTAACAGCTGGTTAGTTTAATAGCTAAGGTGAAAAATACAAAGAAGAAGCCAAAATGGGAAAACAAAGAAACAGACCCCAAATGAAAGAACAAGTGAATTCTCCAGAAGAATCAGATGAAATGGAAGCAAGCAATTTATCAGATAGAGAGTTTAGAGTAACGATTATGAGGATACTCAACAGCACAAAAAAAGACACAGAAGTTATAAAAAGGACCGGTCAGAAATAAAGAATGCAATATCTGAAATAAATAATACACTGGAAGGAATAAACTGTAGGTGAGATGCCGCAAAGGATCAAATCAGTGTTTTGGAACACAAGGTAGAAAAAAACACCCAGGCAGAGCAGCAAAAGAAAAAAAAAAGAATTTTAAAAAATGAGGAGAGCTTAAGAAATATTTTGGACAACATAAAGCATAACAACATCTGCATATGGGAATACCAGAAGGAAAAGAGAGCAAGCAAGGGATTGAGAACCTATATTACAAAATAGTGACTGAAAATTTACCTAATCTGGTAAAGGAAAAAGTCACACAAGTCCAGGAAGCTCAAAGAGTCCCAAACAAGTTGGACCCACAGAGGTCTACACCAAGACACATCATAATTAAAATGACAAGGCTTAAAGAGGACAGAACCCTAAAAGCCAGGAGAGAAAAGCAGGGCACACCAATTAGATTGGCATCTGATTACTCAACAGAAACATTTCAGGCCAGAAGGGAGTGATGAGAAATGTACATGGAGATGAAAAGCAAGGGCCCACAACCAAAGCTACTTACCCAGCAAGGCTATCATTTAAAATCAAAGGAGAAATAAGGATCTTCCCAGACAAGAAAAAGCTAAAGGAGCTTATTGACACCATGCCAGTACTGCAACAAATGTTAAATGGTTTGCTTTAATATAAAAAGTTGTCCTCGTTGACCCTGCCTGTCACTCAGGAGACCGGGATTCAATTCCCTGGTGGGGAGGCAAAGTGTCCCTGCCCTGGCTGGTGTGGCTCAGTGGATTGAGTGCTGACCTGTGAACCAAAGGGTCGCTGGTTTGATTCCCAGTCAGGTCACATGCCTGGGTTGTAGGCCAGGTCTCCAGTATGAGGTGTGTGAGAGGCAACCATACATTGCTGTTTCTCTCTCTCTCTTTCTCCCTCCCTTTTCCTCTCTAAAAATAAATAAATAAAATCTTTTTTAAAAAGAAGAAAAAGAGAAAGAAAAAAAAAGAGGAAAACAGTTTAATGACAAAATGGCACTAAATACATATCTATCAATAATCACCATAAATGAAAATGGCTTAAATACTCTGACCAAAAGACAGAGTGTAGCTAAATGAATAAGAAAACAAGACCCATATATATGCTGCCTCCAAGAGACCCACCTCAGATCGAAAGATATGCACAGACTAAAAGTAAAGGGTTGGAAAAAGGGATTTCATGCAAATGGAAAAGAAAAAAAAAGCTGAGGTAGCAATACTTACAGCCAACAAAATAGACTTTTAAACCAAGGTTATAGTAAGAGACAAAGAAGGACACTACATAATGATAAAGGGAACCATCCAGCAAGAGGATATAACCTTAGTAAACGTTTACGTACCCATCATAAGAGCACCTAAATATGTAAAGCAAATCTTTAGGGTCATAAAGGTTCAGATCAACAGAAATACAGACATAGTTGGGGATTTTAACACCCCATTGACTTCAATGGATAGAACTTCCAGGCAGAAAATCAACAAGGAGACAGCAGCCTTAAATGACACACTAGATCAAAGGGACTTAAATGGTATCATTGGAGCATTTCACCCCAAAGCAGCAGAATATACATACTTTTCAAGTTCACATGGAATGTTTTCTAGGATAGACCACATGTAAGGACACAAAACAAGTCTTAATCTCCTTAAGTTTAAGGAGATTGAAATCACATCAAGCATCTTCTCTAACCATAATGCTATGAAACTGGAAATCAATTACAGGAAGAACACTGAAAAACACATAGACATGGAAGCTAATAACCGGTTATTAAACAATGAGTGGGTCAACATTGAGATCAAGGAAGAAATCAAAAGATACCTTGAAACAAATGAAAGTGAGGACACAATCCAAAATCTGTGGGACACTGGGAAAGCAATCCTAAGAGGGAAATTCATAGCATTACAGGCCTATCTCAAAAAACAAGAAAAAACTCAAATAAACAATCTAACTTCACACTTAAAGGGTATAGAGGGAACACATCTAAACATAGTAAAGGCCATATATGACCCACTGCCAGCGTCATACTCAATGGGCAAAAACTACAAGTGTTCCCTTTAAGATTGGGAACAAGACAGGGATGCCCACTTTCACCTCTCTTACTCAACATAGCACTGGAATTCCTATCCATAACAATCAGACAAGAACAAGAAATAAAAGGCATCCAAATTGGAAAGGAAGAACTAAAACTGTCTTTATTTGAAGATGACATAACTCTGTACATAGAGAACCCCTAAGATTCCACCAAGAAACTACTAGAACTGATAAATGAATTCATCAAAGTACCAGGATACAAAATTAATATCTGGAAATCAGTTGCATTTTTATATGCCAGTAATGGAATAACAGAAAGAGAAATTAAGAAAACAATCCCATTTACAATTGTTTCAAAAATAATCAAATACCTAAGAATAAACCTGACCAAGGATGTGAAAGACCTGCGCTCGAAAAATTATAAGACACTGAAGAAAGAAACTGAAGAAAGTACAAATAAGAAGAAGCACATACTGTGTTCATGGATAGGATGAATTAACATCATTAAAATGTCCATACTACCTGAAACAATCTATAGATTCAATGTAATTCCTACAAGTTCCTACAATGATGTATTTCACAGAACTAAAACAAATATTTCAAAAATTTATATGGAACCACCAAAGGACCTACAAAGCAACAAATCCTGAGAAAGAAGAACAAAGTTGGAAGGATCACACTGCCTAATATTAACTATGCTACAAGGCCATAGTAATCAAAACAGCCTGGTACTGTCATAAAAACAGGCACATAGATCAATGGAACAGAATAGAGAGCCCAGAAATAAACCCACACCTTTATAGTCAATTAATATTCAACAGAGGAAGCAAGCACATACAATGAGCTAAAGATAGTTTATTCGATAAATGGTGTTGGGCAAATTGGACAGATACGTGCAGAAAAATGAAACTAGACAACCTCCTTATACAACCTCCTCATACCACACACAAGAATAAAGTCAAAATGGATCAAAGACTTAAATGTTAGACCTGAAACCATAAAAATCCTAGAAAAAAACAGAGGCAGCAAAAGCTTGGATGTTGCCCATATAAATTTTTACCGGGTATCTCTCTCCAGGTAAGGGAAACAAAAGTAAAAATAAACAAATGGGACTACATCAAACTAAAAAGTTTTTGCACAGCAAAGGGAATTATCAACAAAATAAAAAGACAACCTACAGAATGGGAGAACATATTCACTGATACATCTGAGAAGGGATTAATATTCACAATTTATAAAGTACTTACAAAACTCAACACCAGAAAAGTAAACAACCCAATTAAAAAATGAGCAAAGACCTAAACTGACACTTCTCCAAAGAGGACATACAGATGTCCAATAGACATATGAAACGATGCTCAATGGCACGGCACTCGTCAGCAGAGAAATGCAAATTAAAACCACAGTGAGATACCCTCTCACACCTGGTGAATAGCCATCATCAATAAATCAACAAATAACAAGTGCAGGAGAGGATGTGGAGAAAGGGGAACACTTTTGCACTGTTGGTGGGACTGCAGACTGGTGCAGCCACTGTGGAAAGGTCCATGGAGATCCAGCAATCCCACTTCTGGGAATGTATCTGAAGGAAACCAAAATACTGATTCCAATAAACGTAAGAACCCCTATGCTCATTGTAGCATTTTTTACAATGGCCAAGATACGGAAGCAGCCCAAGTGTCTATCAGTAGGTAAGTGGATAAAACAACTATGGGACATTTACACAATGGAATTCTACTTGGCCGTAGAAACAGAAGAAAATTTTACCCTTTGCAACAGTATGGATGGACCTGGAGAACATTATGCTAAGTGAAATAAGCCAGTCAGAGAAAGACAAATACCATACAATTTCACTCATATGTGGAATCTAATGAACAAATTGAACTAACAAGGAAAATGGGGACAGACTCATAGATGGAGAGCAGGATGACAGCTGGGGTGGGGGCTGGAGGGTTTGAGCAAAAGGAAAAAGGACTCATGGACATGGACAACAGGGTGATGATTGATGGGGGTGGGGGGTATAAGGGGACTAAATGGTAATGGGAACAATACAATAAAGATTAAATTAAAAAATAAAATTATTATAATGCTGTGCTTTGGGATCCAAATCATGAATGTGAAAAGTAATTATTTTATTTATACAACACTTTATTGAAGGGATTTAATGTTTAATAAGGTGAATTTTTAGAGAGTTAAGTCATAGTGACTTTTTAAAATTTTTTATTAAGTTTATTGGGGTGATATTGGTTCATAGGAAATCATAGTGACTTTAATCTTAGCATACTTTTCAAGTGAAGAGTGTTAATTAGCCCTTTGTTAGCACCTGTTTTACTGCATGGACATGATACAGACTTCCAAGAATGCTTTTTCAACGAGGAGGGGAGCCTGGTGGTGGTTAAGTGTGACAATGGAATCAGACGCTCACTTCCACTGATGAATTTGGGCCAATCTCACTTAAACAAAAAATTTTGAATCAAATTCTCATTATAAATGCTAACAAAAATGAAGTGCATAAAAAATTAAGCACAGGTTTGTATACTTTCAGTGTTTTAAAAATTACATCATTAGATGATAAACTATTTGACTGAACATGGCAATTCATTTACCCTGCACTCACGTGTGTCCTCTTCTTGGGAGGGCATCCAGATTGGATTAATGTTCACACACCTGATTCTCTGAACAGAGAATTTTGACACAGGATCCATGGGTTCAGGTTGTATGTGGCTGGTGAACCTGTTAAGTTGTGTGGTTCATTCATATTTTTTTCTGGTTGTAAAGTTCATGGTTTTCATCAAGTTCTCTAAAGAACTCAGGCCCCAAAGGGTTTCGGACCTCAGTCCATCGCGGATGAAGGATTGCGGTGATGGCAATGAGCCATACCTGTCCGTCAATTCATTAGCCCATATCCAGTGCCCCAATGGGAGAAGTTAACTTTTTCTGAAAGAGTTCATTATATTCTCTCAAGTTATGTCCTTTTAAATTCTCACTCTCTGAGGGGCCCAGTTGGTGCTAGTGTTCTGAGCCAGGAATCTGGGGAGTCATCATTGCTATTTTTTGCTTAGTCAGCCCCTGCCTTCAATCAGCCAGTCATGTATGGCTTTAGTATCATACATAGCTTTCAAAATTTGCAGTTTCTTTCTGTCTTCAAAAATCCCATAACTTCACACTGAGACTATAGTATTTGCTTCTAAATGGATCTCTGCATACAATATAGGAGAAGCAATTTTTCTAATGTACAAATCTGATTAAATAACACCCCCTGCTGTTTAAAACCTCTATGTCTTCCATCTGTTCCCCAACAGACTTTGCCAAGTGGCATAAATGCAGAAAATCTCATGATGTCATGTATGACATAAAGAATGAAGAACAGTTCATGCTTTCACTTTCTTTCTGTTATCACTTTTAAAAATTAATTTCTGGCAAGAGAACGGCCTTTCCACGGACCATGCCTTCTGAGTGACAGTTCAATATGGATGCAGATGTAGAGACTTTGTCACTGGGAAATAGCCAGTTAACTAACTTGGGCTGCTAGGATGAGACTGTTCCTGGTCATGGCTTTTCCAGAGGAAGTGATGTTTATTTGAGGTCTTCAGGGGCACTGTGAGACTAGAAGGAGAAAGTGTTCTACGCAGAGGAAAAGCATATACCAGTTATCACACTATTGCCTGGCAAATGTCTATCTTCCACATGAGGCTATAATTTCCTGAAGTTAGGGACAATCTTATGTTAAATGTTTAATACATACTCATGGAGTTGTGACTATTTAAGGCATGTTGAATAGAAATCCCCAGAAGCCTTTAGCCCTTGCTATAGTCACGTGTTTTGCAATGTGGCTTCTGTTAGAGGTAGACTCCCTCTGTCCCTGATATGGGGATGGTTTTGTGATTCCTTCAAATGTAGCAGAAGTGATGTGTCAGCTCTGCACATCAGCCTCGGTAGGCTTTGCAAACTTCAGTTTCTCTCTTTAGTCCTTACCCATCTTTCCTGTGAACAAGCCTCAGCTTGCTGGAGGTGAGAGGGCACAAGATCAGAAGTGGATCTTCCTGGGTGAGGCCGTCCTACACCAAGCAGCCTCTGGTTGACTTGGTTACTGATCGTAGGCACATGAGTATGCCTGGCCTAAACCAGAAGAACCATCCAGCCGAGCACAGCTCACATTGCCAACTTGCAGAATCATGAACTGAACAGATTATTGACTTTTTAAAGCTACTAGGCTTCAGGGTGGTTAGTCATTGGAAGTTAACTTCTACACCATGTGTGCTTGTAAAGTAAATTCAATCTTAAGGAATAATACTGTGTTAACTGTACCAGATATAACTGAATTGACTGAATGATTATGTTAGTGTCCCACTGGATTTAAAACTACAAACCTATAACTCAGATATGGGAAATTAGTGGGTTATTTGGAAGTCAGTCTCTCTTTCTCTTTTTCCCTAGAGAAAAATGTTTTATACCCAGCCTCTCTTTTTATGCTCAATATTAGCCAATAGTACCCTGGATAATAAAGGATTAATACATTTTGATTAGGTGTTTTGACAATATTGAATATCTAGGACCATTTTGAGGAAAACAACTTTAATATAGGAAATCTAATGTTATTAAATCCAAAAGTCTGAACAGAAACAGTTTTATTTGGCAATTCATGTATCTTCATCCTTCTATTATTGATTCAGTCTTAATTAACAAGCATTAGAAGCTGGCATGGTGCTAGATTTTACTGTGGGGAAAATGAAGATAAGAGTCCTCCTTTCACAGAACTTATAATTTATTTTGGGTGTCAGACATACGACCTTAAATTAGAAATTATGAAATATGTCCTTGAGCCTTGAATTACAAACTGTAATTCCAGCAGAGTAGATAAGGGTATAATAACAGAGTTGAAAGCATGGGTAAGTGAAGAGAAAAATTACTAATCTGACCAAAGAGACTGAGAAAGATGTTATGGAATGGTCAGTTTCTAAACTCCACTTTAAATGAGTAATGACACTTTCGTAGGAAGAGGAGGTCGGAAAGGGCATCGTCTCCTGGCATAGCAAAGCAAGCAGGGCCGTGGAGGCTTCAGAGTACACAATGCATGTAAGCAATGGGCGGGGGTGAGACCCGAGGATGGAGGGTCTGATGGGTGATGGGAAAAGGTCATTGCTTATATATTGGCATACTTTATAGTTTTAAGAAGTAAATATGAGATGGATTAGGCACCACAATGTAACGACCTTTTAAAAAGACATCAGGAGAAGAAAAGTAGAGAGTTGACATACCTGGAGGGGAACTTAGGGAAAAATAACAATTTTTTTTTAAGAAAAGGAGATTTCACAGCCTGTTTGTAGGTTGAAAACAGTGATCCAGTACATGGGAAAAGAGTGAGGAAGCAGTTGTGACAGATGTAGCTCTCTCCACTCAGAGATACATTTATATTTCATCTCAGAATATATAATGTATAACTAACATAAACTCCACTTGAGGAGGGGAGTGGAAATGTTTTCATGGGCAACAGTCTGCGTTCTTGGGGATGTTTATAGTTATCTTTCTCTGTGTCTGAAATCTAGCTTCACACTTACATAAGTGAGGTTCTAAGTAACTGCCTAATTGGAATCCTTTATGATGAACTTGACTCTATTTAGAGTCGTATATCCATGTCTCTCTCTCATTAGCAGAATAACGGGATACAGAAGGCTGTGAACGCCAGTACAATCTAGGAAGAAGAGGTCAAAGTGACCACCTGGTTTATATCCTGTGTACGCTTTAAGCTCGATGGGTCAAGAAGTCTCATGGTTTTCTGAACCAGCTTGCTAAGCACATTGGTACTGGGGTCAGAGACATGCGTGGTAACAAGCAGGGTCACTGTGCCTGTGTGCATGGCCCCCGTGAGAATGTGGAGCAGGGTTAGGTGACAAGAGTCCCAGATTCTAATGACTGTCCTAATTTGGTAGAGGAAGGCACGTGCAAGCACTGGGGCCTGGAATTTGGGAAGCAGACCCTCTCGGGAACCTCAGACTGTGGGAAGAGCAGTAAATTTCATGGACAGGGTTCCTCATGGAGGGAACATGACCCTGAGCTGGAAAAGCGACGGGCAGAAGCTCAGGTTGGCAGAGATGGGGGTTCATTTTCTGCGACAGGACAGATTCTTCGAGAGGAGCTGCATGCTGCAGGGTGACATGGACCGAGGAGGAACCCAGGCTTGGATAGGTTGGCATTCGTTTTAAAGGCCAGAGAACTCACACTGCACACAGCACACCTCTTGTGTGCGTGCATTTGGACCTGCTGACTGGCAGTCTTTTCCTACTGGGATCATCTTTTCCCTGACATACTGGGATTGCCTTTTTCCTGACGTTTAGCCAAGCCTGAGAGGTAAGCATGTTTTTCAGCTTTTATTATGGGAATCCAAATTTAGGAAGCTAGAATGTCAAACAGAGGGCCCTTTGTTATAAAAGGGATTTTCTTGACTTATTTATGATTTTTACAATTTATAGTCCCTAGTGGATTTTAAGAGAGAACCGCAGTTTGGGGTTTCTTGCAGCTGAGCGCACCCAGTCCCTAGAAGCCGAGGGAGTGGTGAGAGCTTTCCTGACTGCTGAGTGTGGTTCTTTGTGAATTGAAAGTGTTGCTTCGTTTTTGAAAGGAAATCTCTGGGAAGTCAGGGAGAAACAGCATCACTGAAAAAAATATTACTGAAGTCACTGTAGAAACTATGGGAAAATGAACGCAAAGTCAGGAGACAGTCAAATTCAGAAAACAGGCCTCTTCCTACTCTAACTTGAATGATTTCAAGTTCACAAAGCACAGCAGAAGGGGTAAGGTTACATCTGAGTGGATTCGAACCCGGAGGAAGTAGGGTCAGAACAGGTTAAACTAGCAATGTTCATGTTACCATCAAAATAGCAAAAGTTGCTCATGTCCCAGTGAATTTGAAAGCTGAGGAAAGCAGTTTGGGAGGGCAGGTGGAGTACCCCAGTTTTCTCATGGTCCCTCAGAAGTCAGTCTTAGAAAGAGGAAAGACTGGACCGCCAAGTTTTGAGGCCTGTGGAAAGGGATTCCACTCAAATGTGCATGTAGAGTGGGGACTTTCCTTGGGGGATTGGAAATTACAAGCTGAAGGCATTTCTGAGCAAGAGTTACAGTTAAGGGAATGGCAGAGTAAGTCTGACTTTGTATTCTGGTGGAGAGATACTGAGAGAAGAGCCAAAGACTGGGACTGCAGCGAGGACAGGGCCTGGGAGTGAGAGGCTCCCGTGCTATAACATGGACTACCCTGTACACAGGGGAGAGGAGAGTGCAGAGCAGAGACATCCCTCAGCAGCACATGGGATTCCAGGACCGAGGGGAGAACCTCACCTTACGGGAGCAGTACCATTAGGCAAGGGACTGTGCATCACCCATACACACAAATAGAATGTTCTGCATAGGTGACCGTCATCTCTCACAGGCATTGTCGCCACACGGAAATGTGAGACTTTTTTGGTCTAGACTTTAAGCTGATAGTACTGTGCTCAGATTGCCAGCTGCAGAACTGATCATGTCTAGCTCTGAGATTTGGTGTTTCCAGATCTCATGGGCATTATTTATATGTATTTTGACAACTCCCAGGAAATCTGAACAGATTGTGCTCCGTTTGTGGGTGTGTGTCCTAAGTGCCAGTGGAAGTGTTCAAGTCTGTGGTCACCCCAGGCTGCACTCGCACAAGCAGAGACCCAGACTCCCTCCAGGTGCCGGGGTGAGACTCCTCGAGCTGGGATGGAACCGCGTAATGAGAAAATTCAACCAGCATGTATGAGAGATCCCTGCTTTGTGCCAAGCACTATCAAGATCTTTGACCCTGGCACTCATGTTCCAGTGGAATGTGACAAATGATAAATATGATAAAAGGAAATACATGTTTGGGAGAAAATGAGTAGGGCAGAGGAGGATGCCAGGGTGAGGGCTTGGGGGCTGCTTTCTGTGTTCAATAAGGCATTAAGAATAGGCTTCATTTAGAAAAGGGCTTGAAGGAGTAGGGGGATCAGCCTTCTAGGGGAGGTCTGGTGCAGGGGAGCCTTCTAGAAAGGGGTACATAGTGTCAGGGGACCAGGAGAGGTCACTTTGCCCAGTGCATTGATATGCAGTGTGAAGGAGGGAAAGATGGCAGTCAAGTTTTTGGTGAGAGCAACTGGGAGGATGATCTGCTGTGGTGGGAAAGGTTGAAGCTGCGGTGGGGAAGGGTGCAGCTGTGTTGGGGAAGGGTACAGGTGCAGAAGGTTTGGAGTAGGGGGAAGATGAAGAATTCATTTATGAAAATGATGTATATTAGATGCTTTTTGCCATTTCTGACACTTGTATTTGGGTAGATGGGTCAAATACGATTTATTTCATTGAACATTACTGTCTATTTGGAGACAAACAAATGACTAGGAAAATGGGGAGGATTTGTGGTACCTAGGATGGGATATATTGGCATATTTTACAGAGATGATACGGTATTTCTTGGGTCAGGGTGATACCTCATGTCCACATGATAACTTGCTTACAAAGCTTGATTGAATTAAGGAAGTGGAAATAAACAACAGGAATTTGGTTTGGTGGTCCTGTAAGCTTGGGAGAGCCTGAGAAGCAGATTAAAAATTTTCTTTCAAGAACCATTTCTAAAGACTTGTGGGGACTGAACTGTCCCCCTTGTTGGTTCCAGGAATGGTGGGCGTCACTACAATAGCAACCTACTCAGCAAAGGGTTTTGATGGTGCAATACCCAGCTCCTTCCTCCAGGAGAACAGGAAGACCTCCGGTTTGTAGTTTAATCCCACTCAGCCAAATTAAAAATGTCAAGTGTGAAGGAGTGTCCCTGGCACAGTCTGAAATGTAAGAGGAGGGGACCCTAAGATTCCTGTCTTTATATCCCACTTCCCTAATGAGAGCATTGAAGAACCAAGTCCGGGCCATCACGCAAATGGGTAGAACTTCCCATGGGAGCAGCAAAGATGGTCCACGCCCTGGGGCCACTGTGAAATGCCTTTTAAGCAAATGGTATATTCCCTTAAAGTCCCACGCAGTTGGTACAGCAGAAAGACCTGGGCCTGATCCCACCGGGAGAAGCTGCCCTCACCATTGGACAGCTCAATGGGCAGCAAAGGTAAGACGTTGGGCTAAGGGGGCTTTGTGCAGTCGGGTTGTAGGGGGACTTCTCTCAGTGCCTTTCTCTTACTTACTCTTTTTTTAGATTAAATTTATTGAGGTGACATTGGTTAATGAGATTATATAGGGTTCAAGTGTACATTTCTGATACATGATCAGCCTATTGCATTGTGCGCCCACCACCCAGAGTCCAATCTTCTGTCACCACGTATTTGGCCCCCTTCACCCTTTCCTACCTCTCCCCTGCCCCTTCCCTCCGGTGACCGTCCTACTGTCGTCTGTGTCTGCGAGTTCTTGTGTGTTTGTTTTTCTTGTTTGTTCACCTGTTGCTTTCAGTTTTATATCCCACATGAGTGAAATCATGTGGTTCTTAAACTTTTCTGTCCGACTGATTTAGCTTAGCATGATACTCTTAAGGTCCACCCATGTTGTCGCAAATGGCAGTGTTTCATGTTTTCTCATGGCTGAGTAGTAGTACATGCGGAACACATTTCTTTATCTGCTCCTCCATTGAAGGGCACTTGGGTTGTCTCCATGTCTTGGCTTCTGTGAATAATGCTGCAATGAACATAGAGGTACCTCGTACATCTTTGTGAATAAGTGTTTTTAATTTTGAGGGGTAGACACCCAGAAGAGGGGTTGCTGGGTCGATACCCAGAAGAGGGGTTGCTGGGTCATATGGTAACTCTATTCTTAATTATTTGAGGAAACTCCATACTGTTTTCCATAGTGGCTGTACCAGTTTACATTCCCACCAGCAGTGAATGAGGGTTCCTTTCCCTCCACAACCTCTCCAACACTAGTTATTACTTGTCATGTTGAAAATAGTCATTCTAACAGGTGTGAGGTGGTATCTCATTATAGTTTTTATTTGTATTTCCCTAATAGCTTGGGAATTTCAGCATGTTTTCATATATCTGTTGGCCATTTGTATGTCTTCTTGGGAGAGGTGTCTGTTTAGGTCCTCTGCTGATTTTTAAATTGACTTGTTTGTTTGCTTGCTGTTGAGTTGTATATGTTCTTTATGTATTTTGGATATTAATCCCTTGTCAGAGCTGTTGTTTGCAAATACCTTCTCCCATTCATTTGGCTGCCTTTTTGTTTTGTTGGCAGTTTCTTTTGCTGTGCAAAAGCTTTTTAGTTTGACATAGTCCCATTCATTGATTTTTGCCATTACTTCCCCTGCCTTTGGGGTCAAAATTCATAAAATCTTCTCTAAGACCAAGGTCCATAAATGCAGTACCTGTGTTTTCTTCTGTGTGGTTTAATGTTCATACCAGGTAAGGGAACAGGTGCACGCACAGTCTGACCGGGATCACTCGGCACAGTAGTCAGAGCTCCTGGCCCTAATTCTACTTCCAGGGACACCCCAGTGAACACAGGCTGTGACTTTTATGTTAGTCAGAAGTTTGGGTAATGTAACAGAATAAAGAAACATCACACATGTTACAATATTCTGTATAAGGAAATTTCGTTTTATTGCAGATTCCAGAATCTGTAAACACATTTATCTTATTTTGAAGATAATGAATGCACCCTTAGACTAGAAATACACGAGGTCTCATATTAACTACATTAGAATAAAAGTATCTTCAATGTTAAAGCAGACGTAACCTCTTGTTAAACTCAAAGTTGCCGAATATGTTTCTGCTTAAACCCTCTCATCAGCATTTTGCAGGCAGTAGTACACATAACTGGAGCCACAGGACCCTTGCTATCAAGATTTAAAGGGTCGCAGTTAAAAGACCTCTCACATGGCTTTGAAATGGTAATGTTAAATGTGTTTGAGTGATACACAAGTAATTAGCCATAGGTAATTAAATGTGGTTCACTTGGTGACCAGAGCCATATTCCAGACTATTGGGAAGACTCAAAACTCCCTGTAAATAACAGTAGGATTATTTTTATTTCAAAGACCAAAGCCAAAAAGAGGACCCCACAGGTGGTCTGTCACCACTAGGTTGCACGCACGACTGTATAAAAATAACTTTCTGAGGGCAAAGATCGATGGCTTTCCCTCAAGAAAAACCTAGGGACTCAATAACTAATTAGCGTCTGTCTCTCGGTTCCTGTAATTGCAAACCGTGCCGAAATCAACTTTCTGAGAGTGCGAAATAGCTGCCACTGTACGTGGCTGGCTTCTACCTCCACGCTGCTCTTCTGCTGGGGGTGTTTCTCTTCTGTGAACCTCGTTCAGCCAGAAATGTATATGAGAATTCTTTCTTACATCCAAAATATAAACGCAACATCTTTCTCTGGGATGAGCCTGAAACTTTTAAGAGGAATACGAGGGAAAGGTTCAGGTTAATGAGTTGAATGTTAGAAGTCAATAGCTCTAGACTGTTCTTTTTATCTTCAAAATAACTTATGCCACTTCTCATTTTGGAATTGGCATTTCATAATTTATTTCATTTTTACCTGCAAAGTGTTACAATCTCTCTCTCTCTATATATATATATTTACTTAAAATCAACTCAAACTCATTGGAAGGATCCATGGAAGTGAATTCATGTAGAGATCAAGCTGGTTTTATTACAAGCAATGTTTAAAATAGACAGCTTAGTAGAAGTAGCATAGGGACATAAAGATAGGCTTGTGTTTTCATGATTAGTCAGAAAGTGAAGAAAGAAAAACCCAACCAGTTAATTTGATCTACTTACTACCAAATATTCTTCAATACATTGTGAAGTTCCACTGGTCACAGCGATAGGGCGTCCTCTTCGCCTGCCATGTTCACTGCTGGCTGGCAGTGTGTGGGACTGAGGCCGCCTTCCACCTGCAGTCCTTGTCGCAGAAACTTAGCCCTGCAGTGGTCTGTGAGGGCCCACCTGGAGGACGCCCTCTCCCTCCTCAGACGTCCTGCCCTCAGACGGCTCTTTGTTGACTCCATCCTATTTGAAGAAGCCCCTCCCCCCAGTACTTTCTCTCTTAAAATCACTTTGTTTCATTCCTTCAGAACACTTACCGTGAGTTTTGGTTACCTTGTCTTTTAAATGTGCGTTGGGGCTGTGGAAGTGCCATGAGGACCTTGCTTATATTGTCTGTCCGAAGCGAGCGCAATGCCGGGCAGAGAGAAGGCACTCAGCGAGTAACTGCTGAGTGTGCGGATTACGGAAGGGAAAAGATGAAGCACTGTCAAGGTCAGTCAGTAGTGTCAGCAGTTGATCAACTGCATATATGCTGGTGCGACGTGGGATTACAAAGAATTGTGTGTCCTTAAATAAGTGTTTTTTAAAAAGTTATAGCAACCAGGCATTTATAAACACATTTAGTTGTGCAAGTATCCTATAAACCAGGGGGTGTTAAAAAAAAACCAAAATACTTTGTCATTCCAAGCCTCATTTCTGTTTCGAGAACTGATTCAGGTGGTAGAAACAATGAAAGAAATCTGGCGCCACCCCCACCCTGTTAGATCTCCTTTCAGGTGGCCGGCGTATTAGCCACGTGTTCAGCGGTTATATGAGTATACTGGTCATCCCTTGGCCACAGTGGCCCCAGGTGAGGTGCCCATCACCCACTACTCGATCTGTCCTGGTCAGATAGAAGACTCCTTGTTTCTGCTCTGCAAGTTTCCTCCAAGCTTTGTCTTCTTCCACGTAACTGACCATGTCCCTGTTCTGGCTCACAGGGACAGGGAAAGGCAGAGTGGAACTAAGTAATTTTCAATGGTTTGAAACAAGAACCATTAATTTGCTCCCAATTCTGCAAGTCAGCCATTTGGGCAGGACTCAGCTCTGCCCCACATGGCGTTGGCTGGACTCATTAATGCATTTGTGGTTATGTAGCAGGTAGGCTGCGGCTGTCTTGTACTGAATGGCTTCCCTCACGTGTCTGACTATTGCTTGGGGCTGTTGGCCAAGGCACCTGAGCTCTTCTCCATGCGATCTCCCCATGTGTCAGCTAAGTCCCCTAAAAGGTAGGACAAAATGCACAAGCACTTCTCCAGCTTCTGTGTGCATCACCTTTGCTAATGGACCTTTGGCCAGAGGTCACTTAGCCAGTCCCAGAATCACTGCGGGAGGGGATCGCACAAGCGTGTGGACGCTGGAAGGGAGTCAGTAAGGGATGCACTCGATGATGTTTGCAGGCAAAACAGAGTGGGAATTATGTTCTTTATAAATGCTGTCAAGTCCTCAAATGTGATTAGGACAGACCAGCCCAGAGATCTTGTGATTAGAATGGAGAGGGACAAGCCGTCCTGGTGGGTGTCAGTGGTTTCACTTCGGAGGGAGTGTCCCCCGATACCTCGCTGTAGGATGCATCCGTCTGAAGCCCAAAACAGGATAAAAAGTCTTGTTAAGTAAATCTGTACTGTTAAAAAGTGGGTCCACCAGATACTGAAAACAACACCACATTCATTCTGAGGAACAAAGAAGACATCAGGAATTAAAGAAGCATTTGTGGCTACTTAGAAAATCATTAGCTTAGCAAATCTTTTTAATGTAATTGATATTTGAAGCAGCTTAGTGGAAAGGGATGTTATTTTGCTTTTATTAACCATCAAATATTTAATACTTTCATATAACACATTTTGAGAAAAATCGCCCTTATCCAATAGGCTATCTGGACTGTGGCATGCTATCAAACTTTATTGCTCGTTTTGCAGTTATGAGGAAGAGTTCATAGTTTTAATGAAACAGGAAATATTTTGATCAGCATAGCAATTTTTATTGGGGCATTTATAGTCCTCTAAAATGATTAAGTAACAATAATTAATGCAATACTCATTTCTTATTGTAAAATCAAAATGGTTGTTAGCATCATGCTGTGCAAGATAAAATGAGTTGCTTTATTTAGAGTCAAGTCACGAAATAGTACAAGCAGACTGTACAAAGCCACTTCCCTCGATTGTTCCTTGCTCCTTCCAGGTGTTCTCCAGGAGTGTAACCATCACACGAAACCAGGTATTTCCTGTGTGTTACTGGAAGCCTGTCGATGAGACTAATTTATGAGATAACAAGGTGAGACACGTCCTCCAGAGGCAGAAAGCGAACAGTTTGCTGATGCATCTCCCAGTGACTGATGAAACTGGAGCAGATGACAGGATAACAGTATCTGATCTGATCTAACCATCCAGAATCCTTATTTCAACCATTTCTTAGCATGGGGAAGAGAAGAGCAACTAAGATTTACTGTATTTGCCATGTACCAAGAACCCGTGTGATTATTTCGTCTCTGAGTCTGCCAACTGATGCATGATACTGTTCACTGACAAAATAGTTCTTAGGATTTCTCTGCCATTTTATATGTAGAACATGCAACAAGCAATACGAGAGGAAAAGAAGTGGAAAATGAAGGGGGAGGCAAATGGCTTTTCTATTCCTTTTCCCCTAAGTGCTCCATTATTATTCATTAATACAATTCTGGATTTCATAAGCAAACCATAGGATGAACAAAACACAAAAGCGTTTAATTTTGCTTCTTTATGACAAACTCTCTGGATGTCATCATCAGAATTACTTATATGTAAAAGGTATGGATTTCCTCTTGAACACTATATGCTACCCCCTTGGCAAACCGACATCCAGATGGTTTCCCACCAGGGGCTCTGCGTATGCTAGTGCACGTTTTCTGAGGAGTGCTCATTTTGGTTGGGCGTATGCTGGGTCAGAGGATGTGCAAATGATCAGCTCTGGTGGACACTGTCAAACAAGTTTCCAAAGTGGCAGAGACAACTTTATTTCACCCTCATGTGTGATTGCTTAACGTCCTCACCAACGTTTAGATATTATTCTGCTTTTTCATTCTAGCCATTCTTCCGTGTGTACAATGGCATTGGATTGTGGTTTTACTTTTTTCCTCAGGGCCCATGAAATAGTCAGCTTTTCATATGTTTATTAGCTCTTTGTCTGCAAAGGATTGGAGTTCCTTAAAAGCTCTTTTATTGGCATAAAGGGAAGGTACTTGGAGGAGTGGCGGTGTTCTCTGATAGCCCTAGCCAGGAGAAACCCAGACAGTGTTCTCTCGGTTTAACCTGGTCATTTGTTCACATTTGCCAAATTCGTTTGGCTGGTAAGATTAGGTCACCTGAGTGGCCAGCTGACCCCTAAGCAGTATTCCCTTTACGTGGTGTTTGTAATAGAGTTGTCTAATTATTTTTAAGTTAGATAGTGCTGTGCATATTTTTGCATCTGTTTTCCATGCAGTAATATAGATCTATTTAATTCTATTTAATGATTGAATAGTACTCAGTATTTCATTTTTATAGAACTTATCCAAATACTCTTTCTCAGTAGACGTTAAAGTTATTTCTATTCTTTCAAGATCATCAAAAATGTTTCAATTAACTTCATTGTGAATTTGTATGTTTCCTATGGACGAATACCTGAAATCTCTGGGTCAGAGCTGATGCACATGTAAAATTTAAGTAAGTGTCAGGCAGGTGTCCTCCAGAAAGATGACGCCAATGTCACAAAGCAGAGGATTTTCTGTTCCTCACAACCATGCCAGTGTTGGCTAATGTCAGTAATTTCATTTTTGCCAAGTTGCTGAGTGAGAAATAATGTATGGTTTTTGAATTTACTGACGTGTTTCTTAGTTTTCTTCTAAACACTTACCTGTTCATAGTCTTTGCTCAGCATCACCAACTTCAGTTGTTTTAGGAGCCAACTAGATGCAGTAAACGCAGGAACCGGGCACGTGTAAGGCAGCAGAGAGCCGAGGAGCGCTGGGCGGTGAGGTGCAGATGGCCTGCTATGCCAGAAAAGCCTCATGTCAAAAACCCTAGTTAAAACCTATTAGGTTATTTATCTTTTCCTAGTTTTATACTCACTTTCATATGTGATTATTACTCATCTTTTGTCTCACTCATTGCAAATATGTTGCTTTTATTTGTTATTATTTCTTCCACCATTTGTCTATGTGTTTACATCTTCAGAAGAGCCATTTTTTGTTACATCATGAGTAAAACAGATTTAAAAATTTAATTTTGGATGCTGTTTTAGAATTATGTGTTTTCTCCGAGTTTAGTTTGGAGAAATAGAAAATTCCCTATACTTCACAAATCCTGTATGAGACTAAATTATATAAACAAATTGGTAGTGCATGTATACATAAATATATAATTTAAAATCTTGTTAGAAAACTTGTTTTAATCACTCTCTGACAATTTGACACTCCTTGTTACCTATGAATAATTTGTATGCTAATTACTGATAACTTGGGTGAATTGTCAGAATGAGCCTTTGGTTAAGATAGCTTAAATGTGTGTGTATACGTATTTATTTATCAAAGTGTCATGGGAGAAACTCCCAGAAACTTGATTCTTCTTGCTAACTCAGTAAGGAATTAGAGATCAGTGAGTCTGTTAGTGTGCTAGCAGGGTTTATCGGTTATCCGTTCTGGTGGAAGAGAATGGGCATAGATAAGGCAGGGGTGAGGGGCTGAAGGTTCAGGGTGAGCAGAGTAAGGCGGCCAAAGGCCAGGGCAGCAAGGCCAGGGAGGCAAGGCCAGGGCTGATGAGGGCAAGGGTAGCAAGTACACACATGGCCCTAGGTGGCCTGAGGCCATAGGCGGCCAGAGAGTCAAGAGGATGAAGCCTGCCAAGCCCCAGCGTCCTTTTCCCTGAGGACTAGTGTAGTTGGCGGGATAGGGGAGGGTGAACAAGTTATATATTGATTGACAGGTAAAGGGCGGTGCTAACTTTCCAGGGGGGATTGGGAGGACATGCGTTTCCAAAGGCATCATGGGCTTTTCCCTTTAGGCATGGTGAGCCCTTCAGGGCCTTTCAGGCCTTGGGATGCAAGCGCAGTTTCAAAAGCTTTCTGTCCCAGATAGTGGAGACAATACACAGAATTTCAAGGACTGCCTCCGTGGGTGGGACATGGACCCCTCCTCCTCCCTGCCTTGGTTTGCTATCTATCCTACCTAACAAAAGTAATAAATGAACAATACGTGTTATAAGAAAAAATAGGGCAATTTATTTTTGTATGATAAAATTTCTATTTCCTTCATCAGAGAGCAATTACTGTTAATATTTACATGTACTTCTAGGACTTCCTTTTCCATATACTTGTATTCATAGGAAACTACTTTTGAAATAAAGGCATGGTTTTACAGGGGCACCTTTTTAAAATATGTAAATGGAATTATATTTTGTGATTTGCTGTTTTTGCTTAGCATTTCTGAGGAAGAGTTTCCTGGAAATGCAATTGCTTGGTCAGAGGTTTATGTTCACTTTAAACATTGGGCTGATGATGCTGAATGGATCTCTAAAATCGCTACCTGTTTATATGTTCCCCCTCTCCAAAAGCTAAAGCCCGATTTCCCATAAAATACTCCATGGTAATTATTGTCTGTCTTTATAATTTTTGCAGTAAGAGAGATGAAAAAGTGTGTTTTATTTTGCTTTGCCTGACTGCTAGTGAGGTTGAGCATTTCCTCTGATGTGTATCATCCAGTTGGTGTACTCTGTACATCATCTATGCAAAGCTCCGTAAATCATCTATGCAAAGCATTCACCTGAACGTCCTCTGCTCCCCAGGGACATACTTCTAGGTTAACTTTACACAAACGTAAATGCAATTCTGCATTTCCACTGAGAATTGTTGTTTATCTCAGACTCAATATACAATACAGACAACAGAGATGGTGACTCTCTTGCCCCACCTTCTCCAGCTCACACTTCCAGGCTGCCTCCTAGTTGCTCTATAAACAAGCACATTCATTTTTAAATCATCGAGATGTCTTTTGACAGGAATTCATTTCATGGTCACTGCCCAGCATCTTAGTTCTTCCAAGGGTCGTGCCACGTCGAGTCTCCTTCACTGCTGAGGGACGAACAAATTATGTTTCATCAAATGTGTTGAGAAAGTAAAATCTATTCTTACTTTGCTTTCCAAGACTGACATTAAGTGTTTCAACAAAAATCTTTCACAGAAGGGGAAGGTTCATCAAGGAACATGTATAAGGGACCCACGGACAAAGCCAAAGCGGGGCAGGACTGAGGGTGGGGGTGGGGATGGGTGGGGCAGGGGAAAGTGGTGGTGGGAAAATAGAGACAACTGCCCTTGAAAACAAAAGTCTTTCATAAAACGTGACATGGAACCACATCTCTGAATTCTATGTTCAGACACGTGATGTGGATATCTCATTCACTTAAAACAGATGCTACTAATTTACTAAAGAGGGAATACATCTGGATGTGGAAAAAGATATGAGTAGGGGACATGGAACCTTGGGTTTTGGTCTCCTCAGGGAACTAACTGACTAGCGCCGTGTCGGTCCACTTCTACTTGGGTTGTATTTGCGTTGTGTTGTTTGATAATGCTCATGGTTCCTTTGATCTTTTACCTTCTGCGCTGCCCGGTGCAGTTTCACGCCAATGCGCTCTTAGTGCCGACGCTCAGAGTGGACTATTCCGCGGGTCGGGGAGGGGATGGGCAGTTACTCTAATGAAAGGACAGGTGCGCAGTACATCAAAGGAAAGTCTGAGTTATGCAGCCACCGCCATCACCAGCCACGCAGCGTTTTTGATTCTGTCTAGAAAACAGCATTTTTACGGAGAACTGGAGACTACATTAAACACTCCAACTGGCAGTCAAATTTATAGAAAATTTAAAGCTTAATTCAGCAGTGTAATTTGTCAGTCAAAGTGACTGACATTCTAACAACTCCAAACCTACATCTTAATTTGTCATTTGAAGGCCAGCCATTCCTTGTCATTTTTAAGCTGACTTAATATAATTTTTTTAAACCTGAACAAATGTACAAACACAAATAAAAATGTTAAAGTATTCTCTTGAAATTGGTAATTCAGATTTCAAAATGTCTTGCGCATGTTAAAAACAAAAATCCTCCTGTTGGCGTTCCGCCGCGGATGACCTTGAGATCTCCCACGACTCCTGCTGTGGCAGCTGTGCAGCTGTGTTGGGGCCTCGGCAGCACCCAGAGAATTGAAGTCCCAAGTAGAATTAGCAGACCTATAGATGATTATTGTAGCCATTAAATCATTAAAGACTCAATTTTAAAAAGTTGGGAAAATGTCTACTTGTGAAGATAAGTTTACTTCGCTGAAAGTGTTCTTTTTATGAGTGAGCTGCTAATGCAGCAGAGTCAGCCGTGGGCGCCCCAAAGGGCACAGTGTCCTGTGGGCACAGCAGGCGATTGGACTGCAGGGTGCGGCACAAAGAGAGCCCCTGTTTTATTACTGAATCTTTTATGACAAAATCGTAAGCATGTAATTCTGTAACATCACAATACCACACTCAAGCACGCCATCTGACACTTTAGGTGAAATGTTCAAATTAAAACTGTAAATTGTTACACCCATGTTACTGCCCTGCCAACCGCACTCAAGCAGGCCTTCCTTCTGCCAGACTCTGTATCGATTTTTAAAAGCCCTACATTGAAAAATGGGGACAACTATAATTAACAATAAAAGAAAAAAATTCACTTTAATATGAATAGAAATATGTTACTTTTATTTTTTAGAAAGTATTTTATTTGTAAAAATAGTTTTTATAGACATGTTTTTTAAGCTTATCAATATCCTAAAACCAGTTGAAGGTAAATAAGTAAATATTTCAAATTATTAAAAAAAAAATAAAAGCCCTACATCGGTAAAGTGTATATACTTTTATACATTTATTACATATTACCCAGAAAAATGACACTTCAGGCCATTATTCAGTTATAGTGTATAGTAAAAGCAGCAACCCTAAAATCTGAATATATCTCTCAAAGAAGCTATATCACAGGCATCTTTTTCAGAAAGTGACAGCCTTTGGGAAAAGCAGAATCAATGCTGTGATAACAAGCTCCCTGGTTTGAGTAAGTGACAGGGGCCACGGTGAAGGGCAGACAGGTCAGCATACGGCCTCTGGGAAAGCAGGCGCGCTTCACTCTGTTTTCAAGAGAGACAGCGAGGCAGACGGCCCAGAACGTGTGGCAAACTGGTATGAGAGGTCGATTCTGACCCCAGCGCTGGCACCTGCAATCTGTGTCACCTTAGAAAAGTAGTCTTTGTGGCCATAGTTTGTTTATTTGTCCAGTGAGGCACTGGATGGTTCCTGAAGTCCCTTCGGTCTCTATTGTTCTGATCCCAAGACTCCCATTCAGCACAGAAGATTCTCCAGTGCACAAATTTTAACTGGAAGCACTTTGGGGAACAATGGTGACATTCTCTCTCATTCATTTATTCACTGAATATTATTCATCGTTTAATGTGTTCCAGGCACACTCTAGACATTGGGGATAGAAGATGAATGAAACACAGTCCCAGGCTCCCAGAAACGTTCAGCCTACCAGGAGTCAGCCACGCAGCAGAAGCGAGCTACAAAGTGTTAGACCTTGTTGAAATGCTGTGCGTGACATCCGGTGCAGTGCGCGGGGAGTGCACAAGGGAGAAATTAGCGCTGCCATTTGGTTGGGGACTTGGAGGAGCTGACAGGGGAGAGGCTTCGTAGGGGAGGAAGTAATTGAAATAGCTTTTAAAATATGAATTCACGAGAGGAACGGTGGATGGTTCGGAGTAGGTGAGAGTGGGGGGCCGCGGATGGCACTGAAACAGTTACCTACTTACAAGAAATTACAGTTCCAGGCTCAAAGGAAACATAAGCACTTGGTGAATTAAATTCTACTTCGTATGTCAGCACCAGGGAATTATGATTGTTAGCTGATATGCTGATCACCTCTGAGATGTAGGAAGGTGTTCCCACTGCAGAAGAGAGTAGTAGGTTGTCCTTCGGAGGGAATTTTTAAAATGTTGTAAATTTTGTAAATTTGTAGTTAACTGTTTTTTTCCTCTTCTCACATGCGTGTAATAGATTGAGACAAAACAGAAAGGCACTCCTATTTCACATATTATTTTAAACTAAGTTTGAAGAAGATAGCCGGCTTATTGCAGAGTGGTTCCTTTGCACCTAACTATACATACTGGAAAGCATGCTGTAGCCAAAAACCATCGCAACAGAACGGTTTGGGGCCAGCAGGCTACTGTTTGCTATGTAACAGCCCCAAGTGAAAAGCAAGCTGGCCGTTCACCACTGTAATTTCTTCTTCGGGTAATCCGTATTGTATCATGAACATACCCAGGACCCGACAGAAGTAGCGCCTGCTTGAGTGGGGCTGGCAGGGTAATAATATGGGTGCAATAATTTATAGTTTTAATTTGACCATTTCACCTAAGATGTCAGGTGGTGTGTTGAGTGTGATATTGTTCTGTTGCATAATGACGTGCTTATGACTTTGTAATTAACAAGGGGCGTTCTTTGTGCCGGACTCAGGATGTTGGCCTCGCAGCTTTATACACCATGTGCATCCTATTTGCCTTACTGAGAGGGTCCCCATATCCCTGGAGGGACTCTGCCTCCACAAAAGTGTTGGAATGAGAACAACCCAGTAGTCTTTTTTATCGGTGCCAGTCATTCTGATGAGGGGACACTTGACCGTCCCCTCGTGAGCGGCCGGTTCTGGACTTGATACAATGCAAACGCGTCTGTCTTCCAGACTAGACTGTAAACTCCTTGGACGGTAATGACATTGTTACACTGACTTTTAAAAATTATCTCTTCTGCCCTCTGCCTGTCTGCTCTTCCCAGAACCGGATGGAAGGCTTCAGGTAGCCATAAGATAATATACTCAGTGTTTCCTAAAGCAATAGCTTCAACACACCACATGGATACCTCTATGTGAAACAAATTAGTGTTTCATCCTCATCACATTGGGACCTGAGTTTTATTAATTAGCAGATTGGCCTGCAGCTAGCCAACCTTGAACTTGAATCCTTTTCTGAGTAAGGGATATTAAAGTAGAAGCACGTGTATACTGGACGCATGTTTATTTTTCACGCATACCATCCAAACACATTGTCTTGAGTCCTTAAAGCAACCACAAAAAAATATGCCAAATAATCCCTCATAGAGATGGAAAAACTAAGGCACAGGTGTATTAATTTCCCAAGTTCCCACAGCTGGTAACTTCTGCAACTGGGATGCATTTGTAAACATTTTTCCAAAGCTTGTGCACAGCTCCTTTCCTATAAGCCACACTTCCCGTGTGCCCCTGGATAGGTTATTAACATCTCTGAGCCTCCACTTTCCCATTTCTAAAAATAAGGATGTGATGGTTAATGCATGTGTCAATTTGGTGCCCCGCCCTTTTCTCAAATACCAGGCTAAGTGCCACTATGAAACTATTTGTCAGGTGTGGTTAACTTTTCCGTCAGCGTGGGGTACAACAGATTCCCCTCCTGCGTGAGGGTGGGCTGGTCCAACCTGTTGAGGCCTTCAGAGAAAACACTGATATCCTCAGAAGAGGAAGGGACTTTACTTCCAGGCTGCACCAAAGAAATTCTACTGGGGTTTCCATCCTTCAGACTCGACAGTCCAGGTAATACAAACTCACTGGATGTTCCAGCTTGCTGGCAGGCCCTTCAGACTTCAGACTTGCCAATCACTGGAACCAGTTCCTTAAAGTAAATCTCTCTCACTGTCTCTTTGTCTGCCTCTGTCTCTGCCCCTGTGTATACATACAAACATACATACAAACATACATACATACATACAAATGTACAGTCTACTGGTTCTGTTTCTTTGGGGAACACTGATTACCACAGAGGTTAATCTAATAAAAAGAAACACTTATTTCCCGGGTATAAAGTTAATATTCAATGGGGTAATTTAGGTAAAAACACCTTGCATTACCAACCACTCAGTAGTTTCATTATGTTTCTCCTCTTCTTCTTGTCTCCTTCCCTGACATCTTTTATCACGTTTTTCCTATCTTTGTTTCTCCTTTCTTTTTCCTTTCCTTGCAATAAAACAGGTTCTTTAAGGCATAAAAATAACATCTTTTAAAATGCACTGTCTCAGCACAAATATTCTATTAAAAGTCGAGTGATGTTACATGACTAAGTGCTAGCGGGACATTTGCACTTTCGCTCCCACAAGTGAGTAATGGTAACCCGTAGACCCCACGTGGCTGTGAGTGATTGTTCCCTCCGGAAGATAAAGGTTGGGACCGTGTGCAGCCGTAAGTCATTCACTGTCGTTCTGTCTCTGTTTTCATTTAGATAGTCCTCATTTTTATGCAACACATATTTTACATTGGAAAAGCATTTTATTATTGATTTTTTCATTGGATAAACAGTATGGTGAATTTGACAATTCACTTTTCTTTTTCTACAGCAAATTGGAAAGCATTAGAGTTATGAAGTCTCAATATTGAGAATGTGCCTAGGGTGTAAGATGAGAGGGAGAGAGAAGGAAGGACGGAGAGAGAGATCCGAGAGGGCACCAGGAAGTCTCTTTGGTCGCTTAAATTATTACCAGCGTCTAATTACTGATACATAAAATTTAATTTACAAGAAATAAGGGTTAATTCCAAATACTCTTGGGGAGGCAGCCCATGGACTGAATTACTCTAACATATCAAGTGTGAGTTTCAGCGCAGGGGTTTTGTCCTGATTGGTGTTATAGTTTCAGCTGCTTAATAAATATTTTAATTGGGTCAATGATATTAGAATCAATTCTGGAATCTCAGTTTGATGCGTTCATAGGAATGCGGATACAGTAGAAGTTTGGCAGCAGAAATGGGGAAATTGACTGTGTGGAGGGAAGGCAAAGAAAACTGAGTGAAGCTTTGTGGTGGAGTAAACAAACTATACACATGTTTTCATCCTGCCAAGAACAGATCAGGACCTTGTCAAGCTTCCTGTCTCCATTTAGCCCTTAGGTGTGCACCGTGTCAGTGAGTCAACTGGCCAGCCATCTAGCGCTGCCAGTCACGGCAGAGCTGAGAGCAGCCCTTGCGTCCAGCCCAGGGGGCAGGCAACCTGAGGGCACAGTGGGCATCCCTAGACATGCGCAGTGGCTTCCCCTGGCTGTGGTCTTGCCCTCTCAGGAAATACGACCCCTCTGCCATTGCTAATGCAGTACCTGTACTCTGCGGCAACACCACCCTGGAGGGGTTAGCGCAGCTCCCATGAGAGGTCTGACTTAGAGCCTGGCAACAGCTTAGCCACTGAAAGAAATATGGCTTGTTGCATGCCAGGTGACATAAATTAAAGTTACTATTATGTGTGATGAAATGTCCTCTTAGATACTATGTGTAATTTTGAGTATTAGGAAGTCCCAGTAGGCTTTTTTTTAAGAAACCATTCTACAAGTTTTCCACGTATAGCTCTTCTTTTATACAAAGCACGAGGAAAAGGTTATATGAATAATCATATTTTTAGTATAGCAGGTCGACTAAACATATACAAAGTTATTAATAATAGACTATAAATATATCACAAAAATAATAGCCAAAAGTTTAACATATGTTATCTAAAAACTACTTTGTTTTAGTTAAATTAAAAAAAAACAACAGTGAAACTCCTTTGGGACTTGCTTAAGAGGAGATATAATTAGTTACCATGAATATGGAAAAATATCCAACTGAGCTACCAGAAATTAAATTTAGAGCATCAGTCACATTACCTCATATTCTAGTTGTGTGGACCTGGAGGATTACTTCATTTCCCCGCTTCAGGACTTTCATCTGTTAAGCAGGGTAAAAATACAACTAACGCAGGGCTGCTCTGAGCATCCAGTGTATTTTTAGGCCAGTATTAGGCGTATCTGTCTCAGAATAAGGCTTGCTATGCTGATTTGAGATTATTATTATCCCAGCCTTAAAAAAAAAACCCAGTAATGCTAGAACCATGCTGCGGAACGCTCACACACACCTATTGCCACTCTCAGTGTCTGTGGCAAAGCCCTTTGGTGGAAATCAATATGAAAATGTGGTTTAAGAATTACATACTTCTATACTCTTGATGCACCGATTCTATGAAAACATTTCAAAGAGGAAATGATAACCTTGCATAACTTACAGGCCCCTCACTCTACCACAGTGCCTTAGCATGTGTCTCTCTGTGGAGGAATACAATGTAGTCATTACAAATAGTAATTATAGATTCTTTAGTCAGCTAAAAACATTAGTCTCACAAAGCAAAATGGAAAATAAATTTAAAAAGGTCCCTGTAACAAAGATAACATTTTGTGGTATTTCATCATCACTAGGTTTCCCCTCCATTCAGGCTCTCGGAAACCAGGCGGGGCAGATGCCTCTTTAGGAAGGAAAGGGAAGTCATCAGAGGATGGGGGAGGAAGCCAGTCCCCGCCTCTCCCATTCTTGTGAGTGTGGGAAGCTGAGACAGAGGGAGTTACTGGAAATAAAGTAATGGGGTTGTCTTGTACTGTCTCTCCCCACCCCTCGAGCTGTGTGGATGGTTTTAGATACAATGATGGGGAAGCCCAAAGCAAGAGCCTTTTGTGTCCCACGTTCTGCATGGAGCTTGAGGTGGTGGGGAAGGGCAAGTGTGCTGGCTGGGTGACCTCGTGGGCCTCACCATACAGCCCCGCAGGAGCAGTGTGGTGGCGCAGCCGGGGCAGGTGCAGAGACGCAGGTGCGAATTAGAGCTGCTAAGCCATCACTCACTCCACTGGCACGAATGGGTCCAAAAGTGAGAGACTGTGCAGTGTGTGCTGTGAGAGAAGAAAAAAGGAGTGAGGCTGAGGGCCTTCCATGACAGGTTTGTCTTGAAGGGAAGATGAACTTGACACATAACCCATGGGAAGGTCAGTTCAAGCAGAAAGCAGCAGTGATCCCAAAGTCACCATGTGGACTTCAGGTCTAGGGAGTCACATGGACACATGTGCTCGTTGGCACCCCACACCCCAGCTGCCCTTTGGGATGGTACATCTGCCATGATCACAAGTAGTAATAAAGTCACATGGTCTGAATTTGCACTGTATGCCGGGGACCATGCCGAGTACGTTACACACATTACCTGTGTCAATCGGGGTCCAACCTGTGGCTCAACACAAAATCATAAATTTACTTAAAACATTATGAATTTTTTTTTCTGTGATTATGTGTGGCAATGCATGTAATGTGTGGTCCAAGACAACTCTTCTTCTTCCAGTCTGGCCCAGAGACGCCCAAAGGTTGGATGCCTCTGTTTGTGAATGCTCACAGCAATACTACGGGGAAGGTATTGTCATTACCTTCATTTTCTCAGTTGCGAAATTGAGGTATCAAGAAATTACATAATTTGCCAAAGGTCGTGCAATTTTTCAGCTGCTCAGTCAAAATGTGAACACAAACAAGCCCAGAAGGCACACAGGAAAATGGAACGGTCTGACTTCTCTCGCCGGCAAGATTACGGATATGTTCTTTTTGCTTTAATTTTTGTTAATGACAAAATAAAGCCATGCTCACACTTCCTTTTTTTTAATATTAGCAATTTCCCATCTGTGAACAGCTGTATCCTGAAATTATCAGCTAGAGGAGTTTGAAAATAATGTGGTTTTAGACAGACGCTGTTGTATTTGACTCTTCACTCCAGCCCTTAGAGATGGTAAATTGGCCAATTTACTTAACATTTCTGAGTTTCATTTTTTTTTATTTATGGAATGAGAATAATAATACTTGTATGGAGGGTCTTTTTTAAATACAGTGCCTGAAATGTATTCAGTCAGCAAATGCTCTCCCCCCTCCACCCCCAAAAACTTTATTTTGATAGTTCCAGAATTGACAAGCTGGTTTCCTATTTAAAACAATAAAATTCTTGAAGGTTGAAATTGCACATCACCCAGTGAACCTGTGTCATTCACAGTTTACTGGAGGCATTTTACGGGGAGTTCTGTTTCAACTAGACGAACCTATCAGTACTGGTGCTGCTCCTGTGGGGAAATGAAACCCTGGTTGCAACTTGGCCTGACAAGGATGTGTGCCTTCCTCTCTCCATCACCACGTCAGCCTTGGCAATGAACTCCCCATTGATCCTGTTGAAAATGTCCAGCTGGTGGCGAGGAGGGGTGAAAATGGGGACGAGGAGGGGATTAGGACAGAGCTTTTTCAGAAAAGGGGTTGGGTAGCTATTCCAGAGCAATTTTTGTAAATTCTCTGTAGCTGCTTTAGAGAAGATAAACGTTCTCCTGGTGGTCTAATCGTGACTGACGCACCGCTGCTGCCATCAGTGGGTTCTCAGGCCCTGGCGTTGCCTCTGGACCTCTCGCTGGCATGCATTAATTATTCAGTAAACACAACACTTCCAGTGGATTCTGGGGCACAGGGTAACGTAGAAAACCTTTCCCCAAGCGTATAGTCAGGTGCTATTTGTGCACTTACCGGCGAGAATCCACAGTGTCTAAGCCAACCTTACTGTTTAGCGACGTGAATATAATCAATCAGAACATTATTTATCATAGAGTGTTTCATGCATCTTATACCCCAATGCTGTTTGAAATGATGTTAAAAGTGTGTTGGGTTGAGAGGATAGAAAAAAAGAAGAAGAAATCATCCAGAGAATAAATAAATGCATTTAGCCATAAGGCCCATGATGAAACTGAGCAAAATTAAAAGGCATGAGAAAGGGAAGAGGCACTCTGTTAGATATGATCTGAAGAAAGATAGGGGGCCAGCAGAGTGCGAATCAATCATGCCATCTCGAGCAGTCCTCCAGCAATGAATTCCGATATTGCTGCTCTAAGATCATTGCCATGAATTCATAACAGAAAGAAGGTAAACAGAGCATTTCTGTTGCATAAAAAAACATAAAAGCAAAACCACATGCGCATGCGTGCTCGTACACACACACACACACACACACAGAGGAATGTTTTCACTCCTCCGCCACCAACCGATCCGTGGAGATCTGTTACTTCTCAAAAATCTTAGGCTGACATCACCAAATGAGTTTTTCTCTTCCTTTTTTTTCCTAACTAGGGAACCGAGCCCTCTATTTGTATTGTTGCCTGTATCACTGTGATTATTCAACTGTGCAACTTATTCATGTGACACCATAGGCGTGCAGTGAAGGCGATCTCACTTTTCAGGCGTATCTTCAATGAAAAACACGACAAAAGCGATGAAGACAAGGCTAACAAAAAAATGACAGTAGAAAGCTGGTTGTAACCATTTGAGAGATCAGTGTTCTCTTACCATTTTTTTGCTCAAAGCATCATTTCCGATGACTGCTTTAGTAAATCCCGGACAGCTGACATTTCGGTTGATGACCTAATAGCCAGGGAGACACAGCTATGGAAGTGGCATTAGAATTTAGCGGGCTTAACTCACAAGAAGTAATCATGGGCGGGCGTCCGCAGGGTGTGGCTGAAGCTTGCTGTGTGCCTGCATCCACACCCTGAACGTTGGCGGGAAAGGAGCAAACCCCGATCAAGAAGATGCACACCTAGAGGTGACAGGAAGATTTTCCATGAGGCTCGAATTAACACTAAGCCTCCCACTTAACAGCTTGATATAATGCAGCAATTTTCCACCTAGATCGCACAGCTCATACCCAGCTGCATAGCTGACAAGTCAGCCCAAGGAACTGTCCGTCCCTAACCACACCCTCGAGGAACCTTTGCCTTCAGAGACTTGCTTTGTTTGGAGCAAACATGAGGACAGACACAAGAAACTAGGACTGGAAATATGGAGGGGAACATTCCAAAAAATAAATGGCCTATTCACTCCTCTTTTATAGCTCTTCAGTCAAAAGACCATTTCTATACTGTAAATATTTTATAAATGATGCCAGAATTTGGGGAGAAATTACTTTCAGAACAGTGTCCGTGTATCTTAGTTAACCAAGAAGTGATTTCCAAGTAGAGGAAAGAGAGCATGTCAGGGCTACAGCTGTGAATTTCTTTATCTCAAGGAATTATGTCTCTGAGCACGGGTAGGGCGAGCGTGCCTACGTCACAGGCATGTGGGGGGGGGGGATCCAGAACCCCCGGCTGCTTTGTCTGCAAGGCGTCAAACACCTGGTATCTGGAAATGTTGGTTATTGTTCTGGTTCCTTTTTGTCTAGATGCTCCGTAGTTTCTGAACAGAGTCACTTTCACAGAAAGCACATGATGAAATCGGTAAATATTGATAACACTTCCAGGACTTTTTAACGTAAGGGAAGGAAATTCGTGATGCTCAGTGTAGGTCTGGGGTAGGAGAACTGAGAAGGCCTCTCCACATCCTTTTTTCTGTGGCCACTTTTGGGATCCTGGTGAGCTCACGGAGCTCCCTTACTGCCTCCTGGGAGGTCGCGTCTGTGGAGTAGACTGCGTAGAAGCGGAAGGCCGGAAGATAGCCACACAGCAGTTTTAAAGGGGTTTCCTACTGAACAAAGCCGCCTAGTGGTTGAAAATGGATTTTTTTTCTTACCAGGCTAAACTGCCCTTGCTTCCATATTGTTTTCATTCATAGCAGAAATAAAAAGATGGGAGAAATGACAGAACAACCGTCTGAAACATGTCTAAGGAAGACCAAGAGTAACAGCAGCAAAGCTTTTTTACATTTGCACGTCTTTGCAGGATGAGGGGAATCCCCAGAACGGCCTGATGCCATGGGAGCCCGTGTGAGGAGCAGCTGCGCCTGGAAGCCTCAGAGGTGCGAGTAATGCGTGGAAGCGGGCTGCTACAGATGCGTGGGCAGATAAACACCTTTATCTGTACTGTACCTATTTTAACATCTGTTCTTCGAAGATGCATTTAGGAATTAAGGTCTAAATCACTAAAAAATAAAACCTCCCAAAGATCCATGTGGGTCGATTAAATTCCAAAGTTCTGCAACAAAGTACTCTGATCATTGCTACCCATTGAGGAGGAATTCAATTCCTTAATCTGGAAGATGAGCCGAAGCTGCCTCCCCGGTTTCCCCGAGGGCGCCGGAAGTGCAGTATGTGGAGCCCCGCCTGTTGTCCCGGGTCATCACGTAGATTCTCCAGGCGGTTAGTCTCAGGGAACGCCACCAGGCTGGCAGATTTTGCTCTCCCTGCACCTCTAGAAATACCTTACATGCTGCAGGGCAGATACTTTTTTTCTAAAACCACAGATTCATGTTAATAAGTGTGCTTCATGGAAAACAAATGAATTTATTCGGGTTTTAGAAAAACACAATCTTCTTCTGTTATGAATTTAAACGTTTGACCCTGTGGTTGCCAAACCTAAGCGACAGGCTGAACTTGTTGGGATCTCTCTTGAGAAGGTGAAATCGGATGTTAAAGCGGAACCTGCTGCCCCAAGGCTTTCTGGGGTGCCGATGCAGTCAACACCAAAGCTGGCCTCCCAGACACCTGCCCCGTGGTGAATTTACAAATGCAATGGTTGGGACCTTGCTCCATGATTCTTGGGTCTGTCTCAACTAGATTCAGGATAGAGACACAGGTCCGAGTGGAAAGAGGGAAGACCGTGCAAAGAGATTTAGTGCCCTGTCCCTGCTCCGAGGTGAGGCCTTGCTCCCATGTCTTAAGAAGGGGCTCCCATGGGCCCTCCATGTTCCCTGGGGTTGGCAGACACAGGGTAGCCTGTTACTCCTGTGCCTGCAGGAAGGAGGCAGCTGCCGGGGGTGGGGCTCCCCTGCTCTCCTGGTGTCTGTCAAGGCAGGGGGGCAGAGGTGTTTTTCAGGGACCAACTGTGGGTTAAGGGAAAAGAGAGATGGGTGGGTTTGCCTTGGGTTCTGTAAAATAGTACCGGGTAGAGGGACAGAAGTCCCCCAACAGCAGGAATCTGAAAGTGGTTGCTGGATCCTTAGGGGCTGAGGAAGGAGTCTGAAGCCAGCTCTCAGTGTCAACCTGTGGGGGAGGGAACTGAAGTCAGAGAGCTGAAGAGGGGATGTCCCAAGGGCCACAGTGTCTCCTTTACAACTGCGAGGCCAAGGTCACACAGAGTCTATGCTCTTGGGTATCAGTAAGATCTTCCCAGCTCTTCCTACTCCTGCCTCCACCTGATCATAGAGGTAAGGAACAGACTAGCAAACTGGGGTGGGCTGAGGGGAGGGGTGATTACAGAGTCACAAGGCAGAGAAAACCAAGACGGCAACTCCTTCCAACGGCTGCCAGCCTGAGTCAGGGTAACTTGTCAAGAGCAGGTTGTTGCCTTTTACTTAATTAATTACGAGTAGGGTTTTTAAAAATGAGACTGGTCACTCTCAGTTTTGAATGAGGCTGTGTTTGCAGTGGATTGTAGAGTTGCCTGGTACATGAGACTGAATTGAAAGGTCGTGAGTGTGCTGGGGTGCGCTTCCTGGGGCAGCTGGAGGTTGCCCACAGTGGACGAGGTTTGTTGGGTTGGTGGGAAACGGCTGCGTTTTCATTGAGGCAGGGTTTGTGTTGCCCACAACGCCGGAAGGCCTGTGCTGAAAATGCTGGTCACCGTACTGCTCACCCTTTGGGACCCTGCTGTGGAAGACGCTGGCCCACCCACAAGGGCACCAGGCTGGCCCCATGTCAGAGCGTGCGGCAAGAGAAAACATCAGCCATACTGATCTTGTCATTATTTAATGGTCTCATCTATTTTTTTTGTCTTCATCATGGATTTCTTTGCGTTAATGTTGATTTCCAAGAACGTGGGAAATATCGTCTATCTTGAGTGAGGATTTTGGTCTCTTCCTACATTTGTGCCTGAGGTGGGTGTCTCAGTGCCACGCTCCTCCTGGGCCTGTCTGGAGCAGTCGAGTTTCCCAGGGGAGGGAAACTTGGTTTCTGTTGGTGGTGGTGACCATTTCCTCTCCCTTCCTCCCACGTTCTCATTTTGCTGCCAGATGCTTGGTCTTCTCTGGACTCCTCTGGCGACCTTCTCTTTCCAGTCCATCCACAGGTGTCTCCCTGAGCCTCAACCCTGGGAAGGGACAGCCATGTTGCTGCTTGGTATAATGTTACAATTGTAAATGTAGCCAACAAGTAATATTTTTTCTCCAGTAGTAGAAGAGTTTTAATCAAATGTTGTAAGCCAGAGGTTGGCGGACTTTTTCTGTAAAGGGACAGAGAAGGAAACGTTTGAAGCTTTGCAGGCCATGCAGTCTCTGCTGAATTACCTGGGTCTGCCACTGTAGCCCCATAGCAACTGTGGACAGTGCATCAGCGGATTGGTGGGACTGTTCCAGTAAAACTTTATTTATAAAAACAAGTACAGGGAAGACATGGCCCATCAGTGCTAGTTTTCGAACCTCTCTTCTAATCTGTGATGCTTCATCACCCCACATTTCTTTTCTTCTCTTAGAGATGATTTAAAAAAATAATATGAATGTTCAGGATAATTGCTTCTACAGAACTTTCTGACTTTAGATATATTTTATTTTAATGTCATTGATTTCACCTGGTTTTAAATTAACCTATTTCTTATATGTGAACATTCATCAGATAATAAACTGGCAACCTATTTTTATAATCATGCTACCATTTATTGTATTACTGTGGGCAAGACCATGTACATAGATTACATAAATTAATCTTTAAGATGAGTATACAATTGTTATTCCCATTTTAAAAATGAGCTAAAAAGGTTCAGAAGTCACCAGCCTTGCCTCCACAGGCCAGGAGCCTGGGCTGGGTGGATCTGAGGTCTGAGGCGAGTCCCTCAAACTCTGCAGCCACTGCAGCCCTGGCCCTGTCCTCCGGGGTCCTCCTGCCAGGACAGACGCACAGGGCGTGTCAGACAGAGTCAGTTCTGGACTAACCTGGAAGTAAAAATAGGGAGCTGAATGCTGAAAACCCCCAGAAATGGGATCAGAAAGCAGGGGGAAATTATTTTGATGACCTCACATCGAAGGGTGACCCCGGGTGGGGTTTGATTCCATGTGGCTCAGGCAGCTCCTCCTGTCCGAGCCCCCTCCTCGATGGGGCTCGGACACTTCTTTCCTGTTGAAACTGGTCCTCGTCTCTTACTTACCGTGAAGGTGAGTAACCCCGGACACCTGCTGGAGCGTTCTCTGAGGGTCCTCCCTCTTACCTTTTCGGCCCTTTTTGGTGGAGAACAACCTGAATCTACTTCTTGGGCTGAGGTCTGCACTGACAACTGTGAGCATTAGTGACGTGGCCAGAACTCAGGAAAGCTAGAGAATATGTATGTGATCCCTGTGTTTGGAAAGAAAAAACGCCACATTTGTGTGTGTGAGTGCAGTCAGCTGTTCTTTGGTGAAAATTCTGCCTTCCTTGAATATAGAGACCTGCCTTCAACTTATTGCAAGCTTTTCACTTTTCAAAGTATAAGACACACTCACCTATAAACTCATTTTAATTTTCAAATGGCTTCATGATTTAGTGAACTATTAATTATTAAGCTGACATATAAGGATACGTTTAAGCTTCAACTGAAATCAGATAACAGCACTGGCCAGTTTTGCTTTCTTTTGCCTAGCATGAGGCACAAAGAAAGCAAAGAGCAAGGCAGCAGGGAGCAATGCATATATGCCCCTGACCTTGGGGCCTATCCCTAAATGCGGGCATTGTTCCCAGCTTTCTTAGAGTAAAATTGCTTGCTTTGTGTCATGTAGGAAAGGAGGAAACGTTTGAACAGGCTGCTTTTTCCTGGTTGCTGTAATATTAAAGTGCTATCCATATGTCTATTTGGAGAAACCCCGAGGGTGCAGGAAAAATGGATTTGTGAGATTAACTGGGGTAAAATCCTGAAGAATAAAAATCTTGGCCAGATACAAGTTTCTAAATAGAACACAAAACCAGAGGAGTGAATGCCGGAGAAGACTGGGAAAGACAGGAGGGTGACCTTTCCGGCTCGTTGGCTCTGCGATGTGCTACCTAAACGTTTAAAGCTCTCCAGTGGCAGGGAAGGTCCTGCAAAAACGGATCATCGATCGCATTCAAATGAGTATCTTAGAATGTTCATTTTTATGCTTCCACATTATAGGGCTACTTCATTAACCGCGAAACAAAACACCATCTCATAATTAGTTTAGCAAAGGCCAGGCTATCTCGTGACCATGTTTGATGTTTGTGCAAACAGTTCAAAGCCTCCTATTGTTTCATTATCTCTTTTAATTAAATGCTTTGCTTTGATGCTACCTTTGCATCTCTGGTACCTACCAAAGTCTGAATACATTTCACCTTAAATATCTTTGAACTAGTCTCAAAAACGTTTCCAAAGAAGCTAGGAAAATTAAACACACTAAAGAAATGTCTCCATATTTTGCAAATTTATACCCAGCCTTCTCTGGCTTCACATGTAGTCATAGCCCGGTACTCGTCGGCTTCAGAACTTGTTAAACACTATACGTGTCGCATTTTGACAAGGAAAAAAATGTTTCAGCACTCAGTGCTTGCTTGGGAATTGGTCGTGCTTGCTAGAGCTTGTATGAGTCACATTGCCGCCCGGCAAGAGAAAATGCTTCATCGTTCGATTCTTGTCAGTTTTGCACTTCTCAAGAGATCCGGGACAAATTAACAATGAGTACTGAGGTACCACCGTACTTGCCTTTTCTTCTCTCTCTCGTCAGAGATTGATAGGAACGAATAGGAAGCAGGAGGAAGTTGAGAAAACCTCATTGGAGTTATCTTTTCTTTATATCCTCTCAGGGAAAAGATTTTTCAGATTAGTAGGGATTGGTCAAGTTTTACTTTTTATTATATTTCTTAAACTCATGGCAGAATGCTTATGATGGCCTAATGAATGTTCTTCGTATTCACTTGTCCGTCCCTGAAGAGGAAGACTCTATCAGCCTGTGTCTTTAACATGGGCTGATAAATGTTAAAGGCATTTAACATTTGCCCCAGGCATCTTCTTGCCTCTCACAGTGTTTGAAATCACTATGATTGGGTTCCCCAAGTCTCTGTGTGACCGGAAACCTCATTTATTTTAAATGTGTTCCTTGAAAGTACAACACAGGGAATGTAGTCACTGATATTGCAATAACTATGCGTGGTTCCAGGTGGGTACGGGAAATATTGGTGGGGGAACACTTTATAAAGTATGTGACTGTCTAACCACTCTGCTGCCAATACAAAATGATATTGAAAGTAAACTGTAATTGAAAAAAGAAGTGTGTTCACTGGAAGAAACAGTAACTGCATTTGATGGCAATCATTGTCAAATCTAAATAAATTCATTTAGTAGCTCCATTAGCTCTATTAAGACCTGAGACAATAGGAAATAGAAAATGCAGGTTGTACGGGAGCAGCTGCTTCTCCACAAGGTGAGCATCTGACAGGGCAGGTGCAGGGGGAGCAGGCGGGGAGGAGCCTTCAGCTGCAGCAAGGGGGGAGGAGGTTGGGAGAGCGTGGGGAAAGTGTGTGCACATGCACGTGTATTTGTGTGCATGTGTATGAGTGTGTGAATGTGTGTATGCATGAGAGTCTGTGCGTATGCACATGTGTGCGTGTGGGTGTACGTGTGCATCTGTGTGTATGTGTTTGTTTGTGAATTCTGATTTCTGTATATTTTCTTGACATCATAAAAGTATCTTTAGGAGGCTTCTTTCTGTTAGGTCGGAGTCGCTCAAGAAACTAGACAGATGCAGCAAGCCAAGGGGCAGGGTTTATTAGCTGGGAATAAGAGGGAAAGTGGAGCCAACCTAGGGAGGTTGGGGAGCCAACCAAGGGAGGTTAAGACTCTCTCGTTTGTTTTTAGGGCAGGGTTTTTAAGTGCAAAAACCCACAAAGGGTAACTGGTGGGGGTATCAAAGTCTGATTGGCTAGACCTGGTTTCTGGGTGCCGTTTCTGCTGACCATTGTCCTTGATACATCTTGTCAGGCTCAAGTTAAAGCTGCATCCTGTTATGCTGGATAGGCCGACTCCAGACCCCAATCTTAGCCGGGCATCTGTTTGTCCTGGGTGGGGTCGGTGGGCAGTTTCCCAGGCAGGCATTTCTCCAGGCTACAGTTCCCCACGGTACAGTTTCCCACCTGGTGATTTTCCATTCTTGCTAGGCCTGCCTAGGCCTGTCACTTTCATCTGTCTGTGTTTAGGCTTAAAGTGTTTGTGCGTCAACAGAAGATAGATGACTAAGTGTCCAAGCTTCAGGGTGGTGACATGAGAATAAGTAGACCCTTTACCTTTGCTGACACTGCCCGTGGTCTTGATGGCTCTTTTCTGAGGGGACAGCACTGGGGAGTGGTCTTGACTGCTGAGGCTTATGTGTGAGGAAGAACTATGAACACGAGGAAGACTGAAAGCCCGCAGACTTCCCCTGGGACCGAGGGCCTGTGCCAGGAATGAATCCACCAGGGAGCACACAGGAGGCCACCAGGGAAGGAAGCTGGGCAGATCAGCAAACAAGGAGGCTCTGAAACGAGGCAATGTAAAGGTGTCTTTTTTCCCTTCATGTTGCTGTGTTGGGATCATGCATTTGTCCTGGGGCTGAAGTCTCTTGAGAAGCAAAAATGAACCCATCGTGGTGGTTCCAACCTTCATATTCCCTCCTCTTCCCTCCGAGACTCTTGGGCTAGCCTGTGGCTAAGCTTCTTCTTCACCTACAATGCCTTTCTTCCTTCCCCCTCTCACCTGAATGTCTTACTCATTCACCCACTCAAGAACAACTAATACATAGCAAGCAGGATTCCAGGTTCTGCGGGAGCAAATAGATAGATAACTGGGTCTCAAAAACCCAGCAATATGTTGTGTGTGTGTGTGCTCATGACCTACAGTGTATCCTTAGGTCTTAACTATCGCCCACAATACTTTTCTTGAGCACTAAATCTGTTGAAAGAGCAGACCATACCACTGTCTGCACTTCTTCAACTTGTATGTATTTGTCAACCTGATCCGTTTCATGTCAGTGTAGCTACTGAAGTCACCGATGACCAACTAGAGGTCAAAGCCGAAGGTCATTCACAGCCAGTGCCCACCTGGCTTCTCTAGTGCACTTCACACTATTGCTTACTCTTTCCTTCCTGAAACTCTACTTGCCTGGCTCCTCCTGTCTGATCACCCCTGCTTACTGTTTTTCTTTGTTTTCCTGCCTGCCCTTTATTGTTCATGTATTATTATTGTTCATGTTATGTTATTGTTCCTCCTCTTTGACTTACAAACTTTCCTAGATCATCTGTCACTTCCAAGTCCATATGAGAATAATGCTTAATATATCAATAATCACCATTTATTGAGTTTGTACTCAATCTGAGGTGATTTATATATTGATTGTATTATGGATCTGCACATATATTCATATATTTTAACTTAGTTCCTTCAAGAAGCATTGAGAATGCAACAATATTCTCCCATTTTCAAAGTTGAAGAAATTGCATCTCAGAGAGACTGAGTAACTTGTCTCACGCGCTGCAGCCAGTGAGTGCGAGAGCTGGAATTTGGAACCGTGTCCTTCTGTTTGCAGAATTCTTCTTCTTTCCAGTCTGACATGTTGGGTCTCGGTGTATTGTCTACTCTAAAATCCACTCCCCTGCTCCCGATTGCCCACTGAGGTTTACTCATTCAATTACATAAATACTGATGGGAGGCCCCTGTGTGCCAGACTCAGGGCGAGGCACGGCCCCCTTAGTGTCTTTTATTTCTGCAAGGAACGAAGGTGCATTCTTGTCAAAGGAAAGTAGTCTTTCTCCTTCACTAGCCAAATCTGCAGGGTTTCTCCATTCCTCGTGACAGTGCTTCTCAGTCCTGGCTTCACATCAGGCTCATCGGTGACATTTGTGAGGCATACAAGCACCCAGCGTTAACTCCAGCCCTGCCCTCTCTTGATATCTAGCACTGAGTCAGGAGCATCTCTGTTTTTATAAAACCCCATAGGGGATTTGACACGTAGATGGGAGAGAGAACCATCCTCATGTCTCAACTCAGGGAGTTACCTGATCCCTCGGAACTCTGAGAACTTCTTACCACCCCCTCACCCCGATATTCAGTTAGTCACGGCACTCCAAAGGTGCCATTTCTCTTTTGAAAACATTCCCTCTGTTTATTCTTTCACTGACATTACTACATTGTAGATCCTCATCATTTTTCCTAGGTGCTGAAATAGCTTTTGAGCAAGTCATTTTGCTTCCCCTCTCGCACGGATCTGTATGGCTGTCAGAGTGATATTTTGAGGACTCATATTTAATGATGCTATTACCCAGCTCAGAATCTTCAATGGTACCTGTCGCCTGGAGAATGAATTCCAAACCCGGTGGCTTGGCATCTACAGTCTTTACGCTGTATTCATTCTGATTACATTTTTATACCCTGGTTCCAGTTCTGCCCCCATCCCCTGCCCCATCCTCACTCTTCTTCAGTATAAGTGTTTGCTTATTTAATAAGTAAACTAAATAATGGACTTAGGATCTAGCCCCCCGCCCCCCACACACTCTTCCACTGTTTTCTGCATGTGCAGTGGGACCAGTCCTGTGAATTGTCACAAGTATTTGCTGCTTTCAGAAGCATTTCAAAGTACCTAGCTTGCTAGGTGAAGGGATTTCCTTTATAGCCAAAGGGAAGTATTGTTCTCAGTGTTAAAATTCATTGATATTTAATGTGATGAACGCAGGTTCCAACAGAGACTGGGTGATGAGAACAATTATTGCTCCTTCCCAGTTGCTACAGAGGGAACTGGATTAGCAACTAACATCTGAATTAGTCATTCACTTCTCTGCTGCCTCCCTGGTGCCGTGCCCTGTGCTTCCTGAGGACCGCGTGCGGCTTCTTTCACTCTGTGACTCTTCTGCCAGTCTTCAGAAACAGTGCCCCACACCATCCGATTTGCATTTATACAAAATGTGTGTCACTCAAAAGAAGCGGCTATTTCCCCCCACTTTTTCATAGTAATGCTGATGCATTTAAAGCAGGCTCGTTGTGTCTTTGAGATTTTGGCTAATTGACTGACACAAAATCTCTAGCAATGGCTCATTGCTCTGTTCACATCTGTGGGAGGCCAATGGTGAAGACTTCCACTGAATTTAGATGGTTTGCTATGTATATTTTACAGCATTTAAGAGTAAGTCCCAGGTTTGTAGACTACTGTAATGTGCTGTAAGCATTTGAATATTGATTCAATGGGCTTAGAATCTTCTCTCCAGTAATGACTTTAAACCCCACGGTTCAGAGGAAGAAGATTAATAGAGCCACGACAATGCATTCACTTGCAAGGTGTCCTGTGAAAGAGGGAAGCAGTTCCTTAGAATGCCGGCTGAAGCTCCGGGTTTGTGCCCCATGCAAGCGATCAGATTACCATTTTTCCTTACCTTTGCTTGCCAGACCCAGGAAGTTATTAATGGACAAAATGGCCTGCTCCTTTTTGAAATCCAGCCTCTGTGCTCATCTCACGACCTCTCGCTGCAGAGAATTCCATATGCCCAGCTAATGAAGTGTTACCTACTGTTCGATCCAAACTTCCTGCCGTCCAAGTTCATTGAGTGTCTCTCTGCTCTCGTGTTAGAGGAGGAGGTAAAGGGGGGAAACTCATTCCTTTTCACTGAAATCTTCATTTTCCAGAATCCTTTCATAATTTCCTTCTTTTTCTTATTTTTACGCTTAAAAATTTGTTGGTTTGCATTTTGAGGAGGGAGGAATATTAGTGTGCTTTTAAAAAGTGAAAATGCAATACCAAAAAACCCTTTCTCATATTTACTTCTGGAAAAAACCGAAAATCAGAAAACAACAATTGTATGTTAATTCCTATTTATTTCCAGGAGGCTTGAACAGTTGTTTTGGCAGACCAGCATGCCTGTTGGCTGGTTTTAATTCTGTCTTGGACAATGGCTGTTCTGTCTTCTGGCAGGTTGTCAAAGACTGTTAGGGGTCTCTGGTGATGCTTCATTGTTCATTCTATGTCTTTTATTCCTGTAGGGAAATTTTGGCTGCCTATGAAACGACTATGATGCTCCCTTTTTGTTTGTTTGCGAGCAGGTAGAAAGGACTATAACTTCATACAGAGAAAGATGGCAAAGGAAGACTTGGGAACTTACTTGAATTTTAACCAGAACTTCTAAAGTCTCCATTATGGTGAAGCCTGTAGAACAGAGGACTGGGCATTGTGTTAACTTCCATGGCTACAGGAGGCAGAAATTGTATGGGGTCCTTTGGTGCCATACTTCTGTCTGGCATTTTTAAAAAATAATTTTCATAACAAGAACCCTATTACATTTTACTCTTGCTTGATCCTCTGTAAAAAGCAGCGAGGGGCTGGAGTAGAGGAGCCTGGATCACCAGCTTTCCTTCTATTTTATTAAGTCCATCATCCCTAGAAAGTGTTAGACTTCTACAGATTGTGTTGCTGTGGACCCAAACAGCCACAGTCCCGCAGAAGCCATATTGAATTTGAAGAAAATATTTCATTTTGCCAAAGTCACAATTTCTATCATCAACAAAGGGAACTTACCCTTTTCTTCTACCCATCACTGGAATGGTAATTCATATGATACGGACCCCTAGTGCCGTGCCCTACGACGGTTGCCTAAAAACATGCCCTTGTTCTGCCCAGATGGGGGTCAATTCTTAGGACCAGGAGAAGCCACCAGTTCAGGGGAATGCTGATACTGCAGAATAAATGCAGCTGAGAAAAGACCACAGAGAAATCTGGTTAAAGAGACAGAGCTGCAGCATTAAGCAGCCTTGCCAGAACTAATGAGAAAAGCCTAAGATCCATCTGTAACCTCCGATGAGAGCATCGAAGCAAGGGATGGAAGTCTCAGCTAGAGCAGCACACCTGGGACCAGGGCAAAGCGCATCCTGGGGTTGGGTGGCAGCTCAGGCCTGTCAAGGAGGGGGTCACAGTGGGTGGCCTCTGCTCAGGTGCCTTAGGGATTTGCTGGAGGTGGCCCCCGGCCTTTCTTTCACCATCTTTCTGGTAAAACAGTTCCTACGTGAAATTCTTACAAAGGGTTCTGTGAGCGTGATCGAGTCCTGGCCGATGCTGGAAATATGATGCTGCTCTAACAATGACTTGACATATTTGGCAGATGCTTGGCCATCTGACTAGAAGCAGCAAAGAAATGCAGACGGGAGGCTGAAAAGGTAGTAGCATCTATGTGGGAGAATATTTTCAAGATTATCCTCTACTATACATTGAGACTTTGCAGGGTCTCAGCTTGCAGCTCCAGGGGAAGAGCCTGGGAAACAGAACGGGGGTACTGTGCCTGTTGCAACCACATGCAGGCCACACGGTTGTGTGGTAGGTATTGGCAAGGTATTCAGGAAAAAGTCACCTAGTTTGCAAGCAGACACAAAATGACAGAGAGCTTCCTGAGACTCAGGGCCTTGAATCTTGGAAAAACCTCCTGCTTCTAGACATTTTTAAAAAGACTTTGAGTGACAAAGGCCCAGTACAACATCTCAGCTGAATCACGTGACTAAGGGAGCCTAGTCAGGCTGAGGACGGGGCTCTTTCGATCATTGTTTCCTACGACCTCGTGGTAGACACTGTTACATCGACAACCATGTTTAGAAAGAGGTTTGGTTGGAGTTACTGGCACATGGACTTGGCTGAAGACAAGTGAATTAGAAGCCTTCCAAACTACCCAGAGAATTAGATCGACCAAGAATCCATGAGCCTTTACCACCAATAAAGCCTTTGTTCCAAACTTAACACAACTCTTCTGTCCTCCCATGAAAAGGAGACAGACTTCAAAGGCTATGAATAGAGCCCTGAGGCAGGTAGAGCATGCTTCCTCTCCCATCACCCTCACACTTCAGGTGTTGCCAAGGGGGATAATGACTAAGGAAGAGCCTCTGAAATCTGAGCCAGAAGCTACCATAGCCCAGGATGGCTCCCCTAGAGACAGAATCGGGGCCTATATGAGGACCCCCTCCTGAGCCCTGGTGGGGGGCAGGAGGGACAGGGGCCTCACAAATTCTGCCAGAGGGGCATCAACATGGCTGTGAAGCAGAGCAGGAGCTCTGCTTTGTGTCTGTGCTCTTCTGCGTTAAATGAACTCTGTCCTTGCCCCAGTAGTTCACACTGGGAGAATATGTAGGGAGCCTAAACCTTCCATTTTTCACCCAAAGGTTGCTGGATTCAGTCACCACATCCCGACCATATGGAGGCTACTGCAGCGGTTCTGAGATCCAGCACTCCAAGCTGGACGCAGCGACAGGGGGGCTCTCCCCTGGGCAGGGGTGAGTGTGCTCCACGAGCGGAAATCAAGTGAAAGTGTCAGGGTATTTTTCGTACAGGCAATGCCTATGTGGTAAGGCAGAAACACTGTGATACATTGTCGCACACACTTCCTCTTCATTGGTTATGAGAAAATCAGATTTCCAAGTCTTCTTGCACTTTGGGGCACAGGGCTGAGTTCTGGGTAGTGGAATGTGCTTCAAAGATACGTGAGCCAGGAGGGCCTCTGGTGTTTCTTGTGCAGCCGCCGTGCTTAGTGGTGTCTCGAGATGGGAGGGGCTGAGTCCTAGAGTACTGCCGGGATCCCGCACTAACCTTGGCTGTTCTTGCACTCAGCTTGTCCCATCTGGACTCCATACCATCCAGCTGAGGCTAACTGCTCCCTCGGACATACCTAATGACATCATTCTATCCTTACCGATCTGGGTGCACCTGACTTTCTCACTGTCTAGTTGCATTTCAATTATGCAACATGCATATCTTTGGATGAATGTTACCATTTTTATCTTTCCATTATTGTAAATAAAATATTAGAGTAGAAATTAGCAGAATGTTGCAATGCTTGCTTAAACCACTGTGGAGACAGAGTGCAGGCTAAACTTTGGTTGGTTGGAAAGGCTAAATGGATACTCACTAGCCAGCAGACATAGAAAAGCCATTTCACCCATCAAAGGCAGTGAAAAGGCATCACTGCATATGGTGTTGGGTTGTGGTTTGGCTCAAAAACAAGGGCTGCTTCTAAAATATATTACATACAAATTGTTCTGCAGAGAATAAGATCAGTAATTGTCTTCACGATCTTTTATACCTTTCTGGAAAGCATGGTTTAAAAGCCCCCGAAGGCGTCACCATACATGGAAACTCACAGAAACACAGACCAGCGCTGCCCCATGGGACTTCCTGCAGCGATGGGAACGTCCTCCATTTGCGCCAGGCAGCGTGACAGTCACTAACCACATGTGCCTACTGGACAACTGAAACGGGGCTAGGGCCAGTGCAGAACCAAATTTTTTATTTCATTTACTTTTTATTAATTTAAATCAAAATTGTCTCATGTGGCTAGAGGCTACCAAACTGGACAGTGTAGGTACTGAGTGACCTGCTTGTTAGAGTCAAGAGTCCGCTGCTCAAAATGGGAAAAACCAGCTGAAGTACAACTTGCATCTCATTGAGGCTTGTTTTTTCTGGGTGGACACATGTGCACCCAGAAAAAACAAGCCTGGGTGCAAGCTCAGCTTTAGCAGCCACTTTGCAAACTGTGCTGAGCATCAAGACAAGGACACAAGAGAAGGTTTTTCTTTGTACGGTAAGAGTGGGTGGATGAGCACATGTGCGCACACCCCCACGCAGAGTTTATGGAGTAACAACAACCTTATCTTAATTTTTTAAAAATTAATAATTAAAGAAGAATAATTGAGAATCCTAAGACTGATTCCCCACCGGGGAAGGACTGTAACACAACCGAAGTAAACACACACAAATCTTCGGGCTATTGACCGACCCATCCATTCTGTGGGGAGTTTACAGCTTCTCCTGTAACTGGAGCCCAGGCAGCTGCTCTCTCATAAGGACGCGAACATTAAGTATTGCAGGAGCTCTGACTATTAAAGAGTTGCAGGTCATGTTGATTTACATCCTCCTTCAGCTCCTTTCCCCCCTGAGGGGCCATTTGAAGTATATTATGTTGGAGCTCACCGGTAAGAAGAGAATAGCGCATGGTCACTGCTGTCCCTTGGCTATTTTATTGGCACCTGAGACTTTCCTTGTAAGGGACAAACCAGCAGACCAGTTCTAAGTTCCCCAGAGTTGTTGCTCTTTAATATATATAAGGGATAAAAAGGGGCAAGAGTACAGCTGTTCTTAAAAGAGTTTGGGAAAAGCTCCTGTTCGAAAAGGGCAGGTGCAGAGTCAATGGTACCTGTTTGTTTTTAAGCCTTGCATTTTCCTCCAGGTGATTTTTCTTCCCTGGGCGCAGGAGTCCGGCAGAAAGGTGGAAACCAGGAAGAACAATTTCCTTTCTCTACATGTCTTCTCCCCCACCCCACCTCCCCCCACCACCTAAAGAGTCTCTAACAGGTTTTTCAGTTACTGGGGAAAGCAAACCTGCCTTTCTAAGGGAGGGGGCCTTTCTGCAAGCAGTCTTGTTCTTCCCACTTCTTCTGATGACTCAGGAGTGCCTGACTCCCTGCCTCCCCTCTGGGGACTCTGCCCGGAGATGCCCCCTTCCTGAGCTAGGGACAGCCCTTTGGGAAAACACACTTTTGGTAGGTAGGCCTTTGAGACTGGACGGAGGTGCATGCACCTTCACTTCAGGAAAATAAAACCGGTGAATTAGTTATCACATCTACATTTTAATTCAGGGATTTAAAGAGAACATCTCACAAGGAGTTAAAATAAAACTCAGCGATTAGCCAGGCGCTGTGAAGCATAAACTTAAAACATCAAGTTCGTTTGTCCCTGACATTTGTCCCTCACTCTCCTTTTACACATAGTGATACTGAGGCCCACGATGGCCAGCTCCCCGAGGCCTCCGCAGCAAAGGGAAGCTTGGACATCCACTTCAGGGGGCGGCCCCAGATTCTTCATTTTCAGTCTTCATTGTGTCATTTGAGGACTGTTCTGGCTGGGTCTTTATAGTCACATATATTTTTTTAATTTATTGGTTTTAGAGGGTGGTCGGGGTAGGGGAGAGGTTCGTTGTTCTACTTATTTAAGCATTCATTCGTTGCTGCTTGTACGTGCCCTGACCAGAAATTGAACCCACAACCTTGGCATCTCGGGACGACTCTCTAACCAACTGAGCTAGCTGGCCAGGCCATTGTCACATCTTTACAGGGACCAACTGTGATCAGTGGTGTCCCAAATCTGAGTGTACTGGGATTGTTCATGCTCATGGAATCGTAATAGTATTGACTGCATGGAAAATTTTGTGAAGGAGAATTTTTACACCATTTTTACCCAGGAAGGCTTTCTGGGACTTGTCATTGTTTACCAAAGTTCTGTATACAGATTGGTGAATACGCATTTGTTACTATTACCTCAGGTCCCTTTGGTTGAATTTTGTTTCTATATTGGGCCCTAAAGATACAATTAAAAACAAACAAAAACTTAAAGCAAATTACTACCACTAAGCCTTATATTTTGAAAAAAACCCGATAGAGCGAGGCCCTACCTAACCGTGCATTTAGACACACCCCTTGCTTGGGGGCAGCCCAGCTCCTGGCAATTTGTTTTATTATGTTCAGAGCAATGGGTTTGATAGCAAAGTGTTTTTCTGAATCTCTCCAGTTTGAAGAATTTCCAGAATTGGTGAACTCTTAAGTGGAGTATAATATACTGTGGAATCTCAAGAGGTTACAGGGGTGTCCAACCTCTTGGCGTCTCTGGGCCACACTGGAAGAAGAAGAGTTGTCTTAGGCCACACATTACATACATTGTGACGCGTAATCACAAAAAAATCTCATGTTTTACATAAATTTACGATTTGGGTTGATCCACATTCACAGGCAGCCTGCCGGCCGCAGGTTGGGCACCCCTGGAAGGAATGGAAATGGTGAAAGTGTTATATTAACAAATAAAAACGAGAAAAGCGACTGACTGGTCTCATCTCTGAGTCTAAAAGTTTACAGAATTCATTTCAGTACTCAAACAGACCTGGAAGCTAGCTGCCAAGTTGTATGGGAGCTGCAGAGCTGTCACACGTATTTTCATGCGGCCTCGTAAGGATGGCCGTGGCAGACAGAACGAGGGCTTCTGAGAGTGCCAACAGCCGCGGTACCCGCAGCGCCGCACACCTCACCGTGCCGGGAGAAAACCCGTTCATGCAGCAGCAGCTGTATCTGTTCGCAAATTACTTGAATAAATTCCCATTCCCCTGCAAACGTTGGGAGAGGACACATGCCCCGCCGATCAACCCAGGAAAGCGTGCTTTACAGATGGGAGATTAATGTGGCCAAATGTTTGATGGCACTTTCTTTAAAAAAATAAAAGTGTTCTTCCCACTAATAAAAAGCAGTTGTGAGAAAGAAAAACTAAGAGCAGATGGTAGTGCTCATGGAGGAGACACGATGTGAGAGATGGAACGGCATGTCATCTCTCTGGATGGCGGTGTGTGTGGGCGTGTGTGACGCCTGCGTCTCGGTTGCACGCGGTGCCCGTGCTCTGATGCGTGCCGAGGGGAGCGGTGAAACCAGGCTCAGTTCTGGCTACGAGTAGGTGGAGGCCACTAGTGAGGAGCCCTTCCTCCAGCTCCTCTATTGAAAGGCATACATGCTTTTATCCAGTGAAAGTGTATTTGCGTTAACGAGCTCTTTTCTCTCATGCTGAGATGTCCTGTTTTTCCTTTTGAATCGATCATTGCTTAGATAGAGCTAATTACCTGGAGGTGGAGGTGATCTAATGTCTCCTACCACCTAGCTGAGATTGTTCTATTGAGGAGCAGGAGAGTCTGGGGGACTGTGCAGGCAGAAAGGAGGGAATGCAGGACTGGATGGTAGAGGGAAGGCAGGATGTCAGATGGGACACCAGGGGCCAGGAGGTGAGAAAGGAGCATTAAACACAAAGGAAACTGCCCGCTTAGGCTGGTGGGGCAGGAATGCTTTCCCTGAGCCCGCCTGTGCCTCACTTGAACGAGTTGCTAAATAATAAGTAGATAATGTTGACGGCTCCATGGGAAGGATAAATCCATAACACTCAAGGGATAGAGGTAAACGGTTATGTAGTAAATATTTTTTTTTTTTATAAAAGAGATACAGTTAAACTAATTGGAGCCAAAGTCAGTTTAAACTAATGATATTACACGTAGTTCAGACAAATTTGATTTTTAGAATAGTTTTTAATATATAGTGTTGTATCACCTTCAAGTGAGGACAGTAATTAGAACTAGGTTAGTGCTTAGCAGATCAAATGCCCCTAGGGGTAAAATGACCTTTGGGGGCTCAAGTAGGCCTCATAACCTGCCCTGCTCCTGGCCACGCTCCTCCCCTTCCCAGGTCCCAGCACGCACGTGCTCAACAGGCAGAGGGGAGGGCAGGGGCCCCCTGAGCTAATCTCGTCACGGCTGGTTCACGTCCAGCACTGGCCACGTCCCTGAGGCCATTCTCATTCCTAATGCCTGACACTCACGTGACTGCACGCACCACCGGCCCCTGCCCCATCGCCCATCTATCCACCTGCCGAACCCCTCTCACAGCTGGCTGGTGAAAGTCCCCCAGATCTTCGGTGTCTGCCGAGATTGTTTCCTTCGCCCTCTTGTTTTAACGGAAACCTGGTTCTTCCCTGGTGCTTTACCAGGAAGCCCTCTCAAATGGGAGCTGTTTTCTTTCTCAGATGCCACATACTGCAGATCTGAAGGTAAGATAGGTGTGTCCTCTTTGATTCCTGTGGATATTCCAAGGCCATATGCTCTCTCTAAAATCATGCAGGTTTGAATCTCACATCTACACAGTATCTCTCCTTAAAGCACCTACTCCCATCTTCCATCTCACCTACCCCCTTTTCACTATTCTTCACCTACCTGCTTTCTTCTTGTCCTTTTCCACTCAGCTTAAGTTCTCTGCTCAGTCACTGTAATCACTCTTGCATATACTCTCACTTCCCTTGCCCTACACGCATCTTGTACTAACTGTTTGACCAACTCCCTTGCTAACTGTAACCCTTCCCCAGCACACAAGTGGTCAAACATCATGAGAGAAAATCGCACACCGTGTTCATAGCGCGTGAACCTCAGTGGGCCCTGAATGGTGTCTGGCAGTCAACGCCACATTTCCCAGCTTCGCTCATTCTTTCACTTTGCTAGATGGCCGAGTCATCTCCTGCCTCGTTTCCTTCCATATCCACTCTGTAGCAGTGTGTATGCACTCTACTTCCTCCACCAGTTCTGTGAGAGTGGGTGGGCACGTTCTCAGCTAAGGCTTGCCTTCTTCCTGCCCACTGTGTACCATCCGCTCTTGTCCACTGAAAGATAGCCCTCCAACCATTCTCTTTTCTCTTCCCTGGATCAGTAATTCTTCCCCTCTCTTTTGAATCATTTCTATCCATTTACAACATGCTGTTATTTCTCTAATCTTAAAAACAAAATATTAAATTCTTTCTGGACCCCACTTTCTTCTCTTGCTACTTAACCCATTGCACTCTTTCCTTTATGGGATTTCTGTGCTTGCTGACTCTAGTTTCTCTCTTCTCCTCTCTTGAAACCATTCCAATGAGGCATCATTCTACCATGTCATTGAAGCCACCCTTATCAAGAGTTGACCCTTGAAGATCATTATTAGATGGTCTTCACATTGCTAAACCCAGTGGTTGAATCTCAGTCCCAGTGGGACTTGACATCAGAACATTTAACACAGAGCAGTACTCCTCTTGAAATCCTTCCTTCACTTGGCTTCCAAAACAATCACACTTTCACGTATTGGTTCAGCTGTTCAGTCTCTCTCTCTCTCTCTGCCTTATCCTGAACTATAATGATGGAGTCCCTCTAGATCTAGTCCTTGGACAGCTTTTCTTGCTTATTTCTGTCGGTAGCATATCTACTTGGATATCTAACAGTCACCTTAAATTTACTCTGTCAAAGATGAGCTTGTGATATTCTACCTTTTTCTGACCCTTACCTGCTGTTTGCACAGTCTCAGTTATTTTTCCACTTGCGCAGGCCAAAGATCTTGGTGTTCCTTGCCTTCCCCTTCTCTCCCACACTCATTATTGAATCCCTCAGCAAGTTATGCTTGCCTCACCTTCAGCATATATCCAGGGACCACCTACCCTTGTTCATGACAACACTGTCACTCATCGAGATGATTGCAACAGCCCGCTCACTGTTGTCCCTGCTCAGAGTGCTCCTGCTGAAGCCTATGGTGGAGCAGGCTGCTCCTCAGATGGAGTCCCTCCAAGGCTTTTTTTCTTGGGAAGAATTAACGCTGAAAACCATGATGGTCTCAGGGCACTGTTTGGCCTGGCTCTGCTTAACTCTCTGGCTTCCTCTCCCCTCACTCATCTACCTCCAGCCATGCTGGCCTTCTCGCTCGTCCTTTCTGTTGGCCAAGATTCTAGAAATGGCACATAGGAAGCACTAAATAAATATCAGTTGAATCAGTCAGAGCTTGAGATACGTGGTAGCTTGCCCAAACACATTCAGAAAAGAAATACATCACTAGAGCTTGGATTCGAGTTCTGGACTGCCTGGCCCCAAACCTCTGCCCTTTCCCGTGAGCGATGCTATGTTTGCTCTCAGAGGATGGCTCCCATTGGTGACTTTAAAATATGTGCCAAAAACGATTTTCAGATTTCAGGATTCTTAGAAGATATTCTTTCCTGAATTTACATATAAACCAACAAAAGGCAGAAATTTCAGACACTTTTTCCTTCAAAATGTGTGTTGACATTTTGACCCTTTAAGACATGGTTGGCTGTTTTGTTTTTATTGCTTTTTTGGTCACCTCGAACTGTGCCTTATCTCCTACAAACACAGCCAGCAACGGTCTTGTTTATTATTACATTTTTTTCTTAGAGAAGACTATAGGTTTTCTACCGTTATTGAACCTCTTATAGATTTTAGTTCAAAGAAAACCTTTTGAACTTCTAATAGGTTTTGAATTCATGAATCCTGAGATGAATTTCCAGCTCTTGGATAAGTTGTCCTGGAGATGGAGGAAGGAAGGAGTGATGGCAGCACAGATAAACACATTAACCACAGTTTCAATAAATAAGCACGGATTCTTCCACCAGCTGCCAACTCAGAAGGGATTAGTCAGAGGCCTGCTCTCCAGCCATCGGATGCATAAATCCTCCTTGGAATTAGAGGATGCGGGGCCTTTGTACAGTCAAATAGGTGACAGCCGAACAAAAGGACACATGTCACACAATACCAGTGTGTCTCAAAGAGACAATGCCTTTGCTCGTGGATTTAATCTTCCTCTCTTCTCTTCAGCTTCCTTCCCTTTCCTAATGACTTGCCCACAAAGCAGCTTCCTTGAGAGGCTGCTTGGGTTCCAAGCAACACAGCTTGGAACCCAAGCACAAGAGCCACTTTCTCCCCCAGCTGATAACTTTGCCAGGGGACGTGGTGTGAACAGAGTGGGCACACCCCACCCCCCGTGGCAGACACCCTGCTGCTGCAGGGCTCAGCCTCTGAGATGGACCAGGACTGAGCTGTTCTCCTGGAGTGCCTGTGGGTCACGTGGTGTCGCTCCTTCACAAGAAAATGCTCCAGTGCTCCTTCAAACCATACAAAAACACATTTAGGGGGCTAATGAGGTGTTTTTTTGTGTGTGGGGAAGCAATTTATTATATTAACTGGTATTTCTAAGTAGGATAATTGGCCTTTTCTTGGTCTTTCTTGAGGAAACTGCATTTCCATTTCTCCCACAGACAAATTCAAGATAAATGAATCTGCAAGTTGAATGCAACTCATTCCCTTTGGCAGCGTCCTGGCTTTAAAGATGCCAATTTTAGGGGAAATTCAGAGTTCTAGAGGGCACAGCTGAGAAAGAGGGTGGCAGGGTGGTGGCTCCATATGATGCTCAGAGGCAGTTTTCCGGACCACACAAGGGCTTCTGATCTCCTCCCACCCGCATTGCGGACATGGCTTTGCGCTGTGGCCTCCTGACCGGGGTCGTGTGTGGGGCTCACTCTGTGCGTGCACGTGGGCAGAGGCAAACACGGGGAACGAGTGGCTTCAGTTTTCACTTTCGTGTGTCACTGAATGAGATGACCAGAGTTTTCATATGAAATCTTGTCAACACAGCCTGTGTGTCCAAAAGGCATTTTGTTGGTTTAACTGGCATTGACCTTAGAGGCCTACAGAAAATAAGAAAAAAGGAAGAAAACCCTAGCAAGATAGGATGCACATGAATGGGGAACATATTTTATAAGTTAAAATAAGAAGTCTTTCTTGGGGGAAGCTCTTTCTCTGTTATATACATTCTTACTATTATCTGAGTCATTTTCTCCTCCAGGGATGTCAAGGTTAAAGGCATCAGAATCTGGGGGGACTGCAGGGGAGGGGTGGGACTCTTGTTAGAACATCGCCAGCTAGCTGGGCTCCACCCTTAGGTTTCCAGGTGCAGTTGGTCTGGGGTGGAGCCCAAGTTCCCAGGAGATGCTGCTGCTGCTAGTCTTGTGACCAGAGTTTGAGAACCACTATTTAATCCATTGTGCAAACTTTCCCTCCTAGGATGCTCAATACAGGTCACGTGAAGGATAACGTAAATGCTGTCAGGCCTCCCTGTCAGCTGTTGATATGCTGGCTGGATGCTTTCTGTAGTCACAAGTCACATTTAATATTTAATTAAATACTAATGGATTTCAAAGGGCACTTTAGACTCGTGAAGTGTGAGACGGCATGGAGAAAAACAATGTTTCCCAGACTCGAGTACTGTATGAATCCATTTATAAAACAAGTTTATATTGTCAGAAACTGGGTGGAAGCACATTATAATTTAATACAAATAAATTATAATTTATATTTATATAGAAACATTAAAATACATAAATGCACACACAAATTAATATATAACAATGTATTTCAATAAGCATAAGTGTATGTGATATAAAATTATATTTTAATAGAATGTAATTTGAATTCAAGTTAAACTATAGACACAAATTCAAATAATAAGTTAAAGTGATTAATGATGCTATTTTGAGAAAACCAAAGCACTATTTACATTGTGACTCAGGCAGGATCTTAGTTCATCATGTCCTGCCACTGTGAGTGTGTGGGGGGACTCACATCTTCCACCCTCTTTAATTTAAATTCCTCTGAAAGTTCACTCAGGCTGTGTAACGTGCCACGATTTGGCCTTTCGAGCGTTTTATTATATTAAGTGATAAACATTATGTGTGCATGCGTACATATATATGTATTTAATGTGGCTCCTACTCGGAGAAGGAGCTGTGAGGGAGCAAGATCGGAATGCCAGTATGGTCCCTGAAACTGTGACAATACTTCGCTTAAAGTTTATCATCTGGATGAACATATGACTCACCCATATGCTCATGTTATTAACTGGTAAGATAATCATCAAAATTCTAAACAGACATAAATTTATCAGGTGTGTAGGGAGAATTGCCCATTTCTCACCACTTTTTTTACAAAAATGCTAAAAATGTGGAGATCTCTGAAGCCCCTCAATGTCCCCTCAGGGTCACGTGGTAACAGGTTGCGTTAGAAGAATCTGCTCGGGCTTTGAAGCCAGACCTGGTTCCAGTGCCGCTGGAGCCAGTGAAGTGAGTTGCTAGCCTGGCAGGGCCTCCTGCTTCCAAGACGAAGCTGTAATGTCCCCGTCTCCTGGGTGTTGGGGTCAGGCATCAAGGGCCAGTGACTGAGCTTTGGGGTAGTCACTTTACATGTATTTACATACATTTAAATAAATGTGTCAGGAGAAGAATGTAACAAAATAAAAGCGGGTTAAACACTCCGTGATCAAGGGCACCGGGGCAGGTATAATTACCACAGGTGAGGAAGGAAAACCAGGATGCTGAGACTGGGTCAGGATGCAGGTGCCTGGTTCTCAATCTCGGCTTCCTTCTCCTTATGTTTTTTAAGCTTGCTATGAAATAGGAAACTCTCAGTAGGGCAAAAAAGGCTTTTCCGAGTCTCTGAATGGAAATCAGTTCACTGCACTAGAGTTACCCTTGCTGCGTAGATAAGGGTAATTTTCATCCAAGGGCCCGACCCATTGTTCTGATTTCCATAGCGAACCTCGGGTCACCCCCACCTGCATCGTCAGTGGACCACCACATCCTGCCTCTTGCTGGAATTGTGATGGGGGTAGTTTCATAACCATTTGTTAAAATCTGCATAGCCCACCTCCATTTGCTTTTAAATTATGCCCCATTCTAATGGCTGCGAAGTCGTTCTCTGAGGAATGCAGAGAAGAGATGGTCTCCCAAGGAGAGAGCATCCTGCCCAGTTTTCAGAGAGAAGGGGTGGGAAATGGGGCAAGACAGGAGGTGAAATTGGAAATATATTCTAAACTCCCTCAACATTGTACATCTTTGATAAAAAGTTTTAACAAAAGAAAAAAACTACACGGTAAATACTATTGCAGAAGGTATATTTACAAAGAGAGAAACAAAGAATTTGTATTTTGTCCAAACGACACCAGGTCTGGTTCGCTTGCTACTCTGTCCTTGCAATTACTTTTGTGATGACAATGAATAAACTTAGACTCCTCCACCAAATATGCTTACAGATAATTTCACACCCCAGTGCAGTGCAGCTGCTTCTGCCGTGGCCAGTGTTTACCAGCTGGGAGCAAGAGCATGTGGGGCCATCAGACAGGCAGCTTAGCAAAATATTCCAGTTGGAAACCGTGGCATCAAGAATATTGTGTTTTCTTCACATGCTGACGTGTTTTACCCCACTGAACCATTCCAAAGAGCCACGTCGTAGCTGTGGTGTGTTTGGCAAAATGTTTCTAATATCCTTCTAAATGAGCTGGGCTTTGTAAGGTCGTGATACATTTTTTTCTTTTTCTTTCTTTTTTTTTTTTTCCTAGACTCTTTTTCTCTTTTAATTTTAAAATTCAGGTATATTTTCAGTGTGTTTCCATTTCTTTTACACTAGCCTCCCAAGCTATAATATTTGAAGAGTTATTTGATGTTGCAGAAGTTCTATACATTTTTTATAAGCCATGTTAAGTGTTTCTCTTTGAACCATAAAGTTGCATTTTTGCCATTTCCAAGTAGAAATCAGACTGTAAAAATAACATGAAATTCCTAAATACAAAGTCACTAAGAGGGGGAAAATGACTCTCCAAATCTTTCGTCACACTTACTAAAAGGATATCCCTGGGCCAGAGGCTGCTCCATCCTTTCATATCCTCCGGAAACAAGTGGAATTTGTGAAAGGCTATCACCATACCAGTGAAGCAAACAACTTACTACGTGGCAGTTCTATGAGAAAAGATCAATGTAAGGTAAAAAAAAGGGGGGGGTGAAATGGTTGTTCAATACCCTGCATGCATTTCTCTTCCCCCACCAACTTCGTCCTTGGAGTCCTCCTCTTTCGAGCTAGATAATCTTTCTTGCCTAAAGGAATGGAAAGTCAGGGGCTAATTCACTTTTTTGGTCCCCTGCCCTTCTTTTCCCTTCTACTCAAGAAGCTGTCCGCTGTTTCTTGCTGACGCATTTAGGAATTTCACAGCCCAGGGTAACCTAGGTAAGGGCTTATTCTTGGTGTTTTCAAGGAGAAGGTATATAGACCCAGAGCTTTGAGTGGGAGGGCTTAACAGTTTTCACTGATGAGCACTTCACAAGGGAGAAAGCACACCTGGGCCAGTGAAAGCCCGGCTGCACCTGGGTGGGGATGCGGACAAGGTGGGAAAGTGGGGGTGCCGAGTGAGGCCTGCCCATGTCACAGCGCCCTTGCAGAGCAGGTCAGAGCTGGCTTCTTCAGAAAGTTCTTTAGAGAATGAGATGCAGAATCATGGGTCTGATGCAAGGAGGGCAAAGGTCCCCTCTGTTGACCTCTCCTGCCCTTCCATGATCGCTCTTGCCAACTCCAGTGTTCCCGAGGGGTTCGTTTGAGAGAGACTGTGACTGGTGCCAACTCAAACTTTATAGGTGAGAATACCCGAGGCAACAGAAATGTAGCAATTTTTATCCCTGTGACACTAATTAAATTTTTTTTTGGCAGAAAATTATTTTCCCCTGCACCGGGCCAGAGGTTGACAAACTTTTTCTGTCGAGAGCCAGGCAGGAGGCATTTTGACTTGGTGGCCTTCTGGTCATCTGGTCACTGTTGGGGCACCTCACCTGTGCTGCTGCAGCGAGACAGCAGATGCGCACAGAATGTGG